>NW_026571299.1:12865915-13483505 GCF_026225935.1 Boleophthalmus pectinirostris
ATATACACACACACACACACACACACACACACACACACCGATGTTGGGAAGGTGACTTTTAAAATGTATTCCCCTACAGATTACAGATTACACACACCAAAATGTAGTTTGTAACGTAATCCATTAAATTACTTAAAATGAGTAATGTAATCTGAATACTTTGGATTACTTGATTTTCTGTAGAGAAGCAAAGACGAGGATATTGTAACATAAGAAATTTTATCTGCTAAAAGAAAATAAAAAGCCCAGACTTTACTGAACCAACTTAAAAATATTACTGATAGAAGACGAGGAGACACGTCCACGGAGGATGATTTAGTCCTGGTTTAGTCCTGGTTTAGTCCTGTTTTAGTCCTGTTTTAGTCCTGTTAAATCCTGTTTTAGTCCTGGTTTAGTCCTGGTTTAGTCCTGGTTTAGGTCAGGTCCTAATACCGCCGTGTAATCCATTTATTTCAACAAAGTAACTGTAATCCAATTACCACTCACTGAAACAGTAACTGTAACTGAATACAGTTACTCATAATTTGTACTCTGATTACATAACTCCGGTACATGTAATCTGTTACTCCCCAACACTGTACTACACACACAATACTACAAACACATAGGACACACACACATTACACTGTACAGTGTGTTTGTGTAAAGACACCACTCTCCAACTCTCAGAGGAGAACAGGAGCTGCATCTAAAGAAAAGTGCAACATCTGAGGAAAAAGTATCAATGTGCGGTCCATAATACACGCTCTTCAAACATCTCCCCTCCATACATATGCACAAGCTCACACTGACGCCTCAATAAACACACACATGTTGTTCTAATACTATAAAAAGCCCTCGCAGTATCCACCTGTAGTCGTACAAATAACAGCTTTTATAACGTAGCAACGCAATCACCTGGAGTCACCTGATGAGTTAATGGTATATGGCAAAGCTAAACGTTTCCATGGAGACAAGCAGATGTCACAGAGTCTACCTGAAAAGTTCCATAGTACTTTCTTCAGCACCACAAAACGGCCAGTATCTGGGCTCACCAGACGCTGTTGGGGGTGAGTCAGTGTTGATGCACGACACTGCTCACGGGGATGACACACAGATTTATGTCAAAAATCCCAAACTATCCATTTAAGTCTCTGTGACAAAATTGCCCTTAAGTGATTTTAGTCACTGATTTACATTGGAATATTGTGTCTGGTCTCTCTGTGGCTGCTGCTGTGGCCTCGGTGTTTTGGTCATTTAAATGTTGGTATTAACCCGCGACACAGGATGTTATTCCACTATGATGGAGCCTTTGTCCTGTCTGGTATCATGTCGGTGTTTTGTGAGATTTCAGTGGATTTCGGGTTCTTCCGGGGGCGGGGCTAGTGGTATCACTCGATCGAGTTTGGGTTTATATCGGCTGTTGGGGTTTGAGACATTTCTTCTCGTCGTTTGCGCGCTCGCTGCATTTGACGCATGTGACTGTTGAGACGTGTCCCGCTCACTCGTGTTGATTCGGTATCGTGACTTGTTTTGGCACTCTGCGATGAACTGTCACTGTGTTTTGTCACTCTGACAGCGGCGCTTGTGTTTGCAGCTTCATGTTCAGTGCACAGACAGCGGTGCTTTCTGCACTCAGCGTCATTACACTTGTTAAACGAGAGGAGTCAGAGAGCGATAGAAACCTTCTAACATTCACCAAACAACAAACAAGCATGCAAATAGAATTTATCACAGTCGGAAAAGTTATTGAGCTCGTTAAAAGTTATTGTACGATTAATTGATTTATTGATGATCGTTACATGTATACTTGGTGCTGTGTTTTGTTTCATTCACACATTTAAAACAAACTCTGCAGATTTAGACTGAGTTCTTCTCTCAAACAGAAAACAGTCTGACCCTGTTTGCACTGAAACAAATCCACGTATCACCGTATCATCATATCGGAAACGATCTGTGTCCACACACGTCGTTTCTGTTTTCGCAAGTCTTCCCTATCCACACAGCTTTGAGCATATTTGTTTACGTTTTACAGCGATGAAACTTAAAACTACATGGCTCATTTGCATAAACTGAGCGCTCAAAAAACAGCTCGCTATTGTGCGCTGATGTAGTTCAGCTTCTGTCGGACTAAAGGACATGACTCAGTGGAATATGAGTGTTCTTTCTGTGACAGAGGGGTGTTCTGATGATGGTGAGTCTGTTCTGTGTTTCTGTCGCGTTGGAGATAGTTCATGTTAAACTTTTCAGAGATTATACGTCTGCAGGTCGTACACACAGACACACGTTTATATGAATGGACATATATTCAAGTCTCTTAGTGTTTTGGAGGTGAATTACTTCGTGGCGCACAGAACTACATCAGAGTATCAGTGTTTTCAGGCGTCCACACAGAGCTGGATCAGATCTGTACTGCTTTAAAGTCACCTGGTGGCAGCGCGCAGTGATACGAACGGAAAGAAAATAGTGCCAAGCGATTATGAGGTCTGACTTTTTAGGCGACGATGGTTTTGTGATGCAAATGTATCACTCTTTTGAACACAGATTGTTTTGAGAAGGAAAACACTTTATTATACAGTCCCCAGTCAACTTGCCGGACTACGGCCAGTATCTGGGCTCACTGGACGCTGTCGGGGGTAAGTCAGTGTTGATGCACGACACTGCTCACGGGGATGACATACAGATTTATGTCAAAAATCCCAAACTATCTCTTTAATAATCCATTTTATTTATTGCTTTGGTTGTGTTTGATTCAACAATGGTTTATTCAAGTGTATTTTTGTGAACAAGTCCTCGCTGTCAGTCAGACTATTTTTATTTAGGCCTGTTGTTTTTGTTTGTCTTACAGTTCCTGTGTTAAATGTTGTTTAGAAAGTAAGGTTTATTGATCTTTGAAAGGGTGTATTTGCATTTTTATTCCATGGTCATTATAATAGTTGAAAATGGTCTCAAAATGTCAATATTATCGTTTATCGCAATAAATTCTTGGTCATTTAATCGTCCAGCAAAATCTGTTATTGTTACAGGTCTTTTATGATGAGGAAACTACAAAAGACTACACAGAAAACAGTGTAATATGTGCCCTTTAAATATAGAAAGTATTTTTTAGCCAGTGTCTGTAAGTGTCTGTGCACATACTCGTACTCTCCGCTCACGTACACACTTCAGTTTTTCTCACCTTGGACAAATCCTTCAGATTAATGTATCATTTCTTCTCCACGGCACAGAGCTTTTCAATCCTTCACAATCGTGTTAGTTCTTCTATTTTTTCAGCGATTTGATAAAAACTGCAACCTTTCTTTTCACAAACTCCTCTCCTTGACTTTCTAATGAACACGGGACATTTGAGGCGTGGGCACCGCGGCGACCAGTTCAAATAGAGCTGAATAAAAAGATCGAAAATGTAAAGGTGTAAACTGTTAAAGTGAAATGTTGGGTGTGTTCGTTTAATACTGTGGTTTGGTAAAAGCTTGGAGGCATTAAGCAAAGTCATCACCCTGTTACAGAAAGGTTGATGGTTTGAATCCAGCCCAATTCATCATGTATGCTGAGTTTTTGGGCAAGACACTAGACCCCCACCCCCCCCCTGGCTTGGTTCAGTCCTGGTTAAAGCCTGGTTTAGACCTGGTTTAGTCTTGGTTTAATCCTGGTTTTAGTTCTGGTTTAGTGGTTAAAGCCTGGTTTAGACCTGGTTTAGTTTGGTTTAGTTCCTGTTTAGTTTCTGGTTTAGTCTGGTTTTAGTTCTGGTTTAGTCCTGGTTAAGCCTGGTTTAGTCCTGATTTAGTCTTGGTTTAGTCCTGATTTAGTCTTGTTTAGTCCTGATTTAGTGCTGGTTTAAAATTGGTTTAGACCTGGCTTAGACCTGGTTTAGAGCTGGTTTAGACCTGTTTTAGTCTGTTTAGTCCTGGGTTTAGTCCTGGGTTTAGTCATGATTTTAGTCCTGGTTTAGACCTAGATTTAGACCTATTTTAGACCCGGTTTTAGTCCTGAATTTAGTCCTGGTTTTAGTCCTGGTTTTAGTCCTGGTTTAGTCCTGGTTTTAATTCTGGTTTAGTCCTGGTTTTAATCCTGGGTTTAGTCCTGATTTTAGTCATGATTTTAGTCCTGGTTTAGACCTAGATTTAGACCTGGTTTCAGACCTAGTTTTATTCCTGGTTTTATTCCTGGTTTAAACCTGATTTAGACCTATTTTAGACCCAGTTTTAGTCCTGACTTTAGTCCTGGCTTTAGTTCTGGTTTAGTCCTGTTTAGTCCTGGTTTAGTCCTGGTTCAGTCCTGGTTCAGTCCTGGTTTAGACCTGGTTCAATTTTGTTCAGTCCTGGTTTAGTCTTGGTTTATTTCAATTGGTTCGGTTTAGTCTTGGTTTATTCCTGGTTTAGGTTCAGTCCTGGTTTAGACCTGGTTTAGTCTAAATAATCGCTCATTACGCTCACCTAATAAAAATAACTAACTTTGAACAGTTCAAATTAAATTGTGATGTGAACATTCATTTGACAAGTGTGAATGAACTTTGAATAGTCATGAAAGTTGAATTGCACAACACTACGAATTCCATGTTCTTTTGCTTAAATGCATTGTTTTGTCATAGCAACAGCTTTTGGACATCGGAAACTACATATCCTATGATGTGCAGAAAAACATGAAAAGATATGTTTTTTACTTGAATTCTTGGGATTATGATGGAAATAATTCACACCAAAATCATGTCAAGGTATTTTAAAAGCAAAAAAGTGTCCTATCTACAATTATATCAGCCTCTCCAAAATATTGCAATAAATATCTTAACGTGAGATGCATATCATGATAATATCGTACCGAGAGATTTGGATATCGTTACATCCCTTTTTGATATTGTTGTGATGTTTTGAGTTTGCTGCAATATCGATTACTGCATCGGTCAGTATCGCGATATCAATACTTTTGCGATATATTGTGCAGCCCTAATTTGCACGTTTGATTTGGTAAAACGTTTTTATCACTGGGTTGTCACGGTTTGTGTGTCGATGGAACCAAATTAGGTTTAAACTAGGCTTTCATTTTTCATTTTGCATTCAGGTTCTTGAATAAAATTTGCAGATGCTATGGGAGATTTGAAATAAATATGAAAACGTATGATCCTTTTTTACTATTTATCCACTGGAGCTGACACAGGGAGCCAGAGCTGCTGTGACGGATCGAATTTTCCACAACGACCATCTTAGGAAGGCCACTTTTCAGAGAGACTTTTTCCTCCTTTTAGATTCTGTAAAGAAGAAGACGACGAAGAAAATAGCTCTTATACAGCTGTAAATACCATGAACAATGAGTGCCAGACATTAACCAGATTGCGACACATTTTCAATCAACACGTATCTCACACCAAAACACAAAGAAGCAAGTAACAGATTGCATCTTCTATTAGCGCGCATTTGAACAAAGAGGTAGAAGAAAACCTTTTTATTTTTTTAGAACTCAAACCTACCCACCGTCTGACACTACCTAATCTGACACACATCATCTGTATTATGTGTTGATTCTTCACAGATACTCCTCCGCATGTCTCACTCTCTCTCTCTCTTTCTCCTCTGTACTCAGCCGTTTGAGTGTGTTTCTATGGCGTATTAATATTTATGAGAAGATTTAACGCTGTTGGCTTTTACTGCCGGGTCCCGCGTCTCTGCACTTTATTAATATGATCAGGACAATGTCAGCAGAACGCTTCACAAGTTATGGTTATGACAGAGGAGGTAAAACTGGAAGGTGTGAATAAACAGTTTGCGGATCGTCTGGGGCTGATGCTTACAATGCTGCATTTTTACAATAACTTGGTTTAATAAGGATATTAAATACACGTGGTGGGTTTATAGATTTGCATTAGCGTTACGCAGTATTGGAAAATTTTGTGATGTGCCAGATGGTGGTTAAAGGGCCCATATTACACTATTTTCTGAGCTGTTATAATGTTGTTTCTTCATCAAAAACAGACCTGGAGTTGTGTTTTGTTTCATTCATACATATTTAACACACAAACCCTGCATATTCCGGTTGAGTTTTTCTCTCAAACTCAAATAAAAGCCCACTCAGTTCCACCTTGTGATGTCATGTGGTAAGGCTTCAGTGTGTTTTTAAACGCCATAGACCTTCACTAGAATCATTTAGATAATCTCAGCCCTAGAATTGCCAGTCTCTACTAAACAAAAAGTAAAAGGTAGCTGTTAACTTGAAAACTACCACTACATGACATCACAAGGTGGAACAGAGCATTTTGAGCTTTGGAGATGTAGACAAACTAATAAAAAAGAATTACTCAAACAAAACAGCACGTATGTTTTGGATGAGATAACAACATTACCTCAATCAGTTTTGTGAAATATAGGACTTTTAAAGGTGCATTGTGTAACTTTTCTGGTGGAGAGTCCATCAAATTCTTTTATCCATGGAGATGTTATTGCTTTGACTGGAATGTTTCAAGTATGGCATTAAACCTTTCTATCTTCATGGTGACCAAACCAGGCCAGATTACAGGTCAAATCTGTGGAGAGGCGACCCTGATCACAGTCAGAATGTCAGTTTTTTCTAGGTATTTTGAGCTATAAAACCACCTCTAATTGAGTAAATATAAAGTAGAGCTGTTTAATGTCATAATGTGGAACATTACAGGCAGAGCAATGACATCTCCATAGAAACAAGCAGGTGACGGATCCCCAACCAAAAAGTTACATAGTGCACCTTTAAGTAACCATGGTGGATTTGCAGATTTGCATTCGCTCTGCACGAAATTTGGAAATATTTTGATGATGAGATATGACTGTTAAAAAAACTAACTAAATAAATAAAATAACTAACTGTGATAATGATGGTATACAGCTCGACATTGTGATGTTAATTTTCAGTGAGCCTAATGTTAAAACAATGGAGATTTTAAGATGCTAATGTTTTCTGACACTATAGAATGATAGATTGATGACAGATGAATGATATACTTTGACATTTTGTGTTCAGAATGTCAAAGTCTTGTAGAAAGAAGTCAAAATTTTATATGCAGAATAGGAGTCAATATAACACTGTGGAAGACAGACAGACAGACAAATTCTTTATTAATTCCAAGGAAAATCCAAGTATATATAAGAAAACGTATGATCCAAAAATGTTTCACTTTATTATTATTTGGTTGTCATTTGCTCCACAAACTTCCCCGACCCACTGAAACTCTCTCCCCCTCCACATCAGAAACTCAGAGTCTCTAAACACCTTCAAAAACTGCTCAAAACCTTTTCCTCACAGCCTCCAGCCCCACACATGACTACTCCTTATTACTGTTTTGTCTGTCCTGTCCTTGTTTTAGTGTTACTTTATTGCGAAGCGTTTATGTGTCACCGTGAAAAGCGCTATATAAAACCAATGTATTATTATTATTATTCGTTCCCACATTAATCTTATGATTTAAACTCTTATCAGATGACAGTCATGGCACAACTTTCTGAAGCTATCAGAAAAAAAAAAAAAAAAAAGATTTCAATTTTGTTTATTTATGCTGGCAGAGAACATGCTGAACTTTGAGCCAGGTTTTAGTTTCATGTGGATAGGCCCACTAATTACAAAATTATAAACCAAGACTAAAATATGCAATCTGACAGTTAAAGGCAAATTCTATCTCTTCCAAGTCAAACTAGTTACTCTTGAATGTTGTAAAGTCATGCATATAAATGCTTATAAAAGGCTTATAAGATACTTAAAGGTCCTATATTATGCAAAATTTACTCAAAAACAGACCTGGAGTTGTGTTTTGTTTCATTCACACATTCAATTCAGTTCAAGTTTATTTATTTTGCACATTTAAAACAACTTCAGCTGACTAAAGTGCTTCACCTACAAGTTAACAAAACAGAAGAAACCCAGTTAGATAAACATATGTAAAGATAACATGTGAAAACTACAATAAAAACACCAAGATAACCTGACTAGTACTAAATGCCAGGGAGAAGAGGTGCGTTTTCCTTCTAGTCTTAAAATACAGACTGAGAGGATCTGACGGGAAGAGGACGGTTGTTCACAGTCTGAGCACTTTTTATTTTTATTTTAACTTTTTATTATTAGTCTGTCTAGTCATCGCCAAAGCTGAAAATGCCTTTTAATTTTAGTTCAGTAGAGATTGGCAATTCCAGGTCTGAAATCATCCAAATGATTCTAGTGAAGGTTTAAAAACACTTTGAAGCACTTCCTGTATTGCCGCATGAGATCAGTGTTTTCTGTTTAAGAGAAGAACTCAGCCTAAATGTGCAGGGTTTGTGTGAAACATGTGTGAAAGAAACAAAACACATCTCTAAGTATAAAAAAAAGTTTCAAAAGGAGTGCTTCCTAGCCTGATTCATCAGCCGGTTTTACTTCGTTTTACTTTGTTTCACTTTGTACAAACCATTTGACCTTGCAGACGTAGATTTCATTCGCTTAGGAAGAAGGACAATAACGTTTTTCCCCTTGATGAAATTCACCAAACATTCTCTTTATTCTAGTTTTAATTCCTAGATCTTGGGAATCGTTGACAACAGTGAATACATGACTCTTCATTGATTGGCTAGTGCCCAAACTTGCACTTCCAGGGTTTTTGCGAACCGTCTATTGTATTTTGATTCCTGACCTAGATGCTGGAGAGAAACAAAATTGAGCGGAGGCACTTCAGCCTGGCTAAGCGCTTCCTGGACCTCCAGAGGATAATACGCAGTAGAGAGAACGCACTGGTGCTCTTTGGGGAAGGGAAGTCAATATAAAGATGCAAAAAAAAACCAAGGCACTCACTGGTTAAAATAAAAATACCTTTAGCAATTTACGGCATGTCTTAATGGACAACTTACAAAGTCCAAACCAAACCAGATCCCCTGAGGAAAGTCATCGGCTGAAACATGTCGGGACTTTGTAAGTTGTCCATTAAGACATGCAGTAAATGAATAAAGACATTTTATTTTACAACTCCAGGTCTGTTTGTGATGAGGAAACAACATTTTAACTTAACATATTGCAAATTAACATTTAATGAGAGTATGTGTGACACAAGCTTCGATTGTCTGACAGCCCAGATGAAGAAGTGCTGTTGTCTTCTGTAAACAGGAGCTGATATATTGATCCTTGGTTCGTCTATTTGTTTGGTCTGGCTCTCCATCACTCAGTCTTGGCACCGCACAGTGGCAAACTCACCATTAGAGACTGAGAGGCCACAGGGCGTCAAGTGTCCCAGCCACATAAATAGGAAATCAAGTAAAGGACAAGCAAGGGCAGATTGGTTAGTAATCAAGCCGTGTTTCTAGCTGGTGCAGGGCAACTATTTAACATTTTTATAGCAAAAAGAAAACTTGAAAAAATAGGCATTCTGACTGTGAGCAGGGTTGCCGCTCCACAGATCAGACCTGTAACTTGGTCTGGTTTAGTCTCCATGAAGATAGAAAGGTTAAATATCATACTGGGCAAGTGCAAATTGGTTAGTAATCATGCAGTATTTCTACCTAGTGCAGGGTAACTTAAAGCCCACCTTGTATATAAAAAAAAAAAAAACTAAAATATTATCTTTTTTTTTTTTTTCATTTGAGTTTTTTTATTAGACCCAAGAATATAGAAAAACAGGTTTGCATCTCCACAAACCTGACTCTTAATAGGTTTGAAGGAGGTGCTCATTCAGCTTGTCTCCATGGAAATGTTCCTTTCTCAACGGAAAATGTTCCCAAGTGTGGTTTTAACCTTCTGTTTCCGTGGAATCAGAGAGCTGACAGTGCCACCTCTAAGGAAGTTACAGTGTGTTGCTTTAAGTAAATTAAGTAAACGTGTGTGTACATTTTGAAGGTAAAAATAGCAGGTCAGGTTTGTTAGTTTTTTTTTTTGTTTTTTTTTTGTGAATAGACATTTCATCTTTTCTCATTTCCTTTTAAACTCTCTTCTACCTTTTTTCTACTCTATCAGACTCTTTGGTGATGGTGGCAGTTTGTATCTATCTGCGTTGATTCCCCATTCATTCAAACATCATAATAAAATAATAATTAAACATAACAAAAATATGATTTAAAGGTGCGTTGTGCAACTTTTCTGGTGTCTGATGTCATTGCTTTGTCGGGAATGTTCCATGGTATGACATTAAACATAGACATCTTGCATTTATTCCTTATGGGTATTTCTATTGCTCAAAAGTACAATAATAAATCCTTCTATGAATAGGTGCGACTCTCCACAGATCTGACTAGGAATGTATTGTAGTGCTGTAACCTGCTTGTCTCCCTCATGATAAATAGGTTTAATCTATACTGTGGAACATTCTAGACAAAGCAATGACATTTGGAGACCGACAAGTGGTGGATCCTTTACTAGAAATGTTACGCAGTGCACCTTTAAAAGTATGTTTTTTATTGTTTTTTTCATGTTCTGTAATCTGGCCCATGCTTCCAAATAACCTGCAAACCGCTTTTATTTAGATTTTAATTAGACAGATAATACTCTGAGCTTTGACTGTTACTTGAACTTCTTGGGTTCTTTTTAAAGACGATATAGTGGGAGATGTATTTACCTTGCTGACATGTTTTGGCTTCAGAACTGACTTGGTGGCTTGCAGGTCAACAAGGTAAATCTCCTTCTGTCAACCAAGCTTGTAATGTGAAAATGTACTGTGATATAGTAAAAAGCCTTCAAAAAGTCTGAGGCACTCTGTCGGAAATAGAATAAAAGTCCTCTAATGGTTACATGGGCCTATTCTCCTACTGTATTGTCTTTAAAAAGAACCCAAGAAGTGAATGTACAAAAGACAAAATGAACATTTTTTGGATTTGACAAATGCAGTCAGAACTCAGACTGAGAGAAGCACTTAGCTGTAAAAGCCTTACGAAACACAAACGCCTCCAAAAACAGAAGAACAGAAGTCTCCCTTTCTTCATATGAGGACACATTCATAGAGCACTTAGTACATTACACATTGAAGGACAGGTCTGTTCTGAAGCCAGTGAAGCGGTGATTTAAAAACATGAACTAATCCATGTGTTTCTCCCTCTGGCTCTTCATCTCCACCTCAGCTCCTGCTTCAGAAGACATGCTTATTCCTACTCGTATTATCTGTAAGTAGAGACATCCCTTTACCCTAAAGATTCATCCTTGTTGGTAGAAAACTTGACATTTTGACCCTAAACAAAACATGAATTAATCTTGCAAGACAATGCAGTTGGGACTAGCATTATTACCATAAACTAGTCTATGAGTATCAAAATAATGAAAATTAGCAGCTCTGCTCTGGAGATCAACAATTCAAAACAAAATATCTGTTCTTATTGGTTTAAAGTCCTCTGTATGGTGAAACTGAAACTCATGAACAGAGGCATGGAAGATGTGAAAAAAGTGCTTTAGGTTCACTGCCACCTGATTTTAGGCTGTGTCCGAATGCCCACCCAGGCGTGTTAAAGTCAAATTCACAGAGAGCCAAAATTAAAAACTGGGACTAAGTCGTGGGCCAAACTAAATATTTATTGAAAAAATTTAACATCTGCATGTTTTCTCTTCTTTTGAGATATGTAATGTTTAAACTTTTCTCATTAAAATAAAAGTTTAACAATAGTTTTGCTTAAACATTGAATCCAGAACAAGCATAATATAAAAAATAGCATAATTTTAAATAAATGACATCTCTATATCCTATCTGTAGCCAGCATGCCAGCTCTAATACATATTTGATATAATCTCGCGGGCCAAACATAATTATATTGCAAGCTAAATTTGGCCCGGATCTGAGTTTGACATGTCTGCCCCAACCCTTCACTCACTACATAGTCCCGCACTCTTTAGTTGACTATTTCGTGCCACGTATAGGTCACGTGAGTCTGGCACTGGGTGAAAAAAGTCTGCTAAACTCAAATAAAACATGATTTCTATCATAAATAAATAATGATCAAGTCAGACCTGCACACAAGTGTTTATGGTCTAGTAATAACCAGGTTTTTGTCACGCTAGATCTCATGTAAACAGGCTGGATTGTCTGCCTGATATGTGGGGAAAAAAAACTAAAAACTTTTAACAGCTCAAACTTACACCATAATGATTTATTTGTTTTATTAATTATCAGGATCAACAGTGCGATAAACCAGCGCTTCTGTCTGCTTCTTTCAATGGTGTGTCCAGTTTAAGACCTGTCGCTGAACGTTGTTTTTCCGACTCTCGCAATGCATTGTTGTCTGTATTGACGGGTCTAATGATCACCGAAATGCAATACATTTCAAGGTGAACTGTGAGAAATTTTGAGTGCACTACAATTTCTAGTAGTAGGAAATAGCGTGGATATTCAGACGCAGCCTTTGTCTGGAAACCGAAAGCATGAGTTCCATTCTGTTAAATTAGAAATACATAAACATGAGAACCAAAATAACTCCTGCATACTCTACCTGTTAAATTGTACTCTTTGTTCTTTAACTAGAAAATAATTGCAGTGTTAACCTCACCCCGTAACGGTCACTGTAATTCCCTGTTATCAGTCTGAGTCCATTTCCTCCTTCTAAAGCCCTTCTAATGGGCCCTATCTGTGAGTAGACACTCCCTCACCTGAAATACAGAGCTGTGATTCCCTCAGAGTCAGATCTCTCTCCTCCAGCGTCTTCAAAGTGTTGGAGCCTAAGTCCAAACCAAGTGTAACTCTCATCAGTGCAGAGCCTCAGGTCTGACAACAGGAGGCCAGGCTTTCTGACCTCTGCAAATCACTCTGTACTCACTGGGCTACAAAAGGGAAGGCACACGTACATACACACTTTACCATGTGTAGATTGTTCAGACACTTTTCATAATGCAGTACACTTACTCTTACAAAATACAGTCTAAATTAAAATTATGTTAATAGAATATGAGCAGGACCAACCAACTGATTTCCAACCAATTGTCACCATAACTTGTGTTTTCTCAAATAATTTTTTCAAGCGTTCTCATAATCTCTCCCCTGAATCATTTGTCAAGTGACCAAAACAGCGATCTGCACGAGTCTGCAATATACAATTCTGACACTGATCTGCATGTTGCGTTCTCCTCCTGTACCTCGAACTGGAACGCTCTGCAAAAACGCAGACCGGCTCACCTATCTTATTAGAAATGCTGAAATGTTAAGACATGTTTTGTATAATTTCTAATCTTTTTTGTAATTATTTTATGGACTATTTTGTTCCAATATTGCTGGTTCAATTGAATGTTGAAAAGAAAAAGAAATGGGCTACATTTACATAATCTAAATAGGCGACTTATGGATCCTTTTATTGCTGGTTCAATTACAGTTTTTCATTGTTTAAAACTTGAGTAATACTAATTGTTCATAGAGACACAATCACTCAGTCAACAATAAAATATCCTTATTAATTTATTTTCTATTGACTTGGGTCGCGAACGATTGTGGCTTTGGGTCGCAAGAAAAAAAAGTTTGGGAAAGACTGTTATATAGGATTGAACATTGATACAGAGAATACTTATCTAATGTTCTGTTCCAGCATCAGAAGGTTTACCGTGACATCAGGTTTAATATTTTGCCCAATATTCTGCTCATCACCTCACAGCCAAATAGTTCCTTCTGTAGTAGTCTCTAAACAGCAGATCAGTGATGGGCCTGGGGCTGTTCTGGAGCTGCTCTGGAGCTGCTCTGGGGGCAGTAGTGTCATGGCTCTGGTCCAGTCCACAGCAGCTGGGGGTGGCTCCAGGATATTTGAGTCTGTCTACAGTCTGTCTGCCTGAAGCTGCAGTACAGGGCTACACTGGAGCTCTGACAATCCACTGACAACACCAACAAATGGCCCTGCTCGGCTCCATGCAAGCCCCTGACATGCTCCTCAAGTCTCATCTGTTAAAGGAGTCGTTCTTGAATGGTCCAAACCCTGAGTACTTGACTTTGTACTTGTGTGGCTGAGCGCTGTACCCAAGTTGTTCCCATGTATCTGAGCTAAACTTCTAGTGCAGATATACTGAGTTCAAAATAAGTCAACTGCATGCTTTTTGTACTTAATTATAAGCCATTTTATAGTCTGATGATCAGGAAGTGCGTTGTGAAAAGCTCTTAATAATTAGGACGCTCTGAATGCAGAAGGTAAGCGAGGAATAACATAGGACTGCTGCAAACTGTTTACAATGAACTAGTTTTGTTTTTCATGCTTTATGGTAGTAAAAATCAGATAATTCTAAATATTCCAGATTAGAATTTTGGTCTAATTTCAAACATATTTTACACAAATTGGACAAAACAGATGAGCAAGGAAGAGTGACTACAGTATTATGTTCATACAAACATTTAGCTCTATGTACATACAAGTATATAATAAAATGTTAATTACGTTTGAGAGTGACAAAAGATATTTAGAACCTAATTGATCTGGATTGCACATATCCTTTTATTCCACTGATTCTTACTGGACGAGATGTATTTTGATCTTATGCATGTTTGAAGTGATTCTGACAGATGGTTTCATTCTGTGCTCCTAAATTTAGGCCTGTTATGACAACTAATTTTGAAGTGCTATATATTGTTGAAGTAAATATGGAAGATAAACAATAATACTGAAACCCAAATGAGAATTATCCCTCAAAAACTAATTGAATAATATTGTAAATAAGTAAATGGCAGAATGCAATGCTTAAGAAGTTTGTATCTACAGTGTAATTAGTCATAAAAGTTCTTAATTCAACTCTCTACAGCTCAAATCTCATTGCAGAACAGAAAAATTGTCTATGCCCCTGATATAGTTATATTTGGCTCTCGAGATCATATCATATATGTATTAGAGCTGGCCCGCCGGCTACAGATAGGCTATAAAGACATAATTTATTTAAGAATGTGTTACTATTTTGTAATATGCTTGTTCTGGATGCAGTGTTTAGGCAAAATTATTATTAAAAATGTATTTTAATCAGAAAAGTTTTAACATTACATATCTCAAAAGAAGAGAAAACATGCAGATGTTGTTGAAATTTTTGAATAAATATTTAATTTGGCCCACGACTGTGAATTTGAGTTTAACACATCTAGTCTAAAATTTCCCAGTAATACAAATAAAAAGTACCTACGATAAATACTGACCTTAAAAAAAAAAAAAAAAAAAATTCCATCTCTCATGTATTGAACTATAAGTCATGACAAGCCGACCCAAATTCCTCAAAATATCAGATCAAATCCAATTAAATTTATTGTCATTACACTTGTTCAAGTACAGTGCAACGAAATGCAGTTTTAACATCTAACAGTGCACAATCAGCAAATATTAGAGAAAAATTTACATATGACAGAATCTTGTAAAAGAGCAAAAGCCATCAAAGCTCTCTTCTCCCAAATCCACGCACGATTACACCAATCATCACCTGTCAAATGCACTGCCATTACTCCTGTCAGTGCAGCGGAGTCCATGATTCTCACAGCGGTCGCTGTTGGAGCGACCTTAGATTTTAATGAACTGGCTCCACTTTCATTAATCAGGGGTTAACACCACTCACAATTTGTCATTTAAACTGTTATCCCTTCAGAAGTGAGTTTGGTCGGTATGGAGATATATATAGGCTTATCTTGTCTTGAATATTGACATTTTGTTACAGTCTGGTCCATGGTTGGTTAGAATTAGCCCTCCAACTGAAGGATTCATACTTCTAATCTCACCACAATCGATAAAAGGCCCCATATAACAAGATTTTCTGATCTATGGTACATCACAAATATACCTGGAGTTTTGTTTCATTCACAAATCTTTAACATAAACAGTTTTACACTACATATTTAGGCTACGTTTATATGATGATGGTCTGAACAGAAGACGCAAAAGTGGTGTCGCATCTTCACTTTTTATTCCACGTTTAGACAATCATTTTTGGGAGGAAATCTGTGTGCATACAGTGACGCAAAAGTGTGTGGAATTCGATTGGGTATGCATGCCAGGCAGCTCGGTGGTGATGTATGTGACGTAAACGTGTACGCGACGTGGGCAGATCTGACCAGAGTTTTGCGTCTTGGGCAGTGTCGACGGAAGCGCTGAGTGTGGTTTCAGATTTTTGCGTTTTCGAGCCCCAAAAACGTCGTCACCTTTTAAACGAAAGGCACTTCCGATAAAATATTTTGTCGTTTTTACCCGCAAGTGTTCTCATGTAAACATACCCTTAAGCTTAATTTTCTTTTCTAGTTTACTTTTCTCAAACAGAAAACACTTTGTTCCACCTCATGTTGTCATGCAGTAATACAGGAAGCGCTCCATCGTGTTTTTAAACTCTAAACACCTTCATTAGAATCATTTGGATGATTGCATCTCTTGAATTGCGGTGGTGGAACAGAGCATTTTGAGCTTTGGAGATGTAGACACTAATGATAAAAGGTTTGCTCAAGTTTGTGAACTAAATAAAAACCAACTCCAAGTATGTTTTTGATGAGGTAACAACATTCTAACATGGTTTAAAGCTCACAAGAGTGAATTTCTGAGATATAGGACCTTCAATGGTGTCTTCAATGTGCTATATCTCTTTTATAATAAAAGAATAACAAAAGGTTTAATGGGTGATTCATTCAAATGCTTTGCCAAGTTTCATCAGAACAATACAAACTGGTCACGATGAGAGCAGTGGGCAGTGAGTTTGTGGATCTGCAGGGGTGTGCTTGTTTTGGTGATCTGACCGTGCCTCTGGGTGTGTTAAAACCGCCTGTACTGGGAATACACAGTGTTAACTCTGAGCCACAGTGAGGGGGCGCACTTCTCTGTGACCTATCACGAAGCAGCCTCTGATGAAACCACTTTCGAAACTACAAAACTCAAAAGGAATCCAAATAGTTCACCTTATGATCTTTAATCAACTTTAATTTGTGTTATTGAAGATAGTTGCGAGCCAGATTGAAGGGCAAATGAAATAAAAAATCTCTAATTTAAGACATTTGTCAAAGAGCTACAGTTTTGTGTCAGGAAGGAACTCATGAATACTAATCTCCAGTCTTTCATGAGGGGTCATATTATTTTAACGTCAAACCAGAGAGAACATTCCAGGAAGTATTAAGTTTATTTGGACAGTTATGAGAAATTGATTTTGGACAGTTTCCCTTGAAATAAAACGCTTTGTGTAGGGCTGTATTCCCTTAATCATTTAGTCTGTTGATGGTGCCTTAGTCGAACAAAATTTGTGTTGATCAATGAATTATTGTATTTAGTGTTTAAAAGTCTATATTACGCAAAATTGATTGATGTGAGCTTTTAGCCATGTTTGAATGTTTTTCCCTCATCAAAAACATTCCTGGAGTGATTTCAAAGCTCAAAATGCTCTGTTCCACCTTGTCATGTCATGAAGCAGTAGTTTTAAGTTAACAGCGACCTTTTACCTTTTAGTTCAGTATAGATGGGCAATTTCATGGGCTGGAATGGTCTAAATGATTCTAGTGAAGGTGTGTGCAGTTAAAATCACATCACAAGGTAGTACAAAGTGTTTTCTGTTTGAAAACCAAATTGAAAAAATGGAAAACTATATATTTTTTTCTTCAGTTCTTGATTTTGTGCTTAATGAGTAATGGAAAAAACTGATAATGTTTCCGTGACTTAAACTGCGATGCCGGACTTTTGGGGTGCATATGGACTGATCCCTGGACTGATCCTGGACTGATCCCAGGACTGAACCAGGAGTG
This sequence comes from Boleophthalmus pectinirostris, assembly GCF_026225935.1. NCBI lineage: Eukaryota > Metazoa > Chordata > Actinopteri > Gobiiformes > Gobiidae > Boleophthalmus > Boleophthalmus pectinirostris. The sequence goes on from NW_026571299.1 coordinate 12,883,500, forward strand.
AACCAGGACTGAAACAGGTTTGAAACAGGACTGAACCAGGACTGAGTGTTGGGATGGGCCCGGAGGTGTGCCTGTGTAGACTGTCGGGTGATCGGGACTGAGACCAAGACTGAGAGTGGGACCAGACTGGGACTGAGTGTGGGAACAGACCAGGACCAGACAGGGACTGAGACCGGGATTACACCAAAAGTGAGACCGGGACTAGACCAAAAGTGAGACAAGGACCAGATCGGGACTGAGTGTGGGACCAGACCAGGACTGAGACCGGTTTAATCCTGGTTTAGTCCTGGTTTAGACCTGATTTAGTCCTTGTTCAGTTTTGATTTAGTCCTGGTTTAGTCCTGGTTCAGTCCTGGGATCAGTCCATAAGAGTCAAAATTGGATGAAACGGGAAATGGTCGTTATCTGTTTTTTTCCATTATTCATTTAAACACCAAATTGAAAACTGAAAAAAAAAAAAACTAATTATTATCTGTTTTCATTTTGATTTTGGTGACAAATAATGATTTTATTTATTTTTTTCTTATTTTTGGTTTTATTTTGAAGAACAAATGAACAAATGATACACAAATTATTTAGCCACGCCCTCTTTAAGTAGACTAATTGGTCGACATGGCAACTCTTTAGTCAAACGAGAATTTCTTTAGTCTTGACTACAGCACTACACTTGTGACCATTTCATATTGTGTAGTTTTCTGGTCACACTGTGTAAAGTGATTTTTCATATGGGGTCTAACAATGTACCAAATCCGCCTTCGCTCAAAACGATGTATTCAACTAGGTAGGTGAAGAAAGGGTCAAAAGTTATCAGGAATAGAGCAGGAGAAAAGGGTAGCAATAATGAAAAAGCAATAGGACGGAGCGAATGTTCATCCTTTAATAATTTTCCTCCGTCAGAGAGAGCAGAACCTCCTGTCCTCTGTGAAAATCCGCTGTGTGATTGGAGCTTAGAGTGGCCCATAACTCTGTCCCTCTGCCTGCCACTCTGGAGGAGAAATAGAAAGTGAAGAGGCCACAGCATAAACACGGAACAAAGCACTGTGTTCAAAGAAGCGACAAGACTGAAAATTGTTCCAAATGGTAAATGGGTTGCTTTTTATACAAACATCTTCTTTATTTACCATTTCTTTTCACAGCGCAGGTCAAAAATGTACCTGGAGTTGTTTTGTTTCATTCACACATGTTTGAGTAATCCTTTATTATTAGTCTGTCTACTTCTCCATCCACCTTGCGATGTCATGAAGTGCTAGTTTTCAAGTTACCGTATTTTCCGGACTATAAGTCGCTCCGAAGTATAAGTCACACCAGCCCAAAAAATGCGTAATTAATTTTTAAAAAAAAATCAAAATTGCACTTTTTGGGGGAAATTTATTTTATAAAATCTGAGACCAGGAACTGATTCATCTTGAAAGTCAAGTTATAGTAATAATAATAGAACAGAGAACAACAGGCTGTTAACGTCACATATGAACAGTTCTTCAGATAACTGTAACATAAACAACAGAACAGAACAAGTTTAACAAACTCTCCATCTCACTCCAAATCACTCAGTCCATTGAATTCTTCATCCTCAGTGTCACTTCTGAGCAACTCCATGACCTCTGGAGGTAAACAGAGCCGCTTCCTCTTCTGTGTAGCTGTCGTCAGACTCAGTATCAGTTCCAGTTAGAATTATTCTGGCTTTTCTGAATTCTGACAGGATGGTTTCGGTGTCACTGAAGTCCAGGCTTTGTCGATCCATCCAGTGACTTCCAGGAGAAGTTGCATGGCGCACCTTCCTGGTTGTCACAAGTTTCTCGCTCACTCCAAACTTTCTTTCTGCTGCTCAATTACTGTTTTTGGCTGCATATTTCACTACTTGCAGCTTGTAATCTGAAAATTGTAAGTTTTCAGTGGTTCAGAAGTAGTGGTGTAATCGACTGACATGATCCCAGACAGGACAGCGGCTTTTTCTGCAGGAGACTTGCGCAGTAGAGCAAAGTTACAGTGGTACAGGAGTAATAGGAGCAGCGGATATAGAAACCTAGAGCCTCTCGCGGCTGTCAGAGTGAAAATTTTAATATATAAGTCGCACCAGAGTATAAGTTGCAGGAGGACCCCAAACCATGAAAAAAGTGTGACTTATAGTTCGAAAAATACGGTACTGCTTTGAAAAGAAATCAAATATAAGAAAAAAAAGAAAAAATAAACACAACACAAAGCACTGTGTTCAAAGAAAGGACAGGATTAAAGAAAGTTGAAAGAAGAAAATTGTTTCCAAATGGTAAATGGGTTGCTTTTCTATACAAACATTGTCTTTATTTTCATTTCTTTTCGAGGCAGTTCAATATCAGGCTGTAATAAAATAACTCTTTTACTATGGATCACGGAAAACAAAAGTCGAAATTGTTACAAAATGCTGTTGATTGAAACATCCTTTACATCTCAGTGTTCTCAGAATCACATTATTTGAAGTGCTTTTTCAGCTTTCAGTTTGTATGCTCAGAGGCTCTGCAGGGACAACTCTCCATCAGACTGTATAGATTTTCTGTAAGTACGTCTCCAACCCACAGGAGAGACTAAATTGGCCAAGTGTTTGAGTGGAAGGGGCTGTTCTGTCTGCAATATGAAATCGCTCGGAAAATCCCATAAGGTTTCTCCTCTTAATACTTACATCGTGTTACACCTTGACCATTACAGATCCCAAATTATTTTTTTGGCTTTCTGAACTATGATTGATATTTCATGTTACACAGTTTGGAAAAGTCCAGTGAGAGTAGTTTAGTTTTGGTTTCTGAGCATGGCTGTGTGCTCTTTAAAGCTTCCATCTGTAATAACACAAGATTTGCTCACTCACCCCTGATGTATTCTCATATATCGCCACTAGAGGCAATCTATGTTACTGCTGTCTGATAGTGGACCCGCTTTGACCTCACAGTAGAAGACCATAGAGCACAGTTGAACCATGGATCTATTAAAATAACTGGATAGGGGATTGCTGCTTGTAGCTGCCTCCAGTTGACCTAGTGGTCCCTCACTTAACGGAACTTAAACGGAAAAAATCCCATGAGCTGAGAAAGGATTTTTCTGTTTGTGTTCGGCTGACAGGACACCTACAACTTTCAAAAATGTCGGATATGTTGGCGATTTTTACCTATTTTTGGATCATAAACGTTTTCTCAGCTCAAAACCCTTCAGTTGTCTTAAAAAAAACGCTTTATAATCGTTAGTTCTGCTCTGATTGATCATGTGATGCATGAGACTGTGCTCCGAGCGTGCCTTGGCATGTACCCGCGGGAGAAAAGAGCACTACTGCACATGCTTGGTCGGCCCACAGCCACATGAAGTACCGAGTTGGGTTTGGCTAATCTGGAATCATGCGCCTTTGAGCCCATTGACTTGAATGGGCCATTTTTAAACCCCGGGGCTTGAGTTGAACTTGAACAAAGGCCGAGCGAGGGGAGGGGGGTCAGGTTTCACATCTGCTATCTACTGGTGAAAGAAATCAAATAAATTTGTAGATGGTAGCTTTTTAAAATTTAAAAAGCTCTTCTTGGGTACATGTTCCACTGATGTTGGAAGTTTCTCAGATGAAGGGTGAAGAGGACTGGGGTCAGGACAGTCCCTTGTGGGCCCCGTAGTTTTCATTCTGTGTGTGTTACAGTTTTCATGCATGTATATGAACAAAATAACATCCATTTATGACAAATTTATGGATCACGGTATTTTGGATTCTACTTAACTTGCGTATATATATACTTTTTTTATCTTGTGTTTTATGTCAGATGATACCAGATTGTATTAGCTGGCTGTTATTTCTCCGTCTGTCGCCTCAGTGGTGTCAGTTCAAAAAGTACAACTGGAAATAGCCGTTTCAGATCGATGAACAGATGGAAGCTGCAACATCTCAACAGTCTGTGAACGTTTATATAGGAGCGAACTGCTTGGAAACAGTAAAACAATTTCAAATGTTCAAATGCACCAAATGATATCAGCTCTAGACAATGTTCCAGTTATAGCGCAATTCCACCAATAAAGTTTTTTTTTTTTTTTCTTTTTACCCCAAAAGTGAGTGAGTGTGTGCATTTGTGTGTGGATGTTGAAGACATTTTCAGTCATGCATATACACTTTTTTCCAGTCCATTTGTCTTTATTTATATTTATTTCTCCATATCTCTTTGTTTATAGGAAGTTGGCGAAGAAGCAGAAGGAGACAGCGAGCAGCTCCACGCAGCAGAGGGAGATGGGTCCAGTGACCACAGCCGACAAAAGCACCACAAAAGTCAGTACACTGCACAAAGACGACCCCTTCTCCACCTCCAACCAGGAACTCAACGGGTTTGGTAAGCACATAAAGCAATGTGACGTGATGTTTTATCCACTGATGTGTTTACCCATCAACCACCAAGTGTGTTGTTAGAATGTTAGTAATATTTTTGCATTACAGTGAAGGCAAAACTCTGCTCTAAAAGTTGTGAAAAACACATAAACTTATTGAGTGAATAATTAGGACTGCCGCTAAATGTTTAAAGTGAACCAATTCGATTGTTTCAAGTTTCAAGTACAACACCTTAAACGCAATGGTCCTATATTACTTAAAAATTTAGTCTTGTGAGCTTCAAGCCATGTTATAATCTTGTTACCTCCTCAAAAACATATGTGGAGTTGTGTTTTGTTTAATTATTTTATTACTAGTCTGTCTATATCTCCAAAGCTGAAAATGCTCCATCTACCTTACGAAGTGGTAGTTTTCAAGTTAACAGCTGCCTTTTACATTTAGTTCAGTTGAGATTGACAATTTCAGCTATGAAGTTATCCAAATTATCCCAGTGAAGGTGTCTGGAGTTTAAAAACACAACTGCTGTATTGCCACATGACATCACAAGGGGGAACAGGAGTGAAGAACTCAACCTACTGTATTTTCCGGGCGATTAGACGTGCTCTTAAGCCTCTAACCCCATCAAAAAACGATTGCGCGCCTCGCAATCCAGAGCGCCCTATACACAAATCCACTCGGGTGTCCCAGCACGACTTCAGTAAACTACAAAGCCGCACCACCTGCAGCGCACGCAAACACGCACGGAGCAGACAGCGACCGCAGAGTGAAACACACCCGCAGCCACACTCATCACTCTGCGAGGACGAGGAACGGAACGGAGGAACGAACCGAAAAAGCGAGTGCAATGTGCCACTTCGAGCCACGACTGAACAACTGAGTCACTGCGAACACGCCAACTATCCAGCGGTCCCAGACAGCACCCTCCCTACACGCCACAATTAAACAAAGCCGAGAGTCACCGTGAACGCGCCAAACAAAGTCCAACTGAGCCCTGTAACTGTTGTGTATCTTTTAAAGTCCGGTGCATTTTATTTGTGAAAAAAGTTAAAAAATAGACCATTTAATGACAGTGTGCCTTTTAATCCAGAGCACCTAATAGCCCGGAAAATACAGTAAATATGCAGGGTTTGTGTGTTAAACATGTGTGAATGAAATAAAACTTCACTCCTGGTATGTTTTTGATGAGAAAACAACATAAAATAGATTAGAAAATAGCTTTATATGTGCCCTTTAAATGGCACAACTTATGTACTCATTAGGCACATTCTCATGAAAAACAACAGATGACATTACAGAAAGATCTTGCGTGCTTACATGTATGACAAAAGGCACTTTGACTAATGCCTTTCCGTGAATTGCAGATGATCACTCTTAAAAGCCTGTAAATGTCAGGGTTGAGCTGAGCCAGTGTAAAGTGAGTGAAGAGTGTGTGCTGAGAGCTTTAGTGCAGGACACAGAGCGGCGTGTCCGGAGCAGAGCACAGGGCTCCTGTGTTCAACTTCAGCTCGTTCCTCAGTCCCTCTGGAGCAGCCCTGGCTCTCAGCGGCCAAGCCCCCAAAAGGGCAGGCTGACATTTTCAAGAGGAAAATGCCCTTCTGAGAGACCTGTCTAATTACCCCAGACACACTGAGGGAGGACGCACCAACGCAGCACAAAGAGACTTTCACAGAGTGCAGGTGAACTACTGCACTGTATAGTAAAGTACAGTATATGAAACTATGGCCTATCACCAGGCAGAGAGAGTCTAAGAACTGAAACAGAAATACTGCAGTTTGTGTTAGAGGCTTTGAACCGGAGTCCTGCTGATTTTATAGAACAACAAACATATGGGAACAGCAGCAGGAAGCATTTATCACCACATTTTTCTGCTTAAAAACAATATTAGGCCTTATATCTTCCTTCAATCAAACTCGCTTATAGACAGTGTGTCCCTTAGTCTCTTGAGTTTCAGTCACAGCTCTGCCTCAGTTCTAATGAGAGTGAAAAACGCTGACACAACGTGGGAGCAATAATATTGTGCAGACTCTCACAAAGAAATAACCTTTGTTATTGCATCCACACAGACCTCCACACTCCACTGTATATGACAGTTTATTATGAGACAGTTTAACATGCAGCTGCCATTTGCCTCAAGAGAACTGTGTATTTTCTGGTCAGTGGGCAAATCAGGCTCAGTGGTTAGAGCTCCAGTGTAACAGTTGGAGGTTAAATTCCCTCTTGGACCAAGTTCTGTTGTTGTGTCCTTAGGCAAGACACGCATCCACCTAGCAGCCTCACTTCCGTAAGTCTACACCAGGGCAGGCTGGCGTCAGCTAGTGCCTCCACGGAATTTCATTTCTCTCCAGCAACTAGGTCAGGAATCGGAATACACTAGACGGTTTGCAAGAACCCAGGAAGTTGTAGACCGCGCACCGGCCAATCAGTGAAGAGCTGAATTAACCTGAGTTGATATCCTCCTTTGGACTTCTTTGTCAATTACAAACTTTGCATTTTTTATTGCACCTTTAATTGACAAGTTCATCTCGCAGAAACGGCAATAATCATTTCACGTTTGTTGTTGTGCAGGCTGTTACTTGGACACCACCGAGTGTTCCGGTGCATTACATATGTCTCAAACAAATAGCAGCGATGGGTTAAATAAAAAAGTACCCGCCTACCATCGAGTGAACAAATTCTAATACTGTGAGGTCAGACGGTTTCCATGAAGTGAAACCGACTAATGAATCAGGCTAACTGTAGCTTACCACATAGAATGAATAATGATTTTAGCACTTTGAGATGGTTCTGTAAAAGTGTGTTACAAGTGTCAGTTATTATTGATATACTTCTGTCATAAGAGTACAACTTAAAAATGCTGTCTTAAAAACGTTAAAAACTACAAGTTACTTTTACACTGTTTGTTCCTCACTTTCTCAACACATTTTGACCAAATCTTCACCGCAGTAAATTTATAATGTTTTTTCACAACTTTCAGAGGACAGAGTAGCCACTAACATACAGTCCTAAGAGGTAAGATTTTACAATATATCTTTACTGGGGCCAAACAGATTTTACCTTATTACAGCCCCACATGCTTTAGTTTAAATCTGAAAATATTTTAGCATTTTCCGTTTGCTGAGAGCGTATCACACTGGCAATAGTTGTGAAATTAAAAGTTTACTGTGTAACTTTTCTGGTAGAAGGTCCACCACCTGTTTAATTCCATGTTGTTGTTTTTTTCTTGAATTGTTCTGTAGTATGGCATTTAATTTAAGGCCACATCTCCAGGCCAAGTTACAGGTCAGATCTGTGGAGAAGTGGACTCACTTACAGACTTAATCCATGTTTTGCGGTAGTTTTAAGAAATAAAAACACCTGTAATTGAGTAAATACAAGATATATTTGTTTTAATGCCATACTGTGGAGCACCGAAGGAGAAGCAATAACATCGTAGAACCTCCACCAGAAAAGTTACACAGTGCACCTTTACCAGAATGATAAATTGAACCCATCTGTAATTGTCATCCTTCCACGAGTCCAGTCCCGTGAGTGAGTGATGGCGAGAGGCTCTGCGGGGGTAAATATGTGTGCAGCTGTGATAACTATGTCTGATTGAACAGACCCGGCTCCGGTTTCATATGTCACTGTCAGAAATGGCCTGAGGAGGTCTGCGGGCTCGGAGACTCGTCCTGCAGCCTTTACTGTACAGTGTGGAGGAGAAGAGCCATCCAACACTAGAGAAGGAAGCACATTTACAACCACCATAAATCAGACACCTGGTTGAGAAGCTTCTGATGAGAAACGATGGAGTTTGATGATTAATGGGAACTTCAAATGTGGCTGTGCAGAAAAAAAAAAAAAAAAAAAAAAAAAAAGAATAGAGACATTATCTACTTTAAGCCATTTATTACTATTGTATTTTTCCATTTCTGATGATTAAATTCGGGAATAAATAACGTTAGAATGTATTGAATTGAGCAGTCGCTTTTGCAATTTGAGTTGGAGCTATTATCAAATCGCACAAGCTACAGTCATTTAGATAATAGAACAAATATCCTGTATTTTCTATAGAGGAATCTTGACGTACTCATGGACCTCTACAATGGTCTGAAATTCATCAATTCTTGTATTAGTTTGACAGCTCATATTTCAATCTTCTCTGTGTTAATCCTACTGAAGTTGTTTAAAGGGCCCATATTCCACTATTTTCTGATATATGTTATAATGTTAGCCAGGCTGGCGCTCAGTTTCATTTCTCTCCAGCGACTAGGTCAGGTTTCGGGATACACTAGACAGTTTGCAAGAACCTCGGAAGTTGTAGACCGCGCACCGGCCAATCAGCGAAGAGCTGTGAAGCCATGACGCCAGGCTCAAGCGCCTGTCTGGGTCCCTTTTAGTAAACAAAGCGGTCGATGTGGATGTAGATGAAGCTATACTTTCTGTGTTGGCAACGATTCCCAAGATCGAGGATTTAAAGCCGGAACAAAGAGAAGTTTAGGTGAATTTTATCAAGGGGAAAGATGTTATTGCACTTTTTCCTATGGGATTTGGGAAAAGCTTAATATACCAATTAGCCCTGTTAGTGGCACGTTACATATGTCACGACCAAATAGCAGCGATTGGTTAAATAAAAAAAGTACCCGCCTACCGTCATGCAAATGAATTTAAACGCTGCAAAGTCAGACAGTTTCCTTGAAGTGAAACCGGCTGGTGAATCAGGCTACTATAATGTTTCTTGATTGACATAAACATACCAGGAGTTGTGTTTTGTTTTATTCCACACGTTTAACACACAAATTTTGCATATTTAGGCTGAGTTCTTCTCTAAAACTGGAAAAAAAAACTGTTCCACCTTGTGATGTAACGTGGTAATACAGGAACTACTTCACTGTGTGTTTAAACTCCATATACCTTTACTAGAATCATTTGAGACCTGGAATTTCCAGTATCTACTAAACAAAAGGTAAAAGGTAGCTGTTAACTTTAAAACTACCGCTTCATGACATCACAAGGTGGAACAGAGCATTTTGAGCTTTGGAGATGTAGAGAGACTAATAATACTGGATAAATCAAACATGTGTGAATGAAACAAAACACAACACCAGGTATGTTTTTGATAGAGTAACAGTATTCTAACATATCTTAAAGCTCACAGTAGTAAATTTGACATAATATATGACTAAGGATGTAACAGTAACCAAAATATCATGATATTGTTTCGTCAAAAGTCTCTCACTAATATCATGGGCCATCACAATATATCGAATCACAAGTTTCTTTGCTTAAATTCATTGTTATGGTGCAGCAGGAGCTAAAATATAAGAGAGAACTACATAGACCATGATCCTTTGCTTCGTTTTGGTGCAAACTACAAAAGGAGGAAAGAGGAAAAGTATTCACAATTTTGTTCGCCTCCACAAAATATTGCAATAAATACCGTACCGTGAGATGTATATTGTGAAAATATCATACTGTGAGATTTGGATATCATTACTAAATACGACCTTTAAACAATTGCAATTTCAACATTTTTTTTTTATTTTATTTTCATAATCGTGGAGCCCTCAGTGGATGGCTGTTTCTCCAGCTTTGTCCCCTGGGTGGGCTACAGTACTCTTGTCTAAATTGGCACAATCAGCACATTTTACACTGTTGTACTCAATCTATACACATGTACCTAATGTATTTCCCACTTGGTCCGTTTGTCATTCTTTGTTAGCTCAGCCCTCGCTCAGTCCCGTAACGGCAGTCACATACACTATATTGACTGTATTGTGAATGTGTCATTTTTAAGTGCTCGTTTATTGGGCCTGAAGCACTTTTATTCTGGTGCTTTCCGTGGAGCATTAGTGTTATTGGATTGTACCTTCAGTTGAATATGGACTATGGATTAGTCTCTGGACATGTTCACTGTTAACTGGCCTCTTATGAGTTACTGTGAGTTTTGCGCATAGATTTATCGACCTATTTCTTTTTCGTCCTATTTCTTGTTACCACATGTGTCTCTGTGTCCTGTCTGTCATATGTAAATGTCTGTATGTTAAAGGTGCATTGTGTAACTTATCTACCTGCTTGTATGGCATTTGAATGTGTTTATCTAATTATTATTTAATCACTGGTGTTTTTATTGCACAAAATAGTACCATGAAATATATGCAATCTTACCGAGAGCGTGCTTGCCTCTCCATAGGTTTGACCAGTCACGTGGCCTGTTAATGCCACCTGCTCGTCTCTGTGTACATATAACTTTAGACCATTTTAGATAAATAAAATAGAGACAGGTAAATAGTCAGATCTATGGAGAAGCAAGCTTGCACATATAAGAATTAAGTTTTTTTAAAAGGCATTTTTGAGCTATAAAACATCTGTAAGTGAACAAATGGAAGGAAGATATGTTTAATAGCCTATTGTGGAACATTACAGGCAAAGAAATGACATCTCCATGGAGACAAGCACTGCGAATAGGGTTGTAACAATATCCAAATCTCATGGTACGATATTTATTGCGATGTTTTGAAGAGGCTGATATAATTGTAGATATGACACTTTTTTTTTTTTTTTTTGCTTTTAAAATACCTTGACAAGATTTTGGTGTGAATTATTTTCATCATAATCCTAAGAATTCAAGTAAAAAACATATTTCTTCATATTGTTTGGACTGAAATGAATCATGGGATATGTAGTTCCCCATGTTTATAAGCCGTTTCTACTGTAAAACCATGCATTTAAGCAAAGGAACTCTTAATTCGATATATTGAGCCAGCCCACGATATTACTGTGAGACTTTTGACGATATATATAATAATAATAATAATAATAATAATAATAATTTTATTTATATTGCACTTTACATAAAATAATCTCAAAGTGCTACAGGTAAAAACAATGAGTAAAAAGGTGCATCAGAAACAGTGGATCAAGCTAAAACCAGTGCAGGAATTTATAAGATAAAACAAGAATAAAATACAATTAACAAAAGGCAAAAGGATATGATATCACGATATTTTGGTTATTGTTACATCCCTAATTGCGAAATCTACATTTTAGAAGTTACATAGTGCAGTTTTAACTCTGTCTCTCTTCCACAGCCTCTCCCTCGTCCTGCAGTTTCTCCGTCCAAGGAAATAAGACTCTGCAAAGCAAGTCCCTCATCAACTCATACTACTCAGGTATAAATACAATATTCTTGATAAACCCAAAGATTCAATGTATGAGATCTGACTGTAATTTAATCAAGAAATGCCTTTAAAACAATCTATTTTTTGTTTCTCTTCTTCTGCTGTGTTTACATACAGTGTCCAAAGAGCCTGTTCCAGCCACCACCTCTATTGGTAAGACTTCTGCTACACACTTTGCTACACACTCACTTCATAATGGGCGACAACTCATTTACAAATATTCAAAGACAGTTTTTATACATTTATTTCTTCATTACATCCAAATCCCAGAAGAAACATTCCCTGCTTTTTTAAGACACACACCATTAAATGAGAAGTGATGCTTTGTTACACTGCAAGCATAAAAATGTGCACACAAAATGGATACGGGTGGATTTGCTGAGGTAAATCTTTAAGTTATTTATGTGGATTCAACACAAAATATGTGCATTTCAGCGTCACATATTTAGGCTTGATTTAGTGCAGTGTGCGTGAAAGTCCGTGGACAGTTTGCTGATGCACAAAGACAAAAAAACATGATGATATAATAAGCTCGGATATTCTAAAGCAGGGGGGTCCAAACTTTTCAGTAAGAGCCATATTTGGAAGCGTATTCATGGTGGAGTAGCGGTGATCAGTGCAGCCAGATTTCAGATGCATTTTATATCATTTTGACAGAGCCACCGTGCTATTAAAAAGGCTTGGAACATTAATTTTAGGTCAGAAACTCAATAAATTGTGATGATATTGAGGTTATAGCAGAAGAAATACTTTAATTTGCAATAAAAAGTACTGCCTATGATCAATGAGGCCTGAGGGTCAACAAAAATAAGTCTGAGGGACACTCCAGTTTTAAAGCATGGTAATGTTTTCTAAAACATGATGATTTTTACAAATTATTCTAAATGCTGATTAATCTTTAATTTGAAAAACATGGGCTACGTTCAGACTGCAGGGCTTAATGCTCAATTCCGATTTTTTTTGTGAAATCCGATGTTTTTGCGAGGTCGTTCACATTGACAATTAAATGCGACTTGTCTGTGACTTCAGTGTGAACGGTAAACGGCCCGAAAGTGTCCCGCATGTGCACTGGAGGACACGATGACGTCAACCCCATGCGTCAACCGCAGCGAGCGTGCTCTGTGTTTACGGAAGTTGTCCAAATATGGTCGCGAGCATTGAGCACCTGGCGATTTTACAGTTCCGGTTTCCGCCTGCTTCAGCGCAGAATAGTGACGTTTGTCGCTTGTTAATGACGTGTAGGTCGGATGGATGCGCTTTGGCCGTTCAGACTGAAGTCGCATGTCAAAAGATCGGATATGTATCGGATTCAGGACCACATATCCAAGTGGCCTGGGTCACATTTGAAAAATTCGGATCTGTGCCGTTCAGACTGTCAAAATCGGATTTGGGTCACTTCAGGCTGCAGTCTGAACGCAGCCATGGTGATTTTAGAAAACAGATTCTAAATAAAATGTTATGATGATGTTTAGGGCTGGGTATCATTAAGAAGTTGCCGATACAATACATACCTCGATATGTAGGCCACGATACGATACATACCTCGATACGTAAGCCATGATATGATACATACCTCGATATGTAGGCCACGATACGATACATACCTCGATATGTAGGCCACGATACGATACATACCTCGATATGTAGGCCACGATACGATACATACCTCGATATGTAGGCCACGATACGATACATACCTCGATATGTAGGCCACGATACGATACATACCTCGATATGTAGGCCACGATACGATATATACCTCGATATGTAGGCCACGATACGATACCTCGATATAGGCCACGATACGATACATACCTCGATACATATACGATACGATACATAGATAGATATCTCGATACATAGGCCACGATAGATATCTCGATACATAGGCCACGATACGATACATACCTCGATATGTAGGCCATGATACGATACATACCTCGATATGTAGGCCACGATACGATACATACCTCGATACATAGGCCACGATACGATACATACCTCGATACGTAGGCCACGATACGATACATACCTCTATACATAGGCCACAATACGACACATATCTCGATACACAGGCATTGATTCGATACAGTTCAATAAAAAATAAAGGCTAAATCATGGCTGTGATATTAAAAGTGTTTGTTAAACCACTTCTTGTGCAAAGTTCATATGAAACACAAACATTTTAATCATCAAAACAGTGAAAATGTCAAATCTGCCACATAAATGAGTTTCCTACTTCTAAACAAGCAACAAAACTGTAGAGCTGTAACTAAATAATTTGGTGAAATATACTAAAAAATACTCTTGGGGATATATTCATACAGCAGCCCATGATATTGATACTGTATCATCACATTAAAGGATACGATATATTGATATTTTGATATTTTTGCACACCCCAATGATGATTTTCTTAAACCTGATGAATCTATAAAACAGATATTCCAAAAATAATAAGATGATTTTATGAAATGGATAAATAAAATATGATGATTGTATGAAACAGATATTCTAAAACATGATGAGGCAGAATGTGGTTGGACGCTTGAGCTCTTTCATAAATCAGAGTCACAAATCTAAGACGTCAGCTCCATCTGTTCTACACTGTTACACAATAAAGCATTAATTAATCAGCACAGGAAAGTGAACGGAGCACAGATACAACACTGATCACACAAATGTTCTGTTGTATCATGCCACTATTCACACTTGACATACTTACTTGTTTAAATACCTGTGTTTAGGAAGTTTAAAGTGATTTACGAAGAGAAACACTGAACAAAAACCAACGGCATTACTGTGCAAATGGAAACTAGGCCTAGGCAATATAACAAAAAAAGTTAGATTTTTTTTTTTTTTTCATATCGAGCAGTCAAAATGTTCCTTTCTATTTTAATCAGTGCAATTTAACACAAAAATAGGTCCAATTTCTGCCTCCAGAGCCTGAACTCCTCCAAACAAATGCTTTTACTGACTTGGCTAGACCTCTCGATTAAAATTACCCAAGCTGATAATTGATATAAGAAATTGCAACTCGTTTCATTAATTGCACAGCCCTAGTGGAAACAGTATTCACCCCCAAACCTCAGTGAAGACAGAAATAAAAGTTACAATGACAATTATGTAGAGGAGTGCCTGTTTCAGTCCAGGTGTCTTTATGCATATTTCTTAGACAATATTGACTTAACGTTCAGTATATGAAAGCTGGAAGAATGTGTTTTGGGGCACAGTATTTATCGTGTTTAGAGTTTCTTTGCAATAGTGGGGACATTTTTTCTGGTAGAGGGTCTGCTAACTGCTTGTCTCCTGGTGTCAAAATAGTCTCATAATACACACGTACGATAAAATATGCATTCAGACGTATTGTTTTATTTCATACGCGTAAATATTAACTGTGACCTGCGCGCAAAACAACCACTAGGGGGCAGATGCACCCTAGTGGTTTGTCCAAAAAGACAAGGAGCTCTCTCAAAGTTTATTTCTACTCACGCAAGCTTCATTTCTGCTCTCTCTAAGTTGTTTTCTGTTTGCTTGTGCGCAAGGTGGATAAAATCTAACCAAAAATAAGAAAATGAAAAAACAACGATTTTCTTCATTATTTGATCCAGATTTTTTTTTTTTTTACTTCAGTTTTCGATTTTGTGTTTAAATGAATAATGGAAAAAAAACGGATAATGGTCGTTTCATGTTTTCGTGACTTAAACTGCGGGACTTTCGTGCCGC
Organism: Boleophthalmus pectinirostris; assembly: GCF_026225935.1. Classification (NCBI taxonomy): domain Eukaryota; kingdom Metazoa; phylum Chordata; class Actinopteri; order Gobiiformes; family Gobiidae; genus Boleophthalmus; species Boleophthalmus pectinirostris. The sequence continues at coordinate 12,898,701 of NW_026571299.1, forward strand.
ATACGGACTGAACCAGGACTAAACTAGGACTGAACCAAGACTGAACCAGGACTGATCCCAGCACTGAACCAGGACTAAAACAGGACTAAACTAGGACTGAACCAAGACTGAACCAGGACTGATCCCAGGACTGAACCAGGACTGAACCAGGACTGATCCCAGCACTGAACCAGGACTAAAACAGGACTAAACTAGGACTGAACCAAGACTGAACCAGGGCTGATCCCAGGACTGAACCAGGACTGAATCATGACTAAAACAGGACTAAACCAGATCTAAACCAGGTCTAAACCAGAACTGAACCAGGACTAAACCAGGACTAGAGCAAGACTAAACCAGATCTAAACCAGGTCTAAAACAGGTCTAAAACGGGACTAAACCAGATCTAAACCAGGTCTAAACCAGGACTAAACCAGTTCTAATCCAGGTCTAAACCAGAACTGAACCAGGTCTAAACCAGTTTTAAACCAGGTCTAAACCAGACCTGAACCAGGACTAAACCAGATCTCAAACAGGACTAAACCAGGTCTCAAACAGGACTAAACCAGGCCTAAATCAGAACTGAACCAGAACTAAAACAGGACTAAACCAGGTCTAAACCGGGTCTAAACCAGAACTGAACCAGAATTGAACCAGCACTGAGTGTGATAGTAGGTTTAATCTGTACTGTGGAACATTCCAGGGAAAGCAGTAGCATTTCCATGGAGACAAACAGGTGGCAGACCCTCAACTAAAACTTACACAGTTTATTAGTTGCAGCTCAGGCCTTTTAATGAAACGTTCTATTTAAAAATTGGTTTACTTTGATTATTCTGCTTTGCGTCAGTGGCGTAAAGTAGTTTCAAAATTATCGTTTACTGCAATATTTCTCTGCAGTATATCATGTTTCAGATTTTATTCGTGCCAGGCCTATTTAGACTCATGGGCTTTACAGATTCCGGGAAGTTTATGTGTTGGAAATGCAGAGAGGCTCGGACAGCTGTTAGCATGCGTTAGTTTTGATGTGATGTAAATCCGGTGGATCAGGAGAGCGTAGCTGCGTTTTATGAGCAAACACGTTTAGCTGTGAAAATCCATTTCCTCCACTCGATGTGTTAAAGGTTGTGTCTCGTCAGCTTTTCAGAGGGACAAGGACAGGTCTGCACTGGAGCTGGAGCCTCTCAGCACCACAGAGCCAGCGCCATCACGGACACTCACACACCAGAGTTAACAGGGTCCCAGTTTATGAATGTGTACAGAGTTTAAAAACACAGTGGAGCACTTCCTGTAGTGTTTTTTCCACTTGAGAGAAGAACTCAGTTTAAATACCGTATTTTCCAGGCTATTAGGCGCGCTCTTAAGCCTCTAACCCTATATCAAAAAACAACCACGCGCCCCGCAATCCAGAGCGCCCTATACACGAATCCACTCGGGTGTCCCAGCACGACTTCACTAAACTACAAAGCCACATCACCCGCAGCGCACGCAAACACACACGGAGCAGACGAGGAATGGAACGGAGGAACGAATCAAAAAAGCGAGTGCAATGTGCCACTTCTAGCCACAACTGAACAACTGAGTCACTGCAAACACGCCAACAATCCGTTGGTCCCAGACAGCACCCTCCCTACACGCCACAACTGAACAAACCCGAGAGTCACAAACAAACAAAGTCCCACTGACCCATCGAACTGTTGTGTTTAGTTTAAAGTCCGGTTCGGTTTATTTGTGAAAAAAGTTAGAAAATAGACCATTTAATGAATGTTTATAATCCAGAGCACCTAATAGCCCGGAAAATACGGTATGCAGGCATAGTTGTGTGTTAAACATGTGTGAATGAAACAAAACACATCTCCATGTCTGTTTGTGATTAAACAAAATTATAACTTAGATTAGAAAATAGCGTAATATTCACCTTTTAAATTTGTTTGCATTAAGATGATTGGGTTTAAAAGGCTAACAACAAATAAACAAACATTATAATCAACTGAACTCATTTGAACATTTGTGTTTGTGTTTTGATTTTGTTTTTGTGTCTATCCTTTGAAAATACCAGATTTTATGCATTATGTTTTATCCTTCAAATCAAATTAACTTCAAATTATGAATCTAATATTTACTTACTTACTTACATATCTTGGACAACCACTTTGTACTAATATTATTTCTGAAGTACTATTTGCTTTTTACTACACTACCCACCTCTGGTTATGGAAACACTGAGTTCAGCCAGTTCCCTGCGTCTTAGTATTTGAATGCCCCGTGTTCTTTCCTTTTTGACCCAGCTTATGTAAAGTAAACCACTTCTCACAGATACAATAAGGAAAAAGCCTTGAATTCTGACTGTTGTATTTCTATGTCATTTCTCTGTCCATTTCACCCTGTTTTCCCGCCACACATTACCGAAGGCCAATTATTTCTCCCAGTCTAGTTCAGCGTAGTATTATTCCTCTACAGTTAAGTGATTATGGATAATAGCAGCCATTTTGTTTGGTCATAATGTGGATAAGTGAAGGTGAGAACAGGAGGAGAGAGAGACATTTTATTTTATTTATTTATTTTTTTGTTCTGTGTGACTGAGTACTGCACTTTTCAGACTTTTAGACACCACTGGACACTCAGCATCGGCTCTGACTCACACTTTCTGACATTTTTCACTTTGTCGATGGGTACAGTCTGACCTCACTGGGATTCAAGCTAAATCACTGGTATCTAAGCTGGGGATGCATTGATACAGCTTTTTTCTGTATTTACCGATACCCTATTTTAACTTAGCCAGGCTGGTGCCACCTAATGATCTCAGTTTCATTTCTCTCCAACAACTGGTTCATGAATCGGAATCGGAAAGCAAGAAGTTTAAGAGTTTGTAGACCGCGCACCGGCCAATCAGCAAAGAGCTGTGAAGCCATGATGTCCAACTCAAGCGTCTGTCTGGGTCCCTTTTGTGGTACAGCACAACAGTAAACAAAGCGGTCGAGATGGATGTAGACGAAGACGTACATTCTGTGTTGGCAACGATTCCCGAGATCGAGGATTTTCAAACTCTGCTTTATTTGCTGTTGTGCCGGCAATTACTTGGACACCACTGAGCGTTCCAGCACATTACATGCTTCACAACCAAATAGCAGCGATTGGTTAAATAAAAAATGTTTAAAAAGTACCTGCCTACCATCGAGCAAATGAATACTCGTGCTGTGAGGTAAGACGATTTCCACGAAGATGATGAATCAGGCTAAAATATTATTTATTTCCTTTAAACACAAACAGCATGTGGTAAATGTGATCCACATGTCTTTTGTAACTGTTATTTATCATTAAAAGTAACTACAGAACAGCTTTATGAAATATTACAAGGTGTTTTGAGCCAATATTGTCCATTAAAGAGTATTATTACAACAATTACCGACCAAAATGCATGTTACAGTTATTAATACAGTTATATGATACCAAAAAATACTGTTAAAGCATAAATTCTTGCTGGGGGTGAACTTGCCTAGATCTGATCTGTAACTTGATTTTGTAGTGTCATCTTTAAATAGATATAATTAGGTTTAATCCTGTGAAATATCTGACATAAAGAAAAACATCTCCATGGAGACAAGCAGGCGCCAAACTCTTTATTAGAAAAATTACACAGTGCACCTTTAACTTTTACTAAAATATCCAAAATTAGAAACTATGGCTCAATAAAGATTTTCTAAATAACTTTTTTCCAGTCAAAGGTGAAAACGAGCCTCTTTAGGCTAGTGAAAAGCTATGTGCACTAATGAATATACGGCAGATTCATATCTTTAATTTTGTGTTTTATTTGGCAAAAGACAACAGTAAAGCATGCAATTATTCCACTGAAAATCCCCTCCGTCTTGGATAATTATCTCCACTGCACCACCCGGAGAAGACAAAAACAAACACTCACTCTGAGAACATAAAATACTTCTTCACTGGATTATAAGTGTATTAAAGTCTCTCCTACAATACTGTCTGCCATATAAAACCGCTGGTGCATAAACAGGCTCCATCAGTTTGACTTACAGGTGCTGCAAACTGCTGAGTCTTCTCTAAGTGTCACTAAATAAAGCCTGTGTGAGGAGGAGGTCAGACTGAAGGCTCTGAGCCAAAACATGAAGGACTGAGCACACAGACTGCACAGCTCAGCTCACAGCAGGCTCCATAAATCTGTACATTAGCATGGAGACATCTTCATCAGTGACAGGCTCGAGCCAAGGGACAGATCAGGCTTAGAGCATCTGACCTTGGATGGCCAGCCACAAACACAATGTACTCACAAATCAGACTACAGTTACTCACCAATACAGTACACTGGCTGGGATTCAGAATAAACACTTCTTTACTACTTTATGAAAATGTGAGTCTGGAATCAGATGGGTGTGACTGACAGGTGGATTAGCCAGTCAGGGACATGCATGGTCCGTCTGTCCAAAAACAAATAAAGGATAAAAATATCACACAAAGACTGAAAAACACATTTCTGCAGTTTCAATGATCAGTGAGGAAAGCACTAAACTCTGTTAATCTGAAGAGAGAGAATTGATTTTGATTGTATTTGTAAATGATAGATGACCAAGGAACTCCTTCGTTTCGCATGCATTACTGAAAAATACTGATTGGACAGACGGTGCAAAAATATTGAAATATGAATATTTCGTATCATTTAATGTGATGATACAGTTTCGAGATCATGGGCTGCTGTATTGATATATCACCAAGAGTGTTTTTTGGTGTATTTTACTAAATTATTTTGTTACAGAGCTACAGTTTTTTTGTTTGTTCAGAGGAAGGAAACTCGTTTATGTGACACATTTGACATATTCACTGTTTTGATGACTAAAATGTTTGTGTTTCATATTAACTTTGCACAAGAAGTGGTTTAACAAAGACTTTTAGTATCACCTCCATCATTTAGTCATTATTTTTTTATTGAACCATATCGAATTGATTTGAAATATATTGTATCGAACTGAAAGTGCACTGTATCGTGATATGCATCATATTGTGGCCTAGGTATCGAGATATGTATCGTATCTGCAACTTCTTAATGATACTCATCCCTACTGGACGGTCACATTTGGTCGGTCTTGAGATGCAACGAAGGAAGTTGAAACCAGATCGATGTCCATTTGTTCAAAACAATACAGAGAGATATTATTCTGGATTTGTCAGGCAAACTAATACATGCATTTATAGCACACTATCCACGTTTGTTACTAATGACATTTTCTTTCTGGTGTTGCAGACAGCAGCCAGGCGTCTCTGTCCCAGCCCTCTCTGACCCTCCAGAGTTTTCCATACGCAGGCTGTGAGTCTGTGGAGCTGTCCTACCAGAGTGGTATGTTTACATTACACTTCTTTTTTTCAGTTTTTCTGTTTCTTTCAGTGCAAAATGGGACGTTGTTTGGTAACTAGGGGTGTAACGATATCCAAGTCTCATGATACGATATCGTCACGGTATGAACCTCACGGTACGATATTTAATTAGATATTTTTTGGAGACTAACAGAACTGTTAATATGCGACGTTTTCCTCTTAAAATGCCTTGACAACACTTAATCCAAAGAACTAAGACTTAAAAGTGCTTAGAACTGTTATTCCTTCATGTAGTCTACACTGAAATGGAGCAAAGGATCACGGTCTATGTAGTTCTCTAGTCTTTTTTTTAGCTATTGCTGCACTATAACTCTTAATTTAAGCAAAGCGACTTGTAATTCGATATATTGTGATGGTCCACGATATTATTGTGAGAACTTTGACGATATGATAACACGATATTTCGGTTATTGTTACATCCCTATTGGTAACACATTGATATATTGTCCTGGTATCACATATCTGCATTAACATGTAACCTAATCAAATGCACTATTGTGATCTTACTCCGCCCCGCTGACTTTTGGCACTACAAAACCAGAAATCCAATTCATTTCAATTGAGAATTTGAGAAAAGTTGATTTGTTGAAAATTTGAATGTTCATGTGCACCAACAAGTCAACAATGCATGATTTTCTGTAAGCCTCAGTAAGTTTATACCCAAACATAAAACACTGTGTATAGCAAATTGTCACAGCAAGCAACCAAAACTGTCTCTAACTCTGCATCTAACTCTGTACAAGATAATTAGTTGTTTTTACATTACTGCTGTGCACTGTAGCCTTCATAGTGAGGTGCAGTGTACAGAAAAATAACTAACTGAACAAACTGCACAAAACCCAGTGCATTTCATATCATCTAATGTGAAGCGAGCAGTCTGCCTCAAAGAGCTCTTTGTTCTTGTTTAATCTTTCTCCATGTGTCTGTGCTGTCTATGCAGGTCAGTTCCAGTCTGGTCATATTCCTCCAGCCATTCGCGTGGCTGACCTCCTCCAACACATCACACAGATGAAGTGTGGCCAGGGTTACGGCTTCAAGGAAGAGTACGAGGTCAGACTGTGCACTATTGTGGTGGATTTTATATAGAATTCTGCTCATTATACAGTGCCTACCTCAAGCTAAAAGTGTTGAAAATCTTTGCTACAACAGTTTACAGTGTTTTTAGATACAAAAGCATTCAGAAGGATTAACACACTCTCTGCTCTTTAGTACTTTTACTTTGACATTTCATGTTTTGGAACGTACAGATGCACTGCGAAACATCTGTAGTGGAGGGTTCGTCACCTGCTTGTCTCCATGGAAATGTTATTGCTTTGTCTAGAATGTTCCACAGTATAAATTAAACGTACTAAGTCTATCACAAGGGAAACAAGCAGGTTACAGCAATACGCTACATTACAGTTCTGATCTGTGGAGAGTTGCCCTTGTTCACAGATGGAGTATTGTATTTTTGAGCAGACAGTATTTTTTGAGCAACCGAAACAGACGCAATGAATAAATGTTTGATGGATATACTTAATATCAGTGCCCTGATGATAAATACCAGCTTGCTCTGATGAAGGCCAATTGATTTTAACTTTATCTGCCATGTGGTATTAAAGGCTTTTAGTTATTTTTGAGTTCCTTAGTTTTTTCAATTTTGTATTTGAGACAGGTCCCTACACTGAAGAGCACCGAAAGGACAATTCTGCACAATTTCTGTATATCCAAGTAGCACTCCTGCCCCCCAAAATTGTACATACTTAATATCGTACCATGGAACATTCCTGCCAAAGCAATAACATTTCCATTGAGATAAGCAGGAAGCGAACCGTCCACCAGAAAGATTGCACAGTGCACCTTTAAAATAACGTATTTTATTGGAACTATACATGTTATCTCCAGTCCCTTAGTTTCATTTGGTGTTAATACATCATCTATTCCTATATATATTGAAAAAAAATTTAGTGTCTGGTGATAATTTATGGAGTTAAAAATACTGCTGCAGACATCCAGATTTCTACCTATGACGTCACAATACTGGGAAATTTTAAAATGAATGTTTTCTGTTTGCTCAGAAGGAGAGAGCCTTGTGAAGCAAAATACAACTCTAGGTATATTCATGATGATGTGTGACAACATTATAACATGCTTAAAAGCTCAAAACAGCCCTTTTGGCATAATGTGTCCTTAAGTGCGTTACTTTTCTCTGCATTTTACTGTGGCATTTCTCTTAAACTCCACTTGTGCTTCTCCAGAGAGACATTTCATTTATAGAATATGTCCCTTCCCTCCCCTCTCTCCTCCTCACCTCTCTCCTTTTTTCCTCCATAACTCCTCACAGACACATCCTGATCATTCCATGTGCTCTGGACCGTGAGCTCATTTTCTGTGGAAATTCTAAATCCCTTTGTGTTCCTCTTTTCCCCTCTTATCTCTCTCTCATTTCATTTGTCTCTGGATAAAACATGGATTCTTGGAGCCCATACGAAATATATAAATCTTCATCTACATTCCACCTTCTATCTATCAGAGCTCTGTGTTATAGAATGTGGAATTTTGTCCCTGGGAGATGCTTTACATTGTGTTTCCATATGCTGTTGTCGCTATGGTTTACATCCTCTGACCCTGGCGTGTAAAAAGTAGACGTGCAAGTAGACGTGTAAAAGGCATGTAAAATACTGTACACGCATCAATTTGTGGGGAATATTATTACTACTTTGAAAAAGATATTGCTTTTTTAATGCTGGTTTATGAGTGTTTCATTAAAAATTCATTCACATTCATTCACACATTATACTTTAAAGGTCCTATATTACTCAAAATTGACTCTTGTGAGCTTTAAGCCTTGATACAATGTTGTTACCTCATCCAAAACATCCAAAACATACCTGGAGTTGTGTTTTGTCCTTTATTATTAATCTGTCTACATCTCCAAAGCTCCAAATTTCCTCTTGTCATGCCTTCAAGCGGTAGTTTTCAAGTTAACCGCTACCTTTTGTTCAGTAGAGATTGGCAATTCCAGGGCTGAAATCACCCAAATGATTCTAGTGAAGGTGTATGGAGTTTAAAAACACAGTGGAGCACTACATGACATCACAAGGTGGAACAGAGTGTTTTCAGTTTGAGAGAAGAACTCAGCCTAAATATGCAAGAATGACAAAAATGAAAGACAAAATGTTAGATATATTTTAAAATTCATCTTACTCTTTCTTTCAAATACAACAGTACAACAAAGATCCTTTAAGATTTTTTATTTTATTATTATTATTATTATTATTATTATTATTATTATCAGATTTCTTTTGAGCATGTAAACAAATGCAAAACTAGCTGTTCTTTCTATTGGTTTATCAGATTATTATAGTTATCCGATTTTTACTGATCACAAAAATTTACTCAGTGATTAATTTTGGTCAGCAACAGCATTTCTAAAATACCTATCTACATTTTCCATTAATACTTTTCCTTGACACTTTCTGGAGAAAAAGTGCTAAAATAGTGCTGCTTGATCCGGCCACTGCAAACTAGACTCTGGATACTGTGGAGATACATGATGAAAAGAATTCCTCTTTTTGTGTCAGGCCTCCATCACAGTGGGCCAGTGTCCCGGAAAAACCTTTTTAACATTTCTACCTCACAGTCTCACACTGGTTTAGTCTCCTCTTTCTCTCTGTTTGATTTGTTTTAACCGAGTCAAGGACAGAGCCAGTCCAAAGTGTTCACACTGAGCTGCTTTTATTACATTTGTGTAATTCACATGTCTCTACGCCACAACTCCTTTTAGCTGCATTTTTTCTTCCAAACACATTTTAATCTCAACATGACCTTTTTGAATTGGAACATGTGCTCGTTCAAAGGCACAGGCAATAATAATGGGCCTTATTTCATTTAATTATTAAACTGTAAAGCAGAGATATCTACAGTCGATTGTCATACATAAAACCAAGTGAAGTTTGTGTTGTAGCGCCCACAGCTTATGTAAATGTACAGACGCATAACCCTCCCACGATGCTCCCACCTCATGTCCAGAATATCTCTCTCTCCAACACAGGGAATAGGAAAGTGTATTTTAGCATCAGAGTCAAGTCAAACAAATCAAAAAGTGATAAAATATACAGTAATTAAAAGTCATATTACACAAAATGGACTCCTGTGAGGTTTAAGCCATGTCAGAGAGTTGTTACCTTCTCAAAACATACCTGGTGTTGTGTTGTGTTTCATTCAAACTTGTTGAGTTATTAGTCTGTCTGCATCTCCCAGGCTTTACTCCACCTTGTTCTACCTTTTACATTTTGTTGAGTTGAGATTGGAAATTCCAGGGCTGAAATTATCCAAATGATTCTAGTGAAGGTGTATGGAGTTGTAACACATGACATCACAAGGTGAAACACAAGTTTTTTTGTTTGCAAGAAGAACCCAGCCTCTACAAGAAAAAAACAAAAACAAAACAAAAAAAACAATATCTAGGTAAATTAAAATTAAGAACATTTTACTTTGAGTAGATTCACCTGACAAGTAAAATTATCTACCAATGGAATAAGTGTGATTTCTTAATTCAAGCAACATTAAAATTTGTTTCTTATTTTAAGTGCCAAAAGTTGTTGTTTTTCTTATTTTAAGTGTAGCAATATGTAATTTCATATTTTAAGTATAAAAAGTCTTATTCCGCTGGCAGATAATTTTACTTTTACTCAAATCATGATCAAACTTTCTGAATTCCAGTCATCTTAACTTGACTAGATTTTGTTTTTTGCAGTGTAGGCATGCAGCATTTGTGTGTTAAACGCATGTGAATGAAACATAACACAACTCCAGGTAAATTTTTGATGATGAAACACTAGAACATAGATCAGTAAATAGCTTAATATGGGCCTTTTAAACAAGAAACCCAACATAAAGGGCTCTTGATGATCAGCGAGTAACTTGAAATTGTGCACACTCACTCATCAATCTACTGTACTGGTGTTTTTCAGATTCTAGAATGTAATGATATGATGTTCTAGCCAGGCTGGTGTCACTTAGTGCCTTTGCTTAATTTAATTTCTCTCCAGCGACTAGATCAGGAATCGGAATACACTAGATTGTTTGCAAGAACCCCAGATGTTGTAAAGCCATGACTGGGTCCCTTTTGTGGTACAGCACAACAGTAAACAAAGCGGTCGAGATGGACGTAGACGAAAACATTCATTCTGTGTTGGCAGCGATTCCTGAGATCAAGGATTTAAAGCTGGAAAGAGAATGTTTGGTGAATTTTATCAAGGGAAAGACGTTATTGCCCTTTTTCCTACGGGATTTGGCGCATTACATACATCATGACCAAATAGGAGCGATTGGTTAAATAAAAAATGTACCCTCCTACCATTGAGTGAACGTATCCTCATGCTGCGAGGTCAGGCGGTTTCCACGAAGTAAAACCGGCTGATGAATCAGGCTAATGATACTCTACTAGACACGAAATATCCTACAAAACCATAAATGTTGAACCTGATCATTTGTATTAGTGACCTGACCTTAAAATTTGCTAACAACAAAACTCAGCAATTCAACAATACTCATTTTCACTGCCCCATCTGTATTAAATATTCTTATCCTTTCGAATGTCGTGGTGCAATCGGAAATCTAGAAATCTTAGGACACTGGAATCATAGCTAACATTGTCGAATTTCTTTCATGGGCAAGTGTTTTTACTCCATTGTGAGATTTCAAAATTCCCCACAAATACAACAATAATTCACAGTCTTGGTTTTACCACACCCCCGTGACTGTGACTTAGTACAGGGCTCTCTTCACCTGTTTGACTTTCTAACTCCTGCACTAAAGTCATGTCTTGATTTACAAGTGGCACCAGTCCCAGATCTCTCATTAGACCACGACTCTCCTGTCCAAGAATGAATACTGAATGTTTCGAACGCCCGGACTTCCCATATCAATTATACAGAACAAAGATGTGCCAGTCCAGCCAGGGGCAAAAGGCGTCATTATTTATTCATTGCTTGTTTGAAGGACTTTTTTCTTTTACTTTCTTTCTTTTAAACATGTATTTGTTAAAGGTGCACTGTGTAACTTTTCTGATGGAGGATGCGCCACCTGCTTGCCTCCATGGAGATATTACTTTGCCATTGTTTTTTCCATGATTATTCCACAGTATGGAAATAAACTTGGTAATTTAGTTTAGTTAGGTTATTTTCTTCAGTCCATTAACATAATCATCCATCATATTACAATGATTTAAGACAGAAATTATGTATTTTATGCATATTACTAAAGTGATTCTATAGACCGAAGGGGTTTAGGCGGAAGTTTTAACACTAACCCTATTACATATAAAACAGGATTCAAGACAGCCGAACTATTTACAAAAAAACAACACAAAACTTATCTTTTATAAGTGCAGGAAAGAATATGTACTTAATTCTTTTGGTATACACACATACACAACACAGACACTGTTACAAACCATCTCTGCTAGGGACAGGGGAAGTAACAAAAGAACCAAGGTGGAGAATGTAAAAGATAAATTAACAAAACATAATAACCTAATAACCTAATAATAATAACCTAAAGTAAGAAACAAAATAACACGATTAACATTTAACGGGTTTTGTGCCAAAAAAAAAACTAAAAACGCAGGTCTATAAAAAACAAGTGATTAAACTAAGGGACACAAAACAAAACTAAATCACAAGGTCCCCAAAGTAAAACCACATAAACCCACAAATAGAATCGAGTGACAAATTAAAAAAGGCACAAAACAAACTAAAACTAAACAAATGTCTCACGACAAACACGTCACAGGCTGGAGGTGAGGTGGGCGTAGACAAACCCCACCAATCACAGACCAGGGCTTTCACAGCAGGAATCAGGACAACCAGCAAAAGAAATGAAAGCACACAAAACATATTAGAACTGAAGGCTTCGGGCTGTAACAGACACACAATCCAATACAAGTCGATGTTCATACACACAAACACACAAACTGACCCATGTTCATGTTAGTGCTCATAGCCATGTGTATAAATGGACACAGGTTCATGGTCAGATCTTTGGAGAAATAAGCCTGCACATTATGAGAATTTGTATTTTTAAGGTATTTTTGAGCTATAAAAGACCTGTAATTGAACAAATGAAAGGCAGATATAGTCCAGTTTGGTCTTCTAATAATTTATGTTATTAGGTTCTTTATTTAGAGCAAAAGTTTGTTTTCATACCTGACAGTTTCGACTGCTCACTAGCGCTCTTCCTCAGAGTCATGTGATGTTGCTGTGGTGTGTTGTTTTGGCACTGTTTTCCTACTGGAGGAGGCAGGACGACAGCGCCATCTGCGGTCCAGCTTCACCAGGACAGAATCCCAGACGTTTGAGACTAAAAAGGCCCCCTTGTCCTGGTTTATAGTCCCGTGGGCACGTTTCCGTATTTCGACTGTCTCTTTAATCCAGCAACGGTGTTTGTTTCCTCTGTCCCAATGATACTTGCTCTGTCTCAGTTCATAATGTGTTTCTGTCTTTTACAGTGATCAGAAATGGTCGATTTGAGTTGTTCCTGTTCTCCTTTGTGTTTTGTTGCTCATGTGCGCACCTTCGCTGTTTCCTTCTCGCATTCTGTTCTGTGTTCCTTTTTTCGTGGACTGAACTGTACTCTTGGTCTGAGAAAGGCAGATATGTTTAATCTTCAAATAAGCAAGTAGCGGACCCTCCACTGTAGAAGTCGCACAGTGCACCTTTAAAGAGTACAACAGATTGTTCCGACTCCCTTTTGTGCTGTTAGCCAATGTGTTTAACCCATTTAGAGCAAGGACACAATGTGGAAGCACTCTCTTTATGGTAAACTGTGTGTAATTACAACATTGTCTTTGAATGGTGAAGTATTGGGATTCACTTGGCAGAGCAGGTTGAACGGCCCATATGTGGATTGTACATAATAAAATACAGTGTTATAGTGCTGTTAAATGAGTGTAATGTAAACCACTAAAGCTCAAAGCTCCGAGCTCAGCATATGGACAGAGACTATTTTCGGGGCTCGTTCCGCACACGCAGAGGTCGCTCACACGCTCCCTGTAGACAAGAGCCATTACAGCTAAAGATGGCTGATAACACTTTGACTTTCTCATGTGTGACCTAAATAAACACACAATACAATCCAAAAGCACTGGACAGAGACAGACACCTGAACGCACCGCTCATTCAGATGGAAAATGGAGTGGGTAGGAACATATGGAGGTCTGTTCTTGTTTAAAGGTGCATTGCGTTACTTCTCTGGTGGAGGGTGAGTCATCGTCTTGCCTATCTTGAGGGAGACAAGGCTAGATTATGGATCAGATCTGTGGAGAGGCAACCCTGTTCACAGAGAGAATTGTTGTTTTTCTGAGCAATGAAACACCCATAATGGATAAATGCTAGATAGATGTGTTTAATGTAATACCATGGAATTTTCCAAGCAAAGCAATAACATCTCCATGGAGACGAACAGGTGGCGGTCCCTCTACACAGTGCGCCTTTAAGAGAAGCTTACAATTAAGTATTGTGATATTGCTGAAATGAATTAGCCTGATTCATCAGCCGGTTTCACTTCGCAGAAACTGTCTGACCTCGCAGCATTAGGATTTGTCCGCTTGATGGTGGGCAGATACTTTTTTAATTTAAGCAATCACTGCGATTTGGTCATGACGTATGTAAAGCACCACTAATGGGGCTAACTGGTATATTAAGCTTTTCCCAAATCCCGTAGGGAGAAGTGCAATAACGTCTTTCCCCTTAATGAAATTCATCAAACATTCTCTTTATTCCAACTTTTAATCTTCGATCTCGGAAAACGTTGCCAACACAGAATGTCTGTCTTCGTCTACATCCATCTCGACCGCTTTGTTTACTGTTGTACTGTACCACAAAAGGGACCCAGTCAGGCGATTGAGTTTGACGTCATGGCTTCACAGCTCTTCGCGGATTGGCCGGTGCACGGTCTACAACTTCAGAGGTTCTTGCAAACCGTCTAGTGTATTCCGATTCCTGACCTAGTCGCTGGAGAGAAATGAAACTGAGCAGAGGCACTAGGTGGCACCAGTCTGGCTAGAAATGAACATGAGTGAGGGTATAAACATGAAACAATTAAATTCTCCAAAGAGTATTATCCAAAATGTCATTAATTCAGTAAAATGGACAGTAGGGCAGGGCAATATAGCATATATTTTGAAGCCAAACTTTACGAAGTTTGGATTCCACTCCTCCTAGCATATCTCTTTCATTCTTAAAGTTTTAGTAGGCTTGTCAAAAGAATTAAACATCAGATACTAGAAAATGGGAAACTAGATACTCTCATTTGAGCAAGTATTGATAAAAGTCACACAGGACAGAAATTTTTCCTGAGCTTCCTTTCCTGAACAGCTTTAGAAGGACCATGAACCACTATGAAGCCTACCTGAACGACCGAGTGATTACACAGATATAAGACCACATTTTCTTTTATATTGAAAAGAAAATACTATGTTGAAAATAACAGTCTGTTGTTTTAAATGATACTGGAATCAGTATCGAGTATCAAATCTATTTCTAAGTATTGAACTCAACTTTTGTGGCATTGCGGAGCCTCCACAGCCAGTGTTAAAGTCCTTCCCAGATCTATCAACATATATCACCAGCAATATGACCCAAAACTAACAGACATTGTGCAAATTCTATAGCAGGTTCCTGATGTAATGTAAAGAAAACATGACCGTTAACAGCTTTTTACATAATCCAAATACATTATGCATTCTTTTTGTTGTTTGTTTACTCTACTCTAAACCTTTCATTGCCCTGGACGGTAATGGTCTGTAGCAGATCATGAGTATTATTAATATTCATGTAACCTCTCCGTGAGTGTGTGTGTGTGTGTGAGTGTGTGTGTGTGTGTGTGTGTATGTACGGGCTCTGGGCATGAGGCCATGTGTCCCCACTCTCACTTACATCTGTGTTTGTGTGTGTCCATGCAGGCCCTGGCAGAGGGACAGGCGGCCCCATGGGACACAGCCAAAAAGGACGAGAACCGCAACAAGAATCGCTACGGCAACATCATCGCTTGTGAGTACTGCACCGGCACAAAAGGGTGTAATGTGCAGGATCAAAGTACACTCATACAAACTGCACTTACACAACTATAAAAGAAGTATTTTCAATGTATTTAGTATTAAGAGTGTCTATTCATATTGTACAGGTGAGCTCTGTTGTGGTTTGTGCTTTGAAATGGCTTGGCTTGATTTGGTGAGTTTTATTATTTTAAAGTGAAACTATACACACAGGGTTCCCATGGTCATGGAAATTAAAAATGTCAATTTCCCAGGCCTGGAAAAGTCTTGGAATTTTGTAAATTCAATGAAAGAATTTGGAAAAGTCATGGAGTTTTAGTATCTCTTTCACGCAACTACAGTGTTCTGTTAAGTTATCATTAGGCTATTATGATTATTTCCAAACATATGCGCCATTTGTTTCAAAGAGACAACAATAAATGCACTGACAATATTTTGAATGTTAAAAAAACTATAATACCAAACCATAAGGTGAGTGGAAAGGGTTAACATTTCATATTTAGCCCTAAAAGTATGATCAATTCTACACATGTAGGTGCCGTAAAGTCATGAAAAATTAACTTTAGGTGATGAAAAATTAATGGAAAAGTTTTGAAATTTTGTGAAAAAGAGTGGGAGCCCTTTACACTAAATCTACTTTTGTCGCTACCAAACTGTGTATATGGTGTTTTAATAGCATTATATAGTGCTCCTAGTCATTTTTTTGGCAATTTTAGTGCAAATTATGTAAGTTTGCAGCTTTTTGGTCAAAGTCTGTGCTTTCTTCAGTGGTCTCTGTGCTTTAAAGTAGTTGGTAACATCACAAAAGACTGCCCTGATTACAACCAAGTGTTTCTGATTACAAGCTCCTGGCTGTAGGGGCAGAGGTTGAAGTGTAGATACCTATTAAACTAATCAAACTGTTCCTTATACCTCTATACCCTTTTCTTTCCCCTTTAGTCCAAGTACTGCCCAGCTCTATTTGAAATGTAGTTGAGGATGGACTTTAGATGTTTAGTGACACTTTCAGTAGTGTTTTCAGTTGCTTTCTAGTCAAAATTAAGTTACTAACTGAGCCCCATACAATACAAGTGATATCCTTTTCTTTCTAAATCCCATTTTACAAAAGGCTTTTGAGCTGCCTCTCTGCCCTGTCTCTCCATATGTTTCTGATAAAGACATTAAACAGACTCATTACCTCCGGGGCCTCTGAAACATTTTCTCAGCAAAATGACTCTTTGTAAAATGACTGGGAGTGAGATGGACAGTTTCCATTACCAGCTCCTTGTAATTAAAGGATTTATACTA
Source organism: Boleophthalmus pectinirostris (assembly GCF_026225935.1). Taxonomy (NCBI): domain Eukaryota; kingdom Metazoa; phylum Chordata; class Actinopteri; order Gobiiformes; family Gobiidae; genus Boleophthalmus; species Boleophthalmus pectinirostris. The sequence continues at coordinate 12,915,391 of NW_026571299.1, forward strand.
ATAGCACGTTTATCATAATTCCTGTTGGCCCTGACAGCTTATTTCATTTCTGAGCAGTGTTTCATTTAAAATCCTTCAGGTTGAAGCTGTGTCGTTGCCTCCACATCAAACCCACAATAATGAAACGGTCCTGCTACGTGTTCACAAATGACCCTGAGGACGTTCAGTTCAGAATTAAACCAGAGATAGCAGCATCCAGCTTGTACTAATATAGACATTAGAAATACAGAATCATGAATATTTCTTGCTTTTGGCCGAGGTTGTCTGTCCTAACCAGCTCAGAGCGCAGACAATCACAGGGACATCATTAGTGGCACCGAGTCTGGAGTCACTCCACAGCTCCATAGTCCCTGTAGGACCATTCTGTATAATGGCCTCTGTCCCAGGGTACATGCAGCTATAACTGGCTCATTTGGAGATTTACTTGAAAAATAAGCTTTGATCATTATAAGAATGAAATATAAGATTCTCTCTTAGCAGCCATATGTGGATTAATTATTTGAATCAGAATTGACTCTTAGAAGAATTTGGGGTTGTGTAAAGAGAATTTTAATGATCTTGCAACGCAGGGTAGCTATGAACAAATGTTGCCTCTCTTTTGTTTGATGTTCTAGCCAAAATTCAGCTATATTTGATCAAAACAGATCTACTTGCAAGAAGAAGTAGTGTTGAAAAAATTAATTCTTAACAGGATTGCGATTGTGTGTTTTAACGATTCCAAATTCTCAATAATTAATTTTAAATCTGTGTTTCCATCATGGTGAAATGCATCGAAGAATGGATCGAGAATCGTTTTAAATCAAATTGGAACCTGAATGTAATCGCCTGGGACTTAAAGATTCACACTCCTACTTGGCTGTGTGGGCTCCGTAGAAAGAGATGTATGTACCACATTATTGAAGGTCTTACCCTCTTTCCTCTATTCTCACTTCATTCGTCCCATGTGATTGCACCTGACAGTTTAGCCATGTTTCCACATTAAGGGCAGCTGTCTCTTTTCTCATCTCTCTATAGCTCATATCTTCCTTCGGCTCAGTGAACAAGCGTCCCATATGGTCATTTATTATTCAGAGAAGCTTAAAGAAATACTGGCAGACGTGTGCATAAAACTGCTCATTCGTTCAGTCAAGTCAGATAAATTACACCACAACTTTCATAAAAAACCCAGAGGCAGCTTGACACGCCTCGACTCTCCAGATCCTCTGCTCCTCACATAAAAAACATAATACAGCTATTACCAAATAAAAGCAGTGGTGTGGGGGCTAATGCAGGCTGACAGCTTCTGTATTGACACTGACCCAACAGCACAAATGCATTAGAGGCTGGGCCAGGGCTGAGGTCAAAGAGACACTTTTTCTGACAAGTGAAGTGAGTCGATGGAAGCAACAGTGGCAGGCAGAGATGAACAATAGAGGAGATAGAATAGTGCAGACTCCACTGTAGCCTATTAAACACTATGGGTGTGCTAACATATTGAAATATTGATATATCGTGATACTAAATTTGGTGATAGAGTAGTCCACACTAACAGTACTCTATCAAGATGAGTATTTGTTGTTATATTGTACTAAATTATTTTGTGACGTGGCTATTTCTATTATGTTTTCACTAATTGTATATAGTTCCAACGTGTATAAGAATATAAATCTCTTACTTGCCTAAAATAAATTTATAAATAAAACTGTGAACAATTTTGATGTTCAGAGAAAAAGGAAACGTGTTTATGCAATACACTTGGCATATTCATTGCTCTAATGGTTAAAATTAGTTTACCCCATGTTGTCTTTGCACAGGTAGTGTTTGCAAATAAATACTGTTATTAAAATATATTTGGTTCTTAAAAATCAGTGTGTCACTTGCAGTACATCAGTTAACACATGTATGGTCATATCAAGATATTGTATCATGAGACATATATCGAGTATCGTAACAAATCACAAGGGACCCTGTTCATTTCTTTTCTTTTTTTTTTAACTATGTGGGCCCTAAGATTGAACCTTGAGGAACACCTGTTTCATACATTCATACATACAACCCAAAACATGCTACAGGTCTCCATGAACAGTTGATAGTCAAGGTCAGTTAAATACAATCAATCAATGAACCTGTCCAGGGACTACAGGTGGAAATTAGCACTGATGCTACAACCTGATGTACAATGCATCTCTCCTGTTAAGGTAAAATGCAAAAATTGTGTGCTGTCCCTGTCTGAAATAAATAAATAAATAAAACATTGACACTGACATCCCCCAAAACAGACAAACTTCATGAACACAAGAGCTCTACAACTTCACATATATCTAGCTGTTGTCTTTTTGAAGTTTATTTGCTAACAAAAAAAATAGCATCAAAATTCAGTACTCAAACACTGAACACATTTTCACATCGTTCACATCACTGACTGTATGCTATGAACTTTCATTATTAAGCCAGTCATGTTCATTTTGTCTTCTTATGTACTTTAATTTCTTGGGTTCTTTTTAAAGACAAAACAGTAAAGTGTATTTACCTTGTTGACATGTTACGGCTGCTCGCTGCAAGCCATCTTCAGAACTGTCACTGGTGTTGGTGGTGACGTGTCGTTTATCAGCTGTTGCTACTTCCTGTAGGCGTGGTCAGCCTGATTGACCTGGCAGGACGCTCAGACTGACCACGCCTCCCATCGCCCGGTGTTCTTTGGAGGAGGGTGTCCCAGGTGTGTGAAAAGAGGAACGCTCTGTCATCGCGGTTAATGCTGTCCGCGTCTTGTTTACAGATTTTAATGGAATCCCTGATCCAGCTTTTCAACTTGCTGTTTTCCAATCCAATGACCCAAGCCCTGTCCCAGTCTAGAATGTGGTTATTTCATTATTATTCTTTCAAAATTGTATGAAGCAACACAATTTTGTCGAGATATGGAAACCTTTCTTGAACGTTTTGCCAAGATTGGACTTGATTATTAATGTGTGATTGTCTAGTGGTTTTTGCGTGGTTTTGTGTCGGCGTGTTTTTGGTCTATTTTTTGCTTTGGTTTGTTAAATATAAAAATGGAAGAAAAAATATATAGTATTCTAGGTAGAGAATCACCATTTACTTGCTACTGGCTACTTTCTCTCTACTTACTATTGGAATAGCTGCAAATATGTGCAGGGGGGAGCTTTCAGCAAACACTGTACTAGACCCTGAGCATACGTACTCCTCTACTCTTGTATGCTGTAACCTTTCTGCGGTCTTTCATGGTCTCAGGCTCAGATTCTGTTTGCTCTGAACTCACAAACATCTGCAGCCCTCTCAAGTGTTTGACCAAAGCCCTATAGCTCAAATATAAACACTCTAGCTCTGTCAGACACCCACAGCCTCTCAAACACCAAGAGGAGAAGCATAAGCCCAGTTTGTACAGTCAACAAGCACAGCACCACAGCTCAAGATTCAAACGAGGGGTAGGCGATTCAGCCAGAAAATATATTTGTTTATTTATTTATATGTTTATTTGTATTTGTTATATTTAAAGGTGCATTGTGTAAGTTTTCTGGAGGGGTTTGCAGCCTGTTAAACGTATCTGTCTTGCATTTATTCAACTACAGGTTTTATATTTATTGCTCAAAAATATCTATTCTAGGCACATCTCCATGCATCAAGCACCGCCAGACCCAAAGTTACACCAAAAGTTACACAGTGCACCTTTTAGTGTGTATCATCATAATTTTCTTGGAGCCAGATCACGATTAGGAGTTTTCACAATTCATGTCCACTTTCTATTTCCCCGCTTGCTTTTAAGAGGTATATACATTTAAACAAACAATATTATTTTGTAAGTTTACACTTCACTTTGATTGGTTAAATCGATCTGTCACTCACTCAGAGCCTTACAGAGGATGACCAAAATGAGAAATGTCTGGTTAAAAGTGTTTGAGCATAAAGCTGGATTGACAAATAGTAAATCCCAAAATGATGATATGACCAGAATAGCAGATTGTTACAGGGATGAGATTTTTATCACCATATTATCCAGCCCTGCTTCAAAGTCACTTTATGATATGGTATTTTATTTGTACAGGGACATTGCACAACAACACATTAACCAAGACAGAGGTCAGAGGAAAGATGCTGGTGCCAGTTTATTGTATGATGCTAAATTACACAATTTCCAGGTTGGTGGAAATACTAAAAGTATAGATTCAATGTATATAGATAAATTGACCAAAAATAAATTAAAACATATATTACTTAAGGTTACAGTGTTGAAATAGTATTCTACAAACAATATACACCAAACATGCAACCAGATGCACTCTTAGCTTCTAAATGCTTATCCATATTAGGGCTGCAAGATTAGATTTTTCAGTGGTTGTACTTTTGTAAACAGCATTATTTAGTCTGGTATTGAATTTAATTTGATAGTTTTGTTCGCAAACTACAAAATATCCCATTTGCTGTTTGCTTATTATGTCCAAAAAAAAAAAAAAAAAAAAAAAAAGGAAGCATGGTATATACCTCTATTTTGTTTGATTCTTGTCTTCATTGTGAATCAGTGCAATAGATAAGGCTTCTTTATGTTTGAAATTTGTATTGCAGATTAATTGCAAATGTTATCAGACTGATGCAATCGGAATCAGTTATTCTTGCTAAATTTCGTTTTGATGAAAAGTTAAGGCACATCTTTAATCAGTGTTTGGATCATGCAGATGGATCTGGAAGTAACACAGTCTGAACATACAGCAGAATATTCCAATGCCCAGACTGATGCCGTCCTCTGGGAAAGCTGTTTCATCTCACTGTGGTTTTGCACTTTTCACATATTTATGTGAACAGCTGTTCTCTGCGGTAAACCACAAGAGACCTATTAATTTCTCTTCTCCATACAGCCTGCCTGCTTGTGCGTAGATGTTGGACAGATTCAAAACAGAACGCTTAGATGCTCTGAGCCGACCCCCTCCTCTCAAATAATACACATAATGTTCTGGTATTATTTCTAATGTGGTGATTGGTCCTGTTTCCACTTCAGCAGCAGCATTAACTCATGTCTAGGTGTGGCTGTCTGTTTTTATACTTAGTTAGTGAACAGTGTGCAGCGGAAGAGCCAGAGCCAACAGTCTTCTACAGTGATTGTGTTTTTAATTAGAAGTGGATCATTGATGATTATCTCTCATTATGTTGTGGAGCTGTGGGGGGCTGAGGACCTGATGTCTCTAACAAGACCACATTATCTTCTCTGCCATGTCATTGATTAATGACAAGTGCTGCCGTCTAGACACCGAGATATTACTACATCCTTGGTGTGTGGTTTCTTATTTGTAGTATTAAAGCACTTTTAGTAGTCGTACTTTTTGGAGCTGTCTGCCATGTTTTAACACCTTACCTCATCAAGAAAATTAAGTTTTATATTCCATCCATGCACAGCTGCTTTTCTATAAATATACAAAAGCAGTATACAAAACAACAAACTTGATATGATGTGATGTGCAGTACGATCTGAAGGGGGAGTGACTTAGCATGAAAAGCATAAAAAGTGGCGACGCCCAGCTTCAAAAACAAATCTGAAGCTTAATAAACAATTTAATAGATTGTTTTTGGTGAATACAGTATTTTAAAAACAATAAAAGTTTAACATGAAGATTTAAGTTATTAGACCTTTTTTCAGACCAAGAATTTGTTTTCATACCTTGACAGTTTTGACAGCTCCCTGCGCTTTTCCTCAGAGTGGTCACGTGATGTTGCTGTGACGTGTCTGGTCAGCGTTTATAGTCCCTTGGGCACACTTCCATATTTCACTTGTCTCTTTAATCCAGCGACGGTGTTTGTTTTCCTCTGTCCCAGTGATGCTAATAACATAAATTATCAGAAGACCAAATAAACCTCAGTGGACTGTGTTGATTTAAGTATGTTATGTTTTAGCAGGGCAGTAGGGGTCTATTGTCCCGGGCCCCAGGGTTTTAGGGGCCCAGAATTGGACCCTGTTCCTATTAATTTATATAAAAGTGGGACCCAAGTGAGACTTCTTACTCCGAGCTCCTAAATCTCTGTCGACGGGCCTATGTTTTGGCAATTAATACCCCATAAAAATGTGACACCCTTTTTAACTAAAGACTGATCATTTGCCATGTTTAAAAAGCTTCATTTAAAAGAATTTGAACTGAACACATCATACTGTTCATGTGCATGTTCTTACCATACCAGACTCTCATTAAAACAAGTGCAACTGCTCATAGGGCTTTGTACAGAGAGACTTTGGTTTGTCAAAGAAAGGCTGTTAGTGGATTCAACAGCAAGTCTGAGTTCTGCAAGCCCTTCTGGTTGTTATTTTGTGTTCCTTTGAAACATCATCTCTGCTTAAAAAAAAAAAAAAAAACTCTGTTCTCGCATATCATATCCTCAAAGAAGCACTGGTCTGGGTTTTGCTGACAGTGTAACATGACAGAAAATGTTCAAATAACACTTTTATAATTCTCCCAGAACAGAAAGCTGAAAGTGAAGTGAGTGGAGGCGTGCTTTAACGTACTTACAGCCTTCTCATCTCTACACACATACTCTTATGTTGGGTTTACATGCTTCTTTGGGGCATAACATTGACTTAGTGTTTCTTGGAGACGGATCCAAACTTACTACTACTGATCCTAACCTACTGCCGTAACCTATACTTTAATCTTAACCTTTTCTAACTAGAGATGCAACAATAACCGAAATATCGTGATATCGTATCATCAAAAGTTCAGGACCATCACAATATATCGAATTACAAGTCTCGTCGCTTAAATTCATAGTTATGGTGCAGCATCAACAAAAAAAAAAAAAAAGAAAAAGAGAACTACATAGACCATGATCCTTTGCTCTGTCTACGTGAAATAATTGTTATAATGCACTTTTAAATCTCTTTTTTTAATATTATTATGATGATCAAAAAATTAACATATGCACAATTTATTGCACAAAATATAGTAATAAATATTGTACCGTGAGAGCAATATCGTGAAAATATTGTATCAAGAGATTTGGATATCGTTATATCCCTAATTCTAACGCATATGTGAAATTGAAATTATGTTTTTGACGCGCATGCTGTTTTTTTTTGAGGATGTTAAATTGACTTGCATTCAGTTTTCTGGAAACTGATTCTTAACTGAAAATTAAAACCATACTTTGGCATAATCTTCATAGAGATAGATAAGTTTTATTCCATACTGTGGAAGAATATTAGCCAGGCTGGCACCACCTAGTGTCTCCGCTCAATTTCTTTTCTCTCCAGTGACTAGGTCAGGAATCAGAATACACTTGACGGTTTGCAAGAACCCTGGAAGTTGTAGACCACACACTGGGCAATCAGCGAAGAGCTGTGAATCCATGACGTCAATCTCACGTGCCTGTCTGGGTCCTTTTTGTGGTACAGCACAACAGTAAACAAAGCGGTCAAGATGGATGTAGATGAAGCCATACATTCTGTGTTGGCAACGATTTCTGAGATCGAGGATTTAAAGCCAGAACAAAGAGAATGTTTGGGGAAAGACGTTATTGCCCTTCTTCCTACAGGATTTGGCGCATTATATACGTCACGACCAAACAGCAGCGATTGGTTAAATAAAAAAAAAAGTACCCGCCTATCGTCATGCGAACGAATCCTAACACTGCGAGGTCAGACGGTTTCCACAAAGTGAAACTGACTGATGAATCAGGCTAGAAGAATATAGCCAAAGGGACAACATTTTCATGGAAACAAGCTTGAGTAGGCCCAAGCCTAATAAGAGTTGTGGTTTATGGATGCTAGCCCCAGAGTTACAGTTGCATGTTTTTATCAAATTATTTCAGTGTCATTAGCACAACCCTAATTAAAAACATGAAAAAACAGAAAAGTTACATACTATGCTTCAAATTTAACCCATGTTGATGTTCTAATAATAAAGAATTAGCATCATGGGGATCTGGTTTGAGTCTCCATACGGGAGGCAGGTGTGGATCCAGATTGTAGTCTCCACAATGTGACACACACTTAAATACTTACACATGCATACTCACACACATATACACACTCGCATACATACATACATACATACTCACACACACATGCAGAGCGTATCAGACTTGTGTTAATTCTCAGCATCTTGAGCCCATTGAGCTGTGGGACTGAACTCATGAGTTTATCTGTGACAGACACAATCCTGCTCAGAGAAGGAGCAGAGAAACCTCTTCTTCAGCAGTTTGGAGCTGCTTTTGTGAGCGCTTTACTCGCACTTTGAAATGCCAGCCTTTCTGCGGATACTTGACATTTAATTTGAGTTATTAATAGGGTGAAAAATATGTGTAGGTTTTGCTTTTGGGATCTATTAAAGGTGCACTATGTAACTTTTCTGGTGTGGGGTCTTAGATTTAGACTTTATTGATCCACAAGGGAAATTACTTGATTTTTATTTTTTTTTTGTCTGCTACTAGTTTGTCTCCATGGAAATTAGGATTGTGCATCGCCTTGAGTCTGACAATACAATACTTATCATGATATGCATGGCACGATTCGATATATCCCGATATATATCCCAATACTAAAACATAGAACGATATATTGTGATTTATCAATAATTACTTTTATTAATACAGTCAACTGCACCTTCATGAGAACACACTTGTATGAAATATAATTTATAAACATGTTTACATCATCAGAACAGTGAATGTAAATAATTTTTGTGAAAAAATATAAATCAAAAATCAATTTACATGTATTTTAAATCCATTCAAGAACTGTGCAATTAAGTATGTTTTAGTATTTTTCTTATGCCCCTAATGAAAATTGCCTGAAATGTTCCACAGTGTGTTATTAAATTCTGTTATTAAATTGTATTGCTTAAAACCTTTAAAAAAATGCATTCTTATTGTAAGCGAGAATCACCACTCCACAAATCTGACCTGTAACTTGGCTGTAAGTGATGGTTGTTCCCATGTAGATAAATAAGTGAAATGCCAAACTGTGGAACATTTTAGGCAAAGCAATAACTTCTTGATGCAGAGAAGCAGACCCTTTCATCAAAAAAAATTACGCATTGTACCTTTAATTCACAGGAAGCATAGTTGTAGACAAACTTTATTGATCAACAAGGGAAATTATTTACACACAGTAGTTCACACATCACAATATATTATAATAACACAGAGAAAAAATAGAAATGGTGGTAATAAATTCTAAATAAGTAGCAGAAATAGCAAGAGACCAGTGTCAAATAAGGTATGATTATATAAATACTTTATGAAAGTTATAGAAATTATAATTATAGAAAGTACCATTGTGATTAAGTTCCTTTCTGTAGAAGAGATGCTTGGGGCACTTGACACCGTCTCCTGTCTCCGAGTTATAAAATAAATGGGTAAATTGAAGCATAAAATGATTCTCTCAGCTCCTTTTTGATGAATAAAAACAGTGTAAAATCCTGTGTAACTGCCTCATGGCTCAATCAGTTGTAGTTCTGCAGGAAGCTGATAAGGTTTGTACAGCATTACTGACCCGGAATTACCGTGTCCAGGATTAAGACGCGAGACCTGTCAAAACTCCACTGGGATACAGACTCTCCAATCCTTTACTCCTTTACTTTAATCAGAAGACATTTATTGTAATCTGTTTTAAAGGGAATATGGCAGGTTAGAGAACTAATTTCACTAAAACACAGTTAAAGGGACAGTTCGGAATTTTGGACACAGGACCTCATTTCCTTGTTAGTATTTGCAGAGGTCGCTGGTGCTAGGCTAGTGCATGTCAATTACCATAGTTATCTTGCCCCTAAAAATAGTCTTACCCACTCCACAAAACACCCGAAGCAAATCTATTATTACACCAGACTGTCGATGTGAATGTCTGTGTTGATAGAAAACTAACCTTGCAGTGCATGAATCATCGCATGTTGAGGGACTATTTTCTCATATATCAGTCCGCCACTGCCAAGCTTTCTTTCAGGAAGTACAACTTGCTGCTGTTCAGACATAAATCCTTCAAATGCAAGGTTGGTTTTACTTCTGCAGTCATTCTATCGACACAAACATTTACATTGACGGTCTAGCATAATAACTGTTTTGCTTTGGATGTTTTGTGGAGTGGGTAAGACTGTTTTTAGTGGCAGGCTAACTATGGCCATTGACATGCACTAGCCTAGCACCAGCGACCTCTGCAAATACAAGGACCGGATGGAATATTTAAAAAAGTGTCTCCACACGTCTCCCAACACTCTGGCTCACATGAAATGAGGTCCTATGTCCAAACTTCCAGACTGCCCCTTTAAGTTAAGGGGTGTTTATTTTAATTTAATCTGCTGCACTTCATTCATTAGACTATAAAATGTTCAAAATCAATCAGAAATGTGTGCAACTATGATATTTTATTTTATTTATTTTTACAAAATTCTCCAAATGACCATAATTCCATTGAGTTTTTGAGTCATGTTTCTCTATGTTCTGGCAGTGCTATCTTGTAATAATCCATGTCAAATGATTGAAAAGCATTATTCATAAGATTGTGAGAACATTGAGCACCTGAATCATTGGCTCATACTGTTCCCTGTCATTTCTTTTTGACACCAAAGAGTTCAGTGGAAAATCCCAAATGTGTTTTCTATTCTTAAAGAGGAACTATTATGCAAAATTGACTTGTTGGAGCTTTCTACCGTGGTATATTGTTCCCTCATCAAAAAACATGTGGGCTTATATGTCATCCATGTACGTTTGATTAATATTGTGATCTCTCCCTGGGCACTTTTCAAACCCTTCTCCTAGTTGGTACGAGCCCACGCCTCTGGTACAAGACTCCGCTCACAAGCGCATAAACAGGAGGTTTTCTGCAGTACTACTTTTCATAAATATACTAGTACATGAGCTGTGCTGATTGTGTTGTGACTGTACTGTGAAGGGGGAGTGACTTAGCACAAGGAGAAAAAACAAAACAGAAACTAATTGCACATTTTAATACATTGATTTCAGTGAAACAATAAAAATAGAACAACCTGTAAATAACCAAATAAACTGCTGCTACTGCTATACTACTACTACTGCCACTATACTACTACTACTACTACTACTACTACTACTACTACTGCTACTACTACTACTGTACTACAAGTCCTGCTGCTGCTACTACTATTGCTATTGCTATTATACTACTACTGTTACTGTACTACTACTACTGCTATTGCTATTATACTACGACTACGACTACTACTACTACTACTACTACTACTACTACTACTGCCTATGACTACTGCCTATTACTACTGCTACTACTACTGCTACTGTTACTACAACTAATAATACTACTACCACCGTTGGATACTGTCAAACTACTACTACTACTACTGCTACTGTTACTATTACTACTAATACTATTGGATACTGTAAATTTGTAAATGACCAAATAAACTACTACTACTACTACTACTACTACTACTACTACTACTACTACTACTACTATTCCTACTCCTACTACTCCTACTACTACTCCTACTATAATATTGCCCAACTTAATGTAACAATCACTGCTACTTTTACTGCTACTACTGCTATTACTATTACTACATAGCACAAGGAGCAAAAACTGAACTGAAACTATGGCAAGGAGGAGAAATTCTATTCTGTGAACTAGACAATTTTTTTTTAATACATATTAGTACAGTGTTTTCTGTGAATCTAGCATTTCCAAAATAATACGAGGTGATCTAAATATGTAAAGTCTCAAAATCTAACAGACCATAGACATGAAATAAACTCTCAGAACACAGTCCTATATTTTGATTGTCAGTGTGTCTGTATTCACAGTCAGCTCCTCACTCTGAACACTTCCCAAACAGTCTTGAGTCCAGACCCGCGGCATCTCAAGCCAGCGCCTCCCGCCTCTCAGCCCAATTAGAAGCTCCCTCCCTGGGCAGAGCGAGAGAGCAGGCCCCTCCACACTTCCACACTTCCACCCTCATATTCCTGCTCTGTGTGTTATGACAGCTCCTGACATGACGCCTGTATAATTACCGCTGTCTGGAGCACAGAGAGGATGGATCCAATCAAATGAGCAAATCGGCCAGAGGACAAAAGGTGAAGAAGATTTAATGAAAACCTGTCAACACTGAGCTGTCAAAAAATGTGAATTAGACATTAAGACCAACTTAGTAAGACTCTGAATGCTCTTTGGAAAATATTGCACTCAAATGTATCTGTTTTTTTTTTTTTTTAGTTTGATAATAAATAATAAATAAAGGAGCTGTTCTTAATTTTTGATGTATAAAAATGTTAAAAAAACTAATCTTCCAATCCAATCCTCTTTATTTATATAGCACGTTTCACAAACAAACAGTTTCCATAGTGCTGCACAAATACATTAGCCAGGCTGGCGCCACCTAGTGCCTCCGCTCAATTTCATTTCTCTCCATCAACTAGGTCAGGAATCAAAATATAATAGATGGTTCACAAAAAACCCAGAAGTGCAAGTTCGGACACCAGCCAATCAGCAAAGAGTGATACATTCAGTGTTCCCGAGATCGAGGATTTAAAGCGGGAATAAAGAGAATGTTTGGTGAATTTCATCAAGGGGAAAGACGTTATTGTCCTTCTTCCTACAAGGTTTGGGAAAAGCTAACAAAATTTAAGGCTGCGAGGTCAGACGGTTTGTACGAAGTGAAATGAGTAAAACCGGCTGATGAATCAGGCTACAAATACATAATACAGTAATAACAACAATAATAAAATGATAAAATAAACGCTCAGATCTAATCACTCTAGTGATTAGATAGTGATTAAAATAATAAAATCAGTAAAATAAAATAAGTGCAAAACCACAGAATAGCAATAAATAAATAAAACTAATAAAATACATTCAAAATAACCCACGCAGTGTTAAAACCCAGAGAGTAAAAGTGGGTTTTAAAACACTCCACTGTGGGAGCTGTTCGGATGTGGGGGGACAGAGCATTCCTGAGTTTAGGTCCAACCACAAAGAAGGTCCTGTCCCCTCTGGTTTTAAGTCTCATCTTAGGCCCCATGAGCTGGAGCTGGCCCTCGGACCTCAAAGCACGCGCGGGGATGTAAATTTAGAGGAGATCCAAGATGTACTGTGGGGCCAGTCCATTCAAAGCTTTAAAAACAAACAATAAAATCTTGAAAATCAATTCTAAAATGAACAGGAAGCCAGTGCAAAGATGCAAGAATTGGGGTAATGTGCTCTCTCTTCTTTTGGTTCCTGTTGAAAGAAAGTGCATTTGAGATGTGAGATGCCAGAATAAAGTGTGTTACAGTAGTCTGGGCATGATGAAATAATAATAGATCTTGTTCATTTTAAACAGACTGCAGTGATCCAAAGTTATTCCTCACTTACCTTATGCGTTCCAAGCATCGTAATCATTCACTGTGATGAGTTTATAAGCACTTTCCTCAACTTCCAGAGGCCAAAGTGGAGTTTTGACACAGTAATGCTATCGATGACTAGCATGCTAAGCACACACTTCCTGCTTCTTGAACAAATACACGCTTTATAATTAAGCAGACTGCACTCAAGAGCTGCTTATACAATATATCTTTACTGTAGTTAGACCGGTTTTGCGAAAATACAAAAAGTTTTGTACAGGCCCTTTAATACTGCTTTAGTAACTAAATTTGCAACATTATGGCCGGTGAAAGCTTTGAATTTTGAGCAAATTTATTCTCATTTAGTAGATGTGCTGCTGTTTTGCTTGGTAAAACCACAGTCCACAAAATCAAATAGTCTAGTAACAAGAGTGGAGCCATTCTGTTGTTATTGTTACCTCACAGTCGGATGTACGAAGGTAATCTAATACAAGTTTCACAAATCAGTTTCTCCAAGGTGAGCCTGGAAATTATGATTGCAACGGAGAACACCACAAGATTATATTTCGTATCAGCTACCGGTGTTTTTGCCGTTGGGTATTTGTGTAACTGTGTAATGTCAATATGAAAGGAGCTGGCCTTGGTGCTGAAATGCAAGGCCCGAGGTATGAGCGTATGGAGATGTAGTAAAATGCCGATATTATCACGGTGAATAAATGTGCACACAATAGTAATCTGGGAGCATATAGTCTAGTTGTAATAGAGTTATCATAAATTGAGCCTGGAAGAGCTGACTTTGTTCCTGTCTAGCCCACAGTTTCTCCAGAGTTTACCTGCTCCTCAGCCTTCATCCCCTCACTCCAGGTACTTCTCCTTGCTGCTCGTCCTCACTCTCATCACTATCTCAGCAGTTTCTTCACTCTTCTCATCCTCTCATCGTCCCCTTCTCTCTCCTCAAACTCTCATCATCTCCTCCTCTCTCTCCTCATCCTCTCATTGTCCCCTTCTTTCTCTTCAAACTCTCATCGTCCCCTTCACTCTCCTCATCCTCTCATCATCTCACTCTCCTTATCCTCTCATCTCCTTCAATCTTCTCATCCTCTCATCGTCCCCTTCTCTTTCCTCATCCTCTCATCGTCTCCTTCTCTCTCCTCATCCTCTCATTGTCTCCTTCTCTTTCCTTGTGCTCTCCTCATCCTCTCATTCTCCCCTTCACCTCCTCACCATCTCATTTTTCCCTTCACTCCCTCATCCTCTCATAGTCTCCTTCTCTCTCCTCATCCTCTCATCGTCCCTTTCTCTTTCCATCATCTCCTTCACTCTTCTCATCCTCTCATTGTCCCCTTTGTTCTCCTCATCCTCTCATCACGTTCCCTTTACTCAACTCATCTTCCCCTGCTCTCTTCCTCAAACTCTCATCATCTCCTCCACTCTGCTCATCCTCTCATTGTCCCTTTCACCTCCTCATCCTCACCTCTACCACCTCCAGTTTCTCCTAATCGTCATCTCATTGGCCACGCCCATTATCGCAATGTTTTGTTCCGCTCCAAGTTGTCATAAAAAATAGGAAAAATATATAGTCCTATCTTGAAATATCTGTTTGAATTTATTTTTTATTTTTTGGTGTGTGTGTGTGTGGTTAATGTCATAATTTAGCTTTTGCCACCTTCCATTCACATAATTAAACACTAGAGTTGTTTTGTAATTTTCGTCTTTTTGTCTTGGCCGGCATAATAGTTGACACCTACCTGAAAAAATGTCTCCATAAAAGCATTTGGCCACTCCACCAGGAAGTAGCAGGTTCATCATTGAAGTATTTGTTGTTGTTCAAACTGAGAATTACCGCATTTATGTTGTAGTTTTTTTTGGTTTTTTTTATTTATTTATTTGAATTTTTTTCAACATTATACAGAAGTGTGTAAAAATGTGTGCATCTTTGGCAATTGTATATATGATATTGTCAAACTGTATTTAAAACCTGTAAATACTAGAATGTAAAAACTAAATGAACTACTACTTCTGCTTCTACTATTAACTAGCTAACTACTATTATTACTACTACTATTGTTACTACCACTACTTCTACTACTACTCCTGCTACTACTACAACTACTACTGCTACTATTGAATATTGTCAAACTTTATACAACAAACTAAATTACCAAATAAACTACTATTACTGCTACTACCACTACAACTATGACTACTACTATTACTGTCAATATCTGTATATATATATATATATATATAACAACCTGTAAATTACCAAATAAACTACTACTACTACTATTACTACTACTAGTACTACTATTGCTTCTGCTGCTTCTGCTATTGCTACTGTAAATGACTAAATTAACTACTACTACTACTGCTACTTCCACTACTACTATGACTGCTACTACCATTGCCCGTATTTATATAACAACATGTAAATGACCAACTAAACTACTACTACTACTACTACTGCTGCTGCTGCTGCTGCTGCTATTCCTACTGTTGAATATTGTCAAACTTAAACAACAAACTGTAAATGAGTAAATTAACTACTACTACAACTACTACTTATACTGCTACTGCTACTATTTTTACTGCTACTGCTACCACTACTACTACTGCTACTGCTACTATTGAATATTGTCAAACTTTATACAACAAATTGTAAATTACCACATAAACTACTACTACTACTGCTACTTCCACTACTACTATGACTACTACTACTACTGTCAATATCTATATAACAACCTGTAAATAATCTACTACTATTACTATTACTACTACTGCTACTTCTGCTACTATTATGAATACTACTACTGTCAGCACTTTATTTAACAAACTGTAAATTACTAAATTAACTACTCCTAAAACTACTCCTGCTACTTATACTGCTACTATTACTACTGTTACTGCTATTAGTGCTATTACTACTACTACTACTGTTACTACTGGTACAACTACGGCTACTACAGCTACTACAACTCTACTACTACTACTACTACAGACTAACTTACTTAAATATATATTTTTTTATTTTATTTTATTTAGTTTCTTCTTTTTTTTTTTTTTTTTTTTTTTAGTTTTCTGCTTTCCTCACCTTCTCACCCCATCTCTCTCTTAAATTAGACCATTACATTAGAAGCCGTGGCACTTACATGTAACCACGGTATTATCAGGCTGCCTTGCTCCGTATCAGAACAAAAAAAAAAAAAAAGAGGGAACAATGGAGAGAGCAGAAAAGTGCACGTAATGAGTTTAAATGAGTCCACTTGATGTCCACTGCTTCTCTGTTTCCGTGTTACAGCTGAACACAGACCGAGAGAGTAATCAGACCAGAGATTAGACTGATCCAGAGGGCCCATTATAGAGACAAGGCTAAATAATAATGACAGTACATGTTCAAAGTACAAAATGTAGTAATATCAGGACATGACTTTCTTCTGAGTTAAACCTGTATGATTCGATACAAAAAGTTAAAACCGCATTCTCCATAGAGATAAATATGTTAGGTCAAACTGTGGATAGATAATGGTCCCATCCACACTAATACGTATTCGAATCGTTTCCGTTGCGGATGCACTGTTCGTCCACACTAATCCAATTGAAAACGGCTCCAGAGACGGAACGATCTGGTGTCGCCAACTCCCACGAGTTTCATTTACGGATCTGATCCGGCACTGTGTGGATGCCTGAAACCGCTGATACGCTGATGTAGTTCTATGCAAAGTTGGCTAATTCAGCGCCAAAACTCTAAAAGGCTAGAATATATGTCCATTCATATAAACGGTCTATGTGTATGATCATAATCTCTGAAAAGTTTATCATGAACAATCTCAAATGCAATAGAAGCACAGAACATACTCACCATCAGCAGAACACTCCTCTGTCACAGAAAGAACACATATAAACCACTGAATCGTGTCCTTTAGTCCGACAGAAGCTGAACCACATCAGCGCACAATAGCGAGCTGATTTTTGAGCACTTAGTTTATGCAAATTAGCCATGCGGTTTTAAGTTTTGTTTCTGTAAAACATAAACAAATATGTTTAAAGCTGTGTAGATAGGGAAGGCTTGCGGACACAGAAACGAGTCAGTCCTCACTCTGAGGCACCATGCTTGTCTAAAATCCAGTGTTACGCTAAGTTTCAGGCAGTTTCAGGCGGTTTTGCATTTCTGTGTGGACAGGGAACGCTTTGATTGCATATACAGAAATGACGCAGATTGTTTCCGATACGGTGATACGCAGATCCATTTTATTGTAAACAGGGTCAATGTAATATGGTCACATTTTTATATTAGTCTGTAGGAACTGAAAACGTGCTGCAAACCTGTGGGCCAGTGTCAAAATTACTTAAATCTAGGCTTTAAAAAATCTTGAAATATTCTAGATCCAACATTTAAATTTATTAGAACTTTTAATTTAACATTTCTTGATATTTTAAAGCTAGGATTTTAGATCCAAGTAAAGTAAATTCATGAAAACTGGTCAAAATGATGAGGAGGCCCTTATCCTGGTTGTGGAAATGCAAGCCCAATCAGAGTAAGGCTGTTTTTCCAGTGCAAATTTGTTAAAAAAAATAAATTTAAAAAATCACCGACTGTGACTTTAAAGTTCCTATGTTATGCAAATTTAAGCCATTTTATAATCCTGTTATCCCATCAAAAACATACCTGCTTTATTCACTAGGGGTGTAACAATAACTGAAATATCGTGATACTGTATTATCAAAAGTCTCACAATAATATCACGAACTGTCACAATATATCGAACTACGAGTCTCACTTAAATTCATTGTCATGGTGCAGCAATACAGAGGGAACTACATAGACCATGATCCTTTGGTGTTGTCAAAGCAGAATTAACATTAATAACACTTTAAAATCTTAATTCTTCATATTGAAACAGTATCATTATTAACGTTATCAATGTTTTTTAAAGAAGTAAGTAGCATATTCACAGTTTTGTTAGCCTCCACAAATATCGCAATAAATATCGTACCGTGAGATTGCATATCGTGAAAATATTATATTGTGGATATCGTTAATCCCTATTATTCACACTTGTTTCAGTAGCCCTTTATCATTAGTCTGTCTCTATGTCCATGCTTTTATCTTTTAACTGCTGCCTTTTATCTTTAGTTGGCAACTCCAGGACCAAAATCATCCAAATGATTCTAGTGATAGAAACTGGACCACTTCTTTTATTACCACACAACATCATGACAAGGAAGAACAGAGTGTTTTCAGTTTGGGAGAAGAACTAATATGCAAGATTTTTGTGTTAAATATGTGTGAATTGATGCAAACTCAAGGTATGTTTTAGATGAGGAAACAACATTATAACATAGATCAGAAAATAGTGTAATATAAGAACATTTACAAAACAATGCAACTACAAACTCACCAAACCAAGCCAAACACGTTCACTGAAATCAGCCCATGTACCTTATTGCCCTGTGTGGTGGTTAGTTAGTCCTCCCTGCAGCTAGTAGGCGCTCCGATCTGTGAGTCAAAGTAACTTTAGGCCTGTTGTATTGTTGTGCTATCTGACCCCACAGACGATCACACCAGAGTCCGCCTGCCGCTGCTGGAGGGGGAGCCACACTCCGACTACATCAACGCCAACTACATCGACGTGAGTACAACAAATACACCTCTGGAGTGTCATGAGCAAGCTTTTTTACAATCTGGTAATCTAGCTAAGGCAAAAAGGAGAAATTCAATTTGTCAACTGGGCAAAGATTATTTGGTCGAATACGTTTTGCAGCTCATCCAAGCTGCTTCTTCAGTTCTGGTCAAAATGCTGCTGGGTACTTCCTTATATCTGTCTGCAGGGAGGAGCTAACTACACTGAAACTACTCTGAAACTAACACATCTACTTGTTTACAGTTGTGTGTTAGTTTCAGAGTAGTTATAAACAAGTAGGTGTGTTAGTTTCAGAGTAGTTTCATTGTAGTTAGCTCCTCCCTACAGACAGATATAAGGAAGTGTCCACCATTCGACCAAATAAACTTTGTCCAGTTGACCAATTGAATTTCTCCTTTGCCATGAGTTCTACCTGGACAACTGAGGAATTTTTCACGTAATCTAGCTAAATCATAAATGTTAATCACAATATGCATGTCTTACTTTTCAATGTGGTTTGAGGGTTGATCTTATGTCAATTTTCTTAAAAACGTTTAAAATGATCTAACATTAAATGAGCTGTTGAGGGAAAAATGCATTGTACGCTCAGATGGCCGATGTCCAAAACATTGTTCTTTATTTATAGATAATGTTTTGGCAAAAAGCCTTTGTCAGATCATTTCTTTTGCTTTGGACCACAGCGTACAGTGATTTTGATTTGTTAAAAATTTGAAAAACAGAACTGGTTGTATTTTGCAGCCTTCCAAGGTTAGACCTCACTTTCCTCGAACATATTCTTCGCATCCTAATTATTCACTACAGTGACTTTATAAGTACTTTTCACAACTTTCACAGGTCAGAGAGCAGTGCAACTAGCATGATAATCACGCACTAGCATTAGTTCCTAGTTCATGGATGGTAAAAATGTCTTTTACAAATGTATACAATCGATTTTACTTTATTAAAAAATTAGGTACAGCTCCTTTATCTATGAAAATATGATAAAACCTGCATATTGTTGGAAAATACTTTTTAAATGCAGTAACTTTAGTTTAATTTTAAAACTGCGTTATTTATAGTCATACATAACAATGATAAAACCAAGATATAAATTAAAAAATTGTGTATGTTTTGTCTATAATATCAATGATTTCACGATACATTGGGCAACTCTACCACATTGTCAGTGATTGAAATAACAAAAGCTCTTTATTTACTACAAAAAAAAAAAAAAACACAAAAAATAAAAAGTATAATTTGAATAACTGTTTATAACCTGTGTTGATTTCCTTGCAGTGTCTTTGTAACCAGTCTCCTGATGTAGCCTCAGTGTGATTACCATGTCACATTAATCAGCAGCTCGCGTCTCACTGTTGAAATAACTGTGCTTATGATTATAGCAGAAAACGTGTATTTCCCAATCAGCAGAACAGAGGGAGGAGGCCAGAGAGACGCTAATCAGAGAAAGAGAGACAAAAGAGGAGACACAGCAGCCTCTCAGCTCCACTTTTTCTAATTAAAATCATGACACAAATATTTATTATGTTACGAAGCTGAAGGTTAGAGTACACAATATACTGTTTATATTAAGTATCTTGATATCAGAGGAGTTTAGATATCAGTATTGATCCATAATTGAAAATATAGCCAATATTTGGAGAGCAGTTAGTTTTTTTTTTAAGATTTCCCAGCCTTTGCGTGCCCATATGCCGTTGCCAGTTTCTCCTCAGTGCATCTGATTTTTCGTTTTGAACAAACTAATGAGTAAAGATGGAAATAGAAGACCAATTAGGCTAAAAATATAGACCGTAGATGTTTACGCCATCATGCAGCAAATCGTTTTACATTTGCAGATAAATG
Source organism: Boleophthalmus pectinirostris (assembly GCF_026225935.1). Taxonomy (NCBI): domain Eukaryota; kingdom Metazoa; phylum Chordata; class Actinopteri; order Gobiiformes; family Gobiidae; genus Boleophthalmus; species Boleophthalmus pectinirostris. Next base: position 12,936,147 of record NW_026571299.1, read on the forward strand.
TGAAAAGCTAATTTGTGGATTTAAAATTGCACTGTGTAACTTTTGTGGTGGAGGGTCCGTCATTTCAAGTGCTTTTTGTTGCATTTTTTTTTTGTATGAAAAGCGCTCTATAAATAAAGTTTGAGTGATTGATTGCTTCATTCTCCATGGAGATATTGCCTGTAATATTCCACAGTATGGCATTTCACTTATTTATTTGTACAGAGACAGCAGTGGGCACCATGAGCCCAAGTTACATGTCAGATCTGGGGAGAGGCGAGCCCACTCACAGTAAGAATGCAAGTTTTTAGGTCTATAAAAACCCATGTTATTGAGTAAATGCAAGTTGGATATTTTCAGGCTCCGTCCACACTAGTATGTATTCGAATTGTTTTCGTTGCGGATGCAGTGTTTGTCCACACTAATCCGACTGAAAACGGCTCCAGAGATGGAACGATCTGGTGCCTCCAGCTCCCATGAATTCATTTGAGTACAGATCTGATCCGGCACTGTATGGACGCCTGAAAACACTGATACGCTGATGTACGTCTATGCACAGCGAAGTAGCTAATTCACCACCAAAACGCTAAGAGGCTAGAATATATTCATATATACGGTCTATGCGTACGACCTGCAGATGTATAATCTCTGAAAAGTTTCACATGAATCATCTCCAACACGACAGAAGCACAGAACAGACTCACCATCAGCAGAACACCCCTCTGTCACAGAAAGAGCACATATATTCCACTGAGTCGTGTCCTTTAGTCCGACAGAATCTGAACCGCATCAGCGCACAATAGCGAGCTGTTTTTTGAGCGCTCAGTTTATGCAAATTAGCCATGTGGTTTTAAATTTAGTTTCTGTAAAACGTAAACAAATATGCTCAAAGCTGTGTGGAAAAGGAAGGATTGCAGACACAGAAACGACGTGTGTGGACGCAGATCATTTCAGATACGGTGATACGGGAATTTGTTTCAGTGTGTAAACGGGGTCTTAATGTCATACAGGGACATTCCAGACAAAACGATAACATCTCCATGGAGACAAGCAGGGCAGGTACAAGTTACACAGTGCACCTTTAACTGTAGTAACTGTTGTGAGCCTTGCTATGGATCACAAAATGTTATAAAATCAGTTAACAGCCATAGCAACAAAATGAAATTGTCTATACTGGCTTTTTAAAAATCCCTCTAGAACCATATACCATAATATATTTTCATGATTATGCAGGAATTGGCCTTTGTTTGTATCTGTTTTCTCTAACATACATTTCAATTATTTATGACGACACCTTTACTCGGGGACGTGAGCTAATGTTCAATCCCAGCAGAGGTTTATGGAGCAGTGAAGTCATAAAATGAGAGAATCTGGCGTTGTAGAAGAAGGTCATGTGACCCGAGGGGACCAATGATGTCACATGTTTTATGTGTGCTTTTGTGTGTGTCACAGGGGTACCATAGACCCAGACATTACATCGCCTCACAAGGTAATTATGAACACAGCGTCAGCCTCGGGGATCAAAGATTTCATAATTGTGTGCAATGTATGACGGCATCAGTTTGTGTTTGTGTGTGTGTTTTGTGTGTGCATGTGTGTATTTGAGAGAGAGAGAGACATGACTCAGTTTCTTGACAATCCTAAATCAATCATTTGTGTACACTAGTGATGTCAGAATACTAAAATTTCCAGTTCAGTTTCAATACCAAAGAACTGAATCATTACTCCATACCAATTACGATATCACAATGAAGTTTTAAAGATGCTTATTTTTGTAGTAATCAAAGGTAATTTTCATGTACGAAATTATAGTACATTCTTTATCTCAGCATAAGGTGTGATATTTGTTTTTAAGATCAAAATCTTACTAAAACTGTACACATTAAAAGTTAAGCTCAGATTTTGTCCTGTTAATGTGTTTTTTAGTAAAGATACTTCCTCAAATGAATATCTAGTTTAGAAATTAGTTTTGGTATTCATTATTATCTGCTTTTCGATTTTCAAAACCAAAGTACATACTAACTCAGACTGAGACATGTCTATTATTGCGTAGTATGTATGTATGTCTGTATTAGGGATGTAACAATAACCAAAATATCTTGATATCGTATTATCAAAAGTCTCACAATAATATCGTGGACTGTCACAATATCTCGAATCACAAGTTTCTTTGCTTAAATACATGGGTTTTATAGTAGTAACAGTTTACAAACATAGAGAACTACATATCCCATGATTCATTTCAGTGAGACAACAGACAACAACATGAAGAAATATGTTTTTGACTTGAATTCTTGGGATTATGGCAGTAATAATTCACACCAAAATCTTGTCAAGGTATTTTAAAAGCAAAAAGTGTCCCATCTTTAATTATTAGCCCCTTCAAAATATCGCAATAAATATCGTACCGTGAGATGCATATCGTGATAATATTATACCGAGAGATTTGGATATTGTCACATCCCTAGAATATGACAATAAATGTTGTACAAAATGACTGGTCAAAGCATTTTAGTCTAGTTATTATGTATAATATCGTAATATTGTGAGCCTCCCAACTATATCGTGAGCTTTCCCACGATTCACGCAATAAATATCGTACTGTGAGATTCATACCGTGACGATATCGTATCATGAGACTTGGATATCGTTACACCTCTAGTATGTATGTATGTATGTAGTAAGAGGATAAAGAAAAATAAATGAAATTATGAAATCTGAAATGATAATAATAATAATAATGTTACAACCTTAAAACAGCGTGAACAAAGACTTAATTCCTGATGAAAAGCATGTTTATTAAGAATGATTCAGGCTTGATAACTACTTAAATAAGGAATTAAGCCTGATTCTTGAAACAGTTTTTCAAGCCTATAATGGTGTGGTTTAGGTTCAAATATTGCACAGAATAAGAATAGACTGTAAAATAAACCACAAAAGTTCAAAAATATCACCTTGTTAAAATTGTTATGTATTCTCTTTGTGTTTAATTTTAGTATTTTAAGACCGTGACCTTAATATTCAAGTTGTAATCTGCTTAAACTGTACATTAGACAGTACCCTTTTAGCTCCAAAACAGCCACTGGGATGTGATCTATTTTTCTATACCTCCCACTTCTTGTACGTATTAAAATATATGTGTGTCTCCAGGGCCCATGCAGGAGACGGTGAGGGATTTCTGGAGGATGGTTTGGCAGGAGAACTCCGCCTCCATCGTCATGGTAACCAACCTGGTGGAGGTGGGACGGGTGAGTCAACCGAACCGGGGATTAGAACTCGTGAGTGGAGGGAAGAAGCCGAAAAGAAAGAGTTTTAAAGAGGATTTGTCGTTTTTTTTCTATGGGAAAACGAGCAGAAAATGTTCACATCATTTATACCATGCTATATTTTTGAACATCATGTTAAATTTAGTTGTTTGTATTGTTTTTACTAGAAAAAAATACTGAATCTTTGTTGTATTTTCTAGGTCAAATGCGTGCGCTACTGGCCCGATGAGACGGAGGTGTATGGGGACATTAAAGTCACTCTGATTGAAACTGAACCACTGGCTGAATACGTCATACGCACGTTCTCTGTACAAAAGGTAAAACTTTATTAACTTTATGTTTATTATTCCTTTACAGATTCTGTCAGGGAGACTTGGGCTGTAGTTGACAAAAAAAACATGATTAGTCGATTAAAGAGATGACTTGTTGACCAATTAGTCTACTAAAAGGAGACTAATTGGAGGCAATAAATATCAAAACTATTATGATCTGACCCATAATGTACACAGTTCATGCAAATTTAACCATTTAAACTAAAATGTACTTGATTCTATATTACACAAAATTGACTCTTGTGAGCTTTAGGCCATGTTATTATGTAATTTCCTTATCAAAAGCACACCCAGAGTCATGTTTTGTTTCATTCACATGTTTATTTTTAATCATTTATTATTAGTCTGATTACATCTCCAAAGATATGAATGTTCTGTTCGACCTTGTGCTCTCATGAAACTGTAGTTTTTGAGTTAACAGCTGCCTTTTACCTTTAGTTCAGTAGAGAGTGGAGCGGTGCACGTCCTGTATTACGGCATGACATCACGAGGTAGACCAAAGTATTTTCTATTTGAGAGAATATTCAGGGTTTGTGTGTTAAATGTGTTAAGGAAACAAAACCCAACTCCAGGTCTGTTTTTGATGAGGAAACAACATAATAACATTTGAGCCCTTTAAATCATTAGCTGACTCACACTAGATATTCTCCAGCTACTCTTCAGTTGTCCCATGAAAAAATAAAATAAAAAACCTTAAACTAATCCTACTACTAATCTACTACTGATCCTTAAACGAATACTAACTACTAATCGTCAAATGACCAATATCAGGGCAGCAGTAGCTCAGTTGGTAAGAGCATTTGTCCACTGATCCGAAGCATAGCGGTTTGATTCCTGCTGTCGACATAAACTTAATTGGTTGAGCGGTGAGATCCACTGACCCACAGGTTGGCTGGCTCCCACAGATGAATACAGTCTGTGTTCTGTCCTTGGGCAAGACACTTAACCCACGTCACTCCTGGTGTCTGCGAACACTGGTGTATGAAAGTGTGTGTGAATGGGCGAGTGTTTCCTTGTTGTAAAGCGCTTTAAGTGCCTTGAAGGTGGGGAAAAAACTATATTAAAAAATGTCCATTAACCAGTCTAAGTTTTGGTCGACTAAGACATAAATTAATTGACTAAATGATTAAAGGACTCCAGCCCTAGAGGGGATATTTGAGGGACAGGACTGAATCTGGAAGTAGTAATGTGTAGTTGACATAGGGCTGCAAGATACAACAAAACTGCAATTTTGATAGTCATGAAATTAGTTAATTGCAAGGACTGCGATTATTTAACTAGCATAATATCCTTTGCAAATGAGAAATTATTATGTTATGAATAAAAAAGTAACAATAGCCTTGTAATTTAGATTTCTACAAACATATTCTGAAATGAGATCTTTGTATTAGTTTCAGCATCTGTTCAGATTTTAGTCTTTGCTCATATGTTAATGCTTCTTGACGTGTATAAAACGCTAACTTTGAACTTAATCCAATCTTCATAATGCTTGTCAGGAAAATTGCAATTAGATATTTTTTTTCCGAAATCGCTCAGCCCTAGTTGACAGAAGCAAAAAAACACTACAGTATGCACTTTTACCTGCATTAATACACTTTTATGACCGAATCCACTCTCTCTTCACACCTCAATTTTTCTAAGCTCCTTATGTCAGCTCCTTTTCTTACCTCTCCCTCCTCACCCCCCTCCTCCTCCTCTTCCTCCCTCTCCTTCCTCCCCCTCTCTTCTGTGGAGCTAAAGCAGCTTACGAAGACATGTTTGAAACTGCAGTAGTTTTAGAAAGACATGAATCCAGTGCACCTCTGCGTTCAGTGTCTCACATTCAGAGGAGCAGCTCATCTGTCACTTCACTAAATGCTCCGATGCTAATGAAAGAGCTACGGACTTAAAAGGGGAGGTAATACTTGAACAGCTTAAATTAACTAGGGTATGTGTGAATGGTACAAGAACCCCTTTGTGCAAGTGCAGACTGGTGGTTGATCGACAGGAAAATACTACGTTTGGGTCTCAAGAGTTAAGAGTTTCTTTTAATGTTTAATAAAGTTGTACTGAAAAAATCCAAGCAGACTTTACTAATGATCTGACACATGAGAACTTTAACCTGCAAGGTGGAGGGTCCAGAATATTCCACAGTATTGCATTAAAAGTGACACAACCAAGCAAAGTTACACGTCAGATCTGTAGAGAGGACGAACGTGCTCATGCTTTTTGACAAATAAAAACACCTGGGATTGAATAAATGCAAGATAGATAAGTTTAATGCTACTGTGAAACATTTCAGGCAGAGAAATAAAGTCTCCATGGAAAAAAAGTTACACAGTGCACTTTTAAGAAAACATATTACGCTTATTTTTTTGTTGGTGTAGCGTTTGCCCACTGATCTGAAAGTTGGCTTTTCGAATCCCGCTCTCAACATAAACATTATTGGAAGAGCGGTCCTATCTACTGACCCATAGTTTGGTGGTGCGATTGTAGCTCTCACTAATGAATGCTGTTTTGTGTCCTTGGGTAAGACACTTAACCCATCTCGCCCTCAGTGCCTGCGTACACTGGTGTGTGAACGTGTGTGAATGGGCGAGTGGTTCCTTGATGTAAAAGTGCTTTGAGTGGCTTGAAAGTGAAAAAGTACTATTTAACCACCTGAATTTATATAGATGTGTATAAAAAAAATTAAGTTGACATTATTAATTTGACTATAGGGAAAAAAAAAAACTTGAAATGTGGGTATGTTGTAAATATGCGACAACTAGAAACAAGAGCTTGTCATTCTGCCTATGCACAAACCAGCTTTGGTATGCAGGTGCTATCTCAGGTTCTATCTTGATCCAAAAGGTCTGTCACAAATTTATGACACTCGCTGTTAAAAAACTTTTTCAATTTTTTATTTTTTTTTTTAAGTAATGAAAATGGACTATAAATGAACATAGCAAACCCTCTACCGGCCTCGTTCCAGATAGGAAGTGAACATGGGGGCGCTTTTGGCTCCATCGACACTGGCTCCAATTGACTTTACATTGAAAAACTGTCCCCCCTCTGTCTGTAACTGTTTTACTGAGCCACGTCGTTCTGGTCTTAAAATGTTCATATTAACCCTTTCTGCGTGATCTTGGTGTTTTTATTTTGCAGTTTTGTCTCGTATTAGATTCCTATTCCTAATCTGGAACTCGACTCCAAATTTCCGATAACTTTATAACTGCAAACCTCTGTGAGCTTCATTTGACTGCAGCCGAACACTATAGTTGACGCCACACTCCCTCAGTCCACTTCTTTAGACCGTGTAGTTTAATAAAGTACAGAGAAGTGAGCAGAGCTAGGGATTAGGTGAAAACAGCAATTTTCTGAGCACTCAAGCCTCAGTTGTAGGACAATACAGGGTTACTCAAACATGCACGTATCAATTGAAATATAACTGAGTAAGATGATGATAATGGGACAACATTATAACACGATTCAAAGCTCAAAAGTCTATTTTACATAATATTTTTCCTTTTAAATATGTCTTTTCACATTATACTCAAGTTACTGAAGTTTGAAAGGCATCTATTTCCTACAATGTTATTAGTGAGTACTTATGAACCACTAAAAGCAACTGAGGTGGCACCTGAAAATTTGGTTACACTTTTTACATTTTTTGTCATACGCTGGAGCCTCCCCCAACCATAGAAATTTAAAATAGGACAAACTCTACTCTATGTGTGATTCTTGTATAAATTCAGTATAGTGACAGGCAGGTACGGTATCTATGTAAGCCATTTATTTTCCATGACCTGCGTTTATACTGAGGTCTCATCTGAACTGTAAAAGCTATTGATCCAGAGATTTTAACATCAGAAAGCCGTACAATAAGCCCTGGCTCAAACGGTAGTAGCACTTGTAGTTTTCCATTTTGTATTTCCCTTGCTTTTGTGCCCAGGTTCACTCTATCACTCTACCTGTTTCCCCTGTTTCTCCTTTTTTCCTCCTCCTCCTCCACTCTCCATCTCCTGACCCTGTTTTGGAGGCTAAAGCAACAATTGAATCCAGCCTCAGTCTTGAATTACATTTGTGAGAACAGCAGTGTCTCTGAGGTCTATTCCTGGAGCAAAGTGAGCAGAGAAGGACGCGCACTCTTCCACCAAAGCTCTGTTTAGCTGCTACAGAATCAAGCGATCAATAAGTGTGAATTATTCAATGCATCGCTATGGAGACCTCAGAGATATGGTATAAGAAAGGGTCACTCAGAGCTTATGGTGCGTTCAGGGTTGGTGAAAAGTTTGGGGAACTTTAAAGCCAGGTGGAAGCCCCGTGAAATATGTCAGAGATAAAGGTTTTGTTGTGGCCCAAGGCTGTCATGACATTGCTCCAGCAAGATTCAGCGTCAAACTGTTAAATTGTCCAATGATACCCACTCTCCCTTTACTCAGCACTCTTTTCATTTTGTTTTTGTTTATTTTATTTTATTTTTTTGTAAATGAAGTGTACCAATTCAGCTTTTTTTCAGTTCCAATATCTATATCAATACTTAGGCTTTGAGTAACTGCCCATAACCTTGTACTGATGTGCATTTACTTTCCTTAAAATTGCTTCAATGTGTTATTAAAACTTCCAATAAGATTAAAGGGTGTATATTAAACTTATTTTTGATCTATGTTATAATGTCAAACATACATAGAGTTGTGTTTTGTTTCATTCACACATGTTTAATGCACAAACTTTCCATATTTGGGCGGAGTTCTTCTCTCAAACATCTCAAGCACCTTTTGATGTCATGTGGTGATACAGGAAGTGCTTCACTGTGTTTTAAACTCCATACACCTTCACTAGAATCATTTTGATCATTTCAGACCTGGGTTTGTTAAATCTCTACTGAACTAAAGGTAAAAGGTAGCTGCTAATTGCTTCATGACATCACAAGGTGGAACGAAGCATTAAGAGCTTTGGAGATGTAGACAGACTAATAATAAAATGTTGCTCAAACATGTGAGAATGAAACAAAACATAACCTCTAGTATGTTTTTTGAGGAGGTTTTACGTTGAGCTGATAAAATAATGTTTGTTTTTTCAAAGTGACTAACAGAAGTATCGGATAAGTATCGGAAAACAGGGACACATACCTAGTGGATCAGGTATCGATTCCCTAATTCCGTGTGACATGTTTTATAATATTTTCCCTCTGTGTGTGTCTTACAGAAGGGTCATCACGAGATCCGGGAGCTGAGGCAGTTCCACTTCACCAGTTGGCCCGATCACGGCGTTCCCTGCTACGCCACTGGACTGTTGGGATTCATCCGACAGGTCAAGTTCCTGAACCCTCCGGACGCTGGGCCCATAGTGGTGCACTGCAGGTGAGAGCAACGGTCTCAAAACACTGTCATCTGTTGGTCAAGCCTGGACACGAAATACTCTACTGTATATGGAATTAAAGGTGCATTGTGAAACTTTTCTGGAGGGGTTCTCAACACCTCTATGTAGAAAGCCTGTGACAGATTTTTCAGCTCACAAGTTACACAGTGCACCTTTAATACTGATTTTATTTTATTATTTTATTTGTTATAGAATATATTTTATTTTATTTTCAGTTGCTATTATCCAATCCACTTTATTTATATAGCACATTGCACAAACAGTTTCCAAAGTGCTGCACAAATAAATAATAACAACAATAATAAAATGATAAAATTTTAAATTTAAAAAACTCAGATCTAATCACACATCTTGAAATAATAAAAAAGTAAAATAAAATAAGTGCAAAATCATAGAATAGCAATAAATAAATAAAACCAATAAAATACAGTAAAAGTTAATTAAATAAATAAATACAAGACTCAGACGACCACACAACTCACACGGTGTTAAAAGCCAGAGAATAAAAGTAGGTTTTAAGATGAGACTTAAAACTCTCCACTGTGGGGGCTGTTTGGACGTGGGGCAGAGCGTTCCTGAGTTTGGGGCCGGCCACAGAGAAGGCCTGGTCCCCCCTGGTTTGAAGTCTTGTCTTAGGCACCAAGCACTGGAGCTGGCCCTCGGACCTCAGAGCGCACACGGGGATGTAAATTTGGATGAGGTCGGAGACGTTCTGTGGGGCCAGTCCAGTCGAAGCTTTAAAAACAAACAGTAAAATCTTAAAATCAATTCTAAAATGAACAGGAAGCCACTACAAAGATGCAAGGATTGGGGTAATGTGCTCTCTTCTTTTGGTTCCTGTTAAAAGTCGCACCGCAGAGTTTTGGACTAACTGTAGTCAGTAAAGTTTGTTTTGTGAGATGCCGGAATAAAGTGCATTACAGTAGTCCAGGCGTGATGAAATAAAAGTGTGCATAACTTGTTCAAAACGTTTAAAAGATAAAAAAAAGTTTAACTTTAGATAAAAGCCACAAATGATTAAATCTTTATTTTAAAACAGCACACTTGATTTTATTATCTGACATTGAGTTAATACACTATCATCCATGTAGCTTCTTCAGTTCTGACAGGGTTCTGGTAAGACACTGCCTTAAATTTGTCTGAAAGGAGGAGCTAACACTGAAACTACACCTTAGCTGTTAACAGTAATGAGTATGTGTTATTAGTTAAGTCTATCGAACTACCTAAAGGTGTGAAATTGAGTCATATTTTGCATAATTTTTCAACAAATTTTCCTTTAACCTGTCTGCTGTCATGAGCATCTATCTATTTGTTTTCTTTGTTTTGGTTTGGGTCTGAGGATGGAGTTGTCAATGGGAGGTTGTACCTTCGACCCCTATTTCAGTTCAGAGATAGATTGTCTTTCCTGCCAAAGAGAGGGGTCAAAGAGGCTATATTTGTCAGGAAAGACAATACATCTCTGAGCAGAAATGGGGAGCTAAAGTACAACCTGTCACCCAAGAGACAGTTCACACCTTTGGGTGGTTCAGTGTACTTGACTAATAACAAATACTTCTTACTTTATACAACTGGGGTGTGTTAGTTTCACTGTAGTTATCTCCTACAATTCAGTAACTTTATTAGGGGAGGGTCCACCATCTGTTTGTCTTTGTGGAGATGTTAGTGTTATGTCTAGGCTACATTATAGGTCAGATCTGTGGAGAGTGGAGAGGCAACCCTATTCACAGAGATAATTATTGCATTTTTGAGCAAAAGAAACAGCTGTAATAAATGAAACCTAGATAGATGTGTTTAATGTCATACCATGGAACATTCCAGGCAAAGCAATAACATCTCCTTGGTGACGAGCAAGTGACAAAGTCTCCACCAGAAAAGTTGTGCAATACATATTTAAGGCAGTTAATACATACTCTAGTACCTATTCGAGTTGTTTTTGTTGTTGATGCAGTGTTTGTGCACACTAATCCGATGGAAAACAGCTCCAGAGAAGGAACGATCTGGTGCCGCCAGCTCCCACGAATTCATCTGATTAAGGATCTGATCTGGCACTGTGTGGACACCTGAAAACGCTGATACGCTGACGTAGATCTATGCACCGCAAAGTAATTCACCGCCAAAACACTAAGAGGCTAGAATATATGTATATTCATACATACAGCCTATACGTATAATCTCTGAAAAGTTTAACATGAACCATCTCCAACGCGATAGAAGCACAAAACAGACTCACCATCAGCAGAAAACCCCTCTGTCACAGAAGAACACTCATACACACCACTGAGTCGTGTCCTTTAGTCCAACAGAAGCTGACATTTTCAAGCATTCAATCAAAAAACAGCGTACAATAACAAGCTGTTTTTTAAGTGCTCAGTTTAGGCAAATTAGCCATGCAGTTTTAAGTTTAGTTTCTGTAAAACATAAACAAATATGCTTAAACCTGTGTGGATAGGGAAGGCTTGCTGACAAAGAAACGACGTGTCTGGACGTAAATCGTTTCCGATACGATGATACGGTGATTCGTTTTAGCCTTAGTGACTTTCAGATCCCTGTCAGAACTGAAGAAGCTACTTGGAACAGTGGTGAAATGTTTTCACTATTCACAAAATCCTTTGGCCAGTTGACAGAATTGCATTTTATTTCGCAATGGGACCTATCGGGATGACACACACTGTCCTCTTTCGTCTTCCGGGCAGTGCCCAGTTTAGCAGCATGTTCAGCTTTGATTCCTGCAACAAGGATGAAACTTGCGTTGCCAAACCTTTGACAGCATTAGCTTGAAAGTGAAGATAAGCCCTTGTGAAGGTGGAGGAAACATTGGAGCAGCGGTGGGTGTCACGGGGGAGAGATCAGGCCACGGATGGAGGGATGGAAAAGAGGAGGAGGACAGAGAGGGAGGAGCCATCGTTCACTTTGTAATTCCCCAGACGTTTTTCCCAAAGACACCAGGAGAGAGAGAGAGGAGATTAGCTGTCAGCTTCATGATGAATGCTGAGAGCTGCACGGCCCCTTGTGTGAGTGAGGCTGTGTGGGTGAAGCCTGTGACATGGGCCAAAGACGTCAGAAAGCGCCCCCAAATCACAAGTGACTGTTGTAGTTTTCCTCTGAGCTGTCTGTCTGTTTACTGGCCGCTCTACATCACTCTATCCAATATCGTCGCTACCAACAAGTCTGGACCCACGTTTATTGACACGGTGAACAATTTGAAACCTGTTTACATCTGTAGTGGAGGAAAGATTGTTTTGGAGAAGTCAATTTACACACACGTATAGCTTGTATTAGAAACCAAAGTAAAACTTCACTTAGTAAACATTTCATTTGAACACAAAATATTTATTCTGGACAAACTGAAGTGGAAATAAACACTAAAACCATTTTTTCGTTTTTTTTTTTTTTTCGCTGCTTGACTGTATCAGGGGTGGGCAATTCTTTTTTTCCATAAGGTCAAATGAGAAACAGAAAATGCTTAACTCAATTCTGCATAATATTAATAATATATTTTTTAATAAAAAGCAGTAAATAGGATTGTTTTGATAAGCTGTATAAGACTGGTAAATGTTTATGTTATGACTAACCAATGAAAAAATTAGGTTGCCTCATAAAAAAAATAAAATAAAACACCTTGAAAATAAAAGCAATGCATTTTAGTCCATGCATGATGTAAAATTATAAAATATGTTTATTTTGTGATTCCAAATTATCTTAAATGGGCTGGTCAGAGTCAAACAAAGGGCCGTATGTGGCTCTGGAGCTGCACAATGCCCAGGTCTGGTGTATGGTGAGTCATTGTCTGTTCCTAGCAACTTTAGTGCAAAGTAGGTAAATTTGTTGCTTTCTGAAAATGAAAATAATTCAATCAAAGTTGTTTTGCCTTTAGTGACCTCTGCGATTTCAAGTAGTTGGTGACATCACAAGAGACTGCCCTCATTACAGTCCAGTGAGGTTCATTTGGTCTTCCGATTTGTATATTATTAGGTTCTATTTTCAGACCGACTGCTCAATAGTGGTCTTCCTCAGAGTGGTCACGTCATGTTGCTGTGACGTGTCTGGTCAGCTGATTTATACAGGTTTTGGCGCTGTCTTCCTACCGGTGGAGGCAGGACGACAGCGCCATCTGCAGTCCGACTTCCTCAGGACAGTATCCCAGGTGTGTGAGAGTAAAAAAACCCCCTCATCCCGATTTATAGTCCCGTATAGTGCCCTGATTACAGTATTTCTGAAACAAAGACCTGGCTGCAAGAGCGGACTTTGAAATGTGGATACCTGTCAGACCAATCACACTGTTCCTTATACCTCCAGACCTGCCCCTCCTCCTCCTCTTACTCTCTTCTTTAGTCGCCCAGGTACTATCCAGTTTAGCAGCTCTATTTGAAATGTAGGTGTGGGAGGAGTTTAGGTATTTATTCCCACTTTAATCACAAATGGAAAAGGAGGAATTCGTCAGTAAAGCGTTATACTGAATTGTGGGACCATTCGGTTACAAATGGAATATTTTCCCCCAGTGTCACTAATCTGCTCCAATCACTTTTTATGTCTTGTCGAAGTGCTGACCTTTTAAAGCTCCCGTCTGCTGAGAACCTGGCCCCAGAGAGAAGTCTTACATCCCATCAAGAGCAGAACATGAGGTTAAATACACCGTCACCGTGGGGACCTTAAAACTGCCACTTATGTCTTATCGTGAAGCTGAAGAACATTTCAAGAATAAAAGCTCTGAATTTTTGTCCCGTTGGCCACTTTGTAAAGGTTAACACATGGATTTCATTTGTGGACAGGGACACAGTGAGGAGGACTGATGGAGCAGAGCAGCACAGCAGAGCTTCAGCTGATGACAAACAGCACCATCCTTTATCTAAAATGCACTAAATTACAAGAAATAAGACTTGATTTTTCTTGGCAAAAATCCTGGGCGAGATCCCCAAGATCCACTTCCCTATAAAACTCTCTAAACATCCCTTAGCATTTCTATGTACATTTGTAAAAATAAATAAATAATATCTAGGCTTCAGAAGGTTTAGGGTCTGTTTTTTTGTTTCTTTTTTATTTCCAAAGTGTTGTTTTGCTTCCACAGATTTCAGAGTGATGAAAATTTTTAACAATTCGAAACAATATTATATTTTTTGAATGGTGAAAAGTAAAACTGAGGCTATAAACAGGAAGTTAAAATCCATGAATAAAGTGTCTTCATTTTCTTTGAATTATACATTGGTCAGGTAAGAATTTTGTAGCGTATTAAACTGCTAAAGATTTGTGTTGCAGGTTGGTGAACCTGTATGTTGTATGTGGGTGAATGCAGCGAGCCCGTTGAAACTGTATTCTGTGTGTGTTTGTGCAGTGCCGGAGCGGGGCGGACAGGCTGCTTCATCGCGGTGGACATTATGTTGGACATGGCAGAGAACGAAGGCGTGGTGGATATTTTTAACTGTATTCGAGAGCTGAGGTCACAGAGGGTCAACATGGTGCAGACTGAGGTGAGTGAACTGACTCCAAATAGCTGTATCCTGTTATACTATACTACTGTCAGAGGTGGTTACTGTAACTTTTTGAAAGAAATTGTACTTTTCAGCAGCATACTTTTACCCCTACTTGAGTTTATTGAAGTAACACTAAGTTTAACTTGAGTAAAACTTTCTCTTCCCACTGTGAGCAAGTCTACAAGTAACAAAATCTTTATGTTGACAATATGAAATTATTTGAACATGTTGCGGTTTTTGCACTACTCCTTCAGATATGATTCAATTTTGTGTCTATCTTTTGAAATAACCTGATTTTGTTCACTTCAAATTGTGATTTTGTTCACTTCAAATTATAAATCAGATTTTGTCCAGACAGTTACTATTTAAGTTGCTCTTACTTGAGTAGTTTTTTAGACCACTACCTTGTACTTCTACTAGAGTAATATTATTCTGAAGTAACATTAACTTCATTTAAGTCCATTTTTTGGCTACTCTACCCACCTTTGTTGTTAGACTAAATAGATAAGTAACTAAAATAGTAGATTTTGTGCATTATTTAATGTTTTATCCAATTACATTTCACTTCAAATTATAAATCAGATGTTACGTCCTGTCAGTTACTGTTAAAGTTACTCTTACTTATGCAGTAATGTTCACAAATACTTCTTTACTCCTACTTAAGTAATTTCTTGAACTTTTACTTCCTACTACTAGAGTAATAATATTTTCCAGTAATATTGCTTTTACTTGAGTACAATTTTTGGCTACTCTACCCACCTCTGACTACCATACTATTATACTACTACATTTTTTATTTTTATTTTTTTTAATATTGCATTGTGTAACTTTTCTGATGGAGGGCCCAACAAATGCTTTTCTCCATGAAGATGTTATTGCTTTGTCTGGAATGTTCCACGGCTTACAGGTCAGATCTGTGGAGAGGCGACCCTGCTCACAGTCAGAAAACCACCTGTAATTGAATAAATGTAAAGTAGAGCTGTTTAGTGTCATACTGTGGAACATTCCAGCCAGAGTGATGTATCTATAGGAACACGCAGGTGACGGACCCCCATCCAAAAAGTTCCACAGTGCATCTTTAAAATCGACTTACTGTTCACAAGAGGAATCTTTCTCTGTTTGGTATTCCACTGAAGTGTCTAATGACCAGAATCAGTCATAGGAGCTTTTTAACCCCGCTCTCCGCCCCACAGACAACAAATGGCATTCAGCCCACAGCAGGGCACTGACAAGTAAATAAATGTTAACCGATAAAAGCAAGAGGCGCACTAATGAGGCTGTGGAGGAGAAAAACGAAGCCAAACACTCCATCTGGATATAATTGGACTGAAGAGCTTCTAACAGTAATAGTCAAAGTAAACTGTGTGTATGTGATATAGTGAGAGTATGTGGACGGCTTAAGGGACAGAGGGGGGTATTTATACACATATTACACATATTATAATATTATTTTTTAGATATTTTTTGATTCTCTTGGCAAGTTCATTATATCTGCAGTTTTGTTTATAATGTTTGCTTTTCAGTGAAATCTGAAGTGATAAAAGCCCTTCTGGGGACTGGTTTTGCAAATTAGCCTAGACTATAAACTCTGTTATACCCACATTAGATCACTTTATTGTTAAAGGGCCTATATTACACTATTTTCTGATTGATTATAATGTTGTTTCCTCCTCATCAAAAACATACCTGGACTTGTGTTTTGTTTCATTCACAGATATTTAACACACAAACCCTGCATGTTTAGGCTGAGTTCTTTGTTTTTTGGTGGAAATGGTGAAGTTTTTATTCACTTTGTTCTTTTGTCCACACGGAGCCGGCGTTTTGGGCGGGCGAAAACTTTTTTTTTTTTTTTTGAGAATGCGTCCCACACTGGAGAAATCTGAAAAGGCAGGCTTTGTGTTGTCATGTGGACAAAGAAACCTCAGCTTTTGGAAAACGATGACGTAGACTGTAAGAGCATTGCCGAAATGGGAGAGGTGTAGCCTACAAAGCCGCTCCCATTACCGCGCAACCGAGACACGCTGCTAGTGCTAATGCTAACAACACGCACCACTGATTATGCTCACGGATCAGTAATAAAGATTATGCACAATTAATTAAAATGTTGGGTTTTGAGACCAAGTTATTCTAATTATTCTGATCCAAATCTTATGGCTAAAACCGAAAAATTACCTTAAAGTTTGTTTTTTTTAATTAAATAAACGGTGATGAGAACTGCATTATTAAATATTATTATCATTGTTAACAGCGCCGCATACAGGTGTGGCATGTGTATTACATCGTTTTCAGTCAGTGCTCCGTTGTCATCTGGCTGTGAATATTTATTGATCTGACACGTGTGTGGACGCAAATTTTTTTCAGCCCGTAAAAGAAAAAATCCAGGAGCGTTGTTATATGGACGTAGCCTTAAACATTAAGACACTGTTGCACCTTGGGATCTCATGTGGCTCCACTGTGTTTTTAAAAGCCATACACCTTCTCTAGAGTCATTTGGATTATTTCAGCCCTGGATTTGCCTATTTCGATTGAACTGAGGGTAAAAGGTAGCTTGAAAATTACTGCTTCAAGGTGGGACCTTTTGAGCTTTGGAGATGTAAAAGGACTAATAATAAAGGATTACTCAAACGTGTGAATGAAACTAAACACACTCTAGGTATGGTTTGAGGAGGTAACAACATTACAACATGGCTTAAAGCTTACAAGAGTCAGTTTTGTGTAATATAGGACTTTTAATCTGTGTTTCTTATATCTGTCTCTATTCAAATAAACAATTAATATAAAATAAATAAGAATAACAACACAGAGGAACACACACGAGGCAATTCGATGTGTTTTTTTTTTTTAATGGAGTCTTATTTGCAGGAGCAGTATGTATTTGTCCACGACGCCATCTTGGAGGCCTGTCTCTGTGGAAACACAGCCATCCCAGTGTGTGAGTTCAGAGCTGTTTACTACAACATCAGCAGAATAGACCCTCAGACCAACTCCAGCCAAATCAAAGATGAGTTCCAGGTCAGAAACATTTCCCTTTTTACTATATATCATGTCTGTTTAGCATTATGAAGAAAATGAATGATTTTAAAGTGGAACTAAACACTAAATAAACTTTTTTTTCTTTTGCTGCTAAACTGTATATGATGTTTGAATACCACTGTTCCCAGACTTCTTTTCAGTTTTAGAGCAAACTAGGTAAAATTTCAGATGTTGGCCCCATCTGAAATTGGGTAAAAATACCTCCTTTTTTCTCCTTCCTTTTCCTTTTCGCTGGCCTTTGAACACTATATCATGAGGTCAACTATAAAGACCAAGGAGGAATAAGTAAGACAATAACAAAACTGGCAAAAACTTAAGTTGATGCAGATAATAATACATAATAATGCACTGAGTTTACAGATAAATCAATACAGAAAACTGAGAAAGTTAAAGAGAAAGTCCCAATTCCAATCTGGATTGACGTTGTCATAGGTACCCAGATCAGTGATAAGGAAAATAACCACCAAAGCACATGTAAACAATTTCTGATGGGCCCGTGGTTGTGGACAGTTTTGGTTTGTATTCCCACTTTAACTTCTTCTGTTCTTTTGCTTTTCAGACCTTGAACATAGTGACACCTAGAGTACGCCCCGAAGACTGCAGTGTGGGTTTGTTACCAAGGAATCACGATAAAAACCGCAGCATGGACGTGCTGTCCGCAGACCGCTGCCTGCCCTTCCTCATATCAGTCGACGGAGAAAGCTCCAACTACATCAACGCTGCTCTAATGGACGTAAGTGACTCTTTGTACCCCATACAACTGTAACACAACTCATACTTATGTACTAGATAACCCAATGTCCTGTCAGTCACTACTTTTATAACCTCTTGTATATTAGGGCTGGTAATCACAGGGTCCCTCATGATTTGATAAAATACACATCTCACGTTATAATATTATCACAATATGGCCATACATACAAGAATTTATATATTACACATGAGACTTGATTGCGATTCATACCTGTTTTTTAAAAACCAAATACATTTTAGCAACATTTTAACATTTGTTAAACTGCTACTTGTGCAAAATTAATATGAAATACACTTATATTAATCATCAAAACAGTGAATATATCAAGTGTATTGCATAAACAAATATACTTCCACTAGATAAGCAACAAAATTGTAGTACGGTCACAAAAAAACATTACTTCAAGATAACAAAAAATACTATAAAATATTATACCGATACAGCAGCCCACAGTAAACTAATTTAGTAGCGCAATATAAAGATATTTCAATATTGTTGCATACCCCTATTGTATATAGCTGAGATATAATATTTGTATTACTTGAAGTTTTTCTAGGTAATTACTTATTTACTTTGTAGTTACCATTATTTTTAAATCTTAGGTACCACGTAACTTCTCTTATTTACCTTGTTGTTACCCAGTAGATACATAATCACCCACATTTTTTAATGTTATTGTTACATGAACATATACATTTATATAATTATGCTTTTTTTGTCATCAGTCTTGTTATTTTTGTTACTTATTTTGAATTTATTATTACCATTTATATTTTTGCACTTTATTATCATATGTATTGCGATGTGTGAGCTGCTGTGTCTCTTGTAATTTCTCTTGTGGATCAATAAAGTTTTTCTAAGTCAATGTTTAGATCCAGATTAGCTTTACAAATTGTATTAGATCTGCAAAACTAGTTCTTTTTCATTTCGTTCTCTTTACTTTTTGACTTTCCACATTTTCAGTACACGCATTCATGACTGTAGTTTGCAGGGTTGTGAAAAGTATCCAGAATCAGATAGTAATTGATGAGTATCGAAACTAGATACTCATTTGAGGAAGTATCGATACTAAAAAAAAAAGTCATTCACAAGACAGAACAAGTATAAGAGCACATACTTTATCTACCTGGGAAACTGAGGGATTACACAGATATAAGGTCACACGGTAATATAAGAGAAAGTACTATAATTTAATGTTGAAAAT
The DNA here is from genome assembly GCF_026225935.1 of Boleophthalmus pectinirostris. Lineage (NCBI taxonomy): Eukaryota > Metazoa > Chordata > Actinopteri > Gobiiformes > Gobiidae > Boleophthalmus > Boleophthalmus pectinirostris. Next base: position 12,955,526 of record NW_026571299.1, read on the forward strand.
CACATTCTATTGTCTGAATAAAGAGTGTTTTTTGTTACTATTATTGTGGTATCAGAGTCGGTATTGAGTATGAAGTCTGTTCCTTAGTATTGAGTCTGAAATGTTATTATCCTGACTGCAGTAGTAGTTTCTCTTTTCAAAATAAACACACCCGTATTTATGTGATCCCTTCTTTCAGAGCCATAAGCAGCCCGCGGCCTTCATCGTTACCCAGCATCCTTTGCCAAACACGATGGCAGACTTCTGGAGGCTGGTGTTTGACTATAACTGCTCGTCTATTGTCATGCTGAATGAGATGGATGCGGCACAGGTACAAACTCACTTTAGATGACTGTCCTTTCTCCTTTTGAACTTGAGGAAAGCTCCGGAGCATTTGGAGTCTGTAACGCGAGGGGGGAGGAGACTCTGTGGACTGCTTTATGAATGAGTCTGTCCATGTCTCCATTACTCAGGAGGCTTTATTTATAGTGTTCCTCTGGCAGCACCAGCACAGTGTCAGACTGAAGGGAAGAAGCACAACAGTGAACAGTGAATGTCTGGGAAATTTCAGTATTTATTTAAGCATTTAAAGGTTAAAAAATACACAATATTTATTCTTGTGAGCTTTAAGCTGTGTTATAATGCTGTTACCTCCTCAAAAACATTCCGAAAGTCGAGTTTGTTTCATTCTAACATTAGTTTGAGTAATCTTTTATTATTAGACTGTCTATATCCCCAAAGCTCAAAATGCTCAAAATGCTCTGTTCCACCTTGTGATGTAATGCAGTGGTATTTTTCAAGTTAGCAGCTCCCTTTTACCTTTTGTTTAGGAGAGATTGGCCATTCCAGGGCTGAAATCATCCAAATGATTCTAGTGAAGGTGTATGGAGTTTATAAACGCAGTGGAGTTGTGTGTTTATCTGTTTTATCTGTTTTACCACATGACATCACAAGGTGGAACAGAGTGTTTCCTGTTTGAGAGAAAAACTCTATGCAGAATTTGTGTGTTAAACGTGTGAAGGGAACAAAACAAAATTCCAGGTATGTTTTTGATGAGGAACATTATAACAAATCTGAAAATGGCGCAATATAGGTGTCTTTAATTAAAATTTTGTACAATGTATTTTTTTGGGTGGTTTAGTCCTGGTTTAGACCCAGTTTAATTCTGGTTTAGTCCTGGTTTAGACATGGTTGGTCCTAGTCTAGTTTACTTCTGATTCAGCATTGGTTTTGCAATTTGACAGAGCAATGTCAGTAAAGATTTTTGTATTTTATTTTCTCACAAAATGTAATGTAGCAGTTGTTGTTATATTATCATTATTGAAACAGATGTAGATATTTTGTGCGATCTCAAATTGTGCTAAAAAGCAGCTGAAAAGCCCAGACAAGAAAAAAATAATTCAAGACATGATGTAGATACTTCCATTTACACACACCCACACATATATTAAAAAGTAAAAAGTATATATTGTGTAGTTTAATTAAAAGATAGCTTACACATTTTAATAATTATTTGACCATTTCAATGTAATGAATCCATCTAAATGCTCTTCCTCTGTGCAGTTGTGTATGCAGTACTGGCCTGAGAAGAGCTCCTGTTGTTACGGACCGATTCAGGTGGAGTTTATTTCAGCCGATATCGACGAAGACATCATCAACCGCATCTTCAGGATCTGCAACATGGCCAGGGTGAGAACACACACAATCATGCAACTTTAATAGTGTATCGAAACTGGAAACTATGACAAACTGAAAAGCCCCTGCTCTTAAAGGGTTTTGGAAGTGTTTCGTGGGTTATTTGGTTTTCATTTTGCTTAGTTTTATTTTTGTGAAGGATTGATCAGTTGGAGGTTGAAGGAGATTATGGCTCAAACATATAGAGTCCACTTTTTAACTACATACATCATGACACATTTTAGGGATGGGCAATATATATTGGTTCCAATATCGGTATTAGTTAAATTTGAGGATTTTTACAGATTAGATTAATATTGTACTGGTATTGAACATTTTGCAAATATTTGGCACTAATATTTTTCAATTACTTCAGAGTCTGTGTAAACTGCTCACACCAGATTGATATGTGTGTCACTCTGAATTAACTTAACTATTATTAACTACACATTATCAATCTGAGAGAGCTGACAAGCCTAAAAACTTATTTTAAAATCCATCTGACAGAAAAGCACAGACATCTTCCTTGTACACAGATGCACAAAGCTCTTTCCTTCTGCATGTTTTCACAAACAAAATAGTCTGTATTGACGCACAAAGCTCAATACTGCTCTGTGATTGGTCGCCCATCACCTGTCAGGCCCCATCGCACCAGCGGGGGACAAGATGATTGATTCTCGTGAGTTTGTGAACTCACAAATATCACGAAAATCCATCTTGTGTGTGAAAGGTTAGTCTCTGTGTTCACATGTGTCATTCCGAATTTGTGCTCAGGGCATCAGGTTTGTCTCTCGGCAAATAATGGTTATCATCGACAGAAGCAACTAAAGCAACTAAAAAAAATCCTTATCAGATGATCCCTTATATACTCCCATTGTCATGCATTCATAGAGTAATATGAAAATAAGATATGAATACATAGTCTGTTTTTAAATGACAAAAACCGGAACAGATATAATAGCATGTTATTATCTCCAATGGCCAGTGTTTCTTCCTTTCTTTTCCCTCTCTTTTGACTCTTTTTACCATATCTCTGACTTGATCTCATTATAAAGAGCGGCATGACTCCTCTCTCTCACAGCGGCCTGGTGGTGGAGTGTGTGTGTGTGTGTGTGTTATAGTGAACTCCTCTGTCTCCTCTCACACACATCACCAGTGCAGCGTGAAATGGCTCATATCGGACAGCAGCACAACAGCTCATCACACACGGAGCTGAGTGACGCACTAAGCCTCAAATGGAGAGAAAAAGTGACAGAGTTAGAGGACTGAAAGAATTTGAATTGAAGAGGTGCTGTTTGGAATGAAAAAAATGTAGCTCGAGGAATTCAAATTAAGCACAGTGTTCAGTTAAAGATGCACTGTGTAACTTTTCAAGCAGGTGATGCAGCCAAGTTACAGGTCAGATCTGTAGTGAGGTTACTCTGCTCACAGCAAGAGTGCATATTTTTCAGATATTTTTTTAGAAATAAAAACACCTTGAAGGAAATAAATGAAAGATGACTTTAAAGGGCCCATATTACACGCTAGTTCTGATCTGTTATAATGTTGTTTCACACATATTTTATGCGCAAACCTTGTATATTTAGGCTGAGTTCTTCACTCAAACTGAAAATATTTTGTTCCACCTTGTGATGTCATGTGGAAATACAGGAAGTGCTCCAGTGTGTTTTTAAACTCCCTACACTTTCACTAGAAACATTTGGATGATTTGAGGTCTGAAATTGCTCATTTCTACTGAAAATAAAGGTCAAAAATAGCTGTTAACTTGAAAATGACCCTTTCATGACATCACAAGGTGGAACATAGCATTTCTTGAGCTTTGGAGATGTAGACAGCCTGATAATAAAGGATGTGAATGAAACAAAACACAGCTCCAGGTATGTTTTAGAGTAGTTAACAACATTATAACGTGACTTAAAGAGTCAATTTTGTGTAATAATATAATCAATCAATCAAACTATTTGTATGTCATACATGTCATGTTCACATGCAACATGAAATATATACAATCCTCTAATGTCATACTGTGGAACATTCAAGATAAAGGAATAATCATGGACACAAGCATATAAATACTTTACCCCAGAAAGTTGCATAGTAAACAAGGAAACAGACTATAAAGCGTCTTCTTACTTAGAACCCATGAAAGCCTGTTACATTGTGAGTAAATGAAACATTATCACAATGACGAGAGCGTCGTCTCTGGTCGTCTTTGTTTAGTGGCTCTGATCCAAAAGCCTTTCCAGTGGTTTCTCTCTCCTCCTGAGGCCACACACTGAGCATTAGCATTAGCATGTGTTAGCGTCAGAGGAAATCAGTGTGACAGACAGGGACGCCCGCTGTCACTATCTACAGAGCTGAAGCCAACTGCTGCAGGGACGAATCATTCAAAACATTTACTTTGGCACAAAATTCAATTTGCATTATAAGATGTTGTGTTTGCAGAGTCAATCCAATTTGTTTCATTACACAGTGACTTCAAATGGAGCTGATTACTGACATCAGTGTGCTCATTCATGCTTTTATACACCATCAGAAAGATAATGAGCAGTTGGGAACTATAGGACAGCAGTGAAACAATCTGAAGCTTACATTTTTGTGAACAACTTCAGAACTAATAAAAAGATTTCAAAGTGGACAAATTATGCATTCTTGTGGATTTAATTGGCATTTAAACATTGAGAGTAGTGTTTCAAATGTCTTTGTACACAGAACACGCACATGCAAACTACATCTTAATTCAAATTAGGTTTTTAGGCATAGATGTCACAACTAGAATTAATAATGTATAGCCTTTAGGCAACGTGGATGCTATCCTAGTAAAGCCCTGTATTTTTACCTGTGATACAACAATTTGGGGAAAATTTATAGAGAGTACTTTGTGAGCACCAAACAACACTACTCAGAGAAATGTGAATGGAAAAGAATCAGCTCCATGTATGTTTTTGATCACTGATTTTGACCTGTTTCTGTTCTGGTCCTCTCTCCTTGCAGCCTCAGGACGGATATCGTCTGGTGCAGCACTTCCAGTTCATTGGCTGGCCGGCGTACAGGGACACGCCTCTGTCCAAACGCTCCATCCTGCAGCTGGTGCGCAGACTGGCCAAGTGGCAGGAGCAGTACGACGGGGGCGACGGGCGCACGGTGGTGCACTGTCTGTGAGTACACACTGTTTAATATGAATAATACTTTGTTTATAATCACATAGGGACTGACTGGGCAGTTAAGGAGGTACACCTAATACCAGACATACACTGTGCGATATTTTCATTCATTTCACTCAGTCTCAGCTCAAACTGTACGACCAAATTGCAGGGTTTAAAAATTTACAGGAATTTCATGGAACTACTTTACCAGAATGAAACCCTCACGAGAGGCGACTGGATTTCAAAAAGGTTTGATATTGATGATTCCCAAGCGGGAGCTGGTCATGAGGTATTAATTGGTTCTCTTTACCCCATGTATACTACACGAAGCACAACACATGATTAAGCCAAAACTCTGATCACAAAAACAGTCGCACGAGTAAAAAATCGACTCAAAAAGGGGCCAAAAATCACATAGTGTACGCCCGGCTTAAGGCAAAAGCAAAACAGATTTATATGTCACAATTTTGGCAATTTTTACATATAAAAACACCTAAAACATTACTTGATGAAAACAAATTAAGTAAGTAAACTACAGAGAAGTGTCAAATGAGTATCTTTAAATACATTGTCCTATTTACCTGCAGTGTCTCTAACGTGGCTCTCAACAGACTGATATGTGCCGCCCTCTGAATACACTTTTATACATCAATGTGGACATGTTCTCTATGAAAGAAACTAATACTTCACACCATTTAGCTAAAGTGTCATGACAGCAGAGCAAGCCAAAAACAGTACTTTGGTTAAATCTAATTAAAAAGGGAAAAAACAGACTTATTACCACAAACCGCAATGCTGCCCTGTTAGTGGTCAGTCTTGTGACCTATCATAAACAAACACTTTGACAAAAAATTGTTAACTCACAAATATCGCAAGAATTCATCTTACTGGCAAAGTTATATCACACCTGGGACATGTGACCAAGTGTAAGACAACAGAGTACACAGCGTCCTAGGGGATCTCAGAGCAGAACTAATGTGCAGTAGAGACAGAAGCAGCTGTTGTTTAGTGATAAAGTATCCAGTTGTACAGTTCTCCTCACAGGTTTGAGCCACACTGAGTCAACAGTCTACTCCACACATTCACACACACACAGGGATAGTGCATGTGCGTGTGTGTGTACATGTGTGTGTTTGTTTGTGTGTGCTGTCGCTTCAGCTTTATTCCCTAATTGTTACCGCAGACATCACACATTGTCGGACATATGCCCTCAGCAAGGCAACAGCAGGGGAGCGATTAACTATTAGCATTACAATAACTAGGCTTGTCATGATAACACATGTTGAAGAGTGATGTATAGCTGAAGAAAATATAGATACTAAACTATAATTATGTCATTCACCTGCGATGGGCGTTTAAATTGAGCAGACTGGGCGCTGATTGGACGAGGAAGAGGTGTGATGAGCGGCGAGGAGGAGTATTTGGAGTGAGGTGATGAAGGCTGAGGAGCAGGTAAACTCTAGAGAAGCCGTGAGGTAAACGGGAGCAAAGTTAGGTCTTCCAGGCTTTAAATCTGCACAAAACGTGATTACACAGCTCTCTTAAAGGTTTGTGATGAGAAAATAAAGGCTGTGGGTGAGTCTGTCGTCAGTTTAAATTGGATAATTTTGAGTAAATAACGAATATCAACCCAAAAATATTGACTATCTCTCTCTGTGCCTTCTAAATAATTAGCATTGGCCATGAAAAAAAAAGGAAAGAAATATTAGTCCATCTCTAGTTTATAGAAATAACAAAAAGTTTCACACTCGTACAAAGTAAAAGTCCAAGATAAATATTGAACTCTCAGAAATAATTGTTCCATCTATCATTTACTGAACGTTGAGTCAATACAGCAATTACTGTGACGGGCCTAACAATAACAGAGCCCAGCGTCTGCTTAAAATGGGATCTTTAAAGCTGCACTATGTAACTTTTTGGTTGGGATAGAGGGGTGGATATGTCATTGCTCTGTCTGAAATGTTACACAGTATGACATTAAACGGCTCTACCTTACATTCATTCAATTACAAGTGGTTTTGTAGCTCAAAGATACCTAGAAAAACAAGCATTTTGACTGTGAGCGAGGTCGCCTCTCCACAGATCTGACCTGTAACTTTGTCCAGTTTGGTCTCCATGATGATAGAAAGGTTTAATACCGTACTGTGAAACATTCCAGATGAAGCAATAACAAAAAAGCAAAGCAATACATTTTGATTTGAATGACATCTTCATGGAGAAAAGCATTTGACGGACTCTCCGCCAGAAAAGTTACACAATACAGCTTTAACTATTAATCATCAGCGTGCCCAGAGTCAAGACTAAACATGGGGAGTCTGTGCTTTAGTTTTTTCCTTCCTGAACATGTGACACAGGCTTCTACTCTGACTATATTGAAATCCAGGCTCAAAACATTTCTGTTTAGTTACTAGGGATTTAACGATATTCAAATTTCACGATACGATATCGTCATGGTATGAACCTCACGGTACGATATTTATTGCGATATTGTGGGAAAGCTGACGATTAGGGATGTAAAAATATATCTATATCTCTTAGTATGATATTTTTACAATCTATATCTCATGGTACGATACTTATTGAGATATTCTGTAGAGGCTAACAAAACTGTTAATATGTGATTTTTTCCTCTTAAAATGCCTTGACAAGACTTAATCTAAAGAACTAAGACTTAAAAGTATTTAGTCTACACTGAAATGGAGCAAAGGATCATGGTCTATGTAGTTCCCTCTGTTTTTATTTAGTAATTTCTGCACCATAACTCTTAATTTAAGCAAAGAGACTTGTAATTCGATATATTGTGATGGTCCATGATATTATTGTGAGAACTTTGACGATACGGTGTCACAATATTTCGGTTATCGTTACATCCCTAGTGCTTATGACTAAAAAATATGATAATAAATATGTATTTTTTATTCCACATTCTTCTCTCTTCTCTTTTAATGCCAATTTTATGATGATTATTTATGTTTTGATTCATTTGTATTGTGATTTTAATGTCTTTCTTATTCTGTAAAGCACTTTGAATTACTTTGTGTACGAACTGTGCTGCACAAATAAACCTTGCAGAGGAGGTTTTCTGAGGCTTTATATTTCTCACATCAAATCTGAGTAGCATTTCTTGTCTGTCTCAAGTTTGATCAATAAAGGACCATAATAGGGATAAGCACAAACAAAAGGGTCTAATCCCGCACAGCAGTAATTAAATGTGTTTTGAGGTAGTGATTAGCTCCACACTAATGAAGCAGCGTCTCAACAGAAATCCTTTAAACGCATTTCAGTTTGTTTGTCCCACACAGAGACCAGCCAATAAGAGACAATCTATAACAACACACATACACACAGACCCACACACATACGCGGATATCACTGGGGCTCATCCAATCAGATCGCTCCGTCACAGCTCTCTGGGCCAATCAGACGTGGCATTGATCTGTTTTCTTGAGCTGTTCTGAAGTTTTATCTAAAATGGTAAATAGTCACATTTATAAAGCTTTTTTTTCCCTCATTTATAGAGCTTTTTTTTTTTTTACATCTAGGAACACACACATTTATATACCAGTGCTGACATGATACTAAAATTTTGATACTGAAGAATAGACTCAGTACTCAATAGGGGTGTGCAAAAATATTGAAATATCGATATATCGTGTTGTTTAATGTGATGATGCAGTATCGATATGGTGGGCTGCTGTATTGCTGTACCACCACACTACAGACATTTCCTGTCGGCTTTCCTTTCTTTCAGTATACATTGATAAATAATGTGTTTAATGCAGCTTTGCGCATATATGTTTAAGTTTTACAGAAATGAAACTTAAAACAGCATGGCTAACTTGCATAAACTAAGCGCTCAAAAAACAGCTCGCTCCTGGTACGCGGTCAGCTTCTGTCGGACTTAAAAAGGACACGACTCAGTGGAATATGCGTGTTCTTTCTGTGACAAAGGAATATTGTACTAATGGTGAGTCTGTTCTGTGCTTTTATTGCGTTAGAGATAGTTCTTGTTAAACTTTTCAAAGATTATACGTCTGCGGGTCATACACACAGACCGTATATATGAATGGACAGATATCGTCGCCCCCTAGCGTTTTGGCAGTGAATTACTTCGCAGTGCACAGATCTCGACGCAGATCCATAAACCAAAAACGACGGCGACAAGGCAATGGCGGCAGTGCGTGTTGAGGTGACGCAGAACTATACTATACTATACACCCTTTACTGTCCGAATAAACATTCATTCATTCATTCATTCAACTTTAGATTCTTTGACATTCAAGGTATTAATTACAAAAAACCCAATTTGGAAAAAAATAAAAATCGTTAAACTAAATAAATAGTATAATATAACAATTATATAATAATACAAATAAAATAAATAAAATACTATAATTAGATATAAGAAACTACTAATGGGAAAGAGGCGGAATCCATTTGTGGCCAATACAGGGATTTAAGAACAGGAGTGATGTGGTCCCTCCGCTTCTTTCCAGTTAAAAGGCGAGCTGCTGCTTTCTGGACCCCCTGTAGGCGACTAAGCTGGGCCTGGTCAATGCAGCATACAAAGAGTTATAGTAGTCAAGTCGTGAAGTCACAAATGCATGAATGGACTTTTCAAAGTGCAGATATGGAAAGTACAATTTGAGTTTGCTTGCCAGTTTTAGTATTGTTTAGTGTGTTATTTTTGACTTCACAACCTTAGAAGTGAGTCAGGTTAAGTGTCGTGCCCAGGAGCAGCAATGACGTTCCTATTATTGTAGTTTCACATATTTCACTTAGAATGTAAATTAGCCTTGGGTTAAATAAAACGATCAAACTGCTGGCTTCATTTTTCACTCGGCCAAATGCGTTTCTCCTGAGCACAGTGGGCTGACAGTGGCTTTCTTTGTGTCCGCTCAGATCTCATAAGAGCGATGAGGAGGTGGACACATGTGACCGAGCTCCAAACACAGTAAACATCTAAAACGCTTCAAATCACTCTTCAGAAGTTACTGCCAGATTTTCTCCCTCTTTTCAGATCCATTAGTGTGGGTTGGTTCTTTTGTGTGACTCTGTGATATGGCTCCTTCTGTGTTATACTGTCAATCATTTTACATTGTGTTATTATTGCTCGCTGTTACAAGGGACTGACGAGATGTAGTGTCTTTTATGTGAATGTTAAAAGTGGTCAGAATTGGCTGGGTTGACCACCTGAGACAGAGCCCCCGTCCTGAGTCTCCAGCCATTTATCTATCCATATCTTCAGGGTACCGTGGTCCTTGCTACTGAATACTTTTAAACTAAATAATCATTTGAGCAGGTTTCAATACTGAACAGTCACATTCACAGGACAGAAATTAACCTCTCCTGTATAGCTGTTGAGCTGTATCTTTGGGCAAGACACTTAACCCGGTGTTCTGTCGAAATGGGCTGCCTCGTCAAAAGGAGCTCCCAGCAACTTAAATCGACAGTGGCGTCTATCGATTCACGCTGCCCTGTCAAAATAAGCAACCTTATGTTTTCCGTGTACAGTTGTATAGATCCAATAAAGCCTAACCCTGACCTCCCCAGTTTGACAGCATATTTATTTGGATTAGAGACAGCAGGTTTGATGCTATTTGCACACCGTGATCATACTTTATACCTTAGTTACGTAAAATTTTAACTCTCTTATATGAATATGCGTAGTTCATTTCAACAGTCGTATTCTGCTATCAAATAAGGCTCTGACTATAGGAAGCACATATCGACAGGCCAGTTTAGTCATCGAATAATGCTCCCGCTGTATAATCACCATTATTCACTCATTTATATGGATTTGGCTCACTATATAAGAGAAAGAAATGACTGAAAACACTGAAATCTTTATATTAAATAATGTTAAATATATAATATTTAACACCTAATATCATAGGCTACAGCGTGAATTTCCTATTATAAGATATTGATATTTTATTTATACAGCACCTTTCTAAACAAAGTTACAATGTTTTCTACACAAGGAAACAAAATAAAATATGATGTAATGAAAATGATAATTAAATGTTGATGCTTAACTGATCAAAACATACAGTGTAATCAATACACTTGTGTTGTTATTTGTTACTCCACTTCTGCCTCGGGTGCTCAAATCGAAGGGCATTTACATTGGAACAACGCTTGGGGGTACAGGGCATGTGCATTAGTGCTAGGTAGCTAAAATTGATGGGTAGCTCAGATCGACAGGACGCTGGCTCACCCCCAGGGTTGCTAAAAGTATCAAAAATTTGATAGTAATCAATATTAAAATTAGTAACAAAACTAGATACTCATTTGAACAGTATGTTAAAAGAGCACATAGACTAGTATAAGCCCATGGACCACTATGAAACATTTCTGGACAACTGATGGATTACACGGATAAATAATTGCACAAACAGTCCATAAAATATCAATACAAAAATAAAACTTTCCTCTTTTGTCTCCCTGCAGCACTGGAGGAGGGCGCTCGGGGACGTTCTGTGCCATCTGCAGCATCAATGAGATGATCCAGCAGCAGAACATCGTGGACGTGTTCCACACCGTCAAGACCCTGAGGAACAACAAGACGCACATGGTGGAGACTCTGGTGAGGGCCTCTTCTTCTTCTGTCGGTGGAGCTGTGAGGAACATGTGGGGTCTAGTTTACCAGTACTGCTCCACCAGTAATGGCTGTGACGTGCTGTGGAGCTTGAACACTATATAATAACTAGACTTAAATTAGCCTGAACAAAGATGTATTTCAAAATGCACAAGAGTTTATTATCTTAAAACATATTTATTTAATACTGTAATCCTAACTCCTCAGGCTAACCCCTCATGTAGTTAGTAGGGATGTAACAATATCAAAATCTCTCGGTTTGGTATTTTCACGATATGCATCTCACAGTTTGATATTTATTGTGTGTTTTGTGGAGGCTTAGAATATCGTGACTATGCTACTTTTCCTTTTAAAAGCCTTGGAAAAGCCTTGAAACACCTTTGGTACTGCTATAATATGAAGGATTAAGATGTAAAAGTGCTTAATAACTGTTATTTCTTCATGTAATCCGAACTGACAACACCAAAGGATCATGGTATATGTAGTTCCCTCAGTTTTTTAGCTTCTGCTGTACCACGGTGAGGCAAGGCAAGGCAAGTTTATTTGTATGGCACAATTTAAACACAAAGTAATTCAAAGTGCTTTACATAATAAAAAAGACATTAAAATCACAAAGAAAGACATTAAAACCACAATAACTTTTCATTTACGCAAAGAGACTTGTAATTTGATATATTGTGATGGCCCAGGATATTATTGTGAGACTTTTGACGATACAATATCACAATTTTTCTGGTATTGTTACATCCCTAGTAGTTAGTAAGCACGAGTCATTCTTGAAGTTCCTATATTACACAAAATGTATTCTTGTTTTAAGACATGATATAATGCTGAGTTGTGTTTTGTTTAATTTTCATATATTTGTGTATTCTGGTTTATTAGTCTGCCCATCTCCAAAGGTCAGAATGCTTTGGTCCACCTTGTGCTGTCGTGTAGAGGTAGTTTTCAATACCTTTTATCTTTAGTTCAGTGGAACTTTAATTAAATATACAGGGTTTTTGTGTTAAACATGTGTGAATTAAACAAAACACAACTCTGGGTATTTGGTTTGTGATGAGAAAAGGATCAGAAAATAGCGTAATATGGGCCCTTTAATAAATATGAACAGTGCTGGAGACTGACACCAAAAAACAAAGCATAATTCTTTATTTTGGTTGTGAAAAACAATATTGTGAGCCAAATGCATTAGTTTAGTGGAGCTGCTTTGGCATGTGGAGCCAACACACCTGAGGGCCTAGAGAAGTCTGCTGTAGAGGGTTTGATCCTCCCTCTGCTCCATCTGCTCTGAGCTCTCACACCCAGGCCAACTCCAAACAGTCTGTGGATCAACACAAGATCTACCAGGCTTTCTCTTTATTGGTTTGGTGAAATACAATTCACTTTGTTTTGATCAGTCTCCAAATTATAACTTTTGTAAAGTTTGACATTGGTGTGTATTTTCTTGTCTTCATTGAGATGTTGTTGCTTTGTCTAGAATGTTCCACAGTAGAGATTAAAGCCGTCTCTCTCAAGGGAGACAACAAAAGGTTACATTGTCGATCAAAACCTATTTACAGAGAGAATGTTTGTATTTTTGAGCAATAGAAACACCAACAGTGTTTAAAGTCATACCATGGAACATTCAAGAAAGCAATAACATCTCCATGGAGACAAGTAGGTAACGGACCTTCCACCAGAAAAGTTGTCTACTTCTTAAGAGCTCTGTTTGTTCTTGTAATGATAATGTATGTGTAATATAAAGCCGTCCAGATAATCTAAGTTAAAGGTGCATTGCGTAACTTTTCTGGGAGAGGGTCCGCCACCTGGTTGTCTCCATGGAGATCTTCTTTCTTTGCTTAGGCTGTTCGACAGTATGACATTAAACAGTTTTTTTTTTAAATCTTTTCCCAATTAAATAATACTTTTAAGAACCTATCCTCACTGTACACACTCCAGCCTCTCCACAGTCCTGGTCTAGTCCTGGTCTGGTCCCGGTTTAGTCCTAGTTCAGTCCTGGTTCAGTCCTGGTTCAGTCCTGGTTCAGTTCTGGTCTAGGAGATAGATAAGTTTAAAATCTTACTGTGCAACATTCCAGGCACAGCAATAACACCCCCATAGAGAAAACAGGTTTTAGGCCTTCAACCAGAAAAGTTTCACAGTGCACCTTTTAAGATTTAATGCTAATTACCGTTATATTTTAGAGCTTTTGTTACTGCTGTGCTGGGTAAGTTAGAAACATAAAATAATAGTAACATAATATGCTCTAATTTGAGGAGAGCAGTGGTTTCCTCACCAACAGAGAGTTTAAATCTCCTCTGGGCAAATCACTTCTTCCATATGTCCTGGTAGCAGAGATTTATTTATTTTTATTTATTTATTTTTTATCTCAATGTGACAGTTCAGGCTTTTGAAAAGGAGAATGATAAAATGAGTAAAATTCCAGGGGAAAAAAAAGAAAACAGCCAACAGCAGCGAGTGACCCCAATCAGAAATAAATCAGAGGTGAAAGAAGAATAATTAACTACAAGTTCAAGTGTGTTCATACTTGTCCTTATTTGTTCTGATCTAGACTTGGCTTAGTACTGGTCTAGTCCTGGTTTAGTTCTTGTTTAGTCCTGGTTTACCCCTGGTCTAGACCTGGTTTAGTCCTAGTTTAGGGCTGGTCTAGTCCTGGTCTAGTCCTGGTCTAGACCTGGTTTAGTCCTTGTCTAGTTCTGGTTTAGTTCTTGTTCAGACCCGGTTTAGTCCTGGCCTAGTCCTGGTCTAGTGCTGGCCTAGTCCTGGTCTAGACCTGGTTTAGTCCTAGTTTAGTGCTTGTCTAATTCTGTTTTAGTCCTAGTCTAGTGCTGGTCTAGTGCTGGTCAAGTGCTGGTCTAGTGCTGGTTTAACCCTGGTCAAGTCCAGGTCTAGTCCAGGTCAAATTCTTAATGTTGTTACTTAAGTAAAAGTACAGATATAGAAGTAAAAAGCTACTCAAGTAAAAGTATGACATGAAGAAATAAAAGAAAAAGTATTAACCATTTATGCACTTAAAGAGTAAAAATTAAAATATTTCACACGTGTTGTTAATTATATATTTCTTAATTTTTCATAAGAATTTTATGTATTTATTATTTTTTGTTGCTCAAAGTCGAAGCTTGAACTAAAAAACTGTCAAGATAATACCACAATTATGCCAAAATAACCCCTAAAATCATATGAAAACTCCTTTTTACTTTTCAGTCCAATTAAAAAATGTAGTGCAGTAGAAAGTACAGATACCGGCTTTCAAATGTAATGAAGTAAAAGTAAAACATATCCACTGTAAAAGTACAAATACCTAAAAAATTCCACTTAAGTACAGTGCTTTACTATTTGTACTTTGCTACCTTCCACCACTGCTCCTGGTTTGGGAATAAACTACAAAAGTCCAAAAATAATAGATCTTAGAAGTTTCGTAATGGTTTTTTGTAAAGTTAGTCTCATCTAGCTCCTCATCCTCATCTGTTTTTGTCCCTTCACAGGAGCAGTACAAGTTCTGTTACGAAGTGGCCCTGGAGGCGCTCAGCTCGTTCTGATTGGCTCCCCGGATCTCCCGCCCTCTCCGATTGGCCGTGGAAGCCGCCCGTCAGCCTCAACCCGCGGGACACACACACACACACACACACACACACACACACACACCGAGCCGAGGAAGCCCGCCCCAGCCCCAGCCCCCGCCCCCTTTGAGCTGGCGAGCGCGTGTGAGTGGAGCGTGCATGACCGAAGACCAGAGGGACGTGAACCTAAAACGTGTGCCTGAAACTGTACAGAAGAGTAAATCACAGACTTTATATGCTTGTACAGAAAAACAAAAAAATATTATGTTCAAAAAAGTTTTAAAAAAGCGTCAGTTCCCTCCGTCCGCTGGGCTGTGATGTGACTATTGTACAGAATCCTTCTTTCGAGATCTACTCTATGCCTTGAATGTTGTCTATCTCTTAAGGCTGAATGCACATTTCAAGTTGGGGAAAACGCTGCCTTCTCGATTAATTGAGCGGAGATGAAGCGTTTATTCGCGTTCGTGGGCGTTAACCCTAATTCGTCTGAGTGGATCAAAGCTAAACAAATAGGCGGGCTTGTTAGCGTAGCAGGCATTTGCTTTGAAATCACAAGCTGTTAAATTTCTCTTTAGGCTAGCTACACGAAAACATGAATGATAAATGGGACTGGTGCAGCGGAGTAATTGGCTACACTGAATCTTACATGGGCCATTTCCTTGAACGCGCCACAGAGAGTCTCGGTAATTAGTTTTCTTTTCTGCAGGGAAATGTGGAGAATATAGATGAATATAGATTGTTTTGTCCCGAATCCAAGAGGTTTTTGAGACATTTTTTTGTGTGAATTTAAAGCAGGACTAATCACCTAAACTCCTCCCACAAACAGTTTAAATAGAGCTGCTAAACTGGGCAGGACCTGGACGACTGAACGGGAATATTACAGAGATGTGAACACTGTGATTGGTCCGACAGGTTTCCACAGTTTATACTCTACTTCAGGGGCGGAGTTTGTGTTTTTGATTACAAACCTGTGGCTGTAATCCGGCGTGATGTCACATAGTACTTGAAAAATGTAAACTTGCTTGGACTAAGGACTGTAGTGGACCAAACAGAAAGGCAAAGACAAGGTATAAAAATAAGTTTATATGTAATAAAGTCACAAAAAAATATGAAACTTGACAAAGGCTCAAATTTGTTAAATCGTGAACCAAAAGCCGGGCCCAACTGAGGAAATTTAAATCAAACTGACCAGAAAAAAACTAACCCAACCAGACAGAGAACAGGGGTGTTTAAATACATGATGACCAACTAAAACTGAACACAGTTACACTAAATAATTAACTAAAACTACTATCTTAATCAAAGTACCGTATTTTCTGGACTATAAGTCGCTTCGGAGAATAAGTTGCACCAGCCCAAAAAATGCACAATGAAGAAGAAAAACATATATAAGTCGCTCTTTTTGGGAAAATATATTTTATAAAATCAGAGACCATTAACTGACATTTCATCTTAAAAGGCAAATTATGGTAATAACAATAGAACAGAGAACAACAGGCTGAATAGGCGTTAATATGTTAACGTAACATATTAACAGTTATTCAGATAATTATAGCATAAACAACAGAACATAAGTTTACCAAACTCACGATCTCACTCCAAATCACTAAATCGATTGAATTCTTCATCCTTGCTGTCACTTCTGTGCGACCTCCAGAGTCAAGCCATAAATCCATGAAGTAAACAGAGCGCCGCTTCCTCTTCTGTGTAGCTGTCGTCAGACTCAGCATCAGTTCCAGTTCTTTTCAGTTCATTTCTGAATCCTGACAGGATGGTTTAGATTGTCATTAAAGTCCAGGCTTTGTCGATTCATCCAGTGACTTCCAGGAAAGTTTCATGGCGCACCTGCCTGGTTGCCATGAAGCTGTGTTCTCCATCCCCACCTTTCGCCAATTCCTCACAAGTGTCTCGCTCACTCCAAACTTTCTTTCTGCTGCTCGATTACCGTTTTGGCTGAATATTTCACTATTTGCAGCAAGACAGCGGCTATTTCTACAGGAGACATGCGCAGTAGAGTGAAGTGACAGTAGTACAAGAGAAAAAGTAGTACTAGATACTGGCACACAAGCCTAGAGCGCCTTCTCGCGACTGTCAGCCTGAAAATTGTATTATATAAATCGCACCCGAGTATAAGTCGCAGGACCATCCAAACCATGAAAAAAAAGTGCCACTTATAATCCAAAAAATACGGTAACAAGAAGGCAAATAAGTATAATACAGAAAATAATATGTGATAACAAAGTAACCTTAAACAAACTAGACAAGCCAACTTAGTAAAACAAACTAAATAGTGCTACCCCCTTTGTTTTTGGAAGGGTCCTCCGTCTGGCCACTCAAACAAACAAAAAGAACAAGTGTAAGTAAATAATTCAGACTTATATTAACTAAAATGTGTGCAACCAAATTAAAATATAAGTAAAGGAATTAAATTATGTGCTGTAATTAACTTAATGTAAAATCAATTATTTGAAATTAATTGGTTGTGAGAACATTTCAAGTTATATTCCAAAAAATACTAAATTATATCTTAATTGAAAACTGTCTATTCCACTTTCCAAGATACTGAAGAGTTAGTGATATTAGTGCTTTTTATTGGAAATCCATAAAACAGAATCTGAGCCTGGTTCATCAATGCTTTGCTATTATAAAAAACTATTAGAATATATGATTTGATTACATGCTGTGTAATCCAGTCCAGTTTATTTTTTTGATAATTTGACCCTTGTTACAATAATTACCGAAATGTGGTGAACTAAAATTGTTAATTGGACACCACAGAGCATGGGTCTCCAACCTCCAACCTTTTTCCTCCATTGAGCTACTTTTACAAAACAAAAACGCCAGGGAGTTACTAGTTTTAGCGGAAACTGAGTGAATATGAGATTTAGATGAGGTACAGTTAAATGCCTATTAGACATAAACTATTATCCATTTATTAGTGCACAAAGTTAGGCGTTAAAATGATACAAGTACAAAATTTACTTATTCAGAACAATACGTGTAATTCAGAAAGCCCTTGGTGAGCTATTTGGAAGGAGGTTGAGAGCAATACAAATACATGGCAATAGACAATGATGTGATTGACAGTTGGATTAGCCAATCAGGGACAAGCATCCGATTGAGTCCATATCAAAACAAATATGGCTGCTTATGAGGAAAAAAAGAAAGCTAAAAAATGACAGAAGACTAAAAAACATTGCGGATTTCAGCAGAATCAATGAGCTGAGCACTAACCTGTGAATCTGAGTTGAGAGAAGTTCGATTTTGTTGGTAAATAACATGTGATCAATGAGTAGCCTGATTCATCAGCTGGTTTCACTTTGTAGAAACTGTCTGACCTCACAGTGTTTTTGTGTATTTGTTTGCTCAGTGGTAGGCAGTTACTTTTTTTTTTCCTTTAACCAGTCGCTGGTATTTGGTTATGACCTATGTAATGCGCCACTAACGGGGTTAACCAGTATTTTAAGCTTTTCCCAAATCCCGTAGGAAGAAGGGCAATAACGTCTTTCCCCTTGATAAAATTCACCAAACATTCTTTTTGCTCCGGTTTTAAACCCTCGATCTCGGGAATCATTGTCAACACAGAATGTATGGCTCTTCGCTGATTGGTTGGTGCCCGAATTCTCACTTTCAGGGTTTTTACGAAGTGTCTATTGTATTCGTCGCTGGAGAGAAATGAAATTGAGCGCATTCGTTTCAAATGTGTCACTGAAATAAACAAATCTGAACGGTCGATTGCGTTTGGTTCTGGCTCGAGATGCGATAGATGACGTTGTGACCTGACTGATATCCCCTGTTTAAAAAAAACAAAAAAAAAACAGAAAGATTTCAGTTTGGACTCGTAAGGCAACTTGAAATGTGCGTTCAACCAAACATGTACATAGAAAAAGTCAACCACAGTCAAACAAACAGACATCACACCAGACATGATTCTCAGTATGATTTTGAGCTACAACCACCATGACTTTACGATGAAGCGATTATTGTGTTATTTATGTTCAAATCTTTATCATTTCAAAACCGCTCTCAGTCTGTACGCTTGTTTCTCTTTTGAACGAGTTGAGCGACCTTGGACTGAACTTCGCCGAAACAAAAACACAATACATTTTTAATAGCAACAATCAAACTGGCCATCTCAGTGTTTGGACTTGCTTCAAACTAATGATTCGCAGAAGAGATTTTTGTTTTTTTAGCTCGGGGATTGGACAAAATAAAAGATTAATTTTCCTCTTAAATGGACAAGAGTGCGAATCTAAGCAAACAATTCCTCACTGATGGTTAACAAAGGGTCTATTTTACTAATTATCTGTAACGGTAATTGTGGTAAAGGTCTGTCTACATAATTGTCTGTTCAAACTTTCATGTAATTTCTCCAACAACAAATCCGTTTTAAAGATTGGCTCTTGTTTAGGGCTTGGTAAATCTCACAGTGACATTAAGTAACTTTATTGGAGAAAAATAAGTTTACAATCAGTACGTATACATGCACATTGTAGCTGTAATTGTTAATAAAATCTGCTTAAAGGGCCCATATTACACTATTTTATTATCTAGGTTATAATGTTGTTTCGTCGTCACAAACAGACCTGGAGTTGTGTTTTGTTTCATTCACACATGTTTAACACACAAATCCTGCAGTTAGAGTTCTTCTTTCAAGCAGAAAATGCTCCGTTCCACCTTGTGATGTCATGGGGTAATACAAATACTGCTCTACTGTGTTTTTAAACTTCATACACCTTCATCAGAATCATTTGAAATCACCAATATCTATTAAACTAAAAGTAAACTGTAGAGGTGGGGACTTGGACTCGAGTCAAACCTGAGTCACTATTTTTAGGACTTGAGACTTGATAAAATGGACTAAGACTTGAGACTTGACTTGGACTTGAAGGTCAATGATTTGGGACTTGACTCAGACTTGAGGTCAATGACTTGAGGAGACTTGAGAAGCACTTTTAAATCTGAATTCCTTCTATTCTGACCGTAATGATTCACTCTAAGATCTTGTCAAGACATTTAAAAAGAAAAAAATAAACATTTCTACAACTCTATAAATACTCATATATAAATATACTATGGTTTTATAAGCACAATTTAGTTTAAAAGTCATATAAATTGTAAAAATCTAAACTATATTTAGTACTTTGGTTTAAAGATTTGAAATGACTTGAAGCTCAAAGCAGATGACTTGGACTTAACTTGGACTTATGGGCCAGTGACTCGAGACTCGACTTGGACTTGCCTGTTTTTGGCTTGGGACTTGACTCGGACTTGAGGTCAAAGACTTGAGACTTACTTGAGACTTGCAAAACAACAACTTGGTCCCACCTTCCAAACGGTAGTTGTTAACTTGATAACTACATGACATCACAAGGTGGAACAGAACATTTTGAGCTGTTTGAGAGTGACTCAAACATGTGAATGAAACAAAACAGAACTCCAGTTTACGTTTTTGACGAGTTAACATTCTAACATGACTTAAAGCTCACAAGTTTTTTTGTGTAATATAGGACCTTTAAACCACAATTTTGCCAGAAATAGCTAAACCGCATCTAATTTCTGGAATGTTCCACAGTATGGCATTACTACAGGGCCAAGTTACAAGTCAGATCTGTGGAGAGGAGAGCCCAATTACAGTAAGAACGCACACTTTTAGCTCAATATGAATACGTTATTGAGTAAATACGAGATGCTGGATTTGTGTAATGCCATACCGGGACATTCCAATGAAAACGATAACATCTCCATGGAGACGAGAAAGAAGCAAAGTCTCCACCAGAAAAGTTACACAATGCGCCCTTAACATGCATTTTGAAAAGTCAGTTTAAATTTCACTCGTCCAATTATGCAGTTTTCCCGGCGTGGATGTAAACGTAGCGAATGACGATAAAAGAAGGTGCCAACAAAAATGTAATAAACAGATAATTCAAACATTATAAATCTCTTAATATCAGCTCTTGAAATTCTAAAACTATATTATAAAGATAAATAAGTCAATGTATTGTCAAAGTCTGTTTTTTTTTTCTAGGCCAATTACTGCCAAACGTAGATATTTTCAAAACTTATGACATATAATAATAATATTTGTTGCGTATCTGAAACAGCTTTAAACACCTAAAACTAGTGATGGGCAAAGTTTATAAAGCCCAAACAATTGAAATTACAGATTATTTTTTCACTGTATCCAAACTTCAATTTATACCAGAAAATTTCCAATGAAGATCCTGTTTGATAAATTTTGAAATCCATGACGTGACTTTTGTTGTTGTTGTTGAAATCCTTTGAGGCTCATTATGGACCTATCAAGACATACTGACTTGCTTTTTATTTTTATGTTTTTATTTTAACTTTTTTTATATTTTGTTACTTTTTTTGTCTCAAATTTGTACATTTTTGTATATGATTATCGTTATGAAGATGATTTGTGTTGTTTTAAGTCTGATGAAGCCATTGGTTGTTTAGTTGTTTGAAATGTGGTTACAATGAAATAAAAGGACCAAAATGCTGTACAAATATCTGTGTGTTTGTGTTAATAATGAAAACCACAAAGCTAAAAATCTATTATAAACAACTGTTACAGCAAATAGTGTCATTATAAGTCCAGCCAACATGTAATTTTAGGCTCTTATTGTGAAAATGGTTTGGGCATCCTGCTAAAAGTATCATTAGATCCTTGTTGTCTCTCACGAGTCTCTTTTAAAATGTTTAAAGGTGTACTGTCTAAACCAAACTAACCAACTGGGGACCCATATTTTAAAAGTCACAAATCTTCACGACCCAAATCAATCAACATTATTCGTAAAGCACAAAATAAAGGTGGATTTGAACATTAAACATTAAAGAGAATCATGTCTCTCTGAAAAATGAATATTACTCAAGTTTTAAACAATAAAAAACATTAATTGAACCAGCAATAAAAGGATCCATAAGTCTATAAGCCTATTTGGACGTTAAATGTAGCCCATTAATTTTTCTTTTCAACATTCGATTGAACCAACAATATTGGAAGAACATAGTCTGTAGAACTGTTGATTGCAGACCTACATGCAGATCGTGACAAGGCGACCCCCCCAAAAGTTTCTTGCGACTCAGTGTTTGGGAAACAATGGTCTAAAAAATATGGAAAAAGTACTTTGGATTCTGAGTTTATAAGGATGTTTCACAATTTTCAGAGTCCACAGCGGAGTTTTGCCATTACAGTAATATAAACCTAACTACAACTAGCATGCAAACACACTTTATACTTTATTTTATTTTATTTATTTATTTTATTGGCATGTCCCTTGAGATGTGCCATCTGGTTTTCGAGGGGGTCCAAAAAACACAAAATAATAGTAATACACAATACAATACAAAACAATTTTACATGACACGACAAAACATAAAATTACAAACAGAACAAATGGAAAATAAAAAACAAAAAAGACAAACTGAAAATATAAACAAGGAGATTTGAGATATGAAAACAAAGATGATTTAAATGAATTGAAAGATGTCAGACACTCTGCTGCTTTTACAACATGGGGGGAAAAATGGGTACAGCTCCTTTTATCTACCGTTTATCGAGGCGGTGTAGTCGGTGCCAACTGGTGGATTTGCCCATATATTTTTAGTCATGACAGATACTATTATTCTTTCTATTATAATCTCTTAATAGACTGAAGTTTTTATGTTGTGGTTAATACTATATATCACAGTTTGTTAAGGATAAAAAATGTTATAGTGAATTTTTTTCGCTCATGTTTTTACAGTTGAATTGAGAAAAATAGAGTACTAGCAAGTTACATTTTTCTGACAATGTGTAGTCGCAAAAGGCAGAGCTACAGTGACATCAGAAATATCAAATAAAGTAAAACTGGGAACTGAAATGCACAATGTTTTTATTATAGAATCTCGTCTTGTCTCGTTCTTGTAGATCCAATCTCGTGTCTCGTCTCATCTGGTGTAAAGTGTATCTCGTCCCACCCCTGTAGTTTGTATTTATGAAACACATTTCAAAACAGTCAATACATTGTAATAAGTACGTATCACCATCAAGTATCCAAAAAAAAAGCCATGGAGCTGTTAAATAAAGTTTTGCAAAAAATACAAAATCTTTTATTCAGCAGCTCCTATTAGAATTACAGAAATAACTGTATTAATTAATGTATTTGAGTATTTATTCATTTATTTTTGTTACAAATCTTTTACTGATTTAAAGTTGCACTATGTAACTTTTTGACTGCCTGCTTGTTTCTATGGAGATGTCATTGCTCTGCCTGGAATGTTCCACAGTTTGGCTTTAGACAGCTTTACCTTACATTTATACAATTACAGGTGGTTTTATAGCTCAAAAATACAGCATTCTGACTGCCTCTCCACAGATCTGATGTGTAACTTGGTCTACAGTAGTTTGGTCTCCATGGTGACGCAAAGGTTTAATACCATACTGTGAAACATTCCAGACAAAGCAATAACATCAAACCCTCCACCAAAAAAGAGACACAAGGCACTTTTAAAGTACGCAATTTTCTGCATTCATCATTCTTCATTCTCCAACAATTTTGTCTAAATATTTGGATGTTTGTTTGTTTTTTTGGTTAAAACCCCGGACAAATTCATCCTAAAAAACCACCAGCCTTCATTTTCCCATATACACACTACACTTTAAACCCTTTTGAACTGAACAGAGCAGATTGTACTCCCCCTCCCCTCAAACCCCGACTCCTCCGTCTCGTATTTGCCCCTTTGAAAACCTCCTTAAGCCTCAGCAGTGAAAGCCTATAGGTGAACGCTGGGGCTGCCTCCTCATGCTTTATTTAGACCCCCCGATTCCCCGCGCGCTCGATAATATTCATGACATGCTAATTAGCCTAAGCACCAAGGACAGGCGCTGTACGGCGGCATTAGAAGCATCCATCAGGAACGCTCAGGGGCTCCTCCGGGGGGCGCTGTCTGTCAGAGGGGCTTAGGGCTTTCAAACAGGTACAAAGAACGTGGAACATACGACAAAGAGAGTCTGGGCGTAGTACTGCCCGTCTTGACAAAGGGAAGAAATGTGCTTAAAGGTGGAGGGTCCGTTACCTACTTGTCTCCATGGAGATGTTATTGCTTTCCCTGGAATGTTCCCTGGTGTGACATTAAACACAGCAAATATTCATTATTGGTGTTTCTATTGCTCAAAAATACCAAACCATATTTTTTGGTCTGTAAGTCGCTCCGGAGTATAAATCGTACCGGCCAAAAAATGTGTAATGAAGAAGAAAAAAACACATTTAAGTCGCACTTTTGGGGGAAATTTATTTTATAAAATCAGAGACCAGGAACAGACATTTCAGCTTGAAAGTCAAGTTCTAGTAATAACAATAGAACAGAGAACAACAGAGTGTTAACGTCACATACGAACAGTTCTTCAGATAACTATAGCCACGGTGGCTGAGTGGCTAGCACTCATGCCTCACAGCAAGAAGGTTCTGGGTTTGATTCCTGGGTTTCTCGGGCCTTTGTGTGTCTTTTTCTTTGCATGTTTCTCCCCGTGTCTGGATGGGTTTCCTCTGGGCACTCCGGTTTCCCCTTCAGGTCTTCAGGAAGAATAGCTGATAGCTAATAGAGGTCAATTACAAAAAATATCAAAATATAGCATAAACAACAGAAGAGAACAAGTTTACCAAACTCTCCTCTCACTCCAAATCACTAAATCCATTGAATTTTTCATCCTCAGTGTCACTTCTGAGCAACTCCACAACCTCCGGAGCTAAATAGAGCGTTGCTTCCTCTTCTGTGTCGCTGTCGTCAGACTCAGCATCAGTTCCAGTTAGAATTATTCTGGCCTTTCTGAATCCCGACAGGATGGTTTCGGTGTCACTGAAGTCCAGGCTTTGTCAATCCATTCACTGACTTCTAGGAAAGTTGCATGGTGCATCCTCCCGGTTCTCACAAGTTTCTGCTCACTCCAAACTTTCTTTCTGCTGCTCGATTACCGTTTTCAGATGCATATTTCGCTACTTGCAGCTTGAAATCTGCAAAATATGATTTTCATTTGTGTTCAGTCTTCTCAGCTGTCTTCATAAGTTTGTTTAAATTTTAAATTTTCAGTTGTACAGAAGTAATTGTGCGATTGATTGACACGATACAGAGAGGACAGAGGCTCTTTCTGCAGGAGACATGCGCAGTAGAGTGAAGTGACAGTGGTACAGGAGTAATACGAGTAGCAGATACTGACACACAAGACTTAGAGCCTCTCGCGGCTGTCAGTCTGAAAATTTTAATATATAAGTCGCACTGGAGTATGAGTCACAGGACCACCCAAACCATGAAAAAAAAGTGTGACGGTACTGTATGCTACAAATATTACTCTACTCCACCTCCCTCTACACCTGGTATTCGAATAACAGCTTTGCAGATTGGAAAATACAAACTGCAAACTGAAAAATACAAAAAAAATTTCTTCAGTTTGCTGTCAGTATGAAAATTGTTGTATTTAAGTCGCACGGGAGTATAAGTCGCAGGATGAAGTGTGACTTATAGTCCAAAAAATACGGTACTCTACTCCTCCTCCTTCTACACCTGGTATTTGAATAAAAACTTTGCAGACTTGGACCTGCAAACTGAAAAATAAAAATAAAAATTCTTCAGTTTGCTATTAGTCTGTTAACATCTCCACAGCAGTAACTCCATCCTCACACAATCCCATTTGCAGAAAGTTAGAAGGTCACTATCCAGACACTCTTTATATCGCCTCCGCCTCTGTACGGAACCAGCTCGCTAACCCCCGCGCCGTCGCATTCATCCTGTTTTCCATTAGCTTTGGGTGGCGTTAGCGCGGGAGGCTAACGACATGCTAACTCATGCAGGACCCCGGGCGCACTCCATCAGGGCCCCCCACCCACCCCCTCCTTCCTCAACCCCACCCCACCCCCCCCCCCCCCCGCACGGTGAAGTGGGACCAAATGAAGACGTATGATAGAGTCTAGTGCAGCTGAAATGAATGGGGCCGCGATAGCTTCATAAATTTAAAAAGTTTTCACATTTCTATTAAAAGTATTCTCCATCAAGATTCGTTTTCGAGAAGAACCGAAAGGAGAGGAGGTATTTTGGCCCACATACTACACACTACTATACTGTACTACTATATATACTGTTAAATACTGCGATTGTTTTTATTTGACTGTACTAAAAATAAACAAAGGTTGAAAGTAACAAAGTACAAGTAGTAATTTGCAGTACCTACAGGTTTGTACTTTTGGTTGGGGGTCCGTCGCCTTCTTGTTTCTATGGAGACGTCATTGCTCGGCCTGATATGTTCCACAGTATGACATTAAACAGCTCTACTTTACATTTATTCAGTTATGTGTGGTTTTATAGCTCAAAATCACCTCGAAAAACGCGTGTTCTGACTACGAGCGGGGTCGCCTCTCCACAGATCTGACCTGTAACTTGGTCTGGTTCGGTTTCTGTGATGACAGAAAGGTTTAATGCCATACTGTGAAACATTCCAAAGCGATAAGAGCAATAAGAGAAGCATTTCACGGACCCTCCACCAGAAACCTTAATCCGTGTATCATTCGTTCAATCGTTAAAATAATAATAAAAAAAAAAAAGAAAATACAAGATCAACTATTTTTTTCATTATTCGTCCCCCCCCCCCCAAAAAAAAAAAAAAAAAAAAAACTGGGACTGAAACTGGGACTGAAGCCGGGACCAGACCAGGACCAGACTGTAATTGAGACCAGGACTGAGACCAGGACTAGACCAAAACTGAGACCGGGACTGAGACCGGGACTGAGACCGGGAACAGGACCAGGACTGAGAATGAGACGGAGGCCAAGAACAGGACCAGGACCAGACTGTGATTGGGACCGGGACTGAGACCGAGACCAAACTAAAAATGAGACCAGGACTGAGGCTGGGAACAGGACCAGGACTGAGACCAGGACCAGACCCGGACTGAAAACGGTTAAGTCACGTAAACGGGAGACGGCTGTTATCTGTTTTTTTCCATTATTCACTTAAACACAAAATCAAAAACTGAAAAAATTAATCGTTACCTCTTTTTTCATTTTGACAGACAAATAATGAACGAAATAGTTGTTTTTTCATTTTCTTATTTTTGGTTTTATATTGAAAAATGAATGAACGAATGATACATGGACTCACATTTAAGTACAATTTTCAGGTATCTATACTCTACTTAAGTAGAGCTTAGCTTTGAGCCACACATCAGGTCCATCACTAAATCTGGTTTTTATCATCTAAAAAATATTGCCAGAGTCAGACCATTTCTCTCTCAAGTCAGTGCAGAGATTTTAATACATGCTTTTATCACAAACCGTGTTGACTACTGCTATGCTCTCCTTTCTGGTCTTCCAAAGAAATCTACAGCTCCATTGTAGCTCCTTCAAAACTCGGCAGCACGACTGCTGACAAGGACCAGGAAGCGAGAGCACATCACCCCAGTACTGAAGTCTCTGCACTGGCTTCCTGTGAGCTTCAGGATAGATTTTAAAGTTCTTTTATTAGTTTATAAAGCTCTTAATGGTCTTAGTCCTATTTATTTATCTGATCTGCTTTTATCATATGAGCCTCTCAGACTCTCAGGTCCTCAGGTTTTATCTTTTAACTGTCCCAAGAGTCCAGAACTAAAACTCACGGTGAGGCGTCATTCAGCTTTTACAGCCCCTGTTTGTGGAACAGTCGACCTGAGGATCTGAGGTCCACTGTGAGTGTTCATATTTTTAAAAGTAAACTCAAAACGTATCTTTTTAATTTAGCTTTTAATTGAAACTTTTATCTGTTTTAACTTAAATTATTATTATTATTATTATTATTATTATTATTATTATTATTATTATTATTATTATTATTTTATTCTCTAAATTAAATTATATCATTACTGTTTTACTTTGTCTCCATTTGATTTTAGCTCTCCATTTTGATTTTTATTACAACCTTTAGGAGCTTTATGTTTTTGTTTTTATGTTTATGTTTAAATTGTTGTATATATGGATGAAACAATGGGATGGGGTGGGGGGTTGCTGTTGTTTTTAATTATTGTATTGTAATTTTTCTGTTGCATGTGAAGCACTTTGTGCTACATTTCAAATGTATGAAAAGTGCTATACAAATAAAGTTTGATTGATTGATTGATAAGTACATCTTACAGCGTGTACTTTTTACTTTTACTTCACTACATGCAAGAGCAGGTAACTTTAGGGGTTATTTAATTGATTCTGGCATAACTATCAGACATAACATTGTGATTTGGGCCTTTAAAGATCTAATTTCCCACACATAAACGCGGCGCTCTCATTGTCCGCTCAGATAAACTAAATGAGCAGAACGCAGCGGCTAAAGCGCAAAGAACAGCTGCTGGTCATTTTCACGTTTGCCAAAATTACAACAAATGAGCTCAGCCTCCTCCAAATGAGAGACGCTGTTTGGGTTGGCTCCTCTCTGCTTTACTTCAGCTTATGAACATGCAGCATTTTCAAATAGGTGTACAAAAATATTGAAATATCGTTTAATGTGATGATACAGTATCAATATTGAGTGCTGCTGAGAGAAGAAGAGAAAAAGTGCACGACTTAATCTCAGTTTCTAATTTCAGCCCTCTGTGAATTTGAGTTTGACACCTCTGCATTATAACAAAAGGTCTGTGGGAGCGCAGACATAACAGTGCAGCACGGGACACATTTTGAAAGCTCATTGCGGGCACGGGCGGGAGCAAACTAAATATAAGTGTAAAGGAAAATATACAAATGATTCGTGTATGCCTGAGTTGGATATTTTATTTTGCATTAATAAAAACATTTTAAGCAGCCTAAACTTGCGGACACGGTCTAATCTCGCACACATTTAAGACAACTCCTTTCCGCTTCTCCGTGGTTGATAGAGTTTAAGAAAGCGAACGTACCCATCTTACGGGATTTGCAATATCGCAGATGTGGGCAGGAGCGAGAATGAAAATTACAATTCTTTGCAGGCTGGAGCTGGACTGCACAATGTCGGTGCAGGCAGGAGTGGGACTGAAAATTCTGTCCCGTGCAGAACTCTTTTTCACGGTAACATTAAAGTCACAGTCACTTTTTGCTTTAACTAAAATGCAGTATGGTGTTAAACTAAATCTATGTTGCATGTATTAGATTAGATGTTCAAGTGCTCAAAAAAACCTGGAAAAACACACATAACTTCTTCACAGATTGATAGAGTAGAGAGAGATAGTTCTGTTTAATGTCATACTGTGGAACCTGTGCAAAAGTGGAGAGAAGCAGGTAACAGCACCTCCACCAAAAAAATATTTATGAAGTATTGGCACCATCATACACCACAGCCAGGTCGTAATGATGGCTGTTTTTCAAATTATATCTGCAGAAAGTGTTGCCTGGGATTCAGAAAACACACTTATACACTGAGCGAAGCACTAACCTGTTCATCTGAGACGAGAGAAATGTGATTTTATTTGTAAATGATACACAAACAGCTCCTGAGCTCCTTCATTTCACATGCGTCACTGAAATAAACCAGTCTGATTAGATGATCAGGTTTGGTTCTGACTTTAGATGTGATAGAGGGAGTACTGACCAGACTGATATTTATTGTCAAGTTTTAAAAAAATCACCAAAGCCAAAACATCTCGGCTGAGGTTCATCTTTTTTCCTGAGGCTGTCAGACTTTTGAACGGTGCACACTGACTTCCTGCTTCCTCTCTATCTTGCCACACGTTCTACTTGTACTTGTCTGTTGGAACAGCTAAATGCTCTTGGTGTACTATTTAATATTGCTTATTTATTGTTGTTTTTATCTCTGTTAATCATTGGGCCTCGAGGAACGCATTTCGTTCTTTCAAATAAAGACAAATAAAAAACCCTGGACCTTGAAAAATACAGAGACATACCATTCTGGAGCTGCCAGGCAAACAGGATGTGGCTTAATGGCCCCTCAAAAAAACAAAAAACAACTTGATCAGAAAATAGCGCATTATGGGCTCTCCCTCTGCATTTGACCCATCCTGACTCACCGACTCATCTCTAGAGCTTGACCTAGCCTTGGTCAGGACTAGCCAGGCTGGTGCCACCTAGTGCCTCCTCTCAATTTCATTTTTCTCCAGTGACTTGTTCAGGAATTGTAATACGCTAGACGGTTTGCAAGAACCCTGGAAGTTGTAGACTGTGAACCAGCCAATCAGCAAAGAGCTGTGAAGTCAGTACAGTAAACAAAGCGGTCGAGATGGATGTCAACAAAGCCATACATTCTGTGTTTGCAACAATTCCCAGGATTTAAAGCCGGAAAAAAAGAATGTCTGATGAATTTTATCAAGGAGAAAGACGTTACTGCTCTTCAAAACACATTTTCAAAAAATAAGGCAGAACACCATCACAAATTTGGAATATGTTAAAAACAGACATCTAGTCTTTCTAAAACAGTCCATTTATACATATATTAACATGGTAAAGATGGCACCAATTTTTTTTTTTTTTTCCATTTTTAACACTTAAAATCTTCTAGAGCATTCATCACAGAGGGTCAGTTTTAAAATACACAGTGTGTGTAGGAAGATGTATGTTCAATATTAAACCTCTGTATTTAAAATGACACTTTCTATAGTCCTTCAAAGATGCCCTCATATTTGAAGAGTACAATTTCCGAGCTACACATTTGCCAAATTTTAACCCTTGAAAATTTGACAGATCGACCTTAAATAGTTTTTTAGATACAACAATCTGAAAGTGGAGCTCAAAACCGGTCAGGGGGGAGTTGACAAAATATTTTTTAATGATAAAACTTTGGAACTTTTCCTACTGGGAAGAGTGTGAACCTCCTAGAATTTTTTTCAGTTAAATCTGAGATGGTCGG
Organism: Boleophthalmus pectinirostris; assembly: GCF_026225935.1. Taxonomy (NCBI): domain Eukaryota; kingdom Metazoa; phylum Chordata; class Actinopteri; order Gobiiformes; family Gobiidae; genus Boleophthalmus; species Boleophthalmus pectinirostris. The sequence continues at coordinate 12,986,314 of NW_026571299.1, forward strand.
GCGGGGCATTTGGAGATTTGGCGTGGAATGACCCACACGTCACGACCAAATAGCAGTGATTGGTTAAATGAAAAAAGTACCTGCCTACCGTCAAGCTGAACGAATCCTAGGTTAGATGGTTTCCACGAAGTGATAAATCGGGCTAGGTCATGACAACCTTCGCTGGAGGACTGGACCTATAGTGCATTTTTTCGGCTGATGGTTATAACCAGAAGAAACCAACCCATGATGGCTGAAACCAGAATAAACCAGGGAGAACATGCAAACACCGCACAGAAAATCCACTGTACCATTGGCTGTATTACTCACCTCTGTGCGGAATGACTATAATCAAATTGTTCAAACCGAATCCTCTCCTCTCTCCCCCTCCGCCCTCCACAGCAGCCTCCAAATCACTTCATAATGGCCTCATTTCACAGCGCATTGGACACATTATTTGCCATTTCTAACAATAAGCATTATGTGCCGATGAGAGCGGCATCATTCTGACATAAGACTCTATCTGGGCTCAAAAACTGATTCTGCTGAATCTTATATTTACCATGCTCATCTGTGTGATTACTCTAGTTAGCCTTTATAGCCTCTTTTCCAGGGGTACAGTGTGCCTTGGTCAATTTGGTGAGGCTATTTCCAACATAACTAAGGTTTTTTTGTTTTGTTTTTTGTTTTCATTTAAATTGGGCCTATTTAAAGGGACAGTCTGGAATTTTTCGACATAGGACCATTTCCTAGTGAGCCAGAGTGTTGGAGACGTGTGGAGACACTTTTTTAAATATTCCATCCAGTCCTTGTATTTACAGAGGTCACTGGTGCTAGACTAGCGCATGTCAATGGCCATAGTTATCCTGCCACTAAAAACAATCTTACCCACTCCACAAAACACCCGAAGCAAATCTATTATTACACCAGACTGTTGATGTGAATGTTTGTATTGATAGAATAATTTCAGAAGTAAAACAACGTACATTTGAAGGATTTATATCTGAGCAGCAGCAGCAGCGAGTTGTACTTCCTGATAGAAAGCTTCGCAGCGGAGGACTTATATCATCTAACCAAAGTAAAATTTTGTTGCTGCTGAGAAAATAGTCCCTCAACATGTGACAATTCATGCGATGCAAGGTTACTTTTATTTCAAATATTATTCTATTGACACAGACAGTCACATCGACAGTCTGGTGTAATAATAGTTTGTGTTTTGTGGAGTGGGTAAGACTGTTTTATTGGCATCCATGCATTTGAAGGATTTATGTCTGAGCAGCAGCAGCGAGTTGTACTTCCTGATAGAAAGCTTGGCAGCGGTGAACTGATATCACCTAGCACCACAGACTGTATTAAAGAAGTGGACTAAGCGAGGGTGACGTCACCCACAGCGTTCAGCGCCGCTCAAATGAAGGTTGCGATGCTCAGGGTTACAGGAGCGAATCTGGAGCCAGACTCTGTGTTATGAGTAGGATTTTTTTTGATGGACAAAATAGCGATAAAAAAAGGAAAAATATCAGGATCATGTAAAGCGCGTTAATACGATAATTTTAAGGCCAAAATGACGAGGCTTACTGCAGCAGTTACAGAGAGAGGGGCGACAAGATCCCAATTTAAGTCATTTGGAGCCAGGGTCAGAAGGAGCTGGAAGAGCCTACTTTCTATAAGGCACATGGCACCTAGCATGTAGCTTTACTGGCAAAGTAAAATTCTGCTGCTGCTGAGAAAATAGTCCCTCAACATGCGACGATTCACGCAATGCAAGGTTCATTTATTTCAAACATTATTCTATCAACACAGACATTTACATTGACAGTCTGGCGAAATAATACATTTTCTTCGGGTGTTTTGTGGAGTGGGTAAGACTGTTTTTAGTGGCAGGATAACTATGGCCATTGACATGCACTAGCCTAGCACCAGTGACCTCTGCAAATACAAGGACTGGATGGAATATTTTAAAAAGTGTCTCCACATGTCTCCAACAGGAAATGAGGTCCTATGTCCAAAATTCCGGACTGTCCCTTTAAACGTCTTACGAAAAATGGACTCTTGTGAGGTTTTAGCAATGTTATAATGTTGTTACCTCCTCAAAAACAAACCTGGAGTTGTGTTTTGTTTCATTCACACATGTTTAACAGAAAAAAAAAACTGTATAGTTAGGCTCAGTTTTTCTCTCAAACAGAAAAACAATGTTCCACTTGTGTGATGTTTTTGTCCTGGAATTGGCGATCTTTACTGAACAAAAGGTAAAAGGTATTAGTTCACTTGCAAACTACCACTCCATCATCAGGAGGTAAGAACATTATAGCATTGGTTTAAGCTCACAGGATTAAATTTTGAGTAAAATAGGACATTTAAATTGGCCTAACTTAAATCAAAATATTTAAAAAAGTTGAGTAATAGAGAGTGAGTTGCCACATTGATGATGAAAACGTAGATTTATCTGCAAAAAGTTACTTGTAAGTGTTAGGACTGCACTTTTTCACAAGTAGACACGTATAAAAGAGGCAATCTGATCTGAAAATGCATTAATAAATCACTTTTTGGAGCCAAATAAAATGACATGAATAGAATGGAACAGCGTGTTACTCCAGTTCTCAAGTACCCAGGTATACACCCAATCCTCCAGGTAGACTTTCCCCCGGGCTTCCTCACGGCGCTATCAAAGGACTTAATGGAGATACAATTTTCGGCAAAAAGACACAATTTTCTGCACGCGGCTCGCTCCCATGGTTACGAGTGTCATTTGTGCCGAAGGAGGAACATGTCGCCACAGCTGGGTCACCTCACTCAGTGTCACAGAGATCACAGAGGAATGGGAGAGAGGTAAAGAGAGGAGAGAGAAGAGAGAGAGAGGAGAGAGGGAGAGAGGAAAAGAGGGAGAGAGAGCATCAGTGGAAGGCATGAGAGAGAGGAGAGAGATGGAGAGAGAGGAGAGAGGAACAGGTGGAAGGCATGGGAGAGAAGAAAAGAGGGAGAGAGAGGATAAGAGAAAGGGGGAGGAGAGGAGAGAGGGAGAGAGAGAGAGGAGAGGAGAGAGAGAGACAGAGAGAGAGGGGAGAGAGAGACAGAGAGAGGGGGGAGAGAGAGACAGAGAGAGGGGGGAGAGGAGAGAGAGAGACAGGGAGAGGGGAGAGGAGAGCGAGAGGAGAGAGAGAGACGGAGAGAGACGGAGAAAGAGGGGAGAGGAGAGAGAGAGAGAGAGAGAAGAGGAGAGAGAGACAGAGAGAGGGGAGAGGAAGAGAGAGAGACACAGAGAGAGAGGGGGGAGAGGAGACAGAGGAGAGAGACAGAGAGAGACAGAGAAAGAGGGCAGAGGAGAGCGAGAGGAGTGAGAGACAGAGAGAGAGGAGAGAGAGAGAAAGAGAGAGAGGGGAGAGAGAGTCAGAGAGAGAGGGGAGAGAGAGAGAGGAGAGGAGAGAGAGGGTTAGAGTCACAGAGATCAGGGAGACATGGGAGAGAGAAGAGAGGCAGAGAGAACGAGAGATAGGGGAGAGGGAGAGAGAGAAAAAGAAAGAGGGAGAGAATGGAGAAGAGAGAGAGAGAAAGAGAGGAGAGTAAACAGGGGGGAGAACGAGAGGGAGAGGACCAGGTTGGAGGAATGGGAGAGAGGGGGGAGAGAGGGTTAGAATCACAAAGATCAGAGGGTTTAGACCGTGGAGAGGGGGAGTAATCGGGGAGAGGACCAGGGCAGAGCCATGAGAGAGAAGAGAAAGGGTGGAGGTGAGGAAGCGAGGGGAGCAGATGAAGGGAGAGAAAGACAAAGTTAGAGAGAGAGAGGTTCAGTGCACCTCCAGACGTGTGGCTGCATGATTTCTAAATAATTCAAAGTAACGAGAGGAGCTCAAATCGGACGCCGTGCAGTCCGGTGGTGCTGGAGGTGGAGGTGATGGTTGAGGAGGTGCTGGAGGTGCTGGAGGTGGAGCTGTGGTTCTCTGGAGTCTATTTCGACCAGACACTGGAGCCCTGCACAGCTTCAAAGGTGGTGACACAACAGTAGACCTTCTCTCTGAGTGTGAGGGTCACACCAAAACAAAACCACTCAGGTCACAGCTGGACCAGGTGCCATCAGAGCAAAGATACTACAGGACACACCAGCCTCTCCATTATCTGTATTGTTGTATGTATTGATCTGAATAACTAAAATGTTATTAATTATCATTGTAAATGTGTAATTTTGATGCCTAACTTTGTGCACGAATAAATGTATAATGGTTTATGTGTTATAACGTCTAACTGTACACTATCTAAGGCTTTCTGTGGCTATTATTTGATCCATTTGTCAGTCAAATATTTGTTAAATCTGAAAAAACAAAAAAATAAAATAAAAAATATAAATAAAATAAAATAAAATAAAAACAGTAAAACAATAAAATAAAAACAAAAAAAAATAAAATAAAATAATAAAAATATAAAATAAGAAAATTAATCAAAAAATAAAAAAAAAAAAATAAAAATGAAATAAAATATAAAATAAATACAATAAAATAAAAAATAAAATGAAATAAAATATAAAATAAAAAAAAAATTTAATTAAATTAAAAAATAAAATTAAAAAATAAACAAAAAACACTCAAATTAGAAGCTCTCTGGCATATTTGTTTTGTTGGTATCTCACTGGAGTAAAAAGGTTGAGACTCCTGTGCTACGAGGTCCCCTGATGTTTGAAAGTGTACAGTCTATTAATCCAACCACTGTAAAGCTATATGTTTGAAAAGTAAATGATTGTCTATGTACAAAAACTACAAAACTACTTGCAAATGAGCTGGTTTAAAATGAAAATAACTTGTGTGGTAATCTCAAATAAGGGTGTAAAGTTGTATTATTTTGACAGCGATTCCAGGTCAATAGAATAATTATGATGATGATAAAATGAAGGTGCTGCTGGCTCTGACCTGAACTATACCAATTGATTGTGTGTGTGTTTGTCTGTGTTTGGTGAATCTGCAGGCAGTGAGAAAGTGGCGGATTTCATTAGGATTCAGTGAGGAAACTTGACCTTTGACCTCCTGTCTCCAGCCTCATGCACCCTGCACCTTATTATTACACTCACACACTCTCTGCTTTCAGGAATCTTGTGGGAACATTATATAGACGTTTATTTTCTGGAGATTAACCCTAACCAGACTTATAATTTATCCCACCTACATTCCAGAAATTGCAGTGAGTAAATAAACAGGAAAAATGTATTTGCTCTGCTTTGTCTGAGGATGTGTTAGACTTTAATCTGGGCTTTATTTTAACACAATCTAATGATAAAGGACCGACTTAGGTGGAACCAAAACAGGGGAAGCATACAGCAACAGTTTTTCATTGAAAGATTCAAGGGAAATTCAATTCTTGCAACATTTACACTGCGCTTCTCAGTGGCCTTTGTGTCAGTGTCAAAGGTAGGGTGACCAGTCATCCCTATTTACCCTGGACAGTCCTAGTTTTGAGTCCGGTGTCCCCTGTCCTTACAGATTTATCCAAAACCAGTGATTTGTCCTAGCCAGGCTGGTGCCACCTAGTGCCTCCGCTCAATTCAATTTCTCTCCAACAACTAGGTCAGGAATCAAAATACAGTAGACGGTTCACAAAAACCCCGGAAGTGCGAGCTCGGGCACCAGCCAATCAGCGAAATGCCAGACATTCAGTGTTGTCAATGATTCCCGCGATTGAGGATTTAAAGCCAGAATAAAGAGAATGTTTAGTGAATTTCATCTCTGAGCTTCCGCGGTTTTCTAGCTCCGACCAGGCTGCGGGCTGCGGGCTCCAGTTCACTGGTCTTTCTCTTTCTTCTCCTTCTTCCAGACGTCCCTGAGGCGTCCAAATAGAAGTGTCCAGTGCAGTTTTCATCGCTGCGGTCTCTCTTATATGCGCTATTACAGGGTATTCGCGAAGGCTCAGAAGATTTCGTGATATGATCCCGCCCATAACTCAATGAAATATGATTGGCTAAGACAACTGTCAATCTCAAACTTCGTTCCAGCCACCGAAGGCCCTGCAGGTGTTCAATACTGCAGGGGAAGTCACTGATTTACCCAGATACCATTGGAAGAAAAATTGTGATTGGTCCATTTTCATTCCATTATATTAATCCTTTGTTTCCCAAGAAATATTAGTCCAAGTTTATAACAATGATCTAGAAATTATTACTAGTGTAGTGTTTATTACTCACTGAATAAGAAATATTGAAAAAATATATTAGTAGTACAAAAATTCATGGCTCTTTCATTTACATTTCCAATAAAAGTGCGCTATACTCTAATTTTTAATTCATTCATTGGTTTTGCGTATAACATGTGATTAATTGTGATTAATCGCACTCGAACTCATGCGATTAATGTGATTAATTTTTATTTTTTATTTTTGCCCAGCCATAATTTTCATATTTTAAGTACAAAAAGTCACATTCCACTGGCAGATAATTTTACTTGTCAAGTGAAATTTACTCGTTGTGATTAAACTTTTTTTAATTCAAGTCATCTTTACTTTTTTTGCTGAACCTCGTATTTATCAAAGACTCCTGAAAATGTACTGTAGTATTTTTCTTAAACCCTTTTTGACTGTATTTGCTAATGCATGTGTTGCGTAACCATGGAAACTCCTAAAAATTCCACCTTATACATATATAAAGAACACTCCCAGAATGACGTCACTGCAAAGTATTTTCCTTTGCTACTCACTAAAGCATTTCCAAAGGTTGTGATTTCATCTGCTTAACCTTTATTCTGAAAACCAAAGGATCAGACATGGTCACAGTTATTGGTTTGAAAAGTTTGAGAGGAATTTCCTGACAAACTGGAATGACCTTTCACCTGAGCTGGAGTGCAGGGTGCCGCTGGAGATCAGGGTTCAGGAGACGGCAATGGTACATACACAAGTCCTGCTGTTTTCAGTAATGGAAAAATAGGACTGATGGAAAAACTCCGTGAGGATCCCAGCTGGAGGAATATTTTGATTCTTCTGGCTGGTTTGTCTTTTAAAGTTGTTGTAAAATGTGTATCGTGATAAAGTACTGAAGGATTGTTACCTGACCAACAAAAACCACTCGCTTTTACAAAACTTTACAAAGATGAGTGGGTCTGGAGCTGTATCCTGTCTTCTCACTTTCAGAGGGTGTGATTGACAGGCGGATTAACCAATCAGAGAGAAGCATACTCTGTTTGCATCCAAAACAAACATTGCTGCTCATATGTAAAAAATTGAGAAAATAACAGTGCAGATTTTTTAGCAGAATCAGCAATCAAACCACAAAACTTTTATTTATCTCAGGTAAAAGAAGTTATTTTGTTTTGAAATTTATAAAGAAAGAACAATTCAATTCTGTCAACTGGACAAAATTAATTTTTCTTTTCCTGTTGATCCTAATTGGACGACTGAAGGGTTACACAGACATCTTTTAAAGTTAGGAGAATTTTGGAGAGGAGATGCTGCATTTGAGAAACACAAATTAGCAGCTGCGGTTGGATCGTCTCAAGTTTGGACAGAGGATTTTCACCTTCAGTTGTCAATTGGTTCCAGTCCCTTCTAGGTTCAAACAGAATATAGAAAGGATTGGCTGGTCAGGTAAGCGTGACTGGTGAAGATATGAAGGTGAAGGTTGGCGGTTACTTGGATCTCCACGTGTCTTTACTGGCAGTGGTTTCATTCTGATGGAGGGTATAGAAAAGGTGGAGATGTGGTTAGCAGTGATCATTTTTGAATAGTTTTAGTCACCAAAAATATCTGTAATTTTAGTCATAGTTTTTGTCTTCATTGATTAATCTTTTTTTTTTTGTTTTTTCTGTGAATAGAAATGTGACCTTGACAACATATTTTCTGTCCAAATTATTAATGGTTCAGTTACATTTAAGGTCGTTTTCACACCGCTAGTTCGATTATTTGGTCCGCACCAGGCAATAAAATTGTTATTATGTAGCAAATACACTCCAGTGTGCGTTCACCACCGACAAACGAACCAAAACTGGTTCGATTGACGTGTCTCTGTTTCCCCCGGTAAAACAGCGATACTCCAGTTATCAACACGATGTCCTGTTAATACCACGGGCCGTCCTCATCTCAAATTATCACCATGAACTCATAAAACAGCAACATGTAGAACTTTGTACAAACTCACCGCATCAGCCCAGAGTTCGGGTAACAGCAGCAGCCAACAGTGCTCAAAGTAGCGCGCAGCTCCTCAGGACGGGGCTGGGGTCTGGTCCTTGGTCTTCTGTTACAAGCTCGTTGGTCAGAGGCTCTGTCCTCCATGTGCTGGTTCCAAACGGTGGCGAGCAAGACCAGTGCTTGATGGACTGAGTCTGAGCGGGTACGTTCCGTCGTCTGCGCGCTGTTTCCGTGCGGGAAAAGCAAGAATGCGCTGTGGACTACAGGTCCGGGCGCGCTGCTCCTGTCCTCCGCGCTCAAGAACCGCGGCTGGTTCCGAGTTGGTGCAGCATCCGGACAGAAGCGTGAGTCCAGTTTGGTTTGTTATATGTTGTTCTGAGCATCCGTCCTCCGCGCATTTGGTTCTTCCCGGGGAAAGCGCTTCCTCAGGTCGAGGCTCCCCGCTCCAGCTCCTCTGAGCCCGGCCTGAACCGGAGCTGCCCCCGCTGTTTCGGGACTCTGGTTTAGATCTAGTCCGACTGTATTTCTCACACTAGGCTAAAAACAGGGACTTTTTTAAGTTGTATCAATTGAATGGGCGATTGCCTATTGCCGTAAAATTATTTGGTTAATTAGAGCCTAAAATAACAAATGTTGGTTGCTGTGTGATCACGGGGGAACACCGGGACTTCTCTGTGCGTGTAGGTCCCGAACAGGGGTACGCACCCCCAATTTTGACTCACTCTGGAGCCATTCGTGTGTTACATTCTCTGTATTGGCCATTGTTGGTAAAATAATTTGAAAATGAATCGCGTCTGCGTCTGAACAACAATCTGTTACTGCGCTGGATTCGTACAGCGCGTCATTTCAGGCAGAGGAGACGCGTGTCCCTCCCATGATGCATTTCGAATAGTCCGTTTGTCCATACTGTCTATGGTTTGGACCCGGGTTCGCGTTCACACCAGAGGAACCGCACCAAAGTTGGTCATTTGGTGCGGATTCAAGCGAACCGAGACCACCTCTTTTTTGCGGTCTCGGTCCGCTTGATTTGGTTCGGGTCCGAGTCCGATTGACGCTTTCACACCAACGCAAACGAACCGAACTAACCACTTCTGGTTCGAATGGACCGTTTGGTGCGCACCAAATACTGTCGGTGTGAAAACACCCTAAGACACTAGTTTTATCTGTGAATATGGACGCAAACACTGATAAAGGATCGAGTATTAGTAACAGGCCTGTGTATATTGTTACAGGGGTTTTCAAATTGGGTGAATTTCCCCTCCCCTTAGAGTAGGTAAAGGACTAAACCAGGACTAAACCAGAACTGAACTAGGTCTAAATCAGGTCTAAACCAGGACTAAACCAGGACTACACCGGCCTCAGTCCTGGTCTCGGTCGCAGTCTTTGTCCCAGCCTGGTCCTGGTCTCAGTCCCGGTCTGGTCCCGTTTGGTCCTGGTCTCAGTCCTAGTCTGGTTCTGGTCTCGGTCCCAGTCTCAGTCCCGTTCTCAGTTCTGGTCTCAGTCCCGGTCTGGCCCTGGTCTCTGTCCCGGTCTGGTCCTGGTCTCAGTCCTTGTCTGGTCCCGGTTTGGTCCTGGTCTCAGTCCTGGTTTCTGTCTCAGTCTGGTCCTGGTCTCAGTCTCGGTCTGGTCCCGGTTTGGTCCTGCTCTCAGTCCTGGTCTGGTTCTGGTCTCGGTCCCAGTCTCAGTCCTGTTCTCAGTTCTGGTCTCAGTTCCGGTCTGGTGCTGGTCTGGGCCTGGTCTGGTACCAGTCTCAGTCCTGGTCTCAATCCCGGTCTGCTCCTTGTCTCAGTCCTGGCTCAGTCCTGGTTCAGTCCCAGTTTAGTCCTGGTTCAGTCCATATGCGGTGCAAAAGTCCGGCATTGCAGTTTAAAACCTAAAACTTAAGTTACAAAAACGGGAAACATTTAATCACTTACATAATACCCCCTTTGCTATCTTAAAAAAATAAAATAACGAATTACAAACCACCAACACTCCTCGGCAAGTGTTACATCTTTACACATTCATACATCACCACACCTTTCCCACACCACCTATCCCAAGATAACCACTGGAACAATATTATTTTCTCCTCTTAACCAGCTAGTACACAGCGTATCTCATTTAAAAACAGTTTACAGTCGCCTCTCGAGGATCCACGTCAAGATTACACCTCCACTCTTTAAAAAGCTCCAGCCAGTCACTAATGCGCCACTTGCCGCCGCTCAGAAATGCAGGAGTGATTGCGTTTTCATTGTTTGACGAAATGTCCCACAATAAAGCTCTTGTATGTGTCTATCTATATGATAAGTAGGAGCGTTCAAAGCATTGATATTCAGCCCCAGTTTGTAAGCGCTGATTACACGGATCTTACGGTTCGAGAGGCGTTTCCAATTGGTTTTCCATCCCACTGCAATCAACAGACGCCTCTACAGCAGGAACACAGGAGTGATTACGAGCTAAATGTAATGCCACACACACGCACACACACACATAGGGAGATGTAGTCAACACACTGGACGCAATGGGCAGATTTATACAACATACAAGCAGTGTGGGCCTGTAAGAGGAAATATATGTGATGAAAACCAGTATTTATTCAAAGTTGTAGTGTAAATATTTAGTTTTGTGTGTTTTATTACAGTGTGCAGTCAGACTTGAGTCAATATTTTTAGGACTTGATAAAATGGACTAAGACTTTGGACTTGACTTTGATTTGAAGCTCAATGTCTTGAGACTTGACTCGGATTTGAGGTCTGTGACTTGAGAAGACTTGATGCTTCTCCTAAAAAAAAATATCTGTTTTTAGAAAAAATCTTTTCTCTTTACAGTTGATAAATGTGGCGCTGAATTTTACAGGAACAAACTGGAACATGTCTGACCCACTTCTTTATTTGTTACTTTGGATGTAACTGAAGTACTGTGAGATAGTATCCTCAACTGTACTACAGTAATTTATAGTACAATGCAGTAAAACAGAGAGAACTACAAAGAGCGTAATCCTCCCATTTCAGTGCAGACTACACGACAAAATAACTTATTAAGCACTTTAAAATCTGAATTCCTTCTATTCTGACTATAATGATTCACTCTAAGATCTTGTCAAGACATTTAAATAGGAAAAATGTCCACTCATATATAAATATACCGTGATTTTTTAAGTGCAGTTTACTTTAAAAGCCATATAATTTGCAAATTCTAAGCTATATTTGTTACTTTGGTTTAAAGACATGAAATGACTTGAAGCTCAAAGAAGACGACTTGGACTTGATTTGGACTTATGGGCCAGAGACTCAAGACTCGAATTGGACTTGCCTGTATTTGACTTGGGACTTGACTCAGACTTGAGGTCAAATACTTGAGACTTGCAAAACAACGACTTGGTCCCACCTCTGAGGATTACACAATTATGTGCCAATGGTTACTTCCTGTAAAAGCAGTGGTGGAAAATAATAAAGTAAAAGTAGTAAAGTGCTATACTTAAGTAAAAAAAAAACAAAAAACATGTAGGTATCTGTACTTTACTTAAGTACATTTTAAAGTGGATACTTTTTACTTTTACTTCACTACATTTGAGAGCAGGTACTTTCTACTCCACTACATTTTCAAACAGAACTGAAAAGTAAAAGTATTTTTTTAGACCTGCTGAAAAAACTGAGGGGTTTATTTTGATCAAGTTTATAATATGAGCAAACAAAAATATAAATAAAATATAAATTTAGTAGTTTCTGCTGAATAAAATTCAGCAAATCTTTATCAAAATCACTACATTTGAATCTTTATTAGATCTCAAAATCTGCACGTAATACTTTTCTTTTCACTCTTTAGTTAAGTACTTTAATACTTTTACTTCCACCACTGGCAGATTTCTACAACATAGGGGTATATAAATGATGTAAGAGTATTTACAATGAAAACCAGGATTGATTCAAAGTTGTAAATATTTAGTTTTTTGGTTTTGTGTGTTTGTTTTTTGATACGGTAAAATTTGTGATAAATAACGGTAAGATTATGCAAAAATAGGATTACACCACAGATCAACTCTTTTCAGAGCCTAATAAATATAAAAATAATGCCACAGACTGAAATAATTTACAACTTCATTTTACAGGTAGACTTCCTCACAGTTAATATAGCTTGGGGGTAAATGACAATAAAAAATAAATATGCTAAATAAGATGAACTGCATCTCTCCACAGAAAAGAATAACAAAATCTGATTTACAAGCGAGTATGAAGTGCTTAAAGAGCAGATACAGTGCTTGTGTCTGTTATAGTTATAATGTATGACATCTGTGGATCAGTATGTTATCATTGGCACATTTTAAATTGTAATATTGATCTCAAATGGCTTAAACAAGACTGCTGACTTAGACCGTATTAGAAAACTGGAGTGTCTAATGGCCCCTGTAGTTATTAAATCACAATGTAACTGTTCACCTTCAGTGGCTGTTGATTTCCCCCAAACAGGTGGACAGTCGTGTATACCAGTGTTTCCCAAACTTTTTTTTTCTTTCCGGGAACCCATATTTTAAAAGTTACAAACCTACACGACCCAAGTCAATAGACATTATTCGTTAATCACAAAATAAAGGTGAATCTGACAATTATTGAACATTAATGAGGATATTTTATTGTTGACTGAGTGATCGTGTCTCTCTGAACAATTAGTATTACTCAAGTTTTAAACAATGAAAAACAATAATTGAATCATCAATAAAAGGATTCTTAGGAGTCACCTATTTGGATATTCTGTAGTTCATTTCTTTTCTTTTCAACTTTCAATTGAACCAGCAATATTGGAACAAAATAGTCAATAAAATAATTACAAAAATATTAGAAATTATACAAAATATGTCTGAACATTTCAACATTTCTAATGAGGTAGGTGGACCTGTCTATGTTTTTGTAGCGTGTTTCAGTCTGTGGTGCAGGAGGAGAGCACATTCAGTCTGTTTCTGAGCTTTGTCTTCATTTTTGTGAGCACAGAAAATCCCAGTTCACACAAATATGTAATAGTGAAAGGAATAAGCAGAGAAATACTGACCCCGCTGAGGACAGGATATTCTGCCAAAATGCTTATCCAGAATGATGATTAGGTCACGGATCCATGTAAACAACTGTATATTGCAGATAGAGACAAGGCAACCCAAAAAAAGATCTCTTGTGACCCAGTCTTTGGGAAACAATGGTGAAGAGTGTTCAGAAACAACCAAAAGATGATAACTCTGATAAATTAAATACTATTTATTAGAAGAATAAAGTTACAGAATTACAGACAAAGATCAGTGTGTTTCGAAGCCAATCGCAGAAATCACACCCAGAACAAAGAGCGGTCATCTTTTATACATTTCTTTAGGACGTCCCCTTATAACTTAAACGTCACCTATTAAGGAGCGAACCTTAACTGTTCCAGATGTTTCTTGAATATCAGGGGTCCCCTAAGACCAGGAGAAAGGCCCCCCTTAGTACAGGGAGTACAGAACAATTCTCGGATGTACATAGGCTCCCTTAATATAAAGACAGGATATGGAAACAATAACACAGGCTCCACTTGGTCTTGATATTAAAGGAGCTGTATGACAATTCATGTAGTGGCTCAGATACCACACCACTCCGATGGATAACTGCAAATGACACTAGCAAAATGGCTACACAACGCTGGCAAATCCTATGCATAAAAAAATAAAATTGGAGAATAAGAATACGGATAATCAGCAATATGGCGTCTTGAAAATAAGTGATTAAAGATTGCCCAAACATGTGCAAATCACTCCAAATATCAATTCAGGTGAGTAAATGGTGAGGGGCAACTACTATATCAGGGCTAATAGCTCTGAAAAGTCGATTTTGCACAATAGGTCTGCTTCAAACCGTGTCTGTGGGAGATATTGGGCATTATTGGTATGTGTTAAGTGTGACTGCAACACTTTGGAAGCTCCGATATAATATTCCGAAGGAGATGTGGGAGGAGAAACGGTGAATTAGGTGCAAATGTGATGGTCACAGTCGAAAATGGCCACATCAAACATGTTATTTAAAGCAACTTCTCCTGTGGGGATTGGTAAACTCAGCAATATAACATGTTTAGACCACGGCCGAGTTCAGAAAAGATGTATGCACATTTGAGAGTTAGTAGGTCTGTTTAGTAAAATGTGTAGAATAAATTAACTGAACTACAATGAACTGCATTTTCCTGGATGCTGCACGGTCCGGCAAAAATACACTTCTTACAGATTATTTGAGAGACTTTTTTACATGGACCTGACTAGTGTCAAATGAGCCAAGACTGAGGGTTTATGTTTATGTTTGGCCAAACAGGCTGTCAGATAATCAGACAGATCAGGTCATCTCCTCTTTAGGAGAGTCAAATCACTTAAAATATAAGCACCATGTTGAGGAACTGTGTAAAATAACTCAAAGTGATTTTTGTGTTGAAATGAGAAACAACGGTGTAATTTCTATTATGCATCTATAAGGCCTTTTGTCCACCTTGTGGCCATAGTGGCTTGTCAAAGTCAGATTTAGTCAGATCTCAGAAGCTAAACAAGGCCGGGCCTGGTTAGTACTTGGATGGGAGACTGCCAGAAAAATCAGGTGCCACAGGGGGGCGCCAGTCATAAAAACCATTGTGTCCTTAGGCAAGGCACTTCACCCTCATTGCCTAGTAAGAAAGTGGTGTGTGTGAGTGATGATGGTGGCTGGAGGGGCTGATGGAGCAGATTGGCAGCCTTGCTTCCGTCAGTCTGCCCCCAGGGCAGTTGTGGCTACAGTAGTAGCTTACCACCACCAGTAAATGAATAGTGCTCTGTAAAGCGTCTTTGAGTGCCCAAAAAATGCTATATAAAACTGATGCATTATTATTACTGTTATTATTCACCTGAATAGGCCCAAAGCCCGGTAATGAAAGCATCAAATCAAACATAAAAACCACTACATCTTTGATTTACAAAAAAATATTTTGCACATTAAAACAGTGAAATGTTGTATAGATTATGTATTTTTCAAGTCAAATTAAATCAGAAAGCAGAATATCTTTTTGAGTTCCCAGTTTATTCAAATATATAAAAAATAAAGTCTCTATGACATCTCTTTCTGATTATATTGTATATCTTTATATTGTGGTATTGTGCAGCAGCAAAACTTGGTCTGTACTATCAACATGTGGTTTATGACATACTGACAGAAGCACAGGCCTCCGTCCAGGTGACCATCATCAGGAGCTGTCTCAAAGGTGAGGAGCCCTTTAGTGAGGCAGCAGGTGTATTCACAGGAGTACTCTTGCATAGCTGTATGAAAGAAGTCCTGGCCCTGGTCCAGGTTCTGGTCCTGATCCTGGTTCTGAGACAGAGCAGAGAGCGTCTCTCTGCAGCCCTCTACACTCACATAAACCAGGAGCAGTTTAAAGACTGACTGAGCGCCTATGAGGACGTGCTCCTCAAACAGGAGGTGGTTGGCCTGGCCGATGGCCTTCTGCAGCTCATGCAAAACACGTTTTTGCTCATTCTTAAAGAGGACATAAATTTTATATATAATCCATATTATTGATAGAAATAAGAACACAGCTGTTGCTGTTTGTAGCCCTTCTGGTGCATTGTCCCAGAAAGGCAGCCCAATAAATAATGATATTAGAGCATAGTAGACCCCACTGACTACCATTATCACAAGTAGAGCCACCATGAACTTCCAGAGTGAGTCAAACCTCACTTTCGTCTGGGCTACTGTGTTGATGATCCCAATGGCCTCTCTGTAGCGCTCTGGATGCTGAATGACCTGGCTCAGTTGGTCAGGGACAGTGTCGCTCCAGACTCCACAGTTAAACATTTTGAGATAATCTTTATTGAGCTGCTCTTCGTTGACAGGGGTCAGTGGCTCAAGGCTCTTGCCGTTGTAGAGGGACGGCGGCTGGTAGGGCACCACAGTGGAGCTCTGCATCTCCTGGTTGGGTGTGCACAGCGCCCTGAGAAGCTGCTGTCTAAAGTCTGGCTGCTGAACGTCCAGGTAGGTGAGGTGGACCAGGGGTAGAGGGATAACCAGACCTTGCTCCAGCAGCACTGGCACTATGGGCTTCCTCTGCAGACAGTCTCTGAACATGAACATGTTGTCCTCCATTAAAAACCAGCGGCCCCTCACAAACTCCTCACTCAGGATCAGCAGCACCTTCTGGCTCTGCTGAATGCACTCGGCCAAGTTCTCCATGATAGGACGTCCTGGAGTGAAGTCCCTCTCATGGTCACACACCCTCAGGCCCCTGTCCTCCAGGTGCTGGATGAGAGTGTGTGTCCACTGGTAGTCAGTGCTGCTGTAGCTGCAGAAGACGTGGTAGGACTCTCCCTGAGAGAGCTCTGGAAGGACCATCTCTGAGCTCTGCATTTCTCTGAAAGACACACGTTTTATAGAACTTCAAGAAATGCACATCCTTTCCTTTTGTCAGAGCTTTGAAGGTTGTTTTAATAATAATAATGGATTTTTTATGAGTAAAGAAAGACCTGAATAATCCCATGTCATCTAGAGAAAAGTGATATTGGTGATATTGTCAAATGGTTGTTCAGTGTTCTTCAAACACAGATACCGTTTCTCTCTGCTCTATAGTTCACCGTTTAAATTCAATAGAACTTGAGATCACATCATCTCTGGCTCCTCATCCAGTTCAAGATTCTCGTCATTATCTACAAGTCCCTCCATAACCTGGCTTCCCCCTGGCTTTTTCTCACAACAAACATACATGGAGTTGTGTTTTGTTTCATTCACACGTTTAACAACAAATTCTGCATATTTAGGATTCTCACAAATGGAAAACATTCTGTCCCACCTTGTGATGTTATGTGGCAATACAGGAAGTGCTCCACAATGTTTTTAAACTCCATACACCTTCACTAGAATCATTTGGATCATTTCAGCCGTAGAATTGCTCATCTCTACAGAAGAGTATAAGATAGCTGCTGAATGAAAACTTCACCTCATATCATCACATGGTGGAACACACAATTTTGAGCTTGTAATTTACTTAGACACTCCAAATACAACCTCAAAAATCATACAATCATCAGAATTATAATGCACACTGGTAAAAAGTTGACATGAGTACCTTACCTTTGATGTTAACATGAAGGAGTGACTGCACTTCGACCAGATAACAGGAAAGGCAGACAGATTCCTCCTCCTCTGTTTAACGTCAGGTTATAAAACACTAAAAAAGTCAAGAGCATGCTTAACAATGGTAATAAATCCATTTTGTTAATGTTTAGCCCATTCTGGTACAAAAATAGTACAATCCGGTAACTTGCGACATAGATATGTACAGGAACAGGCCTTTGTGTTACAGTAAGTAAATTGTCAGCGTAGTTTCAGGAATAAGGACATCTTATCTAAGCCTGTGGATTCTTTGTCGACTCATTTATATTTTATTTAGTAAGACTTGTGCACTACATTCAAAATTGTGTTTATTTAAAGGACCCATATTTACTGATCTGTGTTATAATGTTGTTTCCTCATCACAAACACACATGGAGTTGTGTTTTGTTTCATTCACAAATCTTTAATACACAAACCTTGCATATTTAAATTGAGTTCTTCACTCAAACAGAAGACACTCTAATCCACCTTGTGATGTCATGTGGTAATACAGGAAGTGATCCACTGTGTTTTTAAACTTCAGACACCTTCAGCAGAATCATTTGGATAATATCAGTCCTGGAATTGCCAATCTCTACTGAACTAAAGGTAAAACAGTCACTTCATGACATCACAAGGTCAGACAGACTACCTAAATAAACGATTATTCAAACATGTGTGAATGAAACAAAACACGACTGTTTTTGAGGAGGTAACAACATTCAAACATGGCCTAAAGGGGCAGTTGGGAATTTTGGACATAGGACCTCATTTCCTAGTTAGCCAGAGTGTTGGAGACGTGTGGAGACACTTTTAAAAAAAATATTCCATCCAGTCCTTGTATTTGCAGAGGTCGCTGGTGCTAGGCTAGTGCATGTCAATGGCCATAGTTATCCTGCCACTAAAAACAGTCTTACTCACTTCACAAAACACCCAAAGCAAATCTATTATGACACCAGACTGTAGATGTGAATGTCTGTGTCGATAGAAAATTTTAAGTAAAAACAACTTTGCATTTGAAAGATTTATGTCTGAGCAGCAGCAGTAAATTGTATTTCCTGACAGAAAGCTTGGCAGCAGCGGACTGATATCCCCTAACCAAAGTAAAATTCTGCTGCTGCTGAGAAAATAGTCCCTCAACATGCGACAATTCATGTGATGCAAGGTTACTTTTATTTCAAACATTATTCTATTGACACAGACATTTACATCGACATTCTGGCATAACAGATTTGCTTTGGGTGTTTTGTGGAGTGGGTAAGACTATTTTTAGGGGCAGGATAACTATGGCCATTGACATGCACTAGCCTAGCACCAGTGACCTCTGCAAATACAAGGACTGGATGGAATATTTTAAAAAGTGTCTCCACACGTCTCCAACACTCTGGCTCACTAGGAAATGAGGTCCTATGTCCAAAATTACTAACTGTCCCTTTAACTCAAACTACCACTTCATGACAAGATAAGGTGGAACAGACCATTTTAAGCTTTGGAAATGTAGACAGACTCATAATAAATGATTACTCAAACATGTGTGAACGAAACAAAACACAACTCCAGGTATGTTTTTAAAGAGGTAACAACATTAAAACATGACTTAAAGCTCACAAGAGTCGATTTTCTGCAATATAGGACCTTTAAGTAAAAAACAAACATACAAAGAAAATAATATCATATTTCACAAAACAAATCCAAAACTAATTATGTACCTTACAGTGTTTTTACATAGTATGCTGTACACGTTGACTATTTTAAATTATGGGCAATTAAAACACCAAACACACGTCTAAACACATGTGACCTCTCCTCTGCCAGCACAAAGCCCCAGTGCCTCATTATTGAAATAAATGGTGATAATGATCTGTAATTGCTGTTTGTTTGCTCCAGGAGGGTAATGCTAATCATGAGCAGAGGCTAACGAGGTGAAGACTGTCCCACATGGAAACACTGCGGTTTTTCATATTCTCTGTCTGTCTGTCTCTATCTACAACCCCCTGTCTATCTCCCTTCTCTCTCTCTCTTTATCTCTTTCCATTGCTTTCTGACGTCTAAAAGGTGCACTGTACAACTTTGTGGTGTAGGGTCCATTATCCGCTTGTTTCTATGGATACGTCATTGCTCTCTCTGCCTGTAATGTTCCACAGTATGGCATTAAACAGCTCTACTTACAGGCATTCGTAAGCCCTGTTTACACGTACACGGGTATTTTTGTACCCATCTTTGACAAGCAAATGGTGAATTCTCCTCTGAAAATTAATCTTTCTAAAACCTCTGGCTACCGTTTTGCGTTTGCGTGTAAAGTGAGATAAGTGGAGTTTTAGGAGGTGATGCCCCAAAAGTGCGACCAATGTTTAACTTTCACTGGAAGAATTCAGAGCAGCACTGGCATTTCTTTTGGTGCAAACACTTTTCATTTTTAACTTCTTGGGTTCTTTTTAAAGACAATGCTGTAAAGTGTATTGACCTTGTTGACATGTTTCGGCGGCTAGCTGCAAGCCATCTTCAGGACTGTCACCGGTGTTGGTGGTGACGTGTTGTTACTTCCTGTAGGCGTGGTCAGCCTGATGGACCTGGCAGGTCACTCAGACTGACCACGCTTCCGTCGCCCATTTCATTTTTGTTTTTGTTTGCATTTTCACACACAGCTGATCTTTCATATCCATAACCAGAGACGAATGAAGCTCGGAGGTCAGTGATTTTGCCACTTTTTTAACAGATCTGTGGAGAGGTGAGTCTACTCAGTAATGCATGTTTTTTTGAGCAATAAAGTAACAACTGTAATGTAATAAATGCTACAGGTTTGAATCCAGTCCAGGTGCCGCCCACAGACGATGGTGTATTTATGCGAGTTGATGTAAATGAAAACATTTTTGAAAACAATGCTATGTGCGCGATGTTATTTTGGAAAACAGAGGGAGGGAAATATTCGTTTCTCAAAATACCCGGCTATGTGTAAACGTAGCTTGACTGTGAGCGGTATCGCCTCTCCAAAGACAGGACCTCTAACTTGGTCTGGTTTGGTTTGCGTGAAGTTTGAATGAAAGCATGTTAAGAACCCTGCACCAGAAAAGTTACATAATGCACCTTTAAAGGGCACATATTACACTATTTTCTGGTCTATGTTATAATGTTGCTTCCTCATCAAAAACATACTAGGTCGGGAGCCAGGTAGACCCCTCAGGATGTTTTTTGCTACCTTTTTTCACTATTATTCCTGTTATCTTATATCTTGGGCCATCACGAGTTGATAGGGACCAACCTCAACTCGGCCCCGTTTGGTCTCAGGGCCCAAAAAACACCCTTTTTAAGAAAAGCTATTTGCGAAATTATGTAACTGTAAATATTAAGGTACTGTAACTGCATACATTGTTAAATAACCCTAAAATTTTACATGGTGTATCCTGACACATGGGGAAAAATAGCAGAAAAATATTCTGGGGCTTTCTGCTTTAGTACTGTCAAATATCACCTGTATATACCTATATAAATATACCTGGAGTTATGTTTTGTTTCATATTAATGACCTTCTGTATATAGTGATTTTATATTTTATTACTTATTTTTCCATTTTATTTTAACTTGTACATACACATTTACATAATGATGTCTTATTTGACACCTGTCTCATGCTAATTCATTGCGACTTATTTAAAATTTTTTATTACCATTTTTCTCTTTGTTATTATAATATATTGTGATGTGTGAGCTACTGTGTCCAAGTAATTTCCCTTGTGTATCAAGTTTGTCTAAGTTTATTCTGCATATTTAAAGGTGCACTGTGTAACTGTGTGGAAGGTCAGCCATCCGCTTGTCTCCATGGAAATGTTGTTGCTTTGTCTGGAATGTCTCAGTATGGCATTAAACATATTCATATTGCATTTACACAAGAACATGGGTCTTTTATCGATTTTAAAACTTGCAGTCTTATGGTGAGTGGGCTGGCCTCCCCACAGATCTGACATGTAACTTGCCCCCGTGGTGTCATCTGCTGTCTATGTAGAGATAAATAAGTGTAGTGCCATACTGAGGAAAAAATCTCCAAATCTCCAAACGAGCAGCAGAAAGAAAGTTTGGAGTGAGTGAGAAACTTGTGACAACCAGGAGGATGCAATATGCAATTTTCCTGAAAGTCATTGGATGGATCGACAAAGCCTGGACTTCAGTGACAACCGAAACCATCCTGCTGGGATTCAGAAAGGCTGGAATAATTCTAACTGGACCTGATGGTGAGTCTGACGACAGCGACACAGAAGAGGAAGTGGCGCGGGTCGCGGAGTTGCTCAGAAGTGACACTGAGGATGGAGCAAAATCCCGATCCCCCACTCAGCCTTGGTTACGAATTTAAAAAGTCAACGCCAAAGCGAAAGACACCAATTGTTCGTCAAGAAACACCTTCCACTGCAAAGAGACCAAGACTTAATGTTGCTGTAAAACTACAAGAACAAGAAAGTGCAAGCTCAGGCTGTTTGTGAGGTACAGCAAGAGGAACAGAAGACAAACGGCATCCCGCTTTGATGGCGCTCCACATACAAAATGTTCGCTGCAAACTCGGGATGATTTAGGCAGTCAAAGGTTTCCTTTTTCGTCCTTCACATGGATCAATCCTGCCCATCGCCTTTGTCTTTCACTATTTTTCAATTCCGCTGGGAAGGGAAACAGTTTGAATGGAGGTTTGCAGTCACACAGATCTGATTCTCTTTTGCAGTTATGGAGTTCGCAAACAAATTTCTCAAGCCATTTTCTGCTGTTAGGACATCCAACAACCACACAATTAACGATGTCCGAATCCCAAAACTAAAATATGACAATATCAGAACCAGAAACAAAAGTGGTATGGTTCAAAAGACTTGAAAAGATCGTCTTTGTCAATAGATGCATCCAACGGGGAAAACAAACATGGCGGTTTGATGCTCACTTTTTCAGAAAATCCTTCCCAGTATGCATTGCGCAATGACCAGATGTCCGAGATTCTTGATGCGTCTATTAAAGCCACAAGACTGCATATTACATTCTGCATAGTCTTCTTTAGCTATCTTGTATTCTTTTTGGCTCTCCAGACACATATTGATAACATTTCCACAAAACTCCAAATGAGAGAAGTACCTTTAAATCCTTTGGGAGGACAGCCCATTGTATTATTGAAGTAGTAAGTGTAGGATTTATAGCCATGTTTTCCAGGGTGCATGTTGTGATTTTGCAGACCCGTGTAGCCTGTGTGCGGTTGTATTGGAAGCCCCTATCTTCTCCCTGCAGCCGGATGGGGCACAGATTGGACCAAAGCTATAAATATTGTAGCTAAGGCGAGCACACTGACAGTAAATACAGGGCCCCTCTGCCAGGCCAGATTAAAGAGGAAATACATCACTGGAACACACATAGGCCCACATGAGCGATTTGTACTGTTACACTAGTTAGTGGGGGATTGTAAATATGTTTTAGACTTATTTAAGGGTAGTGGAATAACCTTACATGCGTTAACTAGAGTAAAATGAATTGTACTGAGAAAACGTGCGCCAAGATCCTCCTGCACCTCACACTGTATATACAGAAGGTCCAAATAGGAAGTGAGCACGAGCACAAATTGACTCCGACGACTCAATTTACTCCAATTTACTTTCAAAAATCTGCGTCCCTCTCCTCTGTTGTTCCATTCACAATACACTGTTCCACTTTGTGATGTCATGTGGCAATACATGAAGTGCTCCACTGTGTTTTTAAATTCCATACACCTTCACTAGAACCATTTGAGCTCTGAAATTTCCTGTCTACTGAACTAAAGATAAAAGGAGCTGTTAACTTGAAAACTACCACCTCATGATATGACAAGGTGGAACAGAATTGTGACGGGGTTCTATCTTACTGTAATAACGATGGCGTAGTCAGAAGGATGTTTTTTGAGTATTTAATAGGTGTTAATGTTCCCAAATAAAGAAAGTTTGAAGAGTGCTTCCTCTTCCAGGTCCAGGTTGGAACTGACTGAGGGAGGGAGAGTGGCCCTCTTTTATCCCCCATGACTCCTCCCCCAAGCCAATTAACAAAGAAATGTGGGTTTTCACCCTTAAAACCCAAATTACTGACAACAACAAAATAAGGAAAAACCCAGAAAAATATAATAAATTATATGGCCATATCTCTGCTCCTGTAGCAGCAATAGGAAATGAGAAATTAATATTTTATTATTAACTGTGGTTTTTTTGGTGATGACGTCGCAGTGACGTCACATGCGAAGGTCCCGCGCACGAAACCGGAAAAAGGAAGTGTCAGATCAGTGCTCTGTTTGCCAGTGGGGTGTGAGGACAGGGGATGGATAATGCGGAAAGGTAGATGGAAGACGAAGTTATGGAGGTGAAGGATTTGGCAGCGGACTTGTGTGCACCCAAGGTTACTGCGGTGGTGAGCGGACGGAAAATATGTAGCGGGGACCGGAGTGGATAGACGAGGAGTGAGCAACAGCGTGGGGTACGGTGCGGAATGAATGAAAACAGGTGGGTAGTTGGCGCGTGCTTGTTCGGGCGTGCTTAAGTAAGCGCGCGCTCGGACGGAGCGACTCCGTCACAAGAATATTTTGAGAAATTGAGATGTAGAGAGACCAAGAATAAAGGGTTACTCAAACATGTGTGAATGAAATGAAACACAACTAAAAGTATTTATGACGAGGCGACAGCATTAGAACATGGCTTAAATCTCACAAAAGTCAGTGTTCGTAATATAGGACTTTTAACACCAACATCTCAGACAACATCAGTCAATTCAGTAGCTAGTAAAGTATGGTCAGTGTGCTTGGCATTTAAGTGCTTTCTAAATCCAGAGAAGAAACCTACATTATCCAATCCTCAACACATCTAAGGCAAAGGGTTGTCTCTGGAAGAAACTGTTTAATATGACTAACAAGCATATTTGAACTCAAACTCAGCACAGCAAACAATGCACTTCATAGAAACATGAACGTTAATGAAGTAACCTTGCTCTTATTTCTGCAATACGAGGTATCTCCCTCACCTTGCTAACATCAATATTGTAAATTGTGGTCTGAATGAATGTGTACATGTTGTACAGCATGGTGTGGTATGATGTGCACAAAATGTGTCTTGAACAGCTCAACACTTAAAGAATAGTTAGACATACAGGGGATGCGTCTTGTCCAGGATAATGAAGTACTGGCTGATCCTGTTCCTTTGGGTGCCAAATGCAAGGCGAGTGCTTCAAGTGATATTGTCGAGATGCTCTTCAATACTTGTGCCACACTGAAAAACAAAGACAAGATGATTAGTTTTTAAATAATAGCATAAAAGTGATCTGTAGACAGAAATAAAATGGAGGCAATTCTGCACGTCGGTTAATGACATCATAATAATGATTAGAAACAAACATCAATTTCAATAATATGATCAAGAAACTCTGCACACCTTCTTGAAGACCACAAGATGTTTTTCTGCTTGAGATTCTGACATCTTCTCCATTTTATTGCCTTGAGCAAGATGCAGCAAAACTGAAGCAAAGTCACTAAGCCAGCCTTAAAACAAAAGCACACAATTACTTTACTTAAAAACAGAGGTTAGTTTTGAATTGAGTTTTAATTCTCATAGGACATTTGCATATTAACAAAGAATTTGAAAAGTCAGCTAATAACTTACCCAAGTCAGCACGACCAGCATCATCCGCCTGAGGATCTGCAGCCAACAGGAGGTCATCCAGCTTTGGGGTGGAGGGAATCTTTATGCACTGCTTGATTATCTTCTCCTTGAACATTGCTGGCCATTTCTCCAGAAGCTTACCAGATACATCCTCACCAAACATCAGAACAAAATCTTGTTCAATCTGCATTGAGAAAACAGAATAGTTCAGGCCTACATGAATTTGCAGCTGACTGTGCCTTTTTAAAAAGGTATTGTAATTGATAATTACCAGTCCTTTGATGTCTTTGAATCGAGGTAAGTGTGACAGTATTCTGCTTGACAACTGGGGGTCCAGGACCATGCTTTGACAACGAGCAAAAGTTTGCTTCATTTTCTTCTTCACTGTGTTTTCATCAGCGGAGTGTCTCATCAGTGACATGGCCTCTCGATATTCTTCTTCAGTCATTGGTGCCTCTGAAAGATACTGGGACTCCCATATGGCAGTTGGTCCTCCCAACAGTTCTTTACCGCTCATTCTGTCAGTGGAGAAGACTGGAATGCACAAATAATCAAGATAACTGCAGCACAAAACAGACATCAAATTTAATATATTTTGTCTGATGTATTTTAAAGCTACCTTCAATTGATCTTCTTTCTTGAGCATTGCATCTTTGAATGTATTTAAGCCTCCAGGTCAAGTAGTCCCTGTCACTTCTACCATCATAATAATGCTCCTGGGTGTAACAAAAAAAATAAATAAAAGGTTTATCAAGGGAAAAAAGGGTAATACAGTGAAAAATAACTCACATGTCCATTTTCTGAGAAGGGGTCCCAGAGATGGGGGAACAAGTTCACAATCCTTTTATTATCCCTATATTTTTCTTTCACTTGTGGAGATATACTGCAAAATGAGACAGATAAATTACCAATCCTGCACATTAATTTCTGCAGATAAATAAAAACATACCCATTTTTATCAGCAGCAAGAATGTTCCCCATTTTTTTCCAGGTGTCAATTGCCAAAGAATTTGTTCGATTGTACTGCATTAACCTAGCCCTAAGGCTTTTTGGAAAGAATGTCTTTCACCAACTACATAAAAAGGAAAGAGAAATTTGGTATTACAACCAAGCATTTCAAAAAGTACAGCATATGCTATTCTATGTATGTACAGTTTTCAAGTTGTACACCTTCACTCAAGTCATACATGCTTAGCCTTGTCGCCCAATCACCGACGCCTTGAAGCAGAACTAACAGGAAGGATGATTGTGTGAAGCACGTGGCCCAGGAGAAGCGACAGTCTCAGCATTCCCTTTGTAAGAAGAAAAGTAACACACACATTAAAGACATATTGTGTTCTCAGATCATCAGTGAGTTATTAAAAACAATTAAAAAGTGGACAAAGCAATGTCTAATCATGTTATACATATAATACGAACCAGTATCATATGTGATGGTCAGAACACCAGTTTGAGGATCCTTTACCACATCCTCATCAAGCTAAGTTCCAGAACTGTCATAGACATGCACACCTTCTGTCACAGCTGGAACACCAAACTTAAAAAATACTAAAAAGAAATAAAAGAAAGTATGAACAATTTGTAAATAAAATGTGTCTCAACCACTGAACAATGGTGATGCATTGGGGACAATAAAATT
This sequence comes from Boleophthalmus pectinirostris, assembly GCF_026225935.1. Classification (NCBI taxonomy): domain Eukaryota; kingdom Metazoa; phylum Chordata; class Actinopteri; order Gobiiformes; family Gobiidae; genus Boleophthalmus; species Boleophthalmus pectinirostris. The sequence goes on from NW_026571299.1 coordinate 13,012,749, forward strand.
ATTAGAAAACATATATTTTTCTGTTGCACATATTAATATTACAGGATTTCCCAATTGTTTTTAGATAACAAACAACATGCCGGGCTGTCAAAACAAAAAAAAAAAAACTTAATATTCAGGGCAGCACTATTACCATACACACAGAAAGTTTTAGACACTTCAAAGCCATGTTTCATTTGCAACAAGATTTCTCAGAGTGTGTTATATTTAATACTATCAGAAATGGCAATTAGACACTAAATTAAAATAAATTATACTGTTCTGTTCTTCAGTGTAATTTGTTGCTGTAATGCCAGCACCACAGCTAGCAAGTAAAGATTAGTACTGTTCTGATATTTGAGCAGTTTATGCATATTTCTTGTGGAATTTACATTTGTTTACATTAACTACCAGATACAAGTTGAAACCTATATATTTCTTACCTGCATCCAGAAACGCTCTCAGATTCGGCTCATGAATTCGAACATACTTTTGGACGTTGTCTATTTTAACTTTTAGCAGCATTTACCCTGGAAAAAAGAAGACAGAACATGCCCTAATGCCAAAACACTTTAATATAAATCTATACAGTTCAACCGTTATTTTGGACACACTCACACCAGCACTCCCGTCCTCAGGCACGACTGTGGGGGATTTCGTTGCCTGCACGCGCACCTGCACAGATAAAAACACGTCACCGGTACGATGACGTCATTACAAAGCGCTGTACGTGACGAGCATAGACCGTATATACGGCGAGCTGATGTCCTAACGCTCGAGCCGGGAAATTAGGTTCAAGAAGATGAAATATCTATAAAGAGTGACGCCGATGCGAGTCCTGTTGGCTCACCTCCATGTCTAGCCCTGACCGGGCTCGCGCACTAAAGTCGTGCGTGTGCGCGTAAACAAGCAAACGTGCCGTACTTTGGCTCACCTCCCCCAACCGGGTCAAAACTGAACCGTTCCGCGCCTGGAAATGGATCGTTTGCACTCACACTAGACACACATACTGCGCTTGACTTTCCGTGCTCAGGCGCGATTCGATTGGGCTTATTATGAGCGGAGCACACTTTCATATTTGGACACGAAAACTCCGGTTTGTCACAGACTACGTCCTGCTCCGCCTCTGCTACGCTCCTTTCTCAGTCCACATTCAATCAAATTGTGCTCGATCCTATAACTACTTATCAGTAAAACAATGCAAAACAGTATTTCACGTTATAGTTTCAGGTCCCGCACATCATTACTCGTCGCAACACGTAGCAAATGAAGACATTTGACGACTATGACCATGATATAGACGGAGACGGGGAGTTAACGTAGCTGTGTTTGGCTCCGTCTAATTCCTGGTCATGGTCAGTACTGAAATGAATTGAACAGAAAATAAATGCTTATTTTTGACGGTGATGCTTGAAAGTTACCTCTTCAATGCAAATCCTTACAATAAAATTATCCATTTGTATAGAGTAAGAAAGCTGTCAAAAATATTCGTGCGCATAAAATAGAAATCCGTGCGTATTTGGGAAATCCGTGCATATTTGGCTGTAGTTGCGCATAAAATAAATATTTGTAAACTCTCAAATGAGTCCAGTCGTACATAAAATATATTGTGTGTATTTTATCCATCAGAATACGAATTGAAAAATTACGACGTCATGAATTACAATCACGAAATGAAAATTTACGATTATGCTTTCATCAGTACGAATACGAATTCACAGACGGAACTTTACTGTCAAAAATACGTCATCACTTCACAGACATTATTCATCGAGCAGAAGAAACATCGATCAAGATCAAGACTGCACATGCTCAAGTTTGTAGCAGAGGGTAAAAACAGAGTAATAGCACAAGAAACTACAACAGCGACCAACAAGTGGGTTAATTAAAATCTATTGTAAAAATGTCTTGAATTCGGGAACCGAACGCTGCTGTATAATATTGTGTAGAAACACCTCCTTTGAACGGGAAATTGCACCTATATGTTAGATAACATAGTGGTAGCCAGTTGGCTAACATCCGACGTAACGTTATCCCAGGGCTAATTAGCAAATATCAGGTTCTCTAAAAAAAAAAAAAAATAAAAATATATATATATATATATATATATATATATATATATATATATATCAGGTTCTCTGTAGGTTTAGATTAAAACATTCACAACTACAGCCACAGCGAGCATCAGCCACTAGCTAGCCCGGCCGCCGACCCGCACCTCGCGCGGGCTCGATATAACCGCTTAATTTGTCTTAAATATCACAAAGTAGACGAATAACTATGCCATGCCCAGCCATTCTGGCACATTTATACTTAAAATGTACTTGAAATTGCCAAACTACTACTTACCTGAGACTTTTAGCAGACACTTGCCGAAGTGAAGCGAGGAGGGAAAAATGACGGACTCGAAAACGTTTGAGAGGAGTTTGAGGGGGCGGAGCTTCTCAGTGCAATTATGACACTGAAGGACTTACACTGTGTTTTTACAAGGACGCTAGAGGGAGTATCACTCTCATTTTTACTGTGTAGATCAGGGGTGGGCAAACTACGGCTCGGGGGCCGTATGGGGCCTTTAAACCTTTTAATCCGGCCAGCCGAACTGGAATAAATTACAATAATAAACCTTGTTGATGTTTTATTTGTCATGCATTTCCAGCGTTTCCCAGTAGATGGCGCACTATGGCTGTGTCCCAATTCGAGGGCTGCAGCCCCCGAAGGCTGGTTTTAAGGCCGCATACGTCACTTCCTGTGAAACAAGGCCTGTCCCATTTCATTTTTATGTCATGCAGCCTTCAAATGCAGCCCTAAAACCGGCTTCGTTTCCATGGAGATGGGGCCGCGAACGGAGGACACATCCGAGTATCCTTCGCAGCCTTCAGTATCCCAGCATGCACTGCGCGGCGACAGTCAGATGTTCAAAAACATGGAGCGAAAACACGGAGCAAAAAGCCCGTCCGGAGAGCGGAGAAAAACATGCAACACTTTTAACTTTAGGAAATCATTACTAACACAACTGTAAACGTAAAATACAACCATAACTCCCACAAAACTGTCAAATAAGTTTATTTTTAACTGCGTGAACCACGGAGTTTTGAGCTAAAGTTTGCCTAGTAATGTGCAGCTAATGCGATGAAAAGTCCGCTCAAACTTTCATATTTGGACAGATTTCCATCAAACACTAATTATGTTTTTACTGTTAGGGGAAAAGAAGCCCACAGACTGATTTAAAGAAGCTACGAGGAGAAAACTTCCACGTTTTCACGGACAGTGTAAACATGTAAACAGTTGGTCAGTGTAGCTCGGAGGGAAGATAAAAACACGCATTATTTCATACATTCAACTGAAAAGACTCAGTTTGACTCTATCAAAGCTCATATTTACTTGTAAATCACATAATATATGCCTCCAACGTGTGCATTTCATTCAGGGAATACATTATCTGCCGTTAACAATCTGTGTCTTGTAACGTGAAAAGTAGATAATCCTGCCTGGACAGGTCAGATTTATGATGGACATGAGGCTCGTTTAACAGATTTGTGCAGACACTGGTGTAGATACGACCTGACTGTCTGTTAGGTCTGTTACATCTAATGTTATAACAATGAGAAATCTGTTTTACATGAATTTTCTTTTCTCATCTGCAGCCTCCTGTATGAGGACACGGCACACTGCAGGGGCCACAGAACTGTTGGCTGACATGATGCTTGTGATTCATAAAATGGGTCAAATGCAGATGCCAAAGTAAAGCCAACACTGAGCTGGAGGTGCTGACCCAGACTCCTGCCAACAATTAGGTATGGGGCATGTTACATTGAAAACTCTACTAATAAAAAGAGCTGCAAATGAATCATGCTCATGTTGAAATTATGATTTAAATTGTGAAAATATGCATTTCTCAAATGTGTGGGATTCCTCTATTCATTTAGCTGTTTCAGATATAAACTGCCTTTGAATCTGGATGTACATCAAAGTTTAAGTTCAATGTTAAAATCGTTTATTGTCAATTGTTCATATGAAAAACATATAAGAATCGAAATAGTTTTTCTCACTTCCTTGTGTATAAATAAATAATAATAAATGTAAATAATGCGGGTGGAGTCCAGGTGTTCTTTGGGGCTGCATGCTCTGTGAAACTTATTTTCCTCTAATAGTTTTGTAGTTTTCTTAATGTGTGTGTCATTACAGGTTTTCACTCTGCAGGACAGAACTTTGAATCCATCAGACGTAACGCCCATTCTGCTCTTCCTCCTCCAGAAGACAAGCGATACATCAGACTGAGTGGTCCAAGTCCACTATCCATGTCTCCAATTTCCATGTCCAAAGTCTCTGAGGAGGAGGTCCAGAGTCTTATATGATCTGAACAAGTGTGTGAGACAGAAATGAAAACATCTGTTCATAAGTTTTTCTGAATGTTTTTCAGTCTGTACTGACATTTGATTTATGGTGAAATGTGCCGTTTATTTGGTGTCTCTTTTGATAGTAACTAATTACATGTACTATAAGAATGCATTATTGTACTGCAGATAAGCTGTGGTATTCCACATGATCATATCTGGCAAAGATAATCTGTTCATTTTTGATTGTCACTTGCTTCAGCAAAAAGGGAACATAATGAGATTTACTGACATACAGCTGTTTGTACTAACCTTTTAATGCAGAGTGTGTGTAATAGGTTTAATGTTTGTCTATTGATATTATGATAAAGTATTTCCAGAAGTTCCTTGGATTGTTTAATAAACCATCTTTTCTCAGGAGAGATGTCTTTCTTTCTTTACAAACTGACTGTATAAATGTAATCCCTGGTCAATATAAAAATCCTTCATAATGATAATATTTAGTAATGCATATCACATCAGTTTTTTTTTAAACTTTAAGATAATTTAGTCTATTTAAAATGTATCCCTTAAATATAGCTGTTTTGTTTTGCAAAAGTTAAACATACATTTTCGGTTTTGGCCATAAGATTTGGATGCGAATTATTAAAATAATTTGGTCACAAAATCCGACAGTTTGATGACCTGTGCGTATTCTTTTTACTGATCCGTGTGCGTAATCTGCGCGGAGCGTATTAGCATTAGCGCTAGCAGCGTCCCTCGGTTGCTAGGCGACAGGGGAGCGGCTCCGAGGTCTAGATCTGTCCCATTTCCGCAACGGCCTGGCGGTCCGCGGAGGCCAGTTCAAGGGCTGCAGCCTTCGCGGCCGACGAAGGACCCAGCCTTCGCAGCCTTCGGAGGCTGCAGCCCTTTGAATTGGGACACAGCCTTTATGTCATGCAGCCTTCACATGCAGCCCTAAAGGGCCGTTCACACCAAAGCGTCAAAAAACGCCTTGACGCCTCTATTTGGACGCGTTTGCATTTGAGTTTAGACGCCCCCGACGCGCGTCTTTGACGCCATGGACAAACGGGACAAAAATACTTGACGCGCGTCCGTTGCCCTGGAAACAAGAGCCCGGTCCCGGTCTTTTCCCGAAACAATATCAGACCAGACTGATAGAGTGTTTTTTTTTTTTTTTTTCATTTATGTTTTTATTAGAAAAGGTTTGCATCTTTACAGTCTGTGGTATTACAGAAAGATTTTCGAACTTTTTTTTTTTTTTTACAATGACAGAGTGTTTTTATGACATAAAACATCAGCGGAGGAGATCGAGTCGACGACTGGGGCGTATATATATTTATACTCCGCTAATGACACTGGATCAGTCCCGGTCTAGTCCTGGTCTAATACCGGTCTAGTCCTGGTCTAATCACGGTCTAGTCCCGGTCTAGTCCTTGTTTAGTCCCGGTCGAGTCCTGGTTTAGTCCTGGTCCGGTCCTGGTGTAGTCCTCGCGATCGGCTCGGTGATTGTGGCGTATATATTTATTCTCCGCTCGTGTTTGTGGTTCTCCTTCTGGTTCTCGGGTCTTGCTTCCTGATAATAACGTCGCTGCGTCACTGGATACTCGTCCCTGATTGGTTGACGCGGCGCATCTGACGCGAAAAGTTCAGCATTTTCAACTTCTTGACGCTGACGCTTTGGACGCGCGTCTTGGCCGCTGACGCCAAAACGCTCAAGACGCGCCGCGTCGACGCCAGATTCGCGCCGCGCTGACGCCGAAAACGCGCCGCAAAAACGCAGGACGCTCTAGTCGCGCGTCCACATAGACTTTACATTGAAACTGGACGCTTTGACGCCTTGGTGTGAACGGCCCTTTAAACCGGCCTCGTTTCCATGGAGATGGGGCCGCGAACGGAGGACACATCCGAGTATCCTTCGCAACCTTCAGTATCCCAGCATGCACCGCGCGTCGGCAGTCAGATGTTTGAAAACACAGAGCGAAAACACGGAGCAAAAAGCCCGTCCGGAGAACGGAGAAAAACGTGTAACACTTTTAACTTTAGGAAATCATTACTAACGCAACTGTAAACGTAAAATACGACCATAACTCCCACAAAACTGTTAAATAAGTTTGTTTTTAACTGCGTGAACCGCGGAGTTTTGAGCTAAAGTTTGCCTAGTAATGTGCAGCTAATGCGATGAAAAGTCCGCTCCAACTTTCATATTTGGACAGATTTCCATAAAACACTAATTATGTTTTTACTGTTGGGGGAAAAGAAGCCCACAGACTGATTTAAAGAAGCTACGAGGAGAAAACTCCACGTTTTCACGGACAGTGTAAACATGTAAACAGTTGGTCAGTGTAGCTCGGAGTTAAGATAAAAACACGAATTATTTCATACATTCAACTAAAAAGACACAGTCTGACTCTATCAAATAAGCCTCCAACGTGTGCATTTCATTCAGGGAATACATTATATGCGTTTAACAATCCGTGCATGTTTGTAAAGTGAAGAGTAAATAATTCTGCCTGGACAGGTCAGATTTATGATGGACATGAGGCTCATTTAACAGATTTGTGCAGACACTTGTGTAGATACGACCTGACTGTGTCTGTTAGGTCTGTTACATCTAATGTTACAACAATGAGAAATCTGTTTTACATGATTTTTCTTTTCTCATCTGCAGCCTCCTGTATGAGGACACGGCACACTGCAGGGGCCACAGAACTGTTGGCTGACAAGATGCTTGTGATTCATAAAATGGGTCAAATGCAGATGACAAAGTAAAGCCAACACTGAGCTGGAGGTGCTGACCCAACTACTACCAATTACTCCATAAGAAAAGCTATGGACTTTGAGTTGCAATTATTGACGTGTACAACATTTTAGAGTCAGGTTCTACCACACTCACAGGTGTATATCTGTGGTTGTTTGGCGTGAGCTATATGTTTGAGCTGTTACCAGTCATTTCCGAAAACGGTGAACTCACGATATACATTGACTCGTGGTGTGCAGTGGAACAGGTCTCAACAGTTTTAAGTGTTCTGAATCATTCACAATAGTGATGCAACGTGGAGCCCGCGTATGAAGTCCTAGATAAATGTGAATAAGAATGTAATGAATCTGAGCTCTTAACACGTTATGCCCTGTCTTCTGTCCGGCCCTTCAGTCAAACTTTAGGACCCTATGTGGCCTGCGAGCCAGAAAGTTTGCCCACCCCTGGTGTAGATTCCAACTCCTAGTCCAAGATTAGTCCCAGTTCAGTCCTGGTTCACTTCTGGTTTAGTTCTGGTTTAGACCTGGTTGAGACCTGGTTTAGTTCTGGTTTAGTCCTGTTTGAGACCTGGTTTAGTTCTGGTTTAGTCCTGGTTGAGACCTGGTTTAGTCCTGTTTGAGACCTGGTTTAGTTCTGGTTTAGTCCTGGTTGAGACCTGGTTCAGTACTGGTTTAGTCCTGGTTCAGTTCATATACGGCGCAAAAGTTTGATATTTTCCCTCACTGATAATGATGATGTAATGTCTTTCATTTTAAATACAGTAATTACTTTGAAATGACAGTAACAAGTAATAAATAACTCATTACAGTTTTGAAGTAACTTGCCCAACAGTGATGACAGAACAGTTATTTCAGGGGGTCAATATTCTATGAACTTCTATGTGCTATGTACTATTTTCCTACAATAAGATTTGAGCTGTAGATCAATGAATAAAAACTTCTATGACTATAGAAAGGAACGAACTGCTATATAAGTAAAGTATATATACTCCATACATTTTCATTAAACTTATTTGGAAAATTTTAGCCTTTCACCATTTCGAACTACAACTCCATGACATCACAGGGTGGAACAGAGCATTTTGAGGTTTGGAAATATAGACGGACTATTTTATTATAACAGAAATCAACTCGGGGTATGTTTTTTAGGAGATATCAACGGTCTAACATGGCTTTGAATCTCAATTTTGTGTAATATAAGAACTTTTTAAATTGCTCTTTGAGGATAAATAAAGATTGATTGGTTTTTGTTTGTTCTTTATTTATGTGAGCTAAAAGTAACCATTTAATATGTATATTCCTAAATATGATATGATGATATGTAGAGTTCAGAGAAATGATTCCTTTTGTCATTTACCCTCTTCAAGATGTATTTGGAAAGATTCGTGGATGTTTGAGCAAATCTTTGTGATGACATTTACATCATACATAATCCATGGACATGTTTCTTTTATTAAATTGTTTTAGGTGAATGTTGTGATTTAAAATGTCCAAATTATACATAATCCATAATGGTCCACTGGTGTCTGAGATTGTAACTAAATAGCAGCTTCAAGCATAATGTGTTATTTAAGGCTTGCAATACTGACTCTAATTAACTCTAACTAACTCTTTGGTTGGTTGTTGGATTTATCCAAGGGCCTGTACCTGCCATTTTTTGATTTAGTTCAAATGTATGACCTTTATGATCTGTTCCTGATTTGAAGAAGATATAATAATTTGATTTAATTGTGTAACTGCTGTGACTGTTGCCATAGCTCAAAACCATTGAATATCTGATGTTAAGTGGATAATATGGCCTAAAACTTAATATTTTATAGTAAATCTCAAACTAACACCCTTATATTTAGATTTTTTGGTAACACTTTATAATAACCATAATAATCATTGTTAATTAAGTCTTTGTTCATGCTTTATTAAGGCTAAATAAGGTGTAGTTATTATAAAGTGTTACAGATTTTTTGTATTTTTAGATGTGAAATTAAGACTTTTATTTCAGTCTTTTTATTGGATTGAATTTTAATGTAGTGTTTTGCTACTCTGTGAACTAAAAAATGCAAGAAAAAACATTCTTCTTTTGTTAGAAGATCGTAATTATCCGTAGAAAAGCTGACAATTAAAACTTGTTGAGAAGCTGAACAAAATGAACAAAACACAGATCTCCTACACAAGTTCCCTAATTAACAAGAGAACAAATGCATTCTGCTTAAATTGGACAACAAGCTATGATTTTTCTCACATAACTTTTCAAAACATGCATACACACCAGGACTTCAATGTCACTTTAAAGAACTTCCGTACCGTGAAAGCACCGTGAGGCGTTCGAGTGCCTGGTACCGCCTTTATTTCTGATCACGCTACGAGTTGTTGTTAGCGGCGTAGTCCTCATTAGCGGCAGATACATTTCCCTCGTTAACATGTACCGCGTTAGAGCTGGTAGGTGCAGTGTTTTCATACGTGTGGGTTATTAAGCGGCTAATTTGGCATGACGCTCTGGAGCCCTTTTCAAAGTCATTACCGGGGTCCTTGTAGATTTCAATGAGCTCTGGAGGAGGGAGAGGGGGAGGGATGAAGGGATAAAGGAGCCAGGAGAGGACTGATAGACGGAAGAAAGCGGAGAGGAGATGGGAGGAGGGGCAGCGGTGAAAGAGGGAGGAGAGGCGGTGATGTGTTGACAGTACAGAGAGGTTATGGCCAAGGGGAAGGTGTAGCCTACATTTTAAAAGCAGAACTGTTAGGTGAAATGGACTTTTCAGAGCTTTTAATCGTGTTACAGTCCCCGTTTTCATTTACAGGCATTTTTTATTTTTTTTTAAAGCAAAATGAAGAAAAATGTATTTAATTGCCTTTAGGTCTGGAAGGGTTAAGCTGCAGAGATTCTAGAATGTTGTGATGACCTTTTTTTTAACTACTTTACTGCTGCTTCAGACGACATCACAACATTCTGTAGATCAACAATGTTTAATACAGACATGCGTTGGTAAAATTAATAATGTTCAAATGCAGAATTTCTTGGCTCTGGTACAGTGTTTATGAATGCATCTTTAGGAGATTTCAGCAGAAAGCACAATGTCATGTCCCCATCCGAGAGTATGACATCATCACGTTCTAGAACTGGAAAATCACCATGGTAACTTTGATGAGTGACATCATCACGTTCTAGAACCTGAAAATCACCATGGTAACATTAATGAGTGACATCAAAGTGTTCGGCGCCTTTGTGACATCACAAAGCCTCAAAGCCGTGGAAAGTTATATGATTGACAAGATCGCACCCGACAGTCGGATCGACGCAACCGTGTACGTGAACACAGACAACAGAGACCGTTACAGGGCTAAAAGCTGACGTTTCTTTAACCTTACTTTACATTATTTTCTTTCTTACGTAAAGAAAATTGCGAAAATGACGTATGCGTATTACGCGAAGGGCAGATACCGTCCCTCAGAGATCAAGCAGCTCTTGGCCGAACTCCATGAGGCCAGACAGTATGCAAAGGAGGAGAAGAGGATAAAAGAAGAGCGCCTGGACGCTTTAGTGGCAGAGAAGCAAAGAAAACAAGAGCAAGAAAAACAAAAGATTCTTGAGACAGCCAAAAAAAAAGCTCTGGAACAGACTGCAAGTTCCAGTGCCCTTAAGAGCGCCATCCTGATATCCGAAGTGGCAAAGGAAAACGAATCTCTTGTCCGTCAGAAGACCAAGCAGAGGGAGAGAGAGAAGGCTTCCAGGATGAGTGACACCGCAGAGATGCTGCACCATCAAGAAGCAGTCGACAGGGCCGAGCAGAAGCGACAGGAGCAGAGACAGCGCCTCCTGCAGTCCGTTATCTCGTACAACAAGGAGGCCGCGGAGCAAAAGGCGCAGGAGAGGAGACGCAAGTCCCCTGCCCCTCCTCGCCCAGACCCGGAGGACGAACGCGCTGCTGAACGCGCTGCTAAACGCCGCGCCCAGACCTCCATGATTAAAACCTACACCGAGGAAGTGACTCTGAAGAACAGGCATCTGGAACAGGAGAAGCAGTTGAGGGCGGAGATAGAGGAGAAATGTAAACAAGTCAACGCCGACCTGGACCTCAAAAACGAGCGCAGAAAGCAGCAGGAAAAAGAGAAGTTCCAGCTGCGACAGCATCTTAAAGAGGAAGTGGCTGTCAGACTGGAACAGCTGAAGAAGGAGGAGGCAGAAAGAATGCGAAAGCAGGAGGAGGAGAGAGAAGAGTGGATCCGCGAGGAGCTCCGGAAGTACCAGGAAAAGGAATGTGCCCAGAGAAAAACAGCGAGAGACACTCTCAACTACTGGGCAGGACAGCAGCAGCTCAAGCGGGAGAAGGAGAGGGAGGAGCAAGAGAGCATGCGCAGCTTCTATCGAGAGCAGTGCGAGAAAGAGCGCCGCCAACTGGAACATGAGCAACAGAAAGCGGCGCAGAAGAAGGAGGCCGCAAAACAGTGCATACAGTTCAACAGCTCTATGGCCAATCACAATCGTGTCCTGCAGAAGAAACAACAAATAAAAGAGCGAGAGAAGAAGGAAGAAGAAGCTGAGAGATACAGGGAATCGCTCATGACACACGAGGAGCGTGTGCAGACAGAGATCCAGAGAGCCGCGGCTGAAAATCGCATCATCTACCCCCTGCTGGCACACAGACGCCACCAAGCGCAAGACCCGTTTCTCTTCTTCGACAAAGTCAAGGCCCAGAACGTTGTGGTGGCAAGTAAGAAACACGTGCCCTTCCAGGAACACACGGTGTTGAGTTGAGGCTCCATATTCAGGAATTTACCTTTCCGATATTTCCTGGTAAAGTCCAATTTCATCATAACAGCAAAGACCGGCTCTTGCCCCCGTCTGGGCGTTGGACATCCTGTAGTCCCCAAAACCGGACCCCTTCCGGCCCCTGACTGCACCCAGAAATGCTCCCGAGGCTCAGACGGATAAATGTGTTCATAAATTTGAAATAAATGTTTGTTCTAATTCTAGTCTCTTCTCTTGTCACTTTTTCTGTCCTCTTCCATCACGACTCAGAGACAAGTCCATTCTTACTGGAGCTGTATAAATATAATAAAATTGCAGGAATTGTCTCGTCTTCAATGCCCCAGAGTCACAGAGGTGAGTGTCGCCCTCTAGTGGAGTTTTATTTGGGAGATCTTGTCAAGATTTGCTCCTCTACCCAAATCATATGAATGTTTGAATAATGTCCTGTGGATCTGTGCGAACTTTAGGAGCCTGAACACAACTGTCCACATGAACCACGCAGATTCACATAAATGAGTTGAAATTGTACAAAACTAAGGTATAAAGTCTGTTCACCAAGTGAAACAGCATCAAACCCACATCTTGATCTAAAGAAACACGCGTCAAACTGGGGAGGTCAGGGTTTGGGTTTATTGAATCTATACAAGTGTAAATGGAAAAACAGTAGATTGCTTATTTCGACAGGGCAGCGTGAATCGATAGAACCCACTGTCGATTTAAGGGAGAATTGTATTTCTGGGTCGACTAATCGCACTCTGCCACCATCGTTTTTTTGATATATGGATCTGCATTGAGGTCTATGCACCACAAAGTAATTCACTGCCACAATATGAGGAGGCAACGATTTAAAACTGACCTTCATGTTTACAAAACGAAGCGGGAAAATGGAGCACCAGAAATGTCTGTAGAGATGACTAATCACAGCCATTATTAACTTCTTGGGTTCTTTTTAAAGACAATGCAGTAAAGTGTGTTTACCTTGTTGACATGTTTCGGCTGCTAGCTGCAAGCCATCTTCAGAACTGTCACCGGTGTTGGTGGTGACGTGTCGTATATCAGCTGTTGTTACTTCCTGTAGGCGTGGTCAGACCTGATGGACCTGCAGGTCGCTCAGACTGACCACGCCTCCCGTCGCCCGGTGTTCTCTGGAGGAGGGTGTCCCAGGTGTGTGAAAGGAGGAACGCGCCGTCGTCCCGGTTAATGCTGTCCGTGCCTCGTTTCCTGATTTCAATGGCCTCCTTGATCCAGCGTTTGAACTTGTTGTTTTCCGATCCAATGACCCGAGCCCCGTCCCAATCCATAATGTGGTTGTTCCTTTTACAGTGTCTGATATGGCGGATTTTAGGTTTTCCTGTTCTGTTTTGTCTTTTTGTGTTCTGGTGAGTCTTCCTGACGTTTCCTTCTCGCATTCCTTTTGGTGTTCCTTTTTTCGGATGTGAAATGCCCGGCCTGTTTCCCCTATGTATGATTTATTGCATGATTTGCATTGAATTTCGTAGATGGCATTGCATTTTTGTTCTTGTGGGATTTTGTCCTTGGGGTGTACGAGCTGTTGACGGAGTTTTGTGTATGGTTTTACTACAGTGCTAATGTTGTGTTTTTTCATGGCTCTCTGGATGGGTTCGGTTATTCCTCTGATGTATGGTAGTGTGACTATGTTTTTGTCCTGCTGCCCTGTGTTGGATTGTTGTGTTTTTTTTTCGGTGTTTGTTTGTTTTATTGATAACTTGTTGTCTGCCTTTGTTTATGGCCCAGCTGGGATATTGGCATTGTTTGAGTGCTTGTATGATGTGTCTCTCCTCTTCCTCCCTGTCGGTGTGGTCTGTGATGAGTGTGGCCTGTTCGAATAATGTTCTTACTACTGAAAGTTTGTGTGCAGTGGGATGTTCGGATGTCCAGAGTAGATATTGGTCAGTGTGTGTGGGTTTCCGGTATATTGTGATTTTAATGCTGCCATCTGCGATGTGTTGGATTTTAATGTCCAGAAAAGGTATTGCTCCGTCTTTTTCCTCCTCGTGAGTGAATTGAATGTTTCCTGTGTGGTCTTGTGAGTTGAGATGGTCTGTGAGTTCTTGAGTGTCTCCTTGCTGTATTTTTTCTAGGATGTCATCTACATAGCGTTTCCAAAATGTTAAACGGCATTGTGGTGGTGCGGTGTTGAAAGCTTTCTGTTCCAAGTCCTCCATGAAAAAACTGCTCATTATTGCGGATAGTGGATCTCCCATTGCAAACCCCTCTTTCTGTCGGTAAATGGTGCTATTGTATTGGAAGTATGTTGATTTAGCCACGAAACGTAATAATTGTGAAATGTCATCGACTGTGAGATTTGTGCGTTTTTTGAGAGTTCTGTCCTTTTTAATTTTTTCCTGTACTATACACAGTGTGACATCCACGGGTGTTTTAGTGAACAGTGATATGACGTCGTGTGAGATGAGTATTTCGTCCGGTGCTACTGTGATGTTTTTTAGATCCTGTGCCAATTGTTTTGCGTTCTTGCAGTGGAATTTTGTTTGACCAATGAGTGGTTTTATTATTTCGACCAGGGCTTTGGATAAATTGTATGTGACTGAACCTATGCTATCAACTATCGGGCGGAGCGGCGTGTCTTTTTTGTGGATTTTCGGGGTTCCGTAAACGCGCGGGGTGATGCTGGCTGTAGGGATTAGGTCGTTGTATGCTTCTCGGGTGATTTTTTTCTGTTCTAATAGCGATTTGAGTAATGTTTTCAGGGCTCGTTTCTTTTCTTCTGTCGGGTTCTTTGTGATAATTTCGTAGGTGTCGGTGTCTGCGAGTAGTGTTTGCATTTTTTGTTCGTATGTTTTTGTGTCCAATATAACTGTTGTCCTGCCTTTATCTGCGGGTAGAATAGTGATTGTATTGTCTTTTCTCATGTGGTTAATGGCTTTCCTCTCCTCCTTGGTTATATTGCTTCTCGGTAACTTGGCTGTTTTTAAGATCCCTGTCACTGTATTGCGTAGGTCTGCTTTTTGTCCCTGGTTTGGTATTTTTTGGCATGCTAACTCCGTGGCTAAAATGTATTCTTCTATGGGGATTTTGTTTGGGGTTGTGGCAAAGTTAAGTCCTCGTGCAAGTATGTTTGTTTCTGTTTCTGTGATTTTACGCTGTGTTAAGTTACATACCCATTTATCTTTATTTTTTGTTTGTGAGGTTTCGATTTTACGGTGTTTTGTGTCCATTAGCAATTTTATCTTATTAACGTGGCGGTCCTTTGTTATTTTAAATTCCAATTCGTATGTTTGTTCTAAGTGTTCGCTAACCTGTCGCTGTGCCTCTTCTTCCGTGGGGAAAAGTCGTCCGTATTTCTCCTTTTCGTCCCTTAGTTCCTGTTCGATGTTTCTCTGCTTGTTGACAATGATCCTAATTCTTTCCTTTAACAGTGCTTTCTTGGCCTTATTAATGATTTGTTTTGCATTATGGGTTGGGATCGGGGTCTTGATGTTAATGCTTGCTGGCGTGATGTTCTCGTCTCTGCATCGGAGGTTGAAGCGTAGGTGGTTATTATAGCGTGCGCGCGCTTTTTCCAGCCTCTCCAAATGGCGAAGTGCTTTGACACCTCTTTGTCCAAATCTTCTTCTTATTAAGCAAAAGATGTTCATTTTGTCTTCTTATATACTTTAACTTCTTGGGTTCTTTTTAAAGACAATGCAGTAAAGTGTGTTTACCTTGTTGACATGTTTCGGCTGCTAGCTGCAAGCCATCTTCAGAACTGTCACCGGTGTTGGTGGTGACGTGTCGTATATCAGCTGTTGTTACTTCCTGTAGGCGTGGTCAGCCTGATGGACCTGGCAGGTCGCTCAGACTGACCACGCCTCCCGTCGCCCGGTTATTCTCGCTTCCACCTGCCCGGACGTTGGGTTCACGGTGTTACGTCCCCTTTGTTAGGGGAGAAAGGGAAGTAACAATAAAACCAGGGTGTTTAAGGTTTAACTAAAAATTGTGCATTTATTATTTACAGTGTAGGGAAAGAACAAAAAAAAGACAGGCATTTGAGGAGAAAATTAATGGGAATTAAACAAAATAATCTAATAAACTAAGGAGCCAAAACTAAGTACAATGTAACAAATCTAACTCAAGCTGTACTGCGAACAAAAAGGTGTCTCAAAGAACTAACGAAGGCAACAGCCGGCAACAAAACACAAGAGACAACCAAAAGAATCAAACAAAAAGGGCGAGCTGGCTGCAGTGATCCAGCCACCCCGAGCAGGCAGAAGATGGTCCTTTTTAAACCCCCGCTACCACAGGTGGCATCGGCGGATTGGTGGGGGCGGAGGGGGCATCCGGGTCCAGGGCTTGCAGACTGAGCGCATCATGCACACACAAAAGCAAATACAGAAGAACAGGAGCGCTCTAAACAAATATCAAAGGGCTGGAGCCCGTAACAACGGCGACGCAGATGATTTGAGGCATGATCGTAAATTGGGCTTCAGGCGCTGGGAGCTCATTACAACGAGGAGGTGGGGGGGGTATTTGTGTGTGTGTTTGTGTGTTTGGATGTGTGTGTGTGTGTGTGTGTGTGAGTGAGAACTGCTCTGAAAATGCTGCTAATGAATTGCCCTGTGGGATCAATAAAGTTTTCTGAATCTGAATCTGTCATTCACCTGTCATTCAGGTGAAAGCACGGCACGGAGGCTTGTGTACGAGCACACACACGACTTGACCATACGAGCCTTGTGTGTGCGCTGGTGTCACTCATATGATTAAAAACATTGAATAAAGTCGCTCTAAAAGCACTGTGAATCCACGCTGACCTTCAATAAGGACTGTGGACAGAGACAGAAGTTTTGCAGCTTTGTTTCTGTCTCACTGTAACAGACATTCCATGCAGCTGGACCACAAAGATCTGACTTAGCTCAAAGTACAACAGGTGAGCTGAGCAGTTTTTCAGTTCATCACTCTTACTTTTTTGTTGAAAATCAAACTCCTAAACAGGACTTTTAACCACAAAGCTCAGTTTAAAAACCCTTCGTATTCCAATACCATCTGACATGTTTTACAAAACCGTACACAACTTTCTAACCATAAAAACTACAAACATACTTTTTTCTTGAAAAGCTGATAGTTACGGCTTCCCGAGCAGATTTCCGGCATTGTTCTCTGTCACTCGCTGTGAGATGACTTAGGGAAAACTTGATCCTCTGAGCGTCTGTGTTCCGAAGAATTGAAAAAGTCGGTCTAAGTGCAGAGATTTCTCACAAAAATGGAAAATGACACATCTTGGTCTTTTTATTTTTTTTTTTTCAGGTTTATTTGAGTCCAAAACCAAATGTAATAAACCCCATGGAAATGCAGGAAGTGATGTGGCTCTGTGCCCTGGACCTGACTCCAGCTATTTCCATGACCTGCACCAGTCACATTGCACTTTTTAGTTTTTGTTTTGAGGAAATTAAATTTTTTGTTTATTTACAGACTTGATATTTTGCAAGGTCCTAAATTAAACATTTTTTATGTCCTAAAAGTTGTTTATACCAGAGTGTGAATTTTATTTTTTCATTTGTATTTCTGGTCTTGTAGTTTTTGGTTCAGCCAAATGACACGACTAGACAGCAGATTGTGAAATAACAGATTGTACTGAAAAAATTATGTATAACACTTCATTAGGGGGTAAAATGGGGAGTTTTAAACTGAGACATTTCCCTTCGTTTGTACCCGTCTTTTACACGCAAACAGCAAATTCACCTCTGAAAACAAATCTTTCTAAAAACTCTAAGGCTAGAGAGATAAATGGAGTTTTAGGAACTGACGCGCCAAAAGTGCGACCAGTGTTTCACTTTTGCTACGGTGATGATCACAGAGCATTCAGAGCAGCAGTCGCATTTCTTTTTGCAACTTCTTTTTGCAAATTTTGCCACTTTAACATATCTGTGGAGAGGCGAGCCAGCTCAGTAATGCACGTTTTTCATGGTATTTGTGAGTAAGACTTACAACTGTAATGGAATAAATGATACAAGTTTGAATCTACTACAGGTGCCGCCCATAAGCTTGGTGCAGTTATGATGGCGCTTGATGGTGTATTTATGTGGGTTGATGTAAACAAAAACTTTTTTGAAAATGATGCAATGTGCACAATGTTATTTTGGAAAATGGCTATGTGTAAATGTAGCCTAAGTTTTTTCTGTGGATGAGACATGAATGCGTTAATTATGATTAATTACAAAGAAAATAATACATTAAAAATGCATTTTATCGCAGTTTGCATGTCAACCAACATAACAAAACCAAACATAAAATGTTTGTCAGTGTACCATGTGGTTGTACGCCAATCATACTGACGCACACAGACTACAACAACAATGGAACATGAAAGCACTCTCGGGGTTGGCTGGACGGTAAAATTTCTATTCGACCCAATGAAAGTATTGAGAAAGGCATCATTTATTGCAAACTGTGCAGAGAAAAGTTTGCATATCACAGAATCACCACAACCCTATGATACCATTTAAATGTAAAACATGTCACAGCAAGTGCAGAAACACAACGTTCAGAAAGTAACAACTTAAAGAAAATGGCACTTTAACTTTAGTCTCTTCAATTTTGGACAAGGACCTTACCTTTGTCTACAATTTTGAAATGAAATGCAATTTATTTTTTCAATACATTTTCCCAGACATTAAAAGAGCTTGTTTAAAAGTCATGTCTGTGTATATTATATATTATATTGTATATTATTTGATGAAGTTGTCCACTAAAATTCATTTACATAATACAAATGTTGCTTTTGAGGCAAATATTGTTATGCAATTAATTGAGATGAATTCATTACAAAGCCTGTAATTAATTAGATTAATTCTAATCAGATGTAATCAAGTCCCACCCCTTGTTGTTTACCTTTCTCATTTACCCTCTCCATGTTGTATTTGGAGTTATTAGTGCACATTTGAGAAAATCTTTGTGATGACGTTTACATCAGACATCGTCAGCGGACATGTTTGCTTTATTAGGCCATTTTAGATGAATGTTGTGATTTTAAAATGTTCAAATTATGCATAATCCATAATGGTCCACGGGTGTCGGAGATTATAAATAGCAGGCTCAAGCATAATGTGTTCTTTAAGGCTTGTAATACTGACTCTGATAACTCTATAACTTTAGTTGCTTTTAATTAATTAATTATATATATATATATATATATATATATATATATATATATATATATATATATATATATATATATATATACATATTTAAGTAGCATTTATCCAATGGTCTGTACCTGCCATTTTTTTTTCTAGTTCAGATATATATGGCCTTTACATTATGTCTCACATTGTAAAAACAAAAAAGGATTTATTCATTTTAAACAGAAAACACATTTTGTGATGCCATGTAGTGATACAGGAAGTGCTTGACTATGTTTTTAAACTCCATACACCATCGCTAGAATCATATGGATGATTTCAGACCTGGAATTGCCGATCTATACTGAACAAAAGGTAAAAGTTAACTGTTAACTTGTAAATAATAATGCATGGTCACTGAAACATGCGTGAATGAAACAAAACACAACTCCAGGTCTGTTTTTGATGACGTAACAGCATTTGAACATCCCTTAAAGCTCACAAGAGTCAATTTTGCCTAGTATAGGACTTTTAACGTTTTGTTTCGGATCACTGTAAGGCAACCGTTATGCACTTGTTTTAAACTAAAGTTACCAGTTTCATTTAGTTTTATCCTCCCTTGATTTTTCACGCTTTTGCAGTGGGAAAGCTCAGAAATAGACTCTAACTATCTTATGCAAAAACTTCACACAGGACATTGAACCCTGATCCATTACAGTCTGTTTTTCAAAGCGACACTGCCCCAAGGAAGAAGAAAGCGAAAAGAACAACAAATCAAAGACCTCCTGCCTAAGCCTCTCTCTGAAAAACATCACAAACTATAGAAAAATAAGACAAATGCACCGCTGTGAAGAGAGAGACGCAGAGACAAAGGAGGAGCCGAGCAAACAACAGAGAAATCTTTCAGCCAAAAACCTGCCTTTGGACAAAGAGTTTGAGGAAGAAAAGTTTTAATCAAGCCAAGATAGGATATTAACTCCAGAAAATGTCTGAAATTTCACTAGACAGAAGGAGATGTGAGAGTAGCCATCCCATCATCTCTGTTGTATCTGGTGTTTTAGACTTAGACTTTATTGATCTACAAGGGAAATTACTTAGACACAGTTGCTCACACATTACATTATATTACAATAACAAGAGTAAAAACAAAAATAAAAAAAATGTAATAAACTTTTAAATAAGTAGCAATAAAAAAAAAGACTGGTACCAATGAGACATAAATAATATAAATGTATATACAAGTAAGTAAAACAGAAATATTGTAATATAAATACAGTATATGATAGACTTAGACTTAGAAAGACTTTATTGATCCACAAGGGAAATTACTTGGACATAGTAGCTCTCAAACATCACAATAAATATAATAACAAAGAGCAAAAATATATTAATAATAATAATAATTCTAAATAAGTAGCAAAAAAGACAGCAAGAGACTGGTGTCAAATAAGACATAATTATATAAATGTAAATGTACAGTAAAAATAAAATAAAAAGAGTAAGTAATAAAATAAAATAAAATAAAATAGCAAATCACAGTTTTATACAAAAGGTCATAAGTGAGAGGTGCAAGAGGTGTCTTTTCTTGCAAATTCCGTTGTTATATCTCATAATGTTCAGTTACCTCAAAAGGTCTATATTACACAAAATTGACTCTTGTGAGCTTTTAGTTTGAATAATTCTTTATTATTAGTCTGTCTACACTTCTAAAGCTCAAAATGCTCTGTTCCAACTAGCAACGTCATGAAGCAGTGCAAGTTAACAGCTACTTTTTGCTTTTAGTTCAGTAAAAATGGATGGTTCCAGGGGTGAAATCATCCAAATGATTGTAGTGAAGGTGTATGGAGTTTAAAAACGCAATGAAGCACAACTTCAGATATGTTTTTTGATGAGGAAACAATAGTATAACATGTATCAGAATACAGCATAATATGGGCCCTTTAATTTGAAACCAATGGAGATTAGATAAGAGATAAGATGCCAAATACTAAACTTTGTGTTCATTCAAAATATTGTTGCAAATATTCTGTGCTACACTCTCAAAAAATGTGTTTTGATAGCTCTCTGAAGGGGAAGTGACTGAGCGTGGAGCGCAGAAGGAGAGGGGGACTCCAAAATGAAACTTATTGCATGTTAATACGAAAAAAACACAAGACGTTTTTGTTAAAAGTGTAAATTATACCCTGTTCCCACTCCTGTTATTATCCCATAAAAATCCAAGTCTTTCTTGGCCGGGGTCCATAACCTGTCTGTGTCCATGGAGATGGTAATGCATTTGGTTTCAGTTGCTAAACTAATCAGTACTAATTTCTTCAACTACAGGTGTTATTTAATGATCAAAAATATCTTAAAAACGTAATAAAAATTCATTCATTCAAATTAGTGATGGGCAAATGAGACGGAGCTCTGGAGCACGTCTTGTTCTTTCTGAAACAAACAACAAACAAACAAGTGTCGAAGTGTCGGTCCCTCCCCCGACTGCTTCGCTCTGTGTGTCAGTCGCTTCAGTGTATCGAAGCATTTCATTGGCTTAGGGAATGTTTCCGCTCTGTGATTGGTTCAGAGTGCTTCAGAGTGTTCAGCGCACTTCCGCGGTTTGACAAGCGCTAAACTGCTACAGTATAAAAGATGCACCAATATTTCTTAAAAATGTTGGGTAGTGAGGAGTATTGTGTGACGTTAGTGGTGATTTTGGCAACTTTTGGCATTTGTTTCATTTTCAATGGCATCTACAAGTTGAAAAAAGCGATCCATGGTTTTGGGATCACTTTGATCTAATTCCACCAAACAAAGTAAAACCGATTTTCTTATTTACAGCATGTTATTTATGTTGCTCTTTACATATTATTTTAAATCATCATTATTATTGTTGTTGTTAGGTGTATTGCTCTGCACACAAGTATTGTCTTATTGTTAAATTTGTCCACTAGAGGTCAGTGTTTCTCCGAGGCCTCAGACACGTTGAACCATTTGAGACAATATTGCGAACTGAGGTGTCAACGCTTCACGAGGCTCCATTCGCCCGTCACTACCACAAATCTAACCTGTAATTTGTCTTGTAAGTCTCTATGGGGATTCATGTTTATGGCCTTAATGTGGAACATTCTAGGCACATCTCCATGGAGACAAGCAGGTTACACAGTGTATCTTTTAATAATGACAGAAGTGTATTACCCCCTCATAAAGGAACACTACGCAACTTTTTGGCTGAGAGTCCATCACCTGCTTGTTTCTATGGATATGTCATTTCTCTGCCTGGAATGTTCCACAGTGTGGCATTAAACAGCTCTACCTTACATTTAAATCAATTGCAGATGGTCTTACAGCTCAAAAATACCTACAAAAAAACTGGTCTGGTTTGGTCTCCATGAAGACAGTAAGGTTAAATGCCATACTGTGAAACATTCCAGATAAAGCAATAACACCTCCATGAAGAAAAGCATTTGAGGGACCCTCCACCAGAAAAGTTACTTCTAAAAATCTTCTTTAAAAGTGTAAATTATACTTTGTGCGCACTCTTACTCATGTATTATTTTCCCACAAAACTTACTGTATTCATCTTACATCTTCTGCATGTATTAATCCCTATATTCTTGCAGTTATCTTGTGCCATTTGAACTCAGCATCTCTCTGAAAACACTCATTTGTTTTTGCTTTTCATTTCCACCTCACCTCCCGCCAAGGCTCTTCTCATCTGCCGGGCCTCTCTGCATAAATTGTCATTCGGCGTCTCTCCAATGACACTGATTTGAGCTGGAGGCAATCACAATCTACACGTCAAGCTGTGTTCGTAGTAACAGGCCCGGGATGGAGAAAATAGTCGTCAAACGAAACGCCGAGAAATGAATTTACGATGTTTTCGGAGTTGTTTTCCTGCTGTGAGCAAGGCGTCACCTGCCCAACACTGGAAATCTGACAGATAATCAAATGTACTCTTGTGGAAGAATGGAGAACGGTAATTGGGAGATAGAAAGTGCAACTAGAGAATGATAGAAATGGTGATGAAATAAACATCGAGGCATTTGAAATGAGCTGGATTCATACTTATCTCTGTTTGAGTTGTCTAAACTTGATGGGATCTATTTGCTAATTTGACATAGATTATTGTGACAGAAATGCTGTTCAAATGAAGTCCCAAGTCATTTTTAAACAATGGAAATAATCTAAGTAAACTGGGTCAAGTATAAGAGTGACTGTAGCTTAGTTGGTAGAGTGTCTGCCAACTAATCTGAAGGTTGGCAGTTCGAATACTGTCAAATCCACTGCAGAGTCCAGCACGGGTCACCGGGTTAACCCACCAGTGCCTGTTATAAGTCACACACAAATTAAAAGCATTCTAACTGAAGCACTTTTTTTTTTTTTATGTGCCTCTCAATGAAAACGTGACACTAACTAAGGATTGAATAGGTGGTTTGAATAGGCAATAGTATGAAGTAAGAAAGTTTTCAGAAATATTTGTGTGGATAGAACAGAAATCCATGCATATTTGGCTGTTGTTGAGTATAAAATAAATATTTATAATGTCTCAAATGAGTCCGGTCATAAATAAATTGTATTGTGTATATTTTATCCATCAGAATACGAATTGAAAAGTTACAATGTCAAGAATTACAATCATGAAATGAAATGAAACGGTTACACTTTCTTCAGTACAAATACGAATTCACAGACACAACTCGACTGTCAAAAATCCGTCATCACGTCACAAGCATTATTTATTGAGCAGAAGAAACACTGAGTAAGATGTGGAACTTCTGTGCTGCACACGCCACGGACTGAACCAGGAGTGTTGGAGGTGTGCCTGCGTAGGCTGACCGCAGACGAAAGGACCAGTGCAAAGCTCCAAGCCCCATGGAGCTAAGTGCAGCCATCATCCGATCATTTCCTTGCAAACAACCTGCTCTGCGGGTTCAGGGTTCTCTTTCTCAAGTCCAAGATTAGTCCTGGTTTAGTCCTGGTGTAGTCCTGGTTTAGTCCTGACCTGCCCATGTGTAATCCACTATCCCACCCGCATACCCACCCATAAAATTTCAAAATGTTAAAACCCACGCGTTTCAGCAACTATTACAGGTGCAGGACTCCGATCCACTGACCCACAGGTTGATTCCATCTCCCATAAATTAATACTATCATAACTGTGCCGTAATGGGAACTTTGACGATAAACTCCTTTCTCACGTCAATGACACTGCAGACCTGATTGTTCTTAACCTGTAACCATGTTCCCAAGGGCCTGATACGGGCCCTTGTACTTTTTCTTTATTCATTTCTCTTTTTCCCCTGGTTCAGATAAAAGGGAATTCTCAGTCTCATGGACATGTGAACCATTGATGGAAATATATAACCCACTTATTTTCAGTCATATCAGCCATTCTGAGAAGAATCTGGACCAGTTTGTACCCCATACTGACAATTTTTTTTTATCCCACTTGGACTTTTTCTTGCTTCATTACAAGTCCCTAAATCTCTTGTTTACTGAGATCTGCTTCAGTTTTGATATGAGAATTGTCAACACCCAACAAAAGCTCAATCTGCTGTCTCAGACCATCGCCATAGACACCTGCTATACCTCCTCTTATATTTACCCCCAAATATTTCAGTTTAAAATCTGACTTTTTTTCTGTGTAGAGCTTGTTCCCACTTAAAATGAGAGTGGATCAGACAGAGACAAAAACTCTAAAACCTCATCTTCACAGAGAGTCCAGCCATTCGTCTGTGCTCCAAAGAGTTCAGACTCAGTTTGAATTGAGAGTCCTTTCAATCAGGCATTTTAGGAAAAATAAGTCGAAACACGAAGGGGCTAAGCAAGTTTAATGATGTTTGAAAAGGTGAAACTGCTGAACAGACAAATGTAAAATCACAATATACCTATTACGATACAAAATATACAGCAAACAATATTCTAAGTAGAAGGTTTCAAGTCCACACATTGAAGACTATCTGATGCCATTTTGAGAGCTGAGTAGTTCGCAAATTAACATATTACAATAGTAGTATTTCAGACAAACAAACTTACAAATAACAACACAGTCTTTGCAAATAACTATGACAAAGTTGTTGAACATGTACAAAATACATACTGACGATGCAACCTCAAAATAAAGAAATCTGTGGACTCAAAAAGCAACCAAACTGCATGTCTGCTGCTTACTACTGTTATCTCCATTCAATAAAGTTCTGTTCCGAAAGTGTCCACTAGATGACACCATAAACAAGAGAAAGTTTAAAAAGTCAAGTAAATAGTAAGTTTCATTTTAAACATTTTTAAACAACTTTTTATGCATAACAGAACAATAATCACAAACTGTATAAAGAAGTGTATAAAGAACTCCAACCAATCCTGCAATCATGTTATTTTTTATTTATTTTTTTTGCAGTGTGGTGGTAGTTCAGACGGCTGACAAAAGTATCAACAAGATTAAAGGTTGAGGGTTTGACTCCAAGTTGTTTTGAAGTATTTACAAGCCATTCTAGTATAACAGGACTCTCAAAATGTCTGTCGTCTTGGTCAAGCTAAATATTTGCCATATACTATTTAGATAATAATACACTAGATCACACCCATGTAGTTATTTGTCTATTGTTTCATGATTTCATTTCATTTTTGGGGGCATATTTTACAACTTTACAACCTGGCAAGAGTACACACTTAAAATTTCCTAATACAAGAGCCACTGTATTTCAGCATTAATCCATAGTTTGCATCAGCCCCAACATTACAAATAACAAGCTGCAAACAGGACTTCACTTTGAGACACTAACTATTTCTGAAGTATGTGATTATGGAGCAAACAAGATCAGGCATTATTTTTCAGCTTGGGCACTCCCCACACTCGAATCTGGTGTAGAGTTCCATCTACTGGCAGCGGAGAGAATTACCATGAGGGAGAAACTAATGTTCGCAAATTAAGAAACATGCCCTAATATCTAAATATAGGCATGCAGTAGCAATGAATGTGCTTGGATGGCAGAAAGACTAAAAGGGACAGTTCGGAATTTTGGACATAGGACCTCATTTCCTAGTGAGCCAGAGTGTTGGAGACGTGTGGAGACACTTTAAAATATTCCATCCGGTCCTTGTATTTGCAGAGGTCACTGGTGCTAGGCTAGTGCATGTCAATGGCCATAGATAGCCTGCCACTAAAAACAGTCTTACCCACTCCACAAAGTGCCCAAGGCAAAACAATTATAACGCCAGACTGTCATTGTGAATGTCTGTGTTGATAGAATAATTTTAAAAGTAAAACCAACCTTGCATTTGAAGGATTTATGTCTGAGCAGCAGCAGCGAGTTGTACTTTCTGATAGAAAGTTTGGCAGGGGCGGACTGTTATATGAGAAAATAGTCCCTCAACATGTGACGATTCATGCGATGCAAGGTTAGTTTTATTTCAAACATTATTCTATCAACACAGATGTTTAAATCAACAGTCTGGTGTAATAATAGATTTGCTTTGGTGCGTTGTGGAGTGGGTAAGATTGTTTTTAGCGTCAGGATAACTATGGCCATTGACATGCACTAGCCTAACACAAGTGACCTCTGCAAATATAAGGACTGGATGGAACATTTTAAAAAGTGTCTCCACATGTCTCAAACACTCTGGCTCACTAGGAAATGCGGTCCTGTGTACAAAATTCCAGACTGTCCTTTTAAATAAAACAAGTTTAGGCGATGGCTTATGGAACTGTGCAGGGTTTTTACCTGTGATGCAACAATTCTGGGAAAATTCAAAGAGTGAATGATGATTTAGTGACGGCTCAGAGGAAGCTGACTTACTGCACAAAATTCATCAAACAAGGTTGACTGAAGTGAAATGGTTTGGATGCACGAACAACATTATAACAAGGCAGAATGCTAAAATAAATATCATGACAGGATATGTTTCAGTGATCTGTCCGTATTGCAGACTAATACCACTGTCCCAGATTGCACAGGTCAAAGGTCAGGCAGCTAATGGCGTAAACCCTTTCTCTGAGTAAATCCTGTCAGTGTTTAAACATGAGTGTGTCAGGGTTCAGCATCTTAAACCATAATGGCATTTGTGCCTTTGTGCAATGCACTTAAATCCTCTTAGGGCAATGGACTGTACCCAGAAGGGCTGTCAATGCTCGGAAACTTCAGATTTGTTACATGGACTTTATTTTATTCATAAGAAATTTGAGTTGAGCTTCACTTCAATGAAATATACTTCCTCTTGAAAAAACATTCCTGGAGCTGTATATACTGTAGTTTTATTAACATATGTTTGAGTATTCTTCTACAATTGATACTTGATGCTGGAGGTGTTCTACATGTACCTCTAATAGTGAAATGTTCAACAATTACCATGGTGACACAATGCGCACATAAAGTTAACACTGTCAAAAAAAAGTTTTAAAATAGTCTGAAAACTCAAGAAGAATACAAAAAACAAACAAACAAACAAACAAACAAAAGCAAAACAAACACACACATTCAGGAGCCTGTGATCAATACCAGTGTTCATGGCCCTATTTATGTGTTTGATTTTCAATGAAAAGGTGACAGGCTGACTAAAATAAATAAATAAATAAATAAATAAATAAATAAATAAATAATAATAATAATAATAATAATAATAATAATAATAATAATGTCTAACTCTAACTACCTAATGACTGTAATTTTATGTGTGAGAGACTTGTTTAACAGCATAAACCAGCTCACCTGTTATAGTTCCAGCTAAGTCAGTTCTTCTTGGTCAGACTGTGTTAAAATGAAAGTATAATAAAGCCTCAGACAGAACAGAGCCTACAGTTAGCATCACACCCCCAGGAAATGTTGATGGCATCAGCTACAAAGTATTAATAATGTGCATTCACACTTGTTTTGAGCCCAGTTTATGTCCTGGTCCTGGTCTATTCCAGCTTTAGGTGTGGGTTTAGTCCCAGTTTAGTGCTATTTTGGCACTAATTCCTATGTTAATAAACTAAACTAAACAGTACTGCAAGTGATAGTGTTTTCTAACGGTGCTTGATGTTACTTACATATATGTGATGTGGTTGTGAGTCGCCAGAACAGCTGTATTTTTTCATAATTTGTCATGTAAACACCAACTCCCCTGTTGAACTGTTGAAAATGCATTAGAGTTCATGTATAGAACAGCGCTGGTCTTTAGAAAACACTGTAAAACTCTATAGAGCATACCATTCATGCCCTAATCCCTTTCTCCAAATAAGCAGAAAATAGAAAATGATATTCTCAACGGGCTCTGGCTCAGTCTTGAATGCATAATAACTTGACTTAAGATCATGTTGAATCATCAAGACTGGTCCAACTTTGAGCCACCTAATCCATGCATTGTATTCGGTCCTCGTCAGCACACAGAGGGTATAAGACAAAGACACAATGTTATCTGTTTTTGAGACCTTTAGTGACACAAAGGAAGCCTTCATATGGGAACACTGTGGCCTTTGCAAAAACAATAATCTTCCTTTGAAATGAATTTAATTCAAGAGAGTCAAAACAGAAGAGGGATAGGAGAGACCGGCAAATGGCAATCCAGACACAAATGTAGGAGACTACAATCACATATATTGGTGCTATTGATATGCAGGATATTTCCATATACCATTATTGGTCTGATACAGGATGATTCTTATCTAATATTTTTGTAAGATGTGTCATGTGTCATCCCTAATTTGTACTCAGTGATTTATATGTAAATAGAACAGCAATAAGGCTAAAGAGGTGATGTTGCCAGAGCCAAAAATCTCTTTTACTGCACTTCAGGTGATGGGCTGATCCCAAGGGTCTTGAGGAATCTCGGGGTGGAGCTTCTTGTGGTGCAACTGTATACAGTCTCTGCTGGAAAAGTGTAAGATCTCCACTCAGTTTGCTGGCATATGTGCACAATCTCTGCATACTCTCTGAATTTTTATTTACATTTTTTACAGCTAGTTGTGAGAAAAGCACAACATCTTCACTGTCCACAAATGCACAAAGCACTTAGTTTCTTCACATTTCTCACAAAGAAAATAGTCCATATTTTCACTGAAATAGGTTGAAGTTCTTACTTCTTACTGGTACATTCTCAGTTGGATGGCTTGGCCACTTTGCGTTCTTTGCAAACCTCAATGCTGCTCTGTGACTGGTTTGCCTGTTGCTGGGTGAATTTAAAGCATTAGTGTCAAACTCATTGTGGTCCGGGGGCCGTATCCAACCTACTTTGATACCAAAGGGGCCGGATCAGAAAACTCATGGCATATATACTCCAAAAAAAGCAATAAGTTCAAATATGTGTGCAGAGAAACACAAATCAATTACAGAAATCTTTTTTAATTGATGAACTCTTTCTTTTACAAAATAATATAATAACATGAACAACCCGAAACTTTAAAAAAATGCCAATAATTAAGTCAGTTTTTCTTGGAAAATCCTGCACTCAGCGTCCACTTTTCTCATTTTTGACATTTTGCTGATGAGGGTGTTACAGTCAACAGTCAAAACAATAATCCTTTAAGGGTGCTTTTACACCGACAGTATTCGGTGTGCACCAAACAGTCCATTCGAACCAAAAGTTCGGTTTGTTTGTGTTGTGTGAAAGCGTCAATCGGACTCGGACCCACACCAAATTAAGCGGACCAAGACCTCAAAAAAGAGGTGGTCTCGATTCACTTGAATCCACACCAAATGCCAAACTCTGGTGTGATTCCTCTGGTGTGAACGCGAACCCGGGTCCAAACCAGAGACAGCAGGTCCAAACGAACTATTCCAAATGCATCATGGGAGGGGATTCACGTCTCCTCTGCCTGAAAAGATGTTGTTGTCCAGATGCAGCTGCGATTCATTTTCAAATTATTATTATTTTGGCTAATTCAGAGAATGTAATACACGAAAATCAGAGCAAGAACCAATGTGCGAACGTGTGGCTCCAGAGTGAGTCAAAATTATGGGTGCGTACCTCTGTTCAAGACCTGCACGCACAGAGAGGTCCCGGTGTTCCCCGTGTTCACGTAGCAACCAGCATTTGTTATTTTAGGCTAACCAACCAAATCATTTTATGGCAATAGGCAATCGCCTATTCAATTGATTCAACTTAAAAAATGTCCTGCTTTTAGCCTAGTGTGAGAAATGCTACAGTCGGACCAGAGTCCTGAACCAGCGGGAGCAGCTCCGGTTCAGGCCGGGCTCAGATGAGCTGGAGTGGGGAGTGATGTTAGGAGCCTCGGCATGAGTAGCGCTTTCCCTGGGAAGAAGGACGAATGCTCAGAACAACATATAACCAACCAAACTGGATTCACGCTTCTGTCCAGATTATGTCCGTTTGATGCAGTGATTTTGTAGAAAGTTCTACATGCTGCTGTTTTATGAGTTCATGATGATAACTTGAGATGAGGATGGCCCGTGCTATTAGCAGGGAACATCGGTATTGGTAATTGGATCTATCGCTGTTTTCCCGGGAAACAGAGGCACGTCAATTGGACCAGTTTTGGTTCATTTGCCGGTGTGAAAGCGGACCACATTGGAGTGTATTTGCTACTTAATAACAATTTTATTGCCTGGTGTGGACCAAATAATGAGGCAAATCTTCATTTGGCCTGCTCTGGTGGGAAGCGGCCACGTCCAGAGGTGCTGGAGACGCTGCTATGCTAAGCGGTGCAGAAAATTACTATGTTTGACACCCCGATTTAAACCTTACAGTGGGAGTATGTCAAGATGGATTCTCATTTGTGAACTCTCAAATATCACAAGAATTCTGCCCGATAAAGGAAAAACACAGCATCATGTTCAATGAGACCACGAGAGAGAGAGAGTGTTGAGAGAGACTACTGAGGGAAATTCAAGTTATGCTGCAGCAACATTTACATTGTGCTTCTCAGAGGCTTTTGTGTCTCAGTCAAAGGTCTCAGTGCAGATTAACAGAAGGACTAGTCAGGGAGGGTCAGCAGATCTGTGTCAGGGCACAGTGTTTCCTCTGGAAGGTCTTCTGCCACATTTGCTGCCACAAAAAAACCTGTGACATCTCAAATGTTCATAACCAGCTCCTTAGCTAGCCTCTTGTACTGTTTACACGGATACAGGAAAAACAAACAGCTCATTTCAGATAGTCCATCAGTCCCTTACTTGTGTCCTTTGAACTGCACATGATGCACTTCTTAGTCAGTAAAGTCCCATGATATAATGTTAAAAACTGAGCTAAAAAATGACAACTGCCACAAAAGCAACCAAAGCAGTAAAAAATGCATTTGCAAAATTTGTTCTGTTTCCAAATGTCCACACTATTCCCATGGACACTAAGTAGGGGTCATGCCATGTTTTGTAGTGTCCAAACTGATTCATACAAATGTTACAGTAGAAACATGTTTTTAGGTGAGGTGGTTTTAAACGACTTATGGTCTTCTCGTGCCCAGATTAATGTTTATATTTTGTACTCTATTGTTTTACTTGTATGTGCAAATAAAATGTGGAGAGGCAACTGACAATAAAGAATACACAACCAGTGTCTTTGTAGACCTGCAGAAGGCCTTTGATATTATTGACAATGTGCTAGTCTAAACACTTGGAGGAATCAAAGTAAAATGCAAATGAATGAATTCAATGAAAAATTATGTTATGCTTAAAATTGTCTTCAATTGTTTGCTAGATATTTCAAAATTCTAAATTCATTGAACAAATGCATTATTTATTTGCACATGATTTCTCACCCTCATCTCTCATTTCCGTCATAGATACCAGACCAATCAATTGTAGTTAACCTCTAAAATCTCTAAAAAACACATTCTTTAACTACTATTCATTAACCCTCCTGAAACCCCATTCCCCAATATCACCAGCAGGAAATAAAATCTTTGGTGTTCCCATTGACCTCAGGCCTCTATGTGGTATGACAGAAATCTCGATAATAAATCAATATTTTGGCTCAGTTCACAATTTTGGGCTCACAATTTTATTTTTATTATATGTTTGTGTTTTCATTGTTCTACTTTAATGTGGGCCAAGAATTACAGCCTATTATCATCTACTCTTAAACCCTCACTTTTGGTTTTTGTCCAGAGGAACCTAATTAAGCCATTCTCAATCTTCTTTCGGTCAGCTCAGAAAAAAACATTATTTTCTCTCTTCTCTTAGAAAACCTATATTCTACATCTGTGTTACATCCTCACATGATCACACTATGAAGCCCTACACTTTTGAGTTTATGTTCAGTGTATGAGGAAGTAAAAAGCCAAATATCTCTGACACTAAACAAATGTCATTAATCTCTAAATAAATTCTTCATCTGCTCTTCATTAACCCTCTTCAAATCCCAGACCCCACTATCACCAGCAGGAAATAAAAAGGGTAGAAAACAAGTTAGCCTTGGACTGCTGTTCCTGATTGTAACTCCACAAAGAGCCAAAATGATCAGAAGATGCAAACAAAAAAATTGTCCTCAGGTTACAGATTCACCAGTGGACATAACAGATGATTGGCAGAACTGTGAACTGCAACAGGTGCAGCTTGATGTGAAAACTGGAGACAATGGAAAAGCCAAGATTGTGTGGAGAAATGTTCCTCAAAACCAGATAAATGATGGAGCAGCCGTGGTGCTTTTCAACAACCAGATGGACCAGAAGAATAATAAGTAATCCAGAGCAGTGAGGGGAGTTTTGACACCTCAGTGCCCCTGAACGAGGGACTGCAGGTCCGGCTGCATAAAGCACAGGGTTATAGGATGAAGGAAGAAGTTTGCAGAAGTCAAGAATTTGAAAGCCCACGTGCTGTTCCAATCTGCGGCCAGTGTGCTGAAGTGGAACTTGCTGCGCAATTCTGTTTTATGCTCTACATAGAGCAGGGGTCACCAGCCTTTTTGAAACTGAGAGCTACTTCATGGGTACTGAGTCATATGAAGGGCTACCAGTTTGAAATGCTTTCCTTTAGTTATACATTATTAATAATGATTAATGATAATCATCTATGTGAAGACACTGATCACATTAATGATTTCTCACAAAAATTATCAACAATGACAGCACGGTGGGAAACAGATATCAATATTCAACACTTTAACTTTATTAATAAATTGTAATAAATTGTAAACTGTAAAAAAGCACAGTGTTAGTAATTATCATCATTGCTTCTCTGAGTGTGTTTACATGCACATCAGGATCCCGGTTATAAATGTAGTATCCCAGTTTCTTGACATAATCTTACAAATGTGCAAGTGCAAAAAATTTTATATTTAATAAACCAGGAAAAATACAAACATTTAGTGTAGGAAGATTGGGAGGTTCCTAACCAGCGGTAAGGAGCTATGAGGTATCCCACAATCCACTGCACAGATCAATCCCAACGTTTCCAAACACTATTGCACAAGTTCTACACTGCAGCAGAGTCATAATTTAAATCTTCTGCATAAATAAACTCAACTTTACAACATATAAACCATAACCACTATCAGCTCGTTTCATAATATAAAGCAGCACACATTGCGCACATTTGCTTACATTTTACAGAAACGAAACTTAAAACCGCATGGCTAATTTGCATAAATGATTATATATATATATATATATATATATATATATATATATATATATATATATATATATATATATATATATATATATATATAAAATACATACGAATACAACGAACATATATATTTTTTAAGATATTGTCATTTTTAAATCTATATAAATGCAAGGGTGATTAAAAAAGAATAGCAACAGAATAACATTAAATTTTAGATGCAGCTCACTAATAAGTTGTGCTATTTTTAGAATCAGTCTAGTACCAGTAGTCCTTGGGGGACGACCTGGTGCCTGCGGGCACCTTGTTGGTGACCCCTGCCCTAAGGCACTAAATTAGGGGTTAGGCCATGTTTTGTGGTGTCCGAATGTTCAATGAGTAAAAAAGTAGTGGACTCAAAATCTCCCAAAAATGTATCTTGTAAAGTAATAAGCATACTGTTTCTTTTGTTAGTTTTCATTTTTTATTGCTTGTATTAAACTTGTATTTCCCAGACAACCAATTACACTATCCTCAGTTTTTATAAGTGCCAGAATCAAATATTGAAGAACAAAAATGGGTGAGAGGGATTGTACATTAACTTCCTGGTAATGAAAGTCCACCCACAATTCAGTGGGTGGACTTGATCTGGGTAATAAATATTAAGTTTATCCTGGCCATGCTTTATTTCTTTGTTGAATTCCCCAAAGGACACCTCCAGAGCGACCACATACTGTACATCACTGCGACAACAGGTGAGTGCATTTATCATTATCTGCTGTACATCTTTATATCTACTGTAGGTAATAAAGAAAACAAATGTTGATTCATACAAATGTTTAATAAAACTATTGTAACAAGTCAACTTGACTGTTCATGTCTGTTATGACAGAAACATGTTATTAAGTGGTTTTAAGTGACTGTTATGGTCTTCTCACTGTCCAGTAAATGTTTATATTTTGTATTCAATTGTTTTACTTGTATGTGCAAAAATCTTATCTAAACTAAAAAAAGTAACCCATAAAAAAAACAGAAATTTAGATTTTGCTGTGCAACTACACTGTAATTAAATCAAAACCGAAATCTATTTTGTTTAAATCAAGTATTTGTACGAGTAAATACTTCTAAGGAATTCTTTGGTCTTAATGAATCTTAGAAAAACTTTGTAATTAGACTAAATTATTTTGTTGCTAAACACAAACTGTTCAGTGATCACCAATATGGCTTCAGGTCACAAAGAGCTATCTCAATTGATTAGCATGTGGAGAGGCAAATGACAATAAAGAATACACAACCAGTGACTTTGTAGATCTAAAGAAGGACTTTGACATTAGTGACCATGTGCTACTTTTAAGAAAAAAAAGAAAAAAAAAAGCTGTCTTGAGAGTCATCAGTACGTACATATAGATCATGTAAATTCTGACAGAAAGGTACTTAAACATGGGGTTCCACAGGGCTCTGTCATGGAGCCTAAATTATTTAGTATGTACATTAATGATGAGAGAGTATCCTTAGAAAGAAAGAAAAAAGAACTAAAAACAAAACAAACAAACAAAAAAAGTATTTCTTTTGGATGGTTTTGTATATGGAACAATCTTAATGGTGAAAAAAATAAATAAATAAAAAAATCCAATTCTGTAGAAGCATTTAAAAAGGGGTATAAAGCATTATTTTTCTTTTTTTAAAGCTACAGTACAGAGCTCTGGAATGATCCACTCAATTTAATTTTGTCATTTTTCCCCTCTTAAACAGTAAGTGCTGGTGAAACTGTAAACACAAAGTTGCTGTTCATATGCTGCTTTTCTTCCTTTGAAGATCTGTCATGGTTTAAAAGGGCTAGGCATAAGTACTTTTTACTTTAGTCTAAACCAGGGGTCTCAGACTCGCGGCCCGGGGGCCAACTGCGGCCCTCGGAAGGATTTTTTGCGGCCCTCTGCTTAATTCCAAAGAATAATGTCAGTGCGGGCCCGCAGTAGATGTACGCACAATCCCACCCCCCTACCGCGGGCCGCACTGACAGATGAAGCTGCAATCGGTGCCCATGCAGATTCACAACAACAGATTATTAACGCATCTTACATCCCAAAACTCAATTTACAGCAGTTGTGAAGCAATGAGTTTAAGTGGATCTGTTAATACGAGTACACGTGCACATACACGTACACGTGCACATACACGTGCACATACACGTGCACATACACGTGCACATACACGTGCACATACACGTGCACATACACGTGCACATACACGTGCACATACACGTGCACATACGGCATCACCGAAGAACCAAAACAAACCACACGTGGTGGTACACGTGTGCGCACTTCACTTTACGCTCCCACAACCACAGTATCAGAGCGCAGAGGAGGCGCTGACAGAATTCCCCTGTTCATAAGTATGGGACCTTTATTGGAGGAGGTAATAAGAAATAAAAAGACACTGACAGTCTGTTTACCTGCTCAACACTCGGTGCGTAATTTGCTGGCAACCCGATGACCAAGCTCCACCTGTGCGTCGCCGAATTCCACACACAGCTGTCCCATCAATATGCAAGCACCACAAAACTGCAGTGATCTATTCCAGAGGCTTGGCGACATGTTAGCAAAAAGTACGAGGCAGAAACAAGCGTCTTCCATCCATGTTTGACATAGGAGAAGCAGATACACTCCAGTGTGGTCCGCTTTCACACCGGCAAACGAACCAAAACTGATCCGATTAATGAGCCTCTGTATCCCGGTAGAACAGCGATATCTCCAGTAACCAATACTGATATTCCCTGTTAATACCACGGGCCGTCCTCATCTTATCACCATGAACTCATAAAACAGCAACGTAGAACTTTGTACAAACTCACCGCATCAGCCCAGAGTTCGGGTAACAGCAGCAGCCAACAGCGCTCACCGTAACGCGCAGCTTCTCAGGACGGCGCTGGGGTCTGGTCCTTGGTCAATGACTGGGTCTGAGCGGGTACGTTCCGCCGTCTGCGCGCTGGTTCCATGCGGGGAAAGCGAGAATGTGCTGTGGACTACAGGTCTGTGCGAGCTGCTCCGGTCCTCCGCGCTCAAGAACCGCGGCTAGTTCTGAAGTGATGCAAAGCATCCGGACAAAAGCATGAATCCAGTTTAGTTGGTGTCCGTCCTCCGCGCATTTGGATCTTCCCGGGGAAAGAGCTTTTCACTCCCCGCTCCACGTCATCTGAGCCCGGCCTGAACCGGAGCTGCCCCCGGTGGTTCGGGACTCTGGTTTGGATCTAGTCCGGCTGTATTTCTCACACTAGGCTAAAAGCAGGACATTTTTTAAAGGTGAATCAATTGAATGGGCGATTGCCTATTGCCATGACATGATTTAGTTAATTAAAGCCTAAAATAACAAATGCTGGTTGGTACATGATCACGGGGAACACCGGGACTTCTCTGTGTGCAGGTCCTCAACAGAAGTACACACCCCCAACTTTGACTCACTCTGGAACCACACGTTCGCACATTGGTATTTGTTCTGATCTTCGTGTGTTACATTCTCTGTATTGGCCATTGTTGGTAAAATAATTCGAAAATTAATCGCGGCTGCAGGCAAAAGAGACGCGTTTCTTCCATGATGCATTTCGAATTGTTCGTTTGGACCTGCTGTCCATGGTTTGGACCCGGGTTCGCGTTCACACCAGTGTGAAAGTGTGTGAAAGCACCATCAAATTACAGGTCAAAGCTCACTGATGAGCATCTTCAATCTATCCTGAGGATCTGCTTCCTCCTGAAAGCCAAATATCTCTCAGCTGTGCAAGATGAAGCGTAGCCAGGTTTCAACCAGCAAGAAGTAGGCAAAAGAAGAAGAGTAGACGTATTAGTTTAAACTTACGTTCTAAATACATTTTCATGTTCTGAACTGTTATTAAAGATTAAGAAAGTGTGTTGCGTGTTGTTCTTTCTCTCTCTTCATTTCCCGTGCAACAGCTATTTATCGAATACTCAATGCGGCCCAGCCTCACTCAGACTTTATCTAATGTGGCCCCCAGGTAATTTGAGTTTGAGACCCCTGGTCTAAACCCTTACGGTCTAAACCCTTGGAGGAATCAAAGTAAAATGTAAAAGAATTAATTCAATGAAAAATTATGTTTTCCTTAAAATTGTCTTCAGTTGTTTGCTAAATATTTCAAAATTCTAAATTCATTGAATAAATGCATTATTTATTTGCACATGATTTGTCACCCCATTTTTCTCATTTCTCATAGATATCAGGCTGATCAATTGTAGTTAATCTAAATTCTTCATCTGCTATTCATTAACCCTCTTCAAACCCCAGACCCCGTATCACCAACAGGAAATAAAAGCTTTGGTGCTTCTTTGTCCTCAGACCTCTATGTGGTGTGACAGAAACTGACCACAAGTTCCACAAATAGAAACTGGAATAATTGTTCCCTCTTTTTATTTCTTACAGAATGAAGATGTCTCTGGGAGTCGTCGTCCTCTGTGTCCTGACACTCGTAGAACTGAGCGATGAGGCTGTGTATAAAAAGCTCAGTTCAGTTGATGATTTGAAAAGTGTTTATTCAGAGAAATATCTGCCGATGCACAACCTCATCCTGCTCCACTGGTTTGCCAACACAGTTAACATAAATAATAACAATGTTGTACATCTGACTTATGACCCAAGTAGAGATTTTGGTTCCCACTACTATGGAAACTGTGACGAAATGCTGGCCCCAGTTCCTCAGGGATACCAGTACTACACAGTGGGCAATCTGAATCCACCCAATGGGAACTTTCCTCCATATGTTCTTTACCCTCAAGTTATAGAGTATGCATGGATGGGTCGAAACAGAGATCGCATCATTGTCCAGGCTCAAACTGGTGGATCTCACAGGGTTAGCCAAATGTACCTCACCAAACACTTCACAAAGCCCAGTCAGTGCTCCAGGTATGACCCAAACTACACCTTTGAACTATCCACTGATCTGCTCCAACAACTCAGACTCTTTTCATTCACCAACAACTCGCAAACACTGCAGCAGCTCAGGGATCACTTTGAAGAGAACATTGATGACACCCAGTTAAATGACCTCATAAACATCTGGGGTAGTGCCCAAGCTCGCCTTGGACTGCTGTTCCTGATTGTAACACCACAAAGAGCCAACATGATTGGACTGTGCAAACAAAAGAGTTTTCTGGTTACAGATTCAGCAGTGGACATAACAGATGATTGGCAGAACTGTGAACTGCAACAG
The DNA here is from genome assembly GCF_026225935.1 of Boleophthalmus pectinirostris. NCBI lineage: Eukaryota > Metazoa > Chordata > Actinopteri > Gobiiformes > Gobiidae > Boleophthalmus > Boleophthalmus pectinirostris. The sequence continues at coordinate 13,051,310 of NW_026571299.1, forward strand.
ATGCAGCTTGATGTGAAAACTGGAGACAATGGAAAAGCCAAGATTGTTTGGAGAAATGTTCCTCAGAACCAGATAAATGATGGAGCAGCCATGGTGCTTTTCAACAACCAGATAGACCAGAAGAATAATATCACATATAAAGTAATCCAGAGCAGCGAGGGGAGTTTGACACCTTAGTGCCCTTGAACGAGGGGCTGCAGGTTCGGCTGCACAAAGTACAGGGTTATTTGATGAAAGAAGAAGTTTGCAGAAGTCAAGAATTTGAAAGCGCAGATGCTGTTCCAATCTGTGGCAACCAGGCTAAACTGCAGCTTAATACAAAAAATGGAAAATTCTGTTTTATGCTCTACATTGAGAAAAGATTCCAACAGTGGATATCAGGTTTTTGTTATTCCTGGGTAGGACTGTACAAGTCTCCTAAAGATAGCCCACGTGACTATCTGTCTGGTCAGTGGCAATGGACAATCAAATTTAAACAAAGCCCAGACACTGATGATTTTGAAACCTATTTTTATTGCACAGGTACGGCAGTTACTTCAGGTTACCAAGCTCGATTTATGATCAGTGATTACAACGAAATAGCACGCACTCCACCATGGCCTTGACCAGAAGACAGAACCAAGCCTCCCAACCATTAGAAATATATATATAAAAATTGATTTATTTTGATGATATCACTCCTGATTAAATCATATTCTGTATTTCACCATGAATGAGCTGGTGAATAACTCCATTTTGGATGTTTGCTGATCTTTGTTTGCTTTTTTTTAATCTCTTTTTTGTTTTCTTTTTATTTGTAGACTCTAGACCAAATTATATTTTTTAACAGTCATTATAATAATAATTCATTATCACAATCTATATAATAATAAATCAATATTTTAGCTCAGTTCACAATTTTATTTTGATTATATATTTAGTTTTCATTGTTCTACTTTAATGTGGGCTAAGAATTACAGCCTATTATAGCCTATATAGCTTTAGTTGTCATTTAATTATAATCAAAACCCAATCTCACTCGTTTGTATGTGTTATTGAAATAAAATCATTTTACTCTTAAAGCCTTTTGGTGAATCTGTTAAACCCACACTTTTGTTTTTTGTCCACACTAATCCAATTATGCCATCCCCACTCTTCTTTCGGCTTTTGGTCAACTCTGAAGCAGTCATTCTTTTCCCTCTTCTGTTAGAAAACCTCACATTATGAAGCCCTGCACTTTTGAGTTTATGTTCAGTATATGAGGAAGTAAAAAGCCAAATATGTCTGACACAGTTTTACAAGTTCCTGGTCATCACAAAACCCCTCACAAAGTCAGGGGGAGTCCGTCCTTATCAAAACAAATTAAATTTTGTAAATGATCAGTGAGCAGTGAGCTCCTTCATTTCACATGGGTCAATGAAATGAACAAATCGAGACACAACAGAAAGAGTGGTGACCAGACTGAGATTCCTCAATATAAGAAGCACAATCATTCTGGACTTATTTTACATTACAAACTGTTCTACCTTGTGAAAACTGTACATGTTCTGAAATGTGATTCTTGCATTAGTTTGTCAGTTCATATTTCAGTACATTTTTATGGACATGTTTAAAATGAAATGTCCTATTAAAGCACAGACATCTTGAGACAAATGTGTATGAGATTAAAAGAAGTATTAAAGTGCAGCTGTCAGCGATGCCATGTTTGTTTGGGCTCACTTGGGCACTTCAACTTTTGCTTCTGCCCAAACCACAATGCTGCTCTGTGATTGGCAAATGGCTATCCAGACACAAACGTAGGAGCCTGCAATCACATATTTTGGTGCTACTGACATGCAAGATATTTCCATATTTCATTATTGGTCTGATACAGGATAATTTTCAGCTCCAATATTTTGTGAGGTAGGTCTAGGGGCTTATGTGTCATTCCTAATTTGTCCTCAGTGATTTATATGTAAATAGAACAGCAATGAAGCTAAAGAGGTCACGTAGCCAGAGCCAAAAATCTCCTTTACTGCACTTCAGGTTTGGATTTCTGATCCCAAGGGTCTTGAGGAATCTCAGGGTGGAGCTTCCTGTGTAGCATCTGTATACAGTCTCCACTGGAAAGGTGTAAGATCTCCACTCAGTTTGTTGGCATATGTGCACAAACTCTGCATACTGTTTGAAAAAAAAAAAAGACAAAAGTTATATCTGGTTGAGAGAAAAGCACAAACATCTTCACTGCCCAATTTCTCACAAAAAAATCATCTGTATGTAGGTAGGTTGAAGTATATCTGGTACTTGTACATTCTCGGTTGGATGGCTTGGCCACTTTGCATTCCGTGCAAATCTCAGTGCTGCTCTGTGATTGGTCTGCCTGCTGCTGAGTGGATTTAAACCTCACAGTTTGGATTCTCGTTTATGAACTCTCAAATATCACAAGAATTCACTGCCGTATAAAGGAAAAAACAAAACGTGTTCAATGAGAATACGAGAGAGAGACTTTATTGATCCTGAGGGAAATTCAAGTTTTGCTGCAACAACATTTACACTGTGCTTCTCAGTGGTCTTTGAGTCTCAGTCAAAGGTCTCAGTGCAGGTTAACAGGAGGACTGGTCAGGCAGGGTCAGCAGATCTGTGTCAGGGCAGTTTGAGGTGAAGAAGAGTCAAAAGTGTCACTCCTCTGTGTCCGGCATTATCACAGCAGCGTCCAAGGGGATCCAGGTGAACACAACAGGAATGCCCTCACTCTTACTCCACTCTGATGGTTAAGCTGGTGATGAAATAGTTCATTCCCTCAAAGTGTTTCCTCTGGAAGGTCTTCTGTCACATTTGCTGCCACATAAAAGCCTGTGACATCTCAAATGTCCATAGCCAGCTCTTTACCTAGTCTCTTGCACAGTCTACAGTCTACAAGATACAGGAAAAACAAACAGCTCATTTTATACAGTCCAACAGTCCCTTACTTGCGTCCTTCGAACTGCACATGCTGCACTTCTTGATGGTATATGTTTAAAAACTGAGCTAAAAAAAAATGACATCTGCCACAAAAACAGTCAAAGCAGTGAAAAATGCATTTGCAAAATTTTGGCTGTTTCCAAATGTCCACACTTTTCCCTAGGTCACTGTGTAGGGGTCATGCAATGTTTTGTGGTGCCCAAATGTCCAGTAAGTGAAAAAGTAGTAGACTCAAAATATCTCACAATATACCATGAAAAGTAATAAGCATGCTGTTTCTTTTGTGTTAGTTTTCATTTTTAATAGCTTGTATTAAACTTGTATTTCTCAGACACCCAGTTGCACTATCCTCAGTTTTTATAGGTGGCAGAATCAGAAATTGAAGAACAAAAATGGGTGAGAGGCATTGTACATTCAGTTCCTGGTAATGAAAGATGACTCACGAATTTAGGGGCTGGACTTGATCTGAGTAATAAATATTAAGTTTATCCTGGCCATGCTTTATTTCTTTGTTGAATTCCCCAAAGGACACCTCCAGAGCGACCACATACTGTACATCACTGCGACAACAGGTGAGTACATTTATCATTATCTGCTGTACATCTTTATATCTACTGTAGGTAATAAAGAAAACAAATGTTAATCCATACAAATGTTTAATAAAATTACTGTAACAAGTCAACTTGATTGTTCATGTCTGTTATAACAGAAACATGTTATTAAGTGGTTTTAAGTGACTGTTATGGTCTTCTCAGTGCCCAGTAAATGTATATATTTTGTATTCTATTCTTTACTTGTATGTGTAAGTAAAATCTTATCTACTCCCTGAAAACAAACAAACAAACAAACTACTAGGTAATTAAATCTAAATCTGAAATCTATTTTATTAAATTAAGTATTTTTACGAGTAAATACTTGTCTGGAATTCTTTGATCTTAATGAATCTTAGAAAAACTTTGTAATTAGACTAAATAATTTTGTTGCTAAACACAAACTGTTCAGTGATCACCAATATGGCTTTAGGTCACAAAGAGCTAGTTCAATCCATCAGCGTGTGGAGAGGCAAATGACAATAGAGAGTACACAACCAGAGACATTTGTAGATCTAAAGAAGGACTTCGACATTATTGACCATGTGCTACTTGTAAGAAAAATGAAAAAAAAAAAAAAAAAAGTTAAGGACAGATCAGTGATCAGTGTGTACATATAGATAATGCAAATTCTGACAGAAAGGTGTTTACACATGTTATTCCACAGGGCTCCATCATGGGGCCTAAATTATTTAGTATGTACATGAATGATGTCTGTGAGTCAGCGGACAAATTAAGCTGTATCCTATTTGTGTATGACACCAGTCTCAGGTGTTCAGGAAAACAACTTCTGCACACTGTACAAAAAGATCTCACAAAAATAAAGGAACAGTTAGTAATGAATAAACATTCAATGAATTTGGAAAAAAAAAAAAAAAAAAAAAAAAAAAAAAAATAAATATATATATATATATATATATATATATATATATATATATATATATATATTATATAGTAAAATAATAATAATAATAATAATAAAAAATTTTCTACTCCAAAAGAAGCCTTAAAAAGGTTAAAAAGGTATTGAAAAGGTATAAAGCACTATTTTTTTTAAAGCTACAGTACAGAGCTCTAGAATGAGCCATGCATTAAATTTGTTCATTTTTTCCCTCTTATATGTACAGAAAGTGCTGGTGAAACTGTAAACGCAAAGTTGTTGTTCATACGTTGCTTTTTCTTCTTAGAGTTCTGTCAGTGTTTAAAAGGGCTAGGCATAAGTACTTTTTACTTTAGTCTAAACCCTTATGGGCTAAACCCTTGGAGGAATCAAAGTAAAATACAAAAGAATGAATTCAATGAAAAATGATGTTTTCCTTAAGATTGTCTTCAGTTGTTTGCTTAATATTTTTAAATTCTAAATGCACTGAATAAAGGTATTTATTTGCACATGATTTGTCACCCCATTTTTTTCTCATAGATGCCAGGCCAATCAATTGTAGTAAACAAATTATTCAACTGCTATGCATTATCACTCTTCAGACTCCAGACCCCGTATCACCAGCAGGAAATAAAAGCTTTGGTGCTTCCTTGTCCTCAGACCTCTATGTGGTGTGACTGAAACTGACCACAAGTTTCACAAATAGAAACTCTTTCTTTTTCTTACAGATTGAAGATGTCTCTGGGAGTCATCGTCCTCTGTGTCCTGACACTCGTAGCACTGAGCGATGAGGCTGTGTATAAAAGGCTGAGTTCAGTTGATGATTTGAAAAGGGTTTATTCAGAGAAATATCTGCCGATGCACAACCTCATCCTGCTCCACTGGTTTGCCAACACAGTTGACATCGATAATAACAATGTTGTACGTCTGACTTATGACGCAAGTAGAGACTTTGGTTCCCACTACTATGGAAACTATGATGGTTTGTTGGCCCCAGTTCCTCAGGGATACCAGTACTACAGAGTGGGCAATCTGAATCCACCCAATGTTCTTTACCCTCGAATTAGAGACCCTGTGTGGATGGGTAAAGACAGAGATCACATCGTTGTTCAGGTACAAACTGGTGGATCTCGCAGGGTTAGCCAATTGTATCTCACCCAACACTTCAGGCGACAGGGCAGGCAAGGCTCCAGGTATGACCCAAACCACACCTTTGAACTAACCACTGACCTGCTCCAACAACTCAGACTATTTTCATTCACCAACAACCCACAAACACTGCAGCAGCTCAGGGATCAGTTCAACCAGAACATTGATGACACCCAGTTAAATGACCTCACAAACATCTGGGGTGGAGACCAAGCTCGCCTTGGACTGCTGTTCCTGATTGTAACTCCACAAAGAGCCAACATGATCAGAAGATGCAAGCAAAAGAGTCCTCAGGTTACAGATTCAGCAGTGGACATAACAGATGATTGCAACAGGTGCAGCTTGACGTGAAAACTGGAGAAGATGGAAAAGCCAAGATTGTTTGGAGAAATGTTCCTCAGAACCAGATAAACGATGGAGCAGTCATGGTGCTTTTCAACAACCAGATGGACCAGAAAAATAATATCACATATAATGTAATCCAGAGCAGTGAGGGGACCTCAGCGCCCCTGAATGAGGGGCTGCAGGTCCGGCTGCACAAAGCACAGGGTTATTTGATGAAGGAAGAAGTTTGCAGAAGCTTAAAATTTGAAAGCGCAAATACTGCTCCAATCTGTGGCCAGTGTGCTGAACTGCAGCTTGCTGCAAAAAATGGAACATTCTGTTTTATGCTCTACATAGAGAAAAGATTTGAACAGTGGAAATCATTTTTTTATAGTTCCTGGGTAGCACTGTACAAGTCTCCTAAAGACACCCCAGATCAGTATCTGACCAAGCAGTGGCAATGGGCGAGCGCATTTGAACAAGGCCCAGACTGTGGTTATTATAACACCTATTATTTTTGCACAGGTACTGCAGTTACTTCAGGTTACCAAGCTCGATTTACTAATAGTCCTTACAATGAAATAGCACGCACTCCACCATGGCCTTGACCAGAAGACAGAACCAAGCCTCCCAACCATTAAAAATGATTTATAAAAATGTATTTATTTTGATAGTTTCACTCCTGATTAAATCATATTCCGTATTTCAGTGCATGAGCTGGTGATAATGCCCTTGTGCTTGTGTGCTGATCTTTGTTTCCTTTTTTATCTCTTCTTTGTTTCATTTGATAGTTTTCATTTGCAGACTCTAGACCAAATCATATTTTTAACAGTCATTATAATAATAATTAATTATCACAATCTCTATAATAATAAATCAAATATTTTAGCTCAGTTCACAATTTTATTTTGATAGAATTACAGCCTATTACAGACTATATATTTTTTGTTGTCATTTAATTATATTCAAAACACAATCTCACTCATTTGTATGTGCTATTGAAATAAAATAATTTTACTCTTAAAGCCTTTTGGTGAATCTATTAAACCCATACTTTTGTTTTTTGTCCACTCTAATCCAATAAAGCCATCCTGCTTCTGGTCAACTCTGAAACAGTCATGCTTTTTCCTCTTCTGTTAGAAAACCTGTATTCTACATCTGCGTTACAGCCTCACATGATCACATTATAAAGCCCTGCACTTTTGAGTTTATATTCAGAGTGTATGAGGAACTAAAAAGCCAAATATCTCTGACACAGTTTTACAAGTTCCTGGTCATCACAAAACCACTCACAAAGTCAGGGGAAGTCCATCTGTATCAAAACAAATTTAATTTTGTAAATGATCAGTGTGCAGTGAGCTCCTTCATTTCACATATGTCACTGAAATGGACAAATCTGACTGACGTGTTTGAGTCCGGTCGAGACACAACAAAAGGAGTGGTGACCAGACTGACATCCCTCGATATAAAAAATACAAAGATACATCATTTTGGACTTTCCAGACAATACTTTTCTGGCTTCATATTTGATCTTATTATTGGCAATTATCAAACAAAATGCAGGAACACTATTTAGTTTTTATTTAATACACTTTAGTTGTTTGCTAAACAGAGTTTAAAACTATATCATAATGTTGTAATATAAAAAACATTCCTTGAGTTGTATTTAGTTTAATTCACATATAATTTAGTATTCCTGTATAGGCTGTGTTCACACACTTAAATTAAATAAAATAACAGAAACTGTTCAAAATCAAGAATATATGTTGCAATTTATGCAATTTAAATCAAAATGCATATTTTACGTACTTATTTATTTTTATTAAAATTATGTATTTCATAAATCTTTAATTAATTAAAATGTATTTATATGATTCATATTTTAGAACCACATCTATTTACAGTGATAATTAATATTTCTCAAAAATATCTTGATGTTAACTTATTGTAGTATTAACCAGTATTTTGTTTATTTTATTCTATTCTTCATTTCAGACACACTTGGTTCATACTTAAAGAAAGGACAGGATCCAAAATATACACAACAGTCAAATTAGTCCAATTAGAGTTAATTTTATTTATTTGTATTTTACCTTTATTAAACCAGGAGGTCCCAGTGAGATTCAGACCTGGCCAAGGTTCCAGCCAACACAATCTATACAAAACAGGAAAATCACAAGGTTTCACATTATAAAACCATTTACACCTCTGAAGAAAAACATACACACGTCTCGGTTATCACACTTTTTTTTACAATTTTCTTGAACTTATTAAGTAACACCATAGATTCCAATTTATTTTCATTAGTGAGTGTGGAGTTTCAGCCCAGTGCTTTCTCAGAGCAGAGCCGGATCTAAAAGGGCGCTAAGCAAAATTTGGCTTGGGGGGCCTCGCAACTTCACTGCCACTTGGGTTAAACAGTAGAATATTTTTAGGTAAAAGGCAAACCAGGCACTCCAGAAAAGCAAAAGATGCATGAGGAAAAGTATAGTTAAAAGGCCAGTTTTCATCATGTGCTCGGTCCATAAACTGCAACAGACTTTCTCTTGTATAGGGCTGCCAGTCGTATACCTTCGAACTCCATGCAGAAAATAATAATTCCTCAATGGAATTTAGAAATGAGGAGTATGGTGGAATTATCAAAGAATAAAATAAGGTGTCATTTGATAAGTTAAAAACAATGTAAAAAGTGCAGTAACCAAGGCATATTTTCTTGAGAGATGCAAATGGTATAATGTGTATTTTGTGATTTTCCTGTTTTGTATTAACTGTGTTGGCTGCTACCTTGGCCAGGTCTCCCTTGAAAAAGAGATTCTGAATCACAATAAAAATGCTTCCTAAATAGACAGCACACGGCAAACCTATTCTGATCTCAAGAGCTGCTTATACAACATATCTGTACTGGGACAAGGTGCATTTTGCTCAAACACGTGAATAAATCGGGTACAATCTCTTTAAGTATTTATTTAACACTGACCTAATGGCGATTATTGTATCTCTAAACATCTCTAAACTGCTTATTTTAAATATTCTGTGTTGGATTTGCAGTAGTCAGAAAAAAGAAGAGTGAAAGTGGAAATCCTTGTCTGGTTTAAATGGTCTCAAAACCATATGAGTGTTTAATCTGTACACCACGCGTCCTTTGTCAGGGTCTAATGCTCCTAAAGTACTCTGTTCTATGTGCCACAAAGGAGATTAGTCTAAGTAGTTCAAAAAGGCCCAGCTAATCCGAAAAGTGTGCCTCCATTACACTGTGGTTAAAGGAGATATTGAGAGCGGCGCGTCTGTCTCCCACGCTAAGGGACCACTGACCTAAAAACACCCCTTTGTCTTAAGCTTTATGTAACCTTTATGTCGTGGAGGCTGTAGTGTATTTATACTGGACGTGTGGGGGTGTAACAGTCGATGGCGAGGTCCTAAACATGTGTGGAGACCATCTATTACTGACATCTAGAGGAAACATGCTGTCAGGTTCCTGTTTTGTTGAGCTGATGAACTTTGTGCAATGTGGAATTCTTATTATGCTATACTTTACAATAGTCACACATGGAAAATAAGAATAATGCAATTTCACTTTACAACTTACAACTCTAATGAAGTATGTTTTCATTTGAATACATGAATAAGTCTGCTGTAGGGCATCTGACACAAATTTGCCAAATCAGTGTACAAAAAGATCATGGTTCAGATTTGAAGATAGGGTCCTAAACAAACTAATGCAGGGGCCATCAAACTAAGGCCCGTGGGTTGACTCCGGCTCGCCACGTCCCTCTGACCGGCCCCCCAGCCCCTCTGCCCTCCACCACTTGAACTGGCCCTATGAGGCAATCCTCAAAAGTTGTCATGGCCTATTTTTTTATTTTATTTTTTTAATTTGGCAAATAATAACACGTCAGCATCTTGTATTTTGTAATTTTTTTCAATTAAAAAATTATATTTATATGAAGTACAGTCGTCCCTCGCTATATCGTGGTTCACCTTTCGCTGTCTCGCTGTTTCACAGACTTTTTTTAGTTACATTTTGCATGCCTTTTTTTTTACGGAGTATGAACCCCCCTGGATAAGAGACTGTAGACCATTGTCAGTCAATGTCCTCCTCTGTGCCGTGTCTCCTGTACAGTACAGAATGCATTCAGATCCCAAATTAAATAAATGTTCGATCTCTAGCAGTGTGATTCTGAAGTGCTATATGTTTGCAAGTTTTCTCCCTGACAAAATCCACAATGTCTGCACCAACAAAGGCTTCTGCAGTCGCACCCAAAAGGCAGAGGAAGACGCTAGCCATTGCACAAAAAGTTGGACTTCTGGACATGCTGAAGGAAGGTAGAAGTTACGCAGCTGTGGCAGAGTCTTGCACCGGGTCGAGTACGGGCAAATAGTTGCTGAAATGGGCGGGTTTTAATGTTCTGGAATTTTACGGGTGGTATGTGGGCGGGTAGTGATTACACATGAGTGGGTCAGGACTAAACCAGGACTAAACCAGGACTAATCTTGGACTTAAAAGAGAGAACACTGAAGCAGGGTGTCCGCAAAGCGCGATCGGGCGACAGTTATGCTTACCTCCCTGGGGTGCGGAGCTCTACATTGATCCTTTCTCCTCACCTCTGAGCCTGTCCTGACAGTGAGTCCTGTTTCAGTCCTGGAATCAGTCCTAGGTTAGTCCTGGTTTAGCCCTGGTTTAGTCTTGGTTCAGTCCGTGGCGTATGCAGCGCAAAAGTTTGATATAATCTCGGGTTAACAGGTGGGTACGGTGCTGTACTGTGCGGGTGAAGGAGTCCAAAAATGGACCCATGTAAGACTCTGATCTGTAGGGCTCCATTATGGAATAAATTAATCTTTGGTTTGTTACATAAAGAAGGAGGAAAATAACCTAAGGACGGCAGCAGCAATAAATTTTAAGAAGGATGCAAAAAGGGTTAGGTAACTGTCCTGTCTGAGAAAAGTGTATAAAGGGTGTGGTGAGGGGTTTTATGGCCTTAAAACAGATATAATAATTGTAAAATATAAAGCTGACTACGTAGCGGATTTTAGAACGTAACCACCGAGATAAACGAGGGACCACTGTATTTATATTTATATTTAAGTAATTATATGACATATTTACATTTGCTGATGAAATTTTGCCACCTGACAAGCTCGAGATCAAACAGTGGCAGTCAACGCACACGCAGAGTTCTGTAGTGCAGTAGCAAAAATAGCGAGTGTTAAAGTACGAAAAGTTGACAGAGAGTGCTGAGTTTTCAAAGAACAGTGGACCACCGATTATTTTTGTGTTCCGTGTAAGGACTGTGCAGTTTGTCTGATATGTAAAGAAAGTGCGGCGGTTTTCAAAGAATATAATCTGCGTCATCAGGGTCATACAATTCCGTAATATGGCCTCCATCACAGTCAGGAGTGATAATGTGGCCCCAGAGAAAAAAGTTTGGTGACCCCTGAACTCATGTGCACTTCCCCAATGTGGTTTTAAGGCTGGTTTATAGTCCAGCGTCAGGGTCCAGGTGCATCATGGGAATCTAAACCATTTAATTTGCATTCATTTTGATAACAGAACAAAACATGTAAATAAACAGTCAGTCTAAGCTCATATACTGTTTATACATATATTTCTATGACAAAATTAAGCTGTTCCATGCTGTTGTTCTTAAATAGTTGTCCATATAGTCTTTGTGGATCAATCAATCACAGCCCATGGATTCAGCGGAAATTCAATGTGTTGTAACTTTTTGGCCGAGGTTCACGTACACGCCTGAGCACCACAAACTTTCTGATTGGCTGTCAAGTGCGTCTGGGAGCTGTGTGGGACATCCGTGCAGATTTACCGGCCACCAATTTAGCTAGAACATAGGTAACTGACATAATGAATAACTTTTTTTGGACAACACTGCTGGAAATGAAGAGCAGGGAGGACATTCAGCAAATTGTCAGAAGTGGGAATTGGTCTCACTACACAGAGGCCAGCAAAGAGCCTGGCATCTGCACTGGAGCTTGGATCGTTTGACCACTGGGCAACGTTTTATGATACAATTTGATATTATTTCAGAGGCTGTACATCTTTGTTATGGCTTTGCTTATATGAGTGTGGTGACAGGTGTAGATTGGCACGGCTGACTCACAGATAAAACTGCCCAGCCTAATAAATAAAATACATAAATAATACATTTCACATTGGGCTGCACAATATGTTACAACCAAATCAAAATCACCCAAAGGTGCAATGATCAAACAAAAAGGACAAAAATATCCTGGTTGTGCGGGGTCAAGCAGTTGTGGAGGTTGGATGGTTGGGGAGAGGGGCATGTGGGATGGCTCTTAATGACTGTGTTACGTCTTTGTCTGAAAAGCGCCTTGTGGTGGATACCTCTGCCCCCACTCCATAGTGTCAGTAGTATTTAATTTAATTTACATTAAGTTAATTACCTTGCACACAATTTTATTCCTTTATTTAGACTTATATTCTAATTTGAGTGCACACATTTTAGTTAATATAAGTCTGAATTACTTACACTTGTTCTTTTTGGGGTTTTTTGACGGAGGACCCTTGGGAGAGACCATCATGACTCAACAAGGGGGGGAAGGAGCACTATTTAGTTAGTTTTATTAAGTTAGTTTGTTTAGTTTGCTTTAAGACCACTTTTTTATCACTTATTATTTTCTGTATTATAATGATTTGCCTTTTTGTTACTTTGATTAAGTAGTTTAGTTAATTATTTAGTGTAATTCCTCCCTCTTGTGTTTAGCTTTAGTTGGTCCTCAAGTATTTAAACACCCCTGCTCCTTTGTCTGGTTGGATTATTTTTGTTCTGTTCAGGTTGATTTGAGTTACCCCAGTTGGGCTCGGCTTTTTTGTTAATTATTTACCTAATTTGAGCCGTTGTTAAATTATATATTTTTTTGACTTTATTAAATTTAAACTTATTTTATACCTTGTCTTTGCCTTTCTGTTTGGTCCACTACATGCTTTATAAATAAAGTTTGACTGATTGATTATCTGACTCTACGATCATGTTATGAAATGAGTTTATCAGTATTAATATTTTCAGTTTTCTCTGGTGCATTGTATAACTTTTCTGGTGGAGGGTTGAGGAAAACAACCTTTTCTTTCGTGTTTGTTAGTTTCGGCACATTGCACAGTCCATCCAGGGTGTTATCTGCCTAACAAGTCATGGCATCATCCCTATCAGTAGTTTTTGTCCTATTTAGTTAGTTTGCTATTAGATAGATTGGAATATTATGCATTTGTCTTGAGATGTATCTATGAGTCTCACAGCTGTGATCAGAGCCCTTATCTTCAAATGACCTCAGAGCAATAACGAACTATAAAAGTGATTATCCAAAGTTATTTATCCTAACAGTCCGTCAAATGCTTTTTTTTCTTCATGAAGATTGCTTTGTTACCTGGTCCTCGAAGGGTTGACCAGGTTTTGTATTCACCATGTGTGTCTGTGTGTCTTTCCACTGCGATAATTCTGCCATTTATAGACCGATTGTCACTAAATTTGGTACGTGGGTCGAGCCCTCATGCCCAATGCCGCAAAAAAAGTTTGGTGATGATCTGAGGTCATTTGAGGTCACATGGGTCAATTGAATGGTCACGCCATTATAAAAGAGGCAATTTCAGCAATTTCTGAACCTTCTGTGGGCTAAAATATTCACCCAATCATCACACAAGTTGGCACACACATAACCGGGGTACACTGGATGTTACAGGTTGAAATCGGTCAAGGTCACTTAAAGGTCAAGGTAACCAAGGCCAAATATGCGTTTTTGGTCATAACTCCACCAAGGATCGAGCTAGAGCAACGGGAGTGCTCTCAAAATCTCAGAAAAATCATCTATTTATAATTCAATGCATTTGTATAGTCAAATAGTAATATTTTTTGACATAATCACTAATTATAACAGTTCCTTTTTCTTTCAGTGTATGCTGTTAAAATTCTAACTGGAACGAAAATAATTTCCATTTCTTCTTATTCTGGTGAGACACAACACACTGATCTACAGTCACAGAACTACATATACACAACTCATTAACAATTACATTTTCATTACATGCTAGTAAACACAGACATTCTCATGTGTGACCAATATCACACAAATGTTCATGGGCACTGTACAGCTACACACATTACATTGTGGATATAATGATCACATAATGTGGGCTGGACTCCTCATAAACTGCTTCTGTGGTAATGAACTGCCCCCACAGATGTCTCATGGGGGACCATGTTTCTATCTCTAATTGCGCTTGTTTGCAATGGTTCACAGTATGGCATTAAACCTTTCTATCTTCATGGAGACCAAACCAGACCAAGTTACAGGTCAGATCTCACAGTGAGAATGCTTGCAGTACAACCAGAACGCTGCAGCTCGGCTCCTTACTTGAACTAGGAAGTAGGAGCACATGTGTCCTGTGCTCAGGTCTCTGCACTGGCTCCTGTGGCAGAGAATAGACTTTACAGCGGCTCTGCTTGTGTACAAATCTCTCCATGACCGAGCACCAAAGTACATCTGTCACATGTTAGTGTCATATGAAACATCTCGCACTCTGAGGAGCTGAGGGACCGGTGTCCTGCTGGTGCCCAGAGTCAGGACTAAACACAGGGAGTCAACGTTTCAGGTTCACGCAGCTAAAACCTGGAACAGTCTTCCTGAACATGTGAGACAGACTCTTCTGTGACGCTGTTTAAATCCAGGCTCAAAACATTTCTGTTTAACTGTGCATATAACTGAAAAGTTTTCATTCCACACTCTTCTCTCTAATTTATCTAATTAATGTCTGTCTCTCTTTTTAATTTTTATCTTTAATTTTGTGATGATTATTTATGTTTTGATTTGTGTGTGTGTGTGTGTGCGTGAATTTAAAGTATTTCTTATTCTGTAAAGCACTTTGAATTACTTTGTGTATGAATTGTGTTATACATATAAACTTGCCTTGCCTTGTTTTTATTTTTATTTTTATTTTATTTTTTTGTATTTCTGTGCTATAAATCCACTTGTTATTGGGTTAATGTAAAGTCGAGCAGGTTCTACTATGGACCAGTCCATAGAAACAAGCAGGTGACAGACTCCCTACCGAAAAGTTACACAGTGCACCTTTAATGCTCCTGGAGTTGTTTACAATGTGCACTCTGAACAGAATCCTACTTTTTAAACATACATCGCAAGTCCAATCACTATACTTTATTTTCAAAAACCATGCAGCTCTACTTAATTATACTATGTTATTTTGTTTCCTGTCTGCTGTATAATATAATTGCAACAGCTCATCACAAACTATTCAGTTAGTCAAACGCGGAACCTTGTATTTATTTTCCCATCTGAAAATCACCACACTGCGTCTAATTACTGTTTACAAGTGCATTTGATTGTCATTCACTGCTGTTATAAACCAAGACGGCCCCCTCAGTGCTTTTTACCCACCGCACAGAGACCAGTCATTATAATTAGGGACATGACCGAACATCACTGTAGAGAGTTTGTGGTTTATTTACAAATACACATGTTTGTTTAGATGACCTTTGGGTTACTCTGACAATCCCGTTTCCCCGACGGAGGTATAATTGTTGTATAACTAGCCGCAGCCACAGTCATTTTGATTTTATTTGATTTCTTTTGAGAATGTGATGCAATGCGAGCGCAAAGTCATGAAAGGTGGCTGGATTTCATTGTTGTAAATGAAGAAATGTAATGTGTTTTTTTAGAGGTGGACTATATTAAAAGTGCATTGTGTAACTTTTTGGTTGGGGGTCTGTCACCTGCTTGGAGATGTCATTGCTCTCTCTGGAATGTTCCACAGTATTACATTAAGCAACTCTACCTTACATTTAATACATTACAGGTGATTTATAGCTTGAAAAATATCTAGAAACACATGCACAGTGACTGTGAACAGGGTCGCCTCTCCACAGATCTGACCTGCAACTTGGTCTAGTTTGGTCTCCATCAAGACCATACCATAATGTGAAACATTCCAGACAAAGCAATAACATCTCTGTGGAGAAAAGTGTTTGAAGGGCCCTCCACCAGAAATGTTACACAGTGCACCTTTAACTTTTCTGATGGGGGTCCACCACCTGCTTCTCTCCATGGAGAATGCTTAACATTAAAGGGACAGTCCAGAGTTTTGGACATAGGGCCTCATTTCCTAGTGAGCCAGAGTGTTGGAGACGTGTGGAGATACTTTATAAAATATTTCATTCAGTCCTTGTATTTGCATACATATTTATGTCACTGGTGCTAGGCTAGTGCATGTCAATGGCCATAGTTATCCTGCCACTAAAAATAGTCTTACCCACTCCACAAAACACCCGAAGCAAATGTATTATTACTCCAGACTGTCGATGTAAATGTCTGTGTTGATAGAATAATTTTAGAAGTAAAACCAACCTTGCATTTGAAGGATTTATGTCTGAGCAGCAGCAGCAGTGAGTTGTACTTCCTGATAGAAAGTTTGGCAGCGGCGGACTGATATATGAGAAAATAGTCCCTTAACATGCGATGATTCATGCGATGTAAGGTTAGTTTTATTTTCAGACATTATTCTATCAACACAGACATTTACATGGACAGTCTGGAGTAATAGATTTGCTTTAGGTGTTTTGTGGAGTGGGTAAGACTGTTTTTAGTGGCAGGCTAACTGTGGCCATTGACATACACAATTCTGCATTTAAACATTATTAATTTTACCAGCGCCTGTCTGTATTAAACATTATTGATCTACAGAATGTCGTGATGTAGTCTGAAGCAGCAGTAAAGTAGTTCAAAAAAGGTCATCACAACATTCTAGAATCTCTGCAGCTTAACCCTTCCAGACCTAAAGGCAATTAAATACATTTTTCTTCATTTTGCTTTTAAAACTCCCCATTTTACCCCCTAATGAAGTGTTATACATCATTTTTTCAGTACAATCTGTTATTTCACAATCTGCTGCTGTAGTCGTGTCATTTGGCTGAAATAAAAACTACAGGACCAGAAATACAAATGAAAAAATAAAATTCACACTCTTGTATAAACAACTTTTAGGACATAAAAAATGTTTAATTTAGGACCTTGCAAAATATCAAGTCTGCAAATAAACTAAAAATCTCATTTCCTCAAAACAAAATCAAAAAAGTGCAATGTGACTGGTGCAGGTCATGGAAACAGCTGGAGTCAGGTCCAGGGCACAGAGCCACATCACTTCCTGCATTTCCATGGGGTTTATTACATTTGGTTTTGGACATTTGGACTCAAATAAACCTGAAAATAAAAAAAATAAAAAGACCAAGATGTGTCATTTTCCATTTATGTGAGAAATCTCTGCAGTCTGAAATCAGCGACTTTTTCAATTCTTCTGAACACAGACGCTCAGAGCATTGACCATTTTGACTCACTACACTCTTTGGCAAAGTTTAGACCAATCAAAATGGACGGAGCGCAGGAGTTTGGCTGAAAAAGTTCCTATTGGACACTATTGGACAAGTCATCTCACAGCGAGTGACAGAGAACAATGCCAGAAATCTGCTCGGGAAGCCGTAACTATCAGCTTTTCAAGAAAAAAGTATGTTTGTAGTTTTTATGGTTAGAAAGTTGTGTACGGTTTTGTAAAACATGTCAGATGGTATTGGAATACGAAGGGTTTTTAAACTGAGCTTTGCTGGTTAAAAGTCCTGTTTAGGAGTTTGATTTTCAACAAAAAAGTAAGAGTGATGAACTGAAAAACTGCTCAGCTCACCTGTTGTACTTTGAGCTAAGTCAGGTCTTTGTGGTCCAGCTGCACGAAATGTCTGTTACAGTGTCTCTGTCTCTGTCCACAGTCCTTACTGAAGGTCAGCGCGGATTCACTGTGCATTTTAGAGCGACTTTATTCAATGTTTTTAATCATATGAGTGACACCAGCGCACACACAAGGCTCGTATGGTCAAGTCGTGTGTGTGCTCGTACACAAGCCTCCGTGCCGTGCTTTCACCTGAATGACAGGTGAATGACAGATTCAGATTCAGAAAACTTTATCGATCCCACAGGGCAGTATTTTCAGAGCAGTTCTCACTTCTCACACACACCCCCCCACACACACGAACGCACACAAACACACGCACACACACAAACACACACCCCAACACAGCCACACACACACACACACACCCCACACACACACACACACACACACACCACACACACACACACAAACACCCACACACACACCCCCCCACTGGATCCTCTTATTTAGAGCCGAGTGGAGCATAAGCCCTACCTTTCATGTGCGTAAACACTTTCTATTTTCAAAGTCACATATTTGCATACGCTTCGTGTGAGAGACAGAGCACTGAGAAGAGGTTTAGGGCCAATGATATTCTGAGTGGAAAAGCTAATCCTACCTCGGCTGTATTAGTCACACTGATTTGGGTCAATGCATAGCTTCATAGAAAGAGAGCTACAGGTGAAGTCAAGTGAAGTATGATCGCCCCCTACTGAGCATTTATACGTACATTATTATTATTATCTGGAATTAAGAGGAACTAATCAATACCTGGTCAAGATTGAAAAAAAATAACATTGGCTTTAATGTAAGGTTAAAAGACACATATTGGAGCTTTTAACATTGATCATTCATCAAATACTGGAGTCTTCAACATTTTTCAATCCAGGGACCCCCACAATTGTTGGAGAGCAGGGACCCCCTAATATATATGTGATATACAATTGTGTTTTATATTAAATTGGGCCTAGTGTTGTGTATAAATATAGATACTCTGTTATTGTACGTTCAATACGAGGGGGGTATTCCATCAAGGTCGCTTAACAAGTCCAGGCTTATCCTGAAATCCTGAGCTGAAACTAACTCCATCTCCAGTTTAAGCCTCAACTCATTCCATGACAGAAACAAGCCTGAGTCTGACCAAAACTGCTCAGGCCTGAAGTTTAAGCTGCACTTTGTTCGCGCTCGCTGTGACTCTCAGAAGGCCAGAGCAATGGAGCAACAACATCGGGGAAAATGGGCTCCAAGCATGACTTTTAAAATGGTCTGATTAAACAAGAGAAGAGCCACAGCGCCCATGGACAAGAGTTTGAACTTTTCTGGTCATACAGATCTGGGGAGCGAGAGGAAAGAGACGACTCCCTCCCCTCTCTTGTTCGCTCCCCCTCCTCTCCCGGTCGGTCGCTCCGCAGATTGAGAGGAGGCGGGCTGCGGAGTGTGGAGCCTGGTTAATGCGGGCCAGGGATTGAAGATGCCTCAACCCTTACCGACACACGGTAGTACATGTGGAGCTTAACTTCCGCTGTGTTTAAAAGCACAAAACTCTTCACATGTAGCCTAGAAGAAACGATAAAATCTGGGCCGACGTGTTTGCAATTTGACAGGGAGCAAGAGACAATGTGATCCTTCAGTAAGACTAATAATAAAGGGTTTCTCAAACTTACAGAACTCTGTGTATATTTTTGAGGAGACAACAACATTCTAACATGGCTTAAAGGTGCAATGTGTAACTTTTCTGGTGGAGGGTCCGTCAAATTACTGCTTTGTCTGGAATGTTTCACAGTATGGCATTAAACCTTTCTAGCTCCATGGAGACCAAACCAGAGACCAAGTCACAGGTCAGATCTGTGGAAAAGCAACTCTGCTCACAGTTAGAATTCCTGTTTTTCTAGGTCTTTCTGAGCTATAAAATCACCTGTAATAAATGTAAGGTAGAGGTGTTTTGTGTCATACTGTGGCACATTCCAGGCCGAGCAAAAACAAATCCGTAGAAACAAACAGTTGAAAAGTTACACAGTGCACCTTTAAAGCTCACATTTGGTGTAATATACGACTTTTGCTTGTAAAGACTGTAAACTGTGGAATGCACTGAGTTCCTACAATTAATTCAGACTTCCAACAACTTTGAAATGAATGAAAAACATGGACAGTTTCCTCCCTTTGGCGTGGATTTAGCTCTAATAATTCATAGGTAAACTGGCTCTGAGCAACAACATTCACCAGTCAATCTAAAGATTACTACAGTGTTTTGGACGTGTCTGTTCTGTTCCTCAGGTGTGGTGCGTTCAGTGATGGATGAAAAGTACCATTTCTGACTCCAGGCATTGTGTTGTTTTTGGGCTGTGAAAAATATGTTTCTGAAAAGTCTCCGAGGAACTCTTCCATAACAAACAACTTGATGATAGACATGAGGTAAAGTGTTTGGAGAGATGAACCCAGAGAACAACTTCACTGCAGTTTTGTATCATTTTCCTCCATCTCCTTATAAAGTAGACAACTTCTACTACTTCCACTTTTAGAAGTAGTAGATTCAATAGTAGTAGAGTCAATAGTAGTAGTGTTAGTTGTAGTACTTGATAGTAGAGTAGTACAATCAATAGTAGCAACAGTGGTAGTAGTAGTAGTAGTGGTTGTTGTTGTTGTTGTTGCAGTAGTTGTAGTAGTAGTTATTATTGTAGTAGTAGTAGTTGTTGTATTAGTTGTTGTAGTTGTAGTAGTAGTGGTTGTAGTAATAGTTGTTGCAGTAGTTGATGTAATTGTAGTAGTTGTAGTAGAGTAGTAGTAGTAGAGTCAATAGTAGTAGTGTTAGTTGTAGTACTTGATAGTAGAGTAGTACAGTCAGTAGTAGTGTCAGTGGTAGTAGTAGTAGTAGTAGTAGTAGTACTAGTAGTAGTAGTAGAGTCAGAGAAATGTCAGTGGTAATAGACTTAATTGTAGTAGGAATTAATAGTAGTACTTGATAGCACTAGCATCTGTAATAGTGGAGTAGTACAGTCAGTAGTAGCGTTAGTTGCAATGCAGTAGTAGTAGAACCAGAGAAGTGTCAGTGGTAGTAGTAGGGTAATAATAGTAGTATCTGCAGTATGTGTACAGTCTAGTACTAGTAGTGCCAATGATATAGAAATAGTAGCATCTGTAGTCATATTAAAAGTATCTTAGTACTAGTATATATACCATTATTAGTATCTGTATAAGAAATGTCTGTAGTAGAAGTTTTAGTACTCATATAGTAAGCAATAGTAGTATCTATAGTAAGTTAATAGTTGCAGCATCAATAGTAGAGTCGGTATACAGATGATACAGATGTCAGTAATAGTGAAGACAGTGTTAATGTCAGTGATAGTAGTGTAATAATCACTAATAATATGTTACTGCTAGTAGTAGTAGTAGATTATCTGATCTACGTTATAATGTTGTTTCCTCATCACAAACATACCTGGAGTTCAGTGGTGTAGTGGGGACTTTTTAAGTAGGGGTAAGCGATTTGTGACATCAATTTTCAGTACAAACATAAAGGCGCCAGGAAATTTTTACTCAAAATGATGCAGAATCAAGTTATTAACATTAATGCCATTCATAATCACCTACAGAACATAAATCATAGGCTAGAACACATGAACCAAGACTAAACCAGGACTGAACCAGGCCTAAACCAGGACTAATCTTGGACTTGAGAGAGAAAGAGAAAACCCAGAGCCCGTTGAAAGGGTGTGCTTAGCTCCGTGGGGAGCAGAGCGCCGGTCCTTGGGCCTGCGGTCACCAGACACTCTGTCTTAGTTCAGTTCTGGTTTAGTCCTGGTTTAGTCCCGTTTTAGTCCTGTTTTAGTTCTGGTTTAGTCCAGGTTCAGTCCTGGTCCCCTCATGCCGCAGGTCATTATAGGATAGTAGTGCAGATCTCATGAGCCTGTGCAGGTTGTTTTCACCATTGCCAATAGTTTGACCTTTAAGTTGTAGCTATTTTATATTTACTTTTTTAATATATATCGTATGTAGACAGAAGTGTCCCTACTGGAGCTGTGTTTTGTTTCATTCACACACACATGTTTAACACACAAAACCTGCATATTTAGGCTCTTCTCTCATAATGAAAACACTTTGTTCCACATTGTGATGTCATGTGGTAAAACAGGAAGCGCTCCACTGTGTTTTATAAACTCAATACACCTTCACTAGAATCATTTGGATAATTTCAACTGTGGAACTGCCAATCTCTACTGCACTGAAGATCAAAGGTAGCTGTTCACTTAAAAAAAAAACAACTATACTTAATGACATCACAAGGTGGAACAGAGCATTTTAAGCTTTGGAGATGTAGACAGACTAATTATGATATGACATAAAACCCACAAGTCAATTTAGCGTCATATAGGACCTTTAATTAAACCAGAAAACGATGCTTTGATTGAAGCCCAAACTGTCTGTTTGTTGATTACACATCTCTGCATGTCTTTGGCAGTTTTGACGTTGAAAAGATTTTGACAGGCCTTTTTCGGGTCAAAGTAAAAATGCAGGAAATTCATAATCTGAAGCGCCGCAGTCAGATTTAGATATTCTGCAGACAGCATTTTATCAAAGCTGTCACTGCTGGATCAAAGGTAATGCTTCACTTTGACGCCCTGACATGAAGGATGCTCCAGTCCAGACAGGTGAAAATGTTTTTGGGTCAGCTACTGAATCACAAAAATCCTGTAGTTATTGTCATTATCGGTACATTTCCACAGGCGGTGATCACTTTAAACAAGGTACTTTAAATCTACAGCATGCACTCTATATTTATTTATTAATGCGTTTAACTTAGCTTAGACTAAATTGTGTTTTAATGGTGTCTTTTACTCGTCTTCATATTCTGTAGTTTGTGTTTTTAATATGTTTTAATTTGTCTGTTTGAATGTTTATATGAATTCTGTGCACTCCGGGCTTCTTGTAAGTTTTTTTTCTATGCGGGTTTTATACTGCAAATGGCAAATAAACTATTATAGCGAGGTACCAAACTTTTTATTGCAATATTCATTAAAAAAGATAATATCTAAGTAAGTTAAAAAAGTTAAAAAGAGCTGAACCAACCCGAGTGGCGATAGCAGACTGCATACGCTATCCTCCTCTGGACTTCCTTTGTCAAATACCAACTTTCCATTTTTTATTGCACTTTTAATTTGCAAGTGCATCTATCAGAAACAACAATGATCGTTAACAGACATGTTCACTCTCTGCTTTGTTTGCTGTTGTGTCGCAAGTACTTGGACATCACTGAGTGCTCCAGTGCATTACATACGTCACGACCAAACAGCTGTGATTGGTTAAATAAAAAAGTAGCCACCTACCGTTGAATGAACGAATCTTAATGCTGCGATGAATCAGACTAAAATGATCCACCAATGGAATGTGTTTTTCTTAATTCAAGCAACATTTGATTTTGTTTCATATTTTAAATGCAAAAAGTTGTTGTTTTTCTTATCTTAAAGGTGCACTGTGTAACTTTTCAGGTGAAGGGTCTCCCCAATTGTTTTCCTCCAAGGAGAGCTTTGTTTGGAATGTCAATGTGGTATTAAATCTTTCTATCTTCATGGAGACCAAACCGGGCCAAGTTATTCATCAGATCTGTGGAGAGGTGACCCCGCTCATTTACAGTCAGAATGTTTTTCCAGGTATTTTTGAGCTATAAAACTATCTGTAATTGAATAAATGTAAGGTAGAGCTGTTTAATGTCATACTGTGGAACAATCCAGACAACGCAATAACATCTCCATGAAGAAAAACCTTCGATGGATCCTTCACCAGAAAAGTTACACAATGCACCTTTAAGTGTAGCAATATGAATTTTCATTTATTTTGAAGTACAGAAAGTTACTTGTCAAGATCATGATAAAAACATTTCTTAACAAAAGTAATAGCTAAACTTGGGTGGTTTTTAGTTTTTTCAGAGTATAATTATTTTTACTGACAGAAATAGCTCCTCAGCCTTACTTACTGTGTCCACTGCTTATTACCCACAAGCCTCCTCTTCCGCTAAATCCCTACAATGAGCGGTCGGCTACATCAATTAGCCTGTTTTAGCTGGCAGACCTCTGGGACCGTCACAATGGCCGTGGTGAGAGGAGATTAGTGCTTTTGTGTGTTAAAGCCGCTGGGGCAGAGGCGGCTGTTAAAAGGCTGAAGTCTACAGGCCCAGATGGAGGATCATGAGGGGGATGTTCTCTACAAATGAGAACATAGAGGAGGGACAGAGAAGGCCAAGTCACCAGAGAGCCAGCGCAAATAAAAGGGGCATTAGATGGTTCATCCAGTCGGGCAAGAGAGCAAAGCTGTTTGGATACGTCTGGAATGCTTAAATATAATGTAAATACTTGCTATGTCTATTACCAGGGGCATGAAATCTTAAGTGCAAACATAACTTCTAAGCTCTATTGTTGTGAGGTTTGCGTTTTCAGACACGAGAATCCATCTTGTACGACTCTTGCTGATCCATTGCAGTCCACACAACATTTAGTGCACAAAAAAAGTCAGATAACAGAACTAATCTTATTGTAATATCAATCTGACTTTTGCCAGATTAAATTTATAGTATGTAACTTTTTGGAGGTGGACATTCGCCTGCATGATTCCACGGAAACAGAACATTAAAATCATACTTCAGAACACTGTCCGTGATATGTATGTATGTATTTTCAATCTAATGCAAAGGCTGTTGGTCTGATAACAGTTCTAATGAGTCCTTTGTGTTGTCGTGTATTGGGTACTATACACACCTTCTTTTCTTGTATGAACTGTGAGTTATTGATGATGTTGGAAAGGTTATCGGTGCTGAACCCCAGCCTCACCCCAGCCTCACCCCAGCCTCACCCCAGATTAACATACTTGTCTTACCCTTGTTTATTTTTCTTCTATTTTCCATATCAACAGCCTTGTTTATTTTTATATAATGGACAATGCATGTCCATGATTGGCTAATCCACCTGTCAGTAAAGCCCATCTGAAAGTTTGGCAGATAAAACCAGTATCCAAAGAAGACATCTCAGCAAATTGACGAGTCCAAGTCAGATGTCCTCAATTACGTTAGTTATGTTTAATAGTGGAGATGTTAAGAACCAAAATAGTTGGCTTTTATGGTACAATCATAAAAGGTTGCCAGATTATTAATACCCCCAGGACTATGGAACCGAGTCTCATTTAACACTGGAGCTGAGAACTGTCACCTAATGGATGAAATGAAAATGAGGCTCGCATAAAAAATTGAGCATAATCCCTATATTATAGTTGCTAATTTACTTAGTGAGCAATTTAGGAACATTGAACAATTCTTTTTTCTAAACTCCAAAGCATTAAAGAGGTCACATGACTGGTTGTAATCTAATTTAATACAATATTTTATCTTTCAAAACCATATTTATTGGGTTTTTGATAACAAAAAACATGTAACTATCTCTAAAGATCTGTAAGTGCCATATCATATTTCATAATGATAATTAAATGTTGCATGCGGTTCAAGTGTCGGTCTTTAGAACACCCAGAAGTGAGCACTGTGCTGTTGTAATAAATGCCACAGGGGAGACAATGTGTACAGAAGTGATATCTCCGGTATCAGCATTTTAGCATGTGACTCTGGGAAAGCAGAAGTATGAACCACAGCTTCTAAGAAAGTGAAAATGAGTTTCACATACTCCATCATAGACTCGTCTGTTGTGATATCAGCCACACTGGTTATGTTTTGACTCAAGTCATAAGCACATTATGGTCCTCCATAACCAGACCCCTCCACACCTCACTGACCACCTCCAGCCCCACCACTCATCCTGCAGACTCTGGTCAGCCGAATCAAACCTCCTCACTCCCACCGTCCCACCGTCCACACCAGACCTTGTTGGACCAAGCTTTTGCCATTGCCAGCCCACCCCTCTGGAACTCTCTCCCCCTCCACATCAGAAACTCAAACTTGCTAAACACCTTCAAAAAACTGCTCAAAGACCACTTTTTCCTCATAGCCTGTAACCCCCCAAACCTACTGTTTCCTCACTACTTGAGTTTGTTTGTCCTGTCCTTTGTATTGTGAAGTGTCTGAGTTACTATTTTTTTTAACTCCAAAGCATTAAGGAGGTCACATGAATGTTTTCCTTGAGTGCAAGTGTCTGCTTTTAGAAAACACAGAAGTGAGCACTGTGTTGTTGTAATAAATGTCACAGGAGACACAATGTGTACAGAAGTGAGATCTCCAGTATCAGCATTTTAGCATGTTATTGTGGAAAAGCAGAAGTACTTCTAAGATAGAAAGTGAAAATGTCTCAGGAAGAATTTTCCCATATTCCATCATAGACTCTTCTGTTCCCTTATCAGCTCAACTTGTTATGTTTTGACTCAAGTCATAAGCCCCACCACCCGTCCTGCAGACTCTGATCAGCTGACTCAAACCTCCTCACTTTCACTCAGTCCTGCTCTTTTATCTGCTGCTGAAAACTTCATTATGTTGATCAAAACAAGAGCTGTGAATTTCACCATAAAACAAACCCCAACTGCCCCATTTTTCACCTCATATACATAGTTTCTGAAGCAAGAGAGGACTTTCAGGAAATGGTAGTAAAGGTACAAAATCTGTCTGTCTGTCTCTCTATCGATCATGTTACATTTGGGGTGGATGGCTGTGTTGATAATATCTCTTTTCTATCATGTTTTTTTCACTCAAAGTGCACTTCACATTTCACACATAATATACATACGCTCATTAATTCTGTATGCAGACACAAACAGTAATGCAGGTGAAGTGTCTTGCCCAGGGACACAACATATAGGGTTCAAACTACCAACCTGGGTTAGTGTCTCTGCCAAATGAGCAATTTCTGCCTTTGAATGAGTCAACCGTCCCTGATAATTATCTCATTGTAACATTAGTCACATACAGCAACTCTGAGAAGAAAAATACTTTTAATATAAAGATTTTTTTAAGAAAAAAGAGATGTATACATTTTCTCCCACTTGATGGTTGGTGGTTCTATTACATCTATCGTGCAGCATTGTATACTATTATGGTTGATTATGGTTTTTAACCCAGGACTTTCAAATATTTTTTGTCAACATTTTTTATACATAAACAGTGATAGTGACAGGGATAACATCACCTATGAAATTGATTTGTTTTTCTTTTTTCCCATATGTTATCAGAAATTGAGAGTACATATTCTTCTTTATAACCTGCGTGATAATTTAACATTATATACCAAAAAAGGCTGTTCAAGCAGTAATTTAGCTCCCAGCCTTGTTTCCATATTACCCATGTTTGTGACATGCCCAGTACTCGACTCCATATTCATGAATCTTGGTCCTAGGGATGTTAATAATCTGGCAAAGTTTCTTGCTTGTACCATAAACGTGAACAATTGGGCACTTTTTTGGTCCTTAACAGCTCCACTACGAGTCCGAATTCACAGAAAAAAGTCTAACTAAAAAAACACACTTTGGGTACAACACTTTGCTAACACATAATTTATTTAGTTTGCAATGTTACTCTTTATCATTTTGAAATTGCTATATTCACCGGAAACATATTAACATGCCCCCCACATTAAGTCACTATCACTTCACAAATCATTGTTTATTCCACTCATGAAACTACTGCACATCACATCAAGTTTGTAGTGTATTGTTTTGTATCATGTTTTCGTATATTTATGGAGAATTGCGGGGCAGGAGCATGGGTGATGAGGCCTTGTGAGCTGAACATTGCACATAATCATACAGCTAAACATAAGGAGGGTTCGGATAGGGCCTGAAAGACAGGTTTTTGATGAGGGGACAACGTTGTAACCTGGTAGAAATCTCCTAAAAGTCGACAATAATCTACCAGCTCTGTCCATCCAGATATTCAATGGAGAAGAAATGATCCGGGTCTGGCTGTAGAATTGAACTGAGCCAGTCCTCTCCCTCACCAGAGACAGCCCGTCCTCACACTGACTAACACAGCCGACAGCTTCAGAAACAAAGGGGAAAATGAGTGGCTTTTCTTGTTGGATAAACGTTGGTTCCAGTGATTAGACCGAGGCAGATGTAACAACCACTGAGACGAATCAAATACACTCTGCAGTGGCTCTACAGCACAGTGAGAGAAGGCTCGGTCTATTTGCTGGATTGAATTTGTATATTTCAATACAGACACTTGTTTAAGGGGCTGGAGTTTACATTGTCAAATATTGGCAATATATGTATAGTGTATGGGAAAGAGATAAAAAGATTTTGTGTAAGCTTCTTTAATTTAAAGACCACATTTTAAAGGTGCGCTGCACAAGTTTTCTGGTGGAGGATCTGCTACCTGCTACCCTGATCAATCAGCCATTTTAATTTTGTGGAAACCGTCTGACCTCGCAGCATTAGGTTTTGTTTGCTCAACAGTAGGTCGGTGCTTTTTTATTTAACCAATCACTGCTATTTGCCCGTGGTGTATGTAATGTGCCGGTAACGGGGCTAACTGGTATATTAAGCTTTTCCCAAATCCCGAAGGAAGAAGGACAGTAATGTCTTTTCCCTTGATAAAATTCACCAAACATTCTCTTTGTTCTTTGCTTTAAATCCTCAATCTCAGGAATCGTTGCCAACACAGAGTGTATGGCTTTGTCTACATCTATCTTCATCGCTTTTTTTACTATTGTACTTCACAGTTCTTCTCTGATTGGCCAGTGTGCAGTCTACAACTTCCAGGGTTCTTGCAAACCGTCTAGTGTATTCCGATTCCTGACCTAGTTGCTGGAGAGAAATTAAATTGAGAGGAGACACTAGGTGGCACCAGCCTGGCTAGAAGACTCGACCTTTTTGAGGTGTTCTTATAATGAATGTAAGTCTGGTGAAATTCAAGCAAATGTCATGTTACTGCCTTTTGCCTTTGCACAACTTCTTATTTTTGTCTCATGATATAAAGGTACAGTACAGGAACTGACAAATAAGGGCCAAAGGGCAATTTTGAATTCAAAATTTTTCACACACAAATATCTCTTCATTATTGCAACTAACTGTCACATTTTGGGAGCCCTACCTATTATACTTCTGTCTGGACAAAACAGAAACTTTGAAGTCATTTTTCTCAATTAAGGTTTTTTTTTGCCTTTGTGGAACATTCTAGACAAAGCATTAATATTTCCATGGAGACATCAGATGGGAGACTCTCCACTAGAAATGTGACGCAGTGCAACTTTAAGAGCTAACTGAGTGGTAACTAGTATTATCTTTAGTAGTTAAAAATACTTTGAGAGGGCTATGACGGAACTAGGGCTGTAAAACAAATTGTGATCTTGTGGACTGGCAGGCTCGCCTCCACCAGTCTGCCCCAGGACAGCTGTGACTGCAACAGTATCTTACCACCACTGAGTATGGAGTGAATGATAAATGCAGTGTGAAGTGTCTCTGAGCACTGTATAAAACTGATCCATTATTAATATAGAAATGTTGAATTTCCATCCATTTTCTTTCACTTTATCCGGGCCGATGTCGCGTCAGTCTAAGCAGAGATGCCCAGATTTCCCTTTCCAAACACACTTCCTCCAGCTCCTCCAGGGGAATCCCGAGGCGTTCCCAGGCCAGCTGAGAGACATAGTCCCTCCAGCGTCTCCCGGGTCTTCCTCGAAGCTTCCCTCTGGTGGGACATGCCGGGAACATATTCAGGATTGACGTAGACTGACTGGAACAGAATAAAAGGTGCAGGTTTAAAGGTGCATTGTGTAACTTTTGTCTGGAATGTTTCTCAGTATGGCATTAAACCTTTCTATCTTTACGGCGACCAAACTAGACTAAGTTATAGGTCAGATCTGTGGAGAGGCAACCCCACTCACCGTCAGAATATATGTTTTTCTAGGTATTTTTGAGCTATTAAACCACCTGTAATTGAATAAATGTAAGATAAAGCTGTTTAATGTCATACTGTGGAACATTCCAGGCAGAGCAATGACATCTCCATAGAAACAAACAGGTGATGGACCCCAACCAACACATTTAAACATGGCTACATCCCTATAAACCTATAAAAAGTATAGAGCTATGACTTGAAAATCGTTTAAAAATCAACGTGGGCTGAACTGTAGAAAAAGTATAAAAAAAAAACACATACAAAAAAAAAAACATTTCATACAATTTAGCCACAAAGTCTGAAATCACGTTTTGTAATCATTTAAATGCTTCAAATGGCTGAACACCCCGTTTTACCATCTGTGAGTTAGAGATAATTATACACAAAAAGAAAAATGAGAAAAACAAATTAAACATAACCATATGTTTGGAGTTTCATTCTAATCATGGCCACAGATTTGCATCAGTTCACACAAATAGCACTATAAATAACTCGCCTTAGTGGGAACAAAAGAGTGCTTGCAACAGTTATAAATGCTTTTCTCAACTGCAAACGCATTTATTCTGTTTAGGCTAGAAAATATGAAAATCTAGTATTATACCTCTTTCTATTTTTTTATTCAGAGGCATGTCTCACCTCAGATGTTTTTCAGTTCCCTGTGATTTTTGTCATTTCTTTTTTCCTCTGAAAGTCACAGTTCGGAGTTTTGGACATAGGACCTCATTTCCTAGTGAGCCAGAGTGTTGGAGACGTTTGGAGATGCTTTGTTAAAAATTCCATCCAGTCCTTGTATTTGCAGAGGTCGCTGGTGCTAGGCTAGTGCATGTCAATGGCCATAGTTATCCTGCCACTAAAAACAGTCTTACCCACTCGACAAAACACCCGAAGCAAATCTATTATTACACCAGACTGTCGATGTGAATGTCTGTGTCAATAGAATAATTTTAGACATAAAATTATTCTTGCATTTGAAGGATTTATGTCTGAGCAGCAGCAGCGAGTTGTACGTCCTGATAGAAAGCTTGGCAGAGGCGGAATGATATATGAGAAAATAGTCCCTCAACGATTCATGCGATGCAACATTAGGTTTATTTCAAACATTATTCTATCAACACAGACATTCACATTGACAGTCTGGTGTAATAATAGATTTGCTTCGGGTGTTTTGTCGAGTGGGTAAGACTATTTTTAGTGGCAGGATAACTATGGCCATTGACATGCACTAGCCTAGCACCAACGACATCTGCAAATACAAGGACTGGATGGAATTTTTAACAAAGCATCTCCAAACGTCTCCAACACTCTGGCTCACTAGGAAATGAGGTCCTATGTCCAAAATTCCAGACTGTCCCATTAAGCAACCTTATGGAGCTCAACAGTCATGCCTACTTCACTTCAAGTCAGCTCCAGTTCCAAAAATACATTTTCCATAAATTTTTCCCATAAACTTTTCAACAAAAAAAAACCCACTACCAAGCTGTGTGCAAATTAATTTTCATAATGTGGTTATTTTAAATTCAAAAAGCACATTTAAAACACAAGATCTGATGAAATGTATCGATAACTTGGTGGATTATAAGGGGGGTGGCAGTAGCTCCGTTGGTAAGAGCTTTTGTCCACTGACTCACAGGTTGGCTGGTTGTGTCCTTGAGCAGGACACTTAACCCACCTCAATCTTAAGCCCAATTTATGGTCATGCATCAAATCATCTGTGTCATGACTCAGAGTGTCTGCATCAACCAACGTGCACCTTCGAAATTTTCTAACTACACGTCGAACCGAAGCAGACAGCAAGGGAAGCGACGCAGACAATAACAGCTGTGATTCGCCTTCTCTACCAATGCTCTACATACTTTTCCAGAACTCTGCTTTCCTGCTTCATTTTGTATGAACGCCATTTTTAAATCCTACCCTCCTAGAGTTGTGGCGATGAATTACTTCGCAGTGCATAGACCTGGACATAGATCCTTAAATCAAAAACAACATCGACAAGGCAACGGCAGTAGTGAGCTTTGAGTCGATGCAGAACTATATTTCGACCTTTAGTGTTTGCGTACACTGGTGTATGAAAGTGTGTGTTAATGGGTGAGTGGTTCCTTGTTGTAAAGTGCTTTGAGTGCCTTGAAGGTGGAAAAGCACTGTATAAAAATGTGACCATGTACTATTTAGAAAGTTTTAGAAGCCAGATTTTAAATAAAATTATAGCTCTTGGGGTTATTAGTCACCATATAACTGATTAGCCCTGAGCAAGCTTTTAAAATGAATGAAAAAAAAAAACAACAACAAAAAAACGTGTGGTTCTGATTGGTTAATCCACCTGTCAATCAAGCTCATATGAACAAGAGCAATTCATCAGTGACCAGTATTAAAGAAGTATTGCAGAAGAATGTATTCTGTATCATAGGCAATCATTTATATATTTGAGAGTCCATCACCAAATACAGTTCCTGTTCAGCTCCGATCACTTCATACAGCCTTTGTGTCCTTGGGCAAGACGCTTCACCCAGAACTTGACGATCAGATAGTCCAGATAGCCACATATTCACAGCCATGTTTACAGTAGTCTACCCCAGGGCAGCTGTGACTATAAAATCACAGCTTGCCATCTCAAAATTGTAAAAATATTGAATTTAAAAAGAAAAGGTCTAAAAAAAATGAAATCAATAAGAAAATGACACATTAAAGGGTTACAAAAATACACAGACAATAAGAAGGATCAGGAGACATTGGTTCTCCCTTTCAAGAAAATATAAGGGCCAGCGTCAAAATCTATTTAAATCTCAATTAGGGAGTTTCCTTTGACTGTATAAAATTGCAAAAAGGTGTTTTTCATTTAGAGCTTTGTACAAAATTTGACAGCTCATAAAAGATTCAGATCAGAACAGGGGTGTGTGTCTCTTGTGGTCCCAGTGTGAGGCTTGTCAGGAACACTGAGAACAGAAATTGGAATTTATTGAGGAAGAAAGACTTTAAGAATCAAAGAGTGAAAGAGCTTCAAGAGAAATGTGTAATAAAACGAATGGACCTGACCTAATTTAACCGTGTTACAGAGCAGCTTCTTTGCTTGTGTCATGCTATTTAAGGCAACAGCACCCCCTACAGTAAATCACTATTGTAAGTCTTCAAAACCAGGTGAGGTTGGGCAATGTGTAAATAAATAATGAAATTATAATTTGACCTTTTGACATGGTTTCCCAACTTCCCATTCTTGAGTACTTTTGAAAGGTAGGTCTGTTTCATGTCAATTTATGGAACACTCAATGCAGAGCAAGGACATATCGATAGAAGCAAGAAGGTGCAGGACCTCTAACCGACAAGTTATGTAGTGCACCACACATAGTGTGCTTGTGTCTGCTATAAAGCCATAATCTATGGCTATATTCAGACTGCAGGGCTTAATGCTCAATTCAGATTTTTTATTTTTTTTTTTGTGAAATCCAATTTCACAAAAAATTTAATGTGACTTGTCTGTGATCTCCAGTGTGAACCTTAAATGCACCAAATGTGTCCCGCCGTCGTTGTGTGCACTGGAGCACACAGCGACGTCACACGCAGCAAGCATGCTCAGTGTTTGCAGAAGTCGCCTAAACGCTGGGCTTGTCTCCCAAAATACAGTTTAGTTCTTCATAAAAAGAGCATGTTACACGTCCACGGCCGCTTTGTTTGTTTGAGACTTTAGCCTCCTTGTACTTGGCTCACAGGCTCTATATTTTTCGTTGACATTGGAGACAGCGGCCTGTAGCCGCGCTCGGCCATTTCTTTGGTAATCATTTAAAAAACCACCCAGTTCCTTGCTAACCTCGCTTTTCCTCCATCGACTAGACTCTGAGCCTGACGTGTAGGTGGGATGATGCGACCTGGCCATTCAGACTGAAGAATCATGTCAAAAGATCCAATATGTATCGGTTTTAAGAGCACATATCCAAGTGGCCTGGGTCACATTAGAAAAACTCAGATCTGTGTCGTTCAGGCTGTCATTAAAAGATCAGATACAGGTCGCATAGTGGTGGAAAAAATCTGATTTGGGTCACTTCAGGGTCCAGTCTGAACGTAGCCTATGTCACCCGTGGATCATTATGTTCTTAAAATTACATAATAGAGGAAACAAGTCCACAGATATCGCTCACTGTGGTGCCCAATAGGATCTGACGTCACAGTAAATGTCACTACACACTGTCACAGCAAAGACTCTGCAACTCTGATAGCTGCAAATTAATCGCTAGAAGGCTTATTCAAATTCATACCAAAATGACTGTGCAAAGCTGCTGAATCCCACATGTATGAATGACAAAGAAAATAAAACTGAAAAACGAAGTAATAAAGAGCAGTGGTTGTATACCAGTGGCAATAAAAATGAAAAATAAAGTCTGAAAATAAAAGATTAAGGATTACTGAAACATGAATCACTCCAAATACAACTTTGAGAGGGTAAATGAGAAGGCAAAACAACTACAACATGGTCAAAGCTCTGAAAAGTCGATTTTGCATAATAGGTCTGCATTAAAAGATAGTGTATAGTATTTTGAATTGCTAATTGCTATGACCACGGTGCAAACTTTTCATCACCCTGAAACCTAGAGAGAGTGCAGTTCCATTTCATATTTCAACATTATTTGGAGCGTGACAAAAATCTCCAATATCGCCAACTACTTCTTTCCTGGGAGCAGTTTTTCTTGTAACCTTATATCAGATCTGCAGTTGTAGAGGTATTTTTCTATTGATTTACTCCGAGGCTTGTTCAAATGCTTGTAAGGACATTTGCTCTCATACACAAGGTTATTGGAGGGGAAAAAAGTAAATCCTCGCCTGAATGGGACTGGGTGTTGAAATGAAATCTAAAGCGAGGCTGAAATTGAGGATAAAGAAGATGAGTGGTTTCGGCGGCAGTTCAGCACCTGTTTTTAGAGCACAGAGTTGAGGTAACATTGTAAAATAAAGAAAAAGAAAGAAAAGAATAAAATACTCGATTATGTTATAGGGGGTATTATATAAAGTTGATTTCTCATAAATAAGTAAAAAATTATATGCATGACTCAAAGGTTTTTATTCCACTCTCTTCTCTTTTCTCTTTTAATGTTAATGTTATGATGATTATTTATGTTTTGATTCATTTTTATTGTGATTTTAATGTCTTTCTTATTCTGTAAAGCACTTTCACATACATTATAAAGTCACACAATCTCATAATAATAATAATATTCAGAAAGATGCACATTTTCATATCCAGGACAAAGCAGTTACAGCACTGGTAACTGTCATCCATGCATGTTTGAGTAATATAACGATCTCTCCCAGGCTTCTTATGGTTCCACTTCTTACGATTAGCTTTAAGATTTGGTCCAGTCGTCAATCCACAACGTCATCCATGCTCCCACTCGACAATTCTCCATAAATATACAAAAGCATGATACAAAATGGGACTTTTGGCTCATTTATGGGATCAGAATCTTTTGGATCTGTTAATTTGAAAGAGCTGTTCAAAACACTGGCTCGTTTACAATTTATTTATAACCAAGATTTGTTTAAAATGGTTCAAACTTAGAGTGGAAGTTTGTTTACCTTTTGAAATGATGCATAATGCATATTAAACGTTGCACTGCAATAATAAATTAATACTTGTTATTATGATGGACAGATATGTTTTTCTCACTTCTGTAGCCTACTCTGTTTCTGTGCTGATTCTTGGCATACAAATTAGATTTCTTTTAGAAAATGAGATCCAACCATTCACATTAAGGAACTGTTCAAAAGAATTAGTTGTTCACTAACGTCATATCACTAATATAAAAGTGTTCACAACAACTTGACAAACCTGATGTATAGAATATAATAGATGTTCTCACTTAAAAAAATCTATTCTGTTTTTAATCTCAGTGGAAATATCCTGGTTAAAGGTCCTATATTACGAAAAATATACCCTTGTGAGCTTTTAGTCGTATAGAAATGTTGCTACCTCTTGAAAAACATACCTGTACTTGTGTTTTTTGTTTCATTCATATGTTTGAGTAACCCTTTGTTATTATTAGTCTGTCTACATCTCCAAAGCTAAGTTAACAGCTGCCTTTTACTTTTAGTTCAGTACAGATTTGCAATTCCAGGGCTGAAACGATCCAAATGATTCTAGTGAAAGTGTATGGAGTTTCACAGTGGAGCACTTCCTGTATTACCACATGACATCATAAGGTGGTACAGAACTCAATTCAATGTGCGGAGTTTGTGCGTTAAACATGTGTGAATGTAGAAAATACAGCTAACATAGATCAGAAAATCGTGTAATACGGTCTCTTTAAATACAAGTTAAAAAACAAAAAAGGATGGTTGTGATTCTTCACACAAGGTTTTTACTTTTTATTTCAAAAGGAAAACTGAATAGTCTGTACACGGACAAAACTCTACCTTTTCCTTTCATCTTTTCAAAAACAGGAATAATAATCAACAGGTGGCTCCATTCATCTGCCTAAACAAATAACTGTAAAAATATTGGCGGATGGTTGCAGCGGTCAACAAGTTCACATTTCTGTTGTCAAGAGTTGTGAACCCGTACGGTGGCCTTGTGGGGCTCATTGAAAATTTTGAGTTTTGTTTGCACCAAAGAGAGAAAAGTGCAAACACCTGGTACTCGAAAAACAGAGCGACTGAGAGAAGCAGATGTGTCATTGGCCTAATTACAGAAGGCACCAGCTTTGGGAGGTTTTGCTTTGTTTTAGACAAACTTTATTGATCCACAAGGGAAATTATACTGGGTCACAGTGACAAGCACAAAAGAATCAAGGGATAAGTCGAGTAAGCCTACAGTAGGGGTGTCCAAATACTTTAGAAGCAGAGGGCCACAGACGGGTGGTGATACAGTGGCGTCTCATCTCTCTTTCGTCGCTTCCTTCTCCTTGATTCCTCTCCTCTGTTTTGCGGGAAATAGGTGAAGAAGTCCCACCCACAGAGGAGACAAAGTGAGGAGAGAGGATATAAACTCCTCACTGAGACCCATAAAGTTTGATTCTTTTATCTGATGTCTGCCTCCTGAAGCCTCCCTCAGGTTTCCTCCTTCATTCTGTGGTTTTATGTGTGACATCGCTTAATATGACACATTTGATTGACAGCTGAAAGTAGTAGCCTGATTCATCAGCCGGTTTCACTTCATGGAAACTGTCTGACCTCGCAGCATTAGGATTCGTTCGCTCGACGGTAGGTGGGTACTTTTTTAATTTAATCAATCGCTGGTATTTGGTTGTGATGTAAGTAATGCACCAAATCCTGTAGGAAGAAGGGCAACAACATCTTTCCCCTTGATAAAATTCACCAAACATTCTCTTTGTTCCGGCTTTAAATCTTCAATCTCGGGAATTGTTGACAACACAGAATGTATGTCTTCGTCTACATCCATCTCGACCGCTTTGTTTACTGTTGTGCTGTACCACAAAAGGGACCCAGACAGGCACTTGAGTTTGATGTCATGGCTTCACAGCTTTTGTCTGATTTGCCGGTGCATGGTCTACAACTTCTGGGGTTCTTGCAAACCGTCTAGTGTATTCTGATTCCTGACCTAGTCGCTGGAGAAAAAAGCCTGGGTAGAAAAATGGAGGATCAAGGAGAGGAATCAAGGAAGGAAGTGAGGAAAGAGAAACGAGATGCAGCCATTGAGTAATTCACACTGGTGCATTTAAAACAGCTTTGACAGAGCCCCCCCTACCTTCTAATAAGGCTTAGAACTTTAATTTTAGGTCTGAATCACAATACTGTGTGATATTATTGAGTTGACGGTGGTAGAATTTATAGTAAAAAGGTCTGCATATATATGATCAGTTGGGTCAGTTCAGCAGGAGGCCTATCCTACAGCAAACATAAACTATCTGCCATTTAAATACAAGTTAATAGTGTACAATCAAATAGTAAATATCTAATTAAACTTTTAAAGGTGTTAGCCTGATTCATCAGCCGGTGTCACTTCATTTCACTTCGTAGAAACCGTCTGACCTTGCAGCATTAGAATTCGTTCGCTCAACTGTAGGCAGGTACTTTTTATCATTTAACCAGTCGCTGCTATTTGGTAGTCACGAATGTAATGCGCCGTTAAAGGGGCTAACTGGTATATTAAGCTTTTTCCAAAGCCCGTAGGAAGAAGGGCAATAACGTCTTTCCCCTTGATGAAATTCACCAAACATTCTCTTTGTTCTGACTTTAAATCTTCGATCTCGGGAATCGTTGACAACACTGAATATATGGCTCTTGGCTGATTGGCTGGTGCTCGAACTTGCACTGTTGGGGTTTTTGCGAACCGTCTAGTGTATTTCGATTCCTGACCTAGTCGCTGGAGAGAAATTAAACTGAGCGGAGGCACTAGGTGGCGCCAGCCTGGTTAGTAACATTCTGCGTCAAAAAAAATGACATAAAGCAGCTTTCAAAGGTCAAGATTATTCTATTTTCTGATCTATGTTACAGAGTATTTTAAGACAGACTAATAACAAAGGATTACTTGAACATATGTGAATGAAACAAAGCACAACTCCAGGTATGTTTTTTTGAGGACGCAACAACATTAATATAAGTCTTAAAGCTCACAAGAGTCAGTTTTGTGTAACCTTAAATTCAGAAAGGTGCTTTTTTAGTCAGTTTTTTGGACAACATTGCTTTTTTTTTTTTCTCTTTTGTGTGTGAACAACTAATCAATTAAATATTTTTTTACTCTTTAAAAATATTCAGTTTTTGTTTTGTTTTTTAGACAATGCAATAACACAACCCAGCAAGACAAATAATCATTTTTAACCCAAGGCTCAGATGGGGCGTTGAAGCAGCAGTGGTGTTTGTGGGACAGCGGAGAAACCAATCATTGCACCATTGATTTTTTTTTCCTCTCTTGAGCAACCGAAACAATTACAAGTCCATGAACACACCACGGCGGGAGCGAGGCGTTTAAAGATGGTTAGAGAAACAGGGATGCTCCATTGATCGGGCCCATTCCAACACACTGGCAAACACTTAGCATTAGAAAGCGCTAAATTGCTCTTGTCCGCGCCACACTGATGCATTGTGGGTAAGTGATAATTGGCAGTGACAGGCCTAAAGACAAACGTGGCACTGCAAAAGGCGAGGAGGGAATGGGAGATTAAATTGGATTAAGAAGTAGCATTTAAAAACAGAGAGTGTAGCCTGGTGTTGAGTTCAATTTGCAAGATCTCCACTGGTGATTCTTCAAGTTTTCAGGTTTGGAAACTTAGAAAAGAAGGTTTGGTTTTCAAAATACACTGAGAAATAGTCAAATCAAGACTTTAGAATGACAAAACAATAGCTATGTTGACATGCACACCAAAATCTGTTAAATATCTGATTTCTGAACCTTTAAAAATATTTAAAGTGCCAAATTTACATTGTTTTATGACCCATGATCTCTCAAAACACCTGTGATGCCGTGTCGTAGAGGTGGGACTAAGTCGTTGTATCGACAAATACAGGCAAGTCCAAGTCGAGTCTCAAGTCACTGACCCATAAGTCCAAGTCAAGTCCAAATCGTCTGCTTTGAGCTTCAAGTCATCTCAAGTCTTTAAACCAAAGTACCAAATATAGTTTAAATTTTTGCAGTTTATACAACTCTTATATATATACTCATATAAACATACGAGTATTTATGTAAGAGTTGTAGAAATGCAAATGTTTCCTTTTGAAAATGTCTTGACAAAATCTTAGTGTGAATCATTACGGTCAGAACAGAAAGAGTCTAGATTTAAAAATGCAATTATTTTGTCATGTATTCTCCACTGAAATGGAAGGATCATGTTCTATGTCGTTCTCTCTGTTGTACTGTATTGTACTGTATATTACTGTAGTACATTTGAGAATACCATATCACAGTGCTTCAGTTCCATCTAAAGTAACAAACAAAAGTGGGAGGGACATGTTCCAGTTTGTTCCTGTCAAAAGAAAGAGAAAACGCACACCAAAATTCTTGTAGAGGTGTAAATGCAAGGAGTAGCCAGACAAAAGTGAAAAAATGCATAGCACACTCAGAGAGCTGATGTCCAAAATAACCTTTTGGCAACAAAAGCCTTCATCAGATATTTTTCTTGTTTTGGACCACAGCACACAAAATGGTTGCCAGCCCAGATGCTCATATCCCCCTCCAACAAGTGGGAGGTCCCAAAGTGAGGTCACCCAGTGAGATCAGCCCACTCTACAATAGGGAAAAAAAACTGTTTAGATTGGAAGAAGTTGGTGAATCCAGAAGTGCTCTTTTTGACAGGAGCATTTTTAGATTCCCACCTCTAGGGGGCAGTTCCACATGTTCAATGCCAATATGTCTTAAGGAAGAGATAAGATGGTTAAAATCAACAAAAAAACACCACAGGATAGTTCTTATTTGTTCAGTTTTTTCCTATAAAATTAAGCACCATATTTATCATGTGTAAAGAGAAAAGTATTTTTTGACATCAAGTCTTCTCAAGTCACAGGCCTCAAGTCCGAGTCAAGTCCCAAGTCACTGACCTTCAAGTCAAAGTCGAGTCCCAAGTCTTTGTTTATTTTATCAAATCAAGTCTCAAGTCCTAAAAATAGTGTCTCAAGTCTGACTGGAGTCCAAGTCACGACTTGCAAGCCCCCACGTCTCCCATGTTGTAACACAGGAAGTACTCCACTGTGTTTTTAAACTCCATACATCATATATGAAACAATCTGAGTGATGATTTTTAAAACGTCTAACACTGTAGAAGCCTTTAAAAAAAAGAGTATAAAGCATTATGTTTTGAAAGATTGATGACAGCTTTGGAATGAATGAATTATGCATAAATTTTGTTTGTTTTAATTTATATTTAGTCTCTTATATATACTGTAAGTCGTAAGTGAAACTGTAAATGCAAACTTGTTGTTCATACGATGCCTTTCTTTCTTGGAATTCTGTCATTGTTTTATAGTTTTTAGATTAGATGTATGTATTTATTTTGGGGAAGTAAGAAATTTACATTCTTTTATAATGGAACATATAACATTAATGAAATCATAGTAGAAATAACAATAACAAAAAAATTACAAATTGGCCCAAAAAGGAGTGCGAAGAAGAAAATGTATTTAATCCCACCCCCCTCTTCTAATCTAACACAAAGAGTTTTCTTTCGAATTTTTCAGACATTTTACATTAAACTATATGAACTATTTACAAGTGCACACAAGGCATTATAAGTACTTTTTACTTCAGCCTAAACCCTTTCAGTTACTATCCATGGGTTTGTAGTCTATGTTTTGTTTTGTTTTGTAGTGCTGCAAAATGACTGAATAAAAAACTATTACTACTACAAAAAATACCATTAGTATCACTAAAACACTTCAAGAATCTAGAACCATTTGGATAATTTAATTGAGTTAAATATGTGTGAATGAAACAAAACACAACTCCAGTTTGATAAGAAAACAACATTATAACATGGAAACATCAGAAAATAGTGTAATTTGGACTCTTTAAATATTGTTAAAGTTCCTGAAATCAGATGTGTCCTTTAATACAAAAGCGTTTGATTAACAACACAAAGTAAAACAGTAACCTAGACTATGTTTCGACCATGAGCTCCCCCTGGACTTTTACGCCAGATGCCATCCCAGTCACATCCTGCCCCGTTACAATGACTAGAAAGGACAGGACTCACTAACACAACACATTCTGATTTGCTTCGAACCTGCTGTGACCATCTGGTTCTTGGGCCTATGCTTAACCCGCTGCACCACACAAAACACTGCCAATTTCCAGCCATATAAGAATACAGTCCCATAGTGTATTGACATTTCTCTGCTCTCAGGAGTGCAGCTTTTCTGGGTTACTGACAGTGACAAATTACCTCCTCTTTGCCAAGAAGCTCAAATCCTCGATATTATTAATAAACCTCTCATCTCACGAGACCCCCTCTTATACCCAAAGACCCTCGCCAGCTCCCATAGCTCCCTCACTAATTGATTCTTTTAATTTGACTAATTATTTTATCACTTTAATTCAATTGCACACTTGCTATTTCTGGTGCACTCTTAACAGGGTGTAGAAAAGTATTAAAATGGCAGACTAGTTAAAGGGACCATTATGTTATTTTACTGTTAGTTTTCTCATCACAAACATATCTGGAGTTGTGTTTTGTTTCATTCACGCATGTTTAACACACGCATTTAGCCTGAGATCTTTTCCCAACTTGTGATGTCATGCGGTAATACAGGAGGTGCTCCACTGTGTTTTTAAACTCCATACACCTTCACTAGAATCATTTGGGTAATTTCAGCCCTGGAAATGACAATGTCCACTGAACTTAAGGTAAAAAGTAGCTGTTCATAAACTAATACTACTACATGACATCACAAGGTGGAAAAGAGCATTTTAATTTTGGAGATGTAGACAAACTAATAATAAATTAGTCAATCCAATCCATATTTGTATTGCACATTTTATATATTAGACAGATTCCAAAGTGCTTTAGACAGCAAAATAAAACATTGTACTTAAAAAAAAAGAAATAAGCAGAATTATGCTCCAACCAAGAGGAAACTAACAGCATCAATAAATAAAATAATAATAATAAAATCAATGAATAATAGAATAAAATCAATACATAAAGCAGCACTAAAAAAATAAATAAAATAGTTAAATAATAATAATAAAATAGATAAAAACAAAAAATAATAAATAATAGATAGATAGATAGATAGATAGATTTTATTTGCACATATATTAAAAACAATGATTGTGCTGGAGAGAATGAGAAGACCTTATCAGCCTTATAACATAATTTTATCACAACAGTCATGAACAGACAAGTTGACTTTCAGTAGTCTAAATGTTAAATAGCATTACAAATCTATGGATATAATAAATATAAAATAAAATAAATAAAAGACACATAGGACCATACAACTCACACGGTGTTAAAAGCCAGAGAATAAAAGTAGGTCTAAGACGAGACTTAAAACTCTCCAGTGTGGGGGCTGTTC
This sequence comes from Boleophthalmus pectinirostris, assembly GCF_026225935.1. Lineage (NCBI taxonomy): Eukaryota > Metazoa > Chordata > Actinopteri > Gobiiformes > Gobiidae > Boleophthalmus > Boleophthalmus pectinirostris. Next base: position 13,093,675 of record NW_026571299.1, read on the forward strand.
GGATGTGGGGGGGGGGCAGACCGTTTCCGAGTTTGGGGTAGGTCACAGAGAAGGCCCTGCCCCCCTGGTTTTAGGTGTCGCCCTAGGCACCACGAGCTGGAGCTAAACCTCGGACCTCAGAGCACGTGCGGGGGTGTGAATGAAACAAAACACATCTCTGGGTATGTTTTTGAGAGGGCAACAGCCACCTAACATGACTTAAAGCGCACAAGAGACAAATTTGTGTAATAAAGCACCTTTAATATACAGTACATGCTAAAACTGTGTTCTGTTCCAAACTTTACAATGGAATCCCCAATATTTTAGTCCATGTGGCTATTTTAATGGATAAAATGTCATGATGTTATCTTTGGTTCCTTGTCTTGCCAAAGTAATTGTTCTGTGCTATAGGCCCCAGATGCATCAGCCCACTCAAACCTTCCTTCTCATAACGGCTTCACCCACAAGGAAACCTCATTCTGATTGACCTCATGAGACAGTAAGGCTGTGATCTCCCAAAAGTCTGTCTGAACAGGATCAGGTAATTAGAAAAGGCCAGAGAACGGAAAACTGTTTGGGAAAGACAGAGAAGAAAGAAAGCGAAGTGGCAAGAAGGTGAGGAACAGTAATTTTAAACATTTTACATTTCACTTTTCAGCGTCATTGCCACTGCTTTGTATCCTGACCAGCCAGTCCCTTCTACATTCTGTTCAGATCCAAAAGGGACTGAAACTGGACAATAGAGGGTGAGAAATCTCAATTCAGACTTAAAATAGTCCAAGCAACACAACAAAATATAACTTCTTTTACCTGAGATAAGTTATAGTTTGGTGCTTCGAATGTTGATTCTGAGAAAATCCGTGCTGTATCAGTCAAGTCAGTCCTTTAAGTTATTTTTTCTCTTTCTTTTTTACATGTAATGGTTTTTGATGCAAACAGAACCTGTGTCTCTCTGTCAATCATGCCCTCTGAAATCAGGGAGACAGGATCCAGCTCCAGATCCACTCGTCTTTGTAAAGTTTTGTCAATGCGCGTGGTTCTGGCTGGTCAGGTAAACTGCGGTGAGGATAACAGTGAGATGACCAGAGGCTGTGTTTAGCAGAGCAGAAAAGTAAGAGAAGAAAATCAAGAGGCTTTGTCAAATGCTTTTATCAATATTTTAACTCTTCTCCCCCCAGATACGGGACGACAACAGCACCTCCAGGCAAAGAACTCTACGCACACTAATATCTTTAGAGAAGACGTGCCCTTGACTAATTCCTCAAACTCTCAACTGGAAAATACCTGTTTTAGTGATTTATTCATCTAATCATTGATAGGTTGTCTCTATTAAAGCGTCTGACTGGTGTATAATTGTGATGGCCATCGGCTCACAAGAGAACAACAACTGCAAAGACTCAATGTGTTAATAAAACCGAACAAGCAGAAGCACCAGATACAAACAGATACAAGAGACAATAGTTTAGATTCCCTTTTACAGATGTACAGTGAAGTCTTACATCTCCTCTGCTTTTGTATTTATCTTGGAGTGGCCAAGGTCTTTCTATTTACGGAACTGCTTTATTTATTATTATATTGTAAACAAATATGAACACAAGGTTTTCTCAGAGTGTACAGCAACCTTTTTGTTTTTATATTAAATCAATATTAAAAGAATATTATCTACAAAAGAAAAAAAAAAGAGTATTTTTTTCTTTGGTATAATTAAGATTAAGCTTTACTTACCTCAAAATTATATTACAGTTAGTAACAATAAAACCCCTTAGTTAAATATATAACATAAACAAATAAACAACTGCCCCATTCTGATGTTTATAGATGATGATGTCCAGATGACTTCATCAAACCAGGACCTGCAACATGCACTGGGGCGATCGGTTTGAACTGAGTGAAGCGGCTTAGATGAAAGTCATCTTCTCCAAATCCGAGGCCACGGTTCTCCACTAGAAAAAGGTGGCGCCCTCTCCTGGTGGGTGGGGTTCAAGTATCTCTGGGTTTTGTTCACGAGTGAGGGAAGGATGGAGTGTGAGATTGACAGGTGGATTTAGTGGTGTTTAAAATGTGTCCTCATTAGCACAAGAACAGAGCAAATGAATGTCTGAAATCAAAGAGACTAAGAGATTTGTTGCAGTGTTTTACTAGCCATGCTAGTAAAGTACCCAGTACCTAGTGCCTCCACTCAATTTAATTTCTCTCCAGCAACTAGGTCAGGAATCAAATTACAATAGATGGTTCGCAAAAACCCCGGAAGTGCAAGTTCGGGCACCAGCCAATCAGTGAAGTCATATATTCAGTGTTGTCAAAGATTCCCGAGATTGAGGATTTAAAACCGGAATAGAGAGAATGTTTGGTGAATTTTATCAAGGGGAAAAACATTATTGTACTTCTTCCTACGGGATTATGGAAAAGCTTAATATACCAGTTAGCCCCGTTAGCAGCGCATAACATATGTCACAACGGAATAGCAGTGATTGGTTAAATAAAAAAGTACCCGCCTACCGTTGAGCAAACGAAATCTAAGCCTGCGAGGTCAGACGGTTTGTACAAAGTGAAACGAAGTAAAACCGGCTGATGAATCAGGGTAGTGTTTTACACACTGATACTAACTATTCCCTGCCAATATGGCATTTTAAGGAAATGTACTCCCCCCAAAGCTAATCTGAATGCTCAGTTGTATAACCGAGTTCCACCTGGGAGAAATCTCAGATGAACTGTCTGACGTAGATGTGAAAGCAGCATGGAGCAGCAAGGAGTGTCCACGTCAACAATATCATACTCAGTGAGGAATAGCAGCAACCAAAGAGCAAAGACAAAATCAAGATGATACAGCTACATTTAGAATTGTATCAAAACAGTTCTAACTAACCTCCAGTCCATAAATGGGAAAACTGAGATACTTCAAGTTCTAACCTCCCAATTTAAGCTCCTCCATGGAAAAAGTGTCTCCATAGTGTCCTTTCCGTGACTGTCAGCCTTCCATTTGGCATCACCATTTCATTCCACAAATTGATCTTTTTGGGGGAAGACTGTACGATATATTGAAGGAGGAAAGACTGGAGATTGTGGGGTTTCAGAGAAGATGACACAGCGAAAGCAGATAGGAGAGAGCTCGAGTCAAAATGACCGTGTGTGTGTGTGTGTGTGTGTGCGTGTGTGTGTGTGTGTGTGTTGTTGGAAATTGCAATAGGAAACAGAGCAAAACCTCTGCACCTGTCTGTAAACCCTGACAATATTTTGGAGAAGTTATTAATGCGCTAAGCTTCTATTGTACGAAATGCCCAAGGACAAATTATGTACAAATATGAGCAGCAAGTCCATTGAAATGTCAATATATAGATTAGTGTGTGAGTCCAGCAGCCTGTTGACCTATTGCCTAAAATATATAAGTTATAGCATTATAGATTGTTTACCTCTCCAGCCAGAACTACACGCTTTGAAAAAACTTTACAAAAATGAGTGGATCAGGAACTGTATCCTGTCTCCCTGATTTCGGAGGGTGTGATTGACAGGTGGATTAATCAATCAGAGAGAAGCATGCTCCATTCATGTCAAAAACAAACATGGCTGGTTAAACTTTTAATCTAATTTAATTATACAGAATCAAAAATTGAAGCACCAAACTATTTCTTATTTCATGTAATTGAAGGCCCATATTTTGTTCTGAATGATATGAGAATTTTCAAGAGGAGGTGTCTTCTGTATTTGCAAATTACCCATTCCCTTCTACATTCTGTTTGAATCCAAAAGGATAGGATCAGACAAAAAATCCTCCGTCTAAATTTGAGATAATCCAACAACAGCTGCTAATTTGCAGCAGCGGAGGACAAAAATAAAAATAAATGAAAATGAAAATAAAAAATAAAAGGCTGAGGGAATGTGCAATCAAAACTGCACATAGATCAAGAGAATGTGCAATTAAAACTGCACATGGGAAAGGGAATGTGCAATCAAAACTGCACATATAGGTCAAAAGAATGTGCAATTAAAACTGCACATAGGTCAAGGGAATGTGCAATGTATCTCTCGTGGTCACACTTGGTCTCTTATTTATTTATGTCCTGTGGTGATGTTTGTGTGGTGCTTTTGTTGTTGTTTTGTCCTGTCTTTGTGATAAAGGATGTGATCCCCGGTCCCAAGACAAATTTCTTCCATGGAGACAATAAAGGATTATCTTATCTTATCTTAAGACATTTCCGCTCCAAAATTCTCCTATCATTCAGAACAAAATACATAATGTCTTTTACCTGAGATAAGTAATAGTTTGGTGATTCTGTAAAAAAAATATCTGCTCTTTCTTCAGTTTCTCATTTATAACATGTCTTAAAGCTCACAAGAGTCAATTTTGTGTAATATAGAACCTTTAACAAATAAAAATACAAAGTTAAAAGGTTGGCTCTTCCTCGTGTCCTGTCTGCCTCCATCCGAGGACTCAGTAACCCACCCATTTAGGTCCACACGAGCGCTGTCGTTGAGAAGCAAGATTTCTGAAGTGCGCTGAATATAGACCTGTCCACTTACTGTACACTGTGTACATCTTTGGACATCAGTCTCACAGTGGTACATTTCCGCGGTGACAGCATCCCGGTGTCACCTTGACGACAGTTGCTGGGTGATGGAGCGTGTTGTTGAGTGGACTGGACGTGTGATACTGACACAGCAGGGAGAACAGATTGGGACCCCACTGTTCCACTCACAATGTAATAACTTTAACAACTGGAGAAAATGTCATGGGGCACACTATAACACTCTACAGGTCACACGGGCAGGATAATCATACCGGAATTGGCAACAATATTTGGTAACAAAGCATGTAATGGGTTAGGTTCACATGACATTGGAATATTCTTAGCAGGTCTTTTTCACTTTTTAATACTGAGGGCAACGAAGGGTCAAAATTATATGGTAAAATGCACTGTTTCTTAAAATGCAGCTGTTTTAACCCATAGATATTCTAGATACCCCGTTTTATGTAAACTGTCAGTCAGAGGTTTGGGCACATATTCATTTAAATAACACATATTATGCAAAACTGATTTTTTGGAGCTTTTAGCCATGTTAGAATATTGTTCCCTCATTAAAAATATACCTGGAACACCAGATCTGAGTATGGGGAGCACTGGGGCTGTCAAATTATGTGTTTGTTTGTTTTTTTAAGTTAGGGTTAGTGTCATTATTTTAAATTCTAAATCATGAAATTCCAAAATAAAAGTACTTGAGTAATGGCCAATGGCAATGTGTTACAATTAATGCATAATATGTGTTCAGTTTTCTGCTCAAAAATGTCTAAGGCTACGTCCACGACAGCGCTCCGGGATTTTATTTTTTGCGGGTTGAAAAAAATTTGCGTCCACACACGTGTCGGATCAATAAATATTCTCATCCACACGACAATGGAGCATTGAGTAAAAATGATGTAATACATATGCCACACCTGTATATGGTGCTGTAAACAGGATATAGCCAGAGCCTCTGGACACACAATACTACAAAGAGCTCATGCACATAAAGTCCTTCCTCTTATGCAAACAAAAAACACCACGTGGCCCGTCATCGTTTTCCAAAAGCTGCGGTTTAATTGTCCACACGACAATGCAACACCGACGTTCTCAAATTTCTCCACAGTTTTCAACCCCCTGAAATGCTGACTCCGTGTGGACAAAAGGCCAAAACGAATAAAAACGTCACAGTTTCGATCAAAAAATCCCGTGTGGACACCACCTAAATCTAAGTTTGTGTTGCCTCCAGTGGTCTGATGTTTCTGATAAAAACACTTGACTGCAAGAGCGGTGTTTGAAATGTGCATACCCGTTAGACTAATCACAATGTTCCTCATATTTTCTACACTCCGCTTCTCCTCATTCTTTTCTTTAGTCACTGCAGCATCTAAGTTATAAACTCTAATTGAAATGTGGTTGTAGGCGAAATTTATGAGTTTAGTCCCTTCACCACTTCATTTCACTGTTCACAATGCTTATGTTATAAAGCGCAGCTCTTGGAACCAAAAGTAGAACCAAACTCAGATGAAGTTAAGAGGTTTTAATTTACATAAGGGTATGGAGCTGGGAGGTTCCAGTGTAGTAAGAAGGTATTGGGCACGGGGGTTCGAAGGAGCACGAGCCACAAGACGACCAGGTGAGCTGAGATCTAGAGAGCACTGAGAGCAGAAATGTCAAAATTACAAAAGGTCCAGGGAAAAAAAAGCAACGTTCATCTGGCCCAAATGTGGTCTGAGGTGGACCGAGTACAGATTGCTTGATTAACTTTTTCCATTTTTTTTCATAAACAAACATTTTAAATCAAACAAAGTGAGAAACTAAAGTGTCCGAAAACAGCTGTATTTTCACCACCATATTTCAAATGAAAACAGGTAATGAACAAGCGTGATGGTCGATGGACAAAGCAGCAGTGAGATGGATGAGAATGATTGTGCACAAAGAGAAGGGCCATTGATTTAAACAGAGGAGGAGTTTAATCAGGCTCATGTGACGGTAAACTCCAGAGATGAATGAGAGTCTGACAAACTGCCCAGTCCGAGAGCAAAAACAAGTCCTGAGCTATCTTTTTATAAACATACACAGTGTTGGTAAAAGTACTAAATTTTGTTACTAAATTAAAAGTAAAGGTATCTCAGGTGCATATTTTCTTGTGGAAAGTCCGTCAAATGCTTTTCTCCGAGATGTTATTGCTTTGTGTTACACAGTATGGTATTAAACTTCTATCTTCATGGAGACTAAACCAGACCAAGTTACAGGTCAAATCTGTGGAGTGGCAACTCGCTCCCAGCCTGTTTTTCTATGATTTTTTGAGCTATAAAACCACCTGTAATTGAAACAAGCAGGTGACGGACTTCCAACCAAAAAGTTACTAAGTGCATCTTTAAATACAGTACTTAACTACTTTTACTTTGTGATGGTGGAACATCACAAAGTACTGAGCATACCATCCATCCATTTTCGTCCGCTTATCCGGGGCCGGGTTGCGAGGGCAGCAGCCTAAGCAGCCATACACAGATGTTAACTTATTTAGCTATAAACGCCAGCAATATCAAGTGCCAATGGAAAATATTACAATTGTACTTTATCAGATATCGGGTAAAAGGTACTAAAAGTCAAATTGATTCATTACTGCATAAGAAAAAAACATCTGACATTGGCTTATCTAACAAAAGGAAATGTCTGTCTTGCCCTTCATTCGTATGTTGTATATGTTTCAGTGCAATGATCTTCATCAGGTAACTTAAACTGATAAAAATTAAAATAAATTGATAAAAAAAAATATCCTTGCCATATTCCGATCTGTCTGATAATATCTTCTCTATTGCACTTATCTGTACTATTGACCAAATCTTGTTTTTTCTTACATTAAACTGCCTATATTACACAAAATTGACTCTTGTGAGCTTTAAGCCATGTCAAAAACATACCTGGAGTTGTGTTTTGTTTCATTTATGCTTGACTAATACTTTATTATTAGTCTGTCTACATCTCCAAAGCTCAGGATCCACCTTATGATGTCATGATGTACTTGCAAGTCCCCATTTATATAGCACTCTTCACATACATTTTTGTCACAAAGACACTTTACAGAGAATTACATTCAGCATATATTATTAATTCACTCTATACCTGGTGATGGTAAGCTACTGTTGTAGCCACAGCTGTCCTGGGGCAGACTGACAGAGGCACAGCTGCCATGCCAATCAGCGCCAACAGTCCCTCCGACCACCACCATCACTCACACACACACCACTTTCATACTAGGTAATGTGGGTGAAGTGTCTAGCCAATAGCACCAGTGCCCTGGACAGGTTCATTGATTGATTGTATTTAATTGACCTTTACTATCAACTGTTCTTGAAGACCTGTGTAGCATGTTTTTGGGTTGATGGGGGAAACCAGAGCGCCCCGAGGAAACCCATCCAGACACGGGGAGAAACATGCGAACTCCACACAGAAAGGCCCCAAAGACCCGAGGATCGAAACCGGAACCTTCTTCCTGTGAGGCATGAGTGCTAGCCACTCAGCCACTGTGTCACCTTGTCAGGTTAACAGCTGCCTTTTACCTTTAGTTTCGTAGAGATTGGCAATTCCAGATCTGAAATGATACAAATGATTCTAGTGAAGGTGTTTGGAGCATAGAACCATAATAAAACCTAGAAGAGTCATTCTAGATGGCGTTGTATTGTTTTCAATGGCCTGTGCTCAATGGTGCATGGGCCCAAAACAAATTTTCAATCAGATTTCCAATCAGAGTGAGAGCTGCTACAGCGGAGCAAGCCCTCTTTAACTTTTAGGTGCTTTGAGAACCTAAAAATTTAAAAAAGTTTATGTTGTGAAAATAGAAAAGAATCCCTACAAAATCCGACCTTTGGGAAAGTTGTGGATGCCCTATCAGCCTAACACGGGCAGTTCAAATTCCCCAAAAATGCATTGCGCTCTAGGCAGGAAAGAGGAGGAATGCCTTGCACAGGTTTTATTATTGATCCATGGTTTGGAGTTTAAAAACACAGTGGAGCACTTCTTGTATTACCACATGACATCACAAGGTGGGACGGACAGAAAAACTCAGCCTAAATATGCAGGGTTTCTGTGTTAAAATGTGTGTGAATGGAATAAAACACAACTCCGGTGCTGTTTGTGTTGAGAAAACATTATAACATGCAGTAGATCAGAAAATCTTAGCCCGGAATACAGAATCACAGTACGACTTCTTTATACATTATTAATAACTTGCACCTAGTTGAACCACAAACCACATATTTGAAATGTAAATAGAAATGTTATTCAGTTAGAGTACAATGACTTCATCCTTGATACACTGAAGAACTCTCCAAAGCCTTTAAGAGCGGATTACAGGGCACTGGGCGGCGAGAGGAGAGGAAAGGCTATTTGGAATGTACAAAGAAATCCAAAGGTTAATCGAATCTTCAGAGCGTTGTGTATTTTGCATCCATTATAAACACACAAAAGATCTCGCGTTATAATCCCGTCCGTCAAAACTGTTTTCTGAATGCAAAACGGCGAGGTTGGAAGTTAATGTTTCTCTTTGAGGACGAGATGAATTGATAGCGTTGGCTTGTAAAATACTAGCTTTGAGGCGCTGTTATCCACTACACTGTGACCCAAGAATTTATCAGTTTTAGAGCATGAGAAATTAGAATAAAAGCTGAATCCGATTCTGTGTTGTGAAGAGCAATGGAACATGGTAAAAAAGGCAAATTTATTCACAAAACAAAGCCAAGTGTGCTGAGTGGAATTCATATTAAAAGGGAAGATTTTGAAGTGCGCGTCCAGCTAAAAGAAACAGACAAAGGCCAACATTGTGCGATAATTATCTTATATTATATTGGTATAATGTAATGTTATAATGTTGTTGTGTTCTTGGGCAAGACACTTCAGAGACCAATGCATAAATGTGGTGTGTTTACAATATTAACTTACCACCTTTGAATGTGAAAGAATAGTAGATGAAACTGTAAAGAGACTGAATATATGGAAAAAGATATTAATATTCTTGCACACCACTGATTAGAATATAAAAACATCAATATATCGTGATTAGGGATGTAACAATAACCAAAATATCATGATATTGTACCGTCAAAAGTCTCACAATAATATCGTGGGAGCTATCACAATATGTCGAAGTACCAGTTTCTTCACTTAAATTCATTGTTATGGTGCAGCAATAGCTTAAAAACAGACAGAACTACGTAGACCATGATCCTTTGCTCTGTTTTAGTCCAATCTACATGATAAAACAACTATTATTAAGCGCATTTAAATCTTAATTATTTGGATTATAACAGAAAAGTTGCATATTTAGCTTCCTCAAAACATCGCAATAATTATAGTACCATGAGATATGAGCATATCGTGAAAATATCGTATTGAGAGATTTGGATATCGTTACATCCCTGATTGTGATTCTAAATTTTGTGATACAGTGTCGTTATCGTGAGCTGCTGTATCGATATATCACCGAGTTGGTTTTTTTTGTTTTTATTTCTGAGACCACACTACAATTTTTCATGATTTAAATAGAAGGTGAACTGTGTACATTTTCTCGTGGAGGATCCGTCATCTGCTGTTTCCATTTCTTTGTCGGAGATGTCCCACAGAAGCCTGATTCATCAGCTGGTTTCACTGCATGGAAACCGTCTGACCTCGCAGCATTAGAATTTGTTCGCTTGACGGTAGGCGGGTACTTTTTTATTTAACCAGTCGCTGCTGTTTGGTCGTGACGTATGTAATGCACCACTAACGGGGCGAACTGGTATATTAAGCTTTTCCCAAATCCCTTAGAATGGTAATAACATCTTTCCCCTTGATAAAAATTCACCAAACATTCTCTTTGTTCCGGCTTTAAATCCGTGATCTCAAGAATCGTTGACAACACTGAATGTGCAGCTCTTTGCTGATTGGCTGGTGCCCGGACTTGCACTTCAGGGTTTTTTTGCCAACCGTCTTGTGTATTCTGATTCCTGACCTAGTCACTGGAGAGAAATTAAATTGTGCGGAGACAGCCTGGCTAATCCCACAATATGGAATTAAACAAATATTGCTTGCATCCATTCAATTATAGAGTTGTCATTTCTCAAAAAATACCACAAAAACATGCATTATTTCTGTGAGTGGGCCAACTTCTTCACAGATCTGACCTGTAACTTGGCCTGGTGATGTGGCTGCTTGTTTCCATGGAGATATTTCAATTAAATGCCACATTGTAGAACATTCCAGGAAAAAACAATGATCAGAAAAGTTACACAGCGCACCTTTAACTTCGCACAGGTCGTGGTTTAACAAAGAAATATTGTTGCTAAAATTTATTTGGTTCTTAAAAACTAAAATCATGTACGACAAACTGATTATTGAATGAGGTGAATTGATAGCGTTGGCTTGTAAAACACAAGCTTTGAGGTGCTGTTATCCACTACACTGTGACCCAAGTATTTATCAGTTTTAGTGCATGAGAAATCTGAATAAAAGATGAATCCGTTTCTGTGTTGTGAAGAGCAACGCAACACGGTAAAAAAAGCTAATTTATTCACAAGTCAAAGCCAAGCGTGCTGAGTGGAATTCATATTAAAAGGGAAGATTCTGAAGTGAGTGTCCGGCTAAAAGCAACAGACAAAGGCCAACATTGTATGATAATTATACGCTTGATATTAAAATGATACAAGTGTGTAGATATAAAAATACAAGGGTTGAGAGAGGTTGAAAATCAGGCATGTTGTCTAACGGGTGAATGTCTAATTGTATTTTTGTGGTTTTATGCAGTCTCAGATTTAGACTGAGACAAACTTTATTGATCTACAAGGGAAATTATTTGGACACAGTAGCTCACACATCACAATATATTATAATAACAATGAGCAAAAATACAAATGGAAAAAATAAATTCAAAATAAGCAGAAAAAATAGCAAGAGACTGGTGTCAAATAAGACAGAATTATATAAAAATATATGTACAACTAAAAATATATATATATATATATATATATATATATATATATATATAAATAAATAAAGTAATTAAAATATATCTCTACTATATACAGTGAGTTGTTGTACAGTTGTACGGAGTATTATCTGTTACATAAGGGTGAGTTTTTACAGTTGTAAGGCGTATTATCTGTTTGATAAGGGTGAGCTGTTTTCCAGTTGTAGGGAGTATTATCTGTTAGATAAGGGTGAGTTTTTTACAGTTGTAAGGCATATTATCTGTTAGATAAGGGTGAGTTGTTGTACAGTTGTAGGGAGTATTATCTGTTACATAAGGTTGAATTGTTGTACAATTGTAGGGAGTATTATCTGTTACATTAGGACAGTGCTTCTCAAATAGTGGGGGGCGCGAGGCTCCGTCAAGGGGGGCGCGTTTGACCTCGGGGAGCATGCTTTTTTATTTTGATTTTTTTTACTGTCTTAAGGGCCGTTCACACCAAAGCGTCAAAAAACGCCTTGTCGCCTCTATTTGGAGCCTTTGCATTTGAGTTTAGACGCCCCCGACGCGCATCTTTGACGCCGTGGACGAACGGGACAAAAATACTTGACGCGCGTCCGTTGCTCTGGAAACAAGAGCCCGGTCCCGCTCTTTTCCCGAAACAATGTCAGACCAGACTGAGAGAGTGTTTTTTATGACATAAACATCAAAGGAGGAGATCGGGTCGACGACTGGGGCGTGTTTATATTTATACTCCGCTAATGACACTGGATCAGTCCCGGTCTAGTCCTGGTCTAATACCGGTCTGGTCCTGGTCTAATCACGGTCTAGTCCCGGTCTAGTCCTGGTCTAATCACGGTCTAGTCCCGGTCTAGTCCTGGTCTAATACCGGTCTGGTCCTGGTCTAATCACGGTCTAGTCCCGGTCTAGTCCTGGTCTAATCACGGTCTAATCCCGGTCTGGTCCCGGTCTAGTCCCGGTCTAGTCCTGGTCTAATCACGGTCTAGTCCCGGTCTGGTCCCGGTCAAGTCCCGGTCCAGTCCTGGTCTAATCACGGTCTAGTCCCGGTCTAGTCTCGGTCTAGTCTCGGTCTAGTCCTTGTTTAGTCTCGGTCTAGTCCTGGTTTGGTCCTGGTGTAGTCCTCGCGATCGGCTCGGTGATTGTGGCGTATATATTTATTCTCCGTTCATGTTTGTGGTTCTCGTTCTGGTTCTCGGGTCTCTCTTCCTGATAATAACGTCGCTGCGTCTCTGGATACTCGTCCCTGATTGGTTGACGCGGCGCGTCTGACGCGAAAAGTTCAGCATTTTCAACTTCTTGACGCTGACGCCATGGACGCGCGTCTTGGCCGCTGACGCCAAAACGCTGAAGACGCGCCGCGCTGACGCCAGATTCGCGCCGCGCTGACGCCGAAAACGCGCCGCAAAAACGCAGGACGCTCTAGTCGCGCGTCCACATAGACTTTACATAGAAAGTGGACGCTTTGACGCTTTGGTCTGAACGGGCCTTTAGAATAAAGTGCAATTGCACTTCCACTACATTAGGGGGCAGTGGCGCTCTCATTGGCAGAGTGTGCGCAGGGAGCATTCGCTCGGTGGTGTAGGAGTTTTGTTTGCACTGAGCATGCGCGCTTTGCACACAGCACAGAGTTTGAGTATGAAGTGTAGACACGAAGTGTAGCAGACCCTCAAGTGACACCATGAAAAAATATTTAACAGGGATGAGAAGACAGACGGAGAGAGACGGAGATAAAGAGACAAACGAAAATCTCCCGAAAGCTAAGACGAGGAAATATGACGAAGCGTATGTAGCGCTTGGCTTCACTGTGACTAAAAATGTTGGCAGCCGACAGCATGAAGCCCAATAAATTAAGGCGTCACTTAAATACATTACACCCCAATCACTCTGATGAGCCGCTTGAGTTTTTTCAGCGAAAACGTGCCGAATATTGCCGACAATCATCCCGCTTTGTGACTGCTACTTCAGTAAACCAGCGAGCGTTGTTGGTGTCATATAAGGTGGCAGTGTTACGCACAGGTGTACTTATAACAATTTTATAGACAAATGATACTATCTATAGTCACGCAGGGGGGGGCGCGAGCTGTTTTATTCGTCCTAGGGGGGGCATGACAGAAAATAATTGAGAAGCACTGCATTAGGATGAGTTGTTGTACAGTTGTAGGGAGTATTATCTGTTAGATAAGGATGAGTTGTTGTACAGTTGTAGGGAGTATTATCTGTTACACAAAGGTGAGTTGTTGTACAGTTGTAGGGATTATTATAGTATGAATGTGGTCCTTTATCTCTCACTGTTTGAGAGGGGCTGTGGGAGCCTGTTGGAGAATGAACTCCTCGTTTCCTCTATAGTCTGGTGCAGTGGCTGAGTTGTTGTACAGTTGTAGGGAGTATTATCTGGCCCTCACAGCTGATCATGTGACCAGTCAATCCGCCGGCTGTCCCTTTTGCTGACAACCAAATAAGACAGTAGCTCAGTTGGTAGAGCGTTTGTCCACTGATCAGAAGGTTAGCGGTTCAAAACTTGCTCTCATCTTAAACATCATTGGTTGAGCGGCCAGATCCATTGCCCACAGGTCGGCTCACAAATAAATATTGCTGAATACTCCTTGGGCAAGACACTTAACTCTCTTCACCCCCAGTGTCTGTGTGTATTGGTGTATAAATGGGCGATTGGTTCCTTGATGTAAAGCGTTTTTTGAGTGCCTTAAATGTGGAAAAGTGCTATATAAAAATGTCACCTTTTACCATTATAGCATTCTTGAGGAATTAAAAAATAAAAAATCTATCAATCAAACCTCAGCTGCTCCACTCTTGCCTCTCTACCTGCTCCACGTTGTCATTTCTGTTCTAAAAGCTGTCATTAGCGACGAATCACAGTGTTTTGTCCTTTAAGTGGCACCTTGGATTCTGCTGCTGTCAATGTGATAATAGGCATCTCCAGTAACAATGGACTCTTTCTTTTGGCATGGTCAGGTTTGACAAACATGGCGGAGAAAACCTGAAAACAGATGTGACCTTAACCAGGCGACAGGAGGGAGGTTTTTAACGAGGTTTGGGGAGAGGAGCCACTAGCGCGCTCATTTACAAAGGTCAAGCTGTCTGCGTTTATTGGATACCGCCATTTGAATAAAAAGGACATTTGACGCGATTGTGCATAGCAGGTGTTGGCGATTATTTGTTAAAACACGCTTGGAAATAAAAGGGCACGCTGTTGTGTGTGAGAAAATACTGTCCACATGGGATACATTAAAGGTGACTTATCCAATTTTTATAGTCTTAAAATGTGAAAAACAAGGATGGTGCATTTCAAATGGTTTGGAGTGGTCCAAAGTTATTTGTAACATTATACACAAATTTTGGGAGTCCTATTTCTTCACTGTGGTGAGTTTTTCTTAAAGGGGCGATTTTATGCTATTTTCTGATCTATGTTATGAAACAAAACACAGATATGTTTTTGATGAGGTAGCAACATTATAACAAGGCTTAAAGCTCAAGAGAATCAATTTTGTGTCATACAGGGCCTTTCAATTTTGTGTAATACAGGCTAGTGAAGCAGACAGCAGGGGGCGCACTTACTTTTTAGATTTAGAATAAATAATTTAAAAATTTTCTTTTAATAAATTTTGGCCTTGGTCATTTTATGTGTTTCCTTATTGAAACAGAGGGTACCTTAGGTCACACTAGATTAAGACTGTTAAGACTGTATTTAGTGGCAGGCTAACTATGGCCATTGACATGCACTAGCCTAGCACCAGCGACCTCTGCAAATACAAGGACTGGATGGAATATTTTAAAAAGGGTCTCCACACGTCTCCAACTCTCTGGCTAACTAGGAAATGAGGTTCTATGTCCAAAATTCCACTGTCCCTTTAATAATGATTGTTCAGTAGACACCATATGCCACTATTATCATATATTGACGTAGAGTACAGTGGCTGAACACCTGCTCTGTGTCTCTGTCAACTCCCCTCACTGTGGAACTGGGATCTGTGCCTACGAGTCAGTTGCTTGTAGTCGGTTCTATCTTCTGTTGCCAGCAGAAAGGGCACAGACCCTAATCCATACATTGAATAAACACATGTAAAAAAAAAAAAAAAAGCGACATGTATACACAAACATGTATCTGTAAAAGTCCAATTTCACATTTGGTAAGCACGCCACATTTTCTGTTTACATCTGCAACCTTCAACCTGTGCCTCTGGGCAACCTGTCAGGAGAGATGAATGATCACAAAGCAGCACCTGGGACCCATCTCTAGACCTTGGTCATTCACGGGTTTTAGCTTTCTGTTATATGCAACATTTTGAGTACATTTCCCATTCAAAAACATAACATAAAATTTAATATTACTGATTTCTATGGCAACTGTCCTCATTATTCCTCATTATGAAACCCATGAATAGCTGGTGGAAAGTCCTGCATGTAAACAAACCCTCTAAACCCTTTAAACCTTAAAGGGACAGTTTGGAATTTTGGACATAGGACTTCATTTCCTAGTGAGCCAGAGTGTTGGAGACGTGTGGAGACACTTTTTAAAATATTCCATCCAGTCCTTGTATTTGTAGAGGTCGCTGGTGCTAGGCTAGTGCATGTCAATGGCCATAGTTATCCTGCCACTAAAAACAGTCTTGCCCACTCCACAAAACACCCGAAGCAAATCTATTATTACACCAGACTGTCGATGTGAATTTCTGACAGAATAATGTTTGAAATAAAACTAACCTTGCATCCATAGACTGTATAAAAGAAGTGGACTGAGTGCGACCTCACCCATAGCATTCAGCGCTGCTCAAATGAAGCTTGTGGTGCTAAAGTTACAGGAGTAAATCTGGAGCCAGGTTCTGTGTTATGAATAGGACTTTTTTGATGGACAAAAGAGTGAAAAAATAATCAGGATCATAAAGACTCAGTTAATACGAACATTTTAAGACCAAAGGCTCACTGCAGCAGTTACAGAGAGAGGGGCGACAAGATCCCAATGTTTTATGTAGCACTTTTTGGACACTCAAAGACGCTTTATAGAGCATCATTCATTCACTCCATACCAGGTGATGGTAAGCTACTACTGTAGCCACAGCTGCTCTAGGGCAGACTGACGAAAGCAAGGCTGCCAATCTGTCCAAGTACTAACCAGGCCCGGCCTTGCTTAGCTTGTGAAATCTGAAGGGATCAGGCTTTGACAAGCCGGTATGGTCACAATTTAACTTAATTGGAGCCAGGGTCAGAAGGAGCTGGAAGAGCCTCCAGGTGAACTTCCTGTTTGGAACGTGAAGGTTAGCGCATTTGCTATGTCCATTTATATATATGGTCTATGCTTGCATCGTATGAATCATTGCATGTTGAGGGACTATTTTCTCAGCAGCAGCGGAATTTTACTTTGCCGGTAAGAGGTGCTAAGTGAAATCAGTCCGCCGCTGCCGAGCTTTCTATCAGGAAGTACAACTCACTGCTGCTCAGACATAAATCCTTCAAATGCAAGTTTAGTTTTATTTCTAAAATTATTCTCTTGACGCAGACATTTACATCGACAGTCTGGTGTAATAATAGATTTGCTTCGGGTGTTGTGTGGAGTGGGTAAGACTGTTTTTAGTGTCAGGATAACTATGGCCATTGACATGCACTAGCCTAGCACCAGTGACCTCTGCAAATACAAAGACTGGATGGAATATTTAAAAAAGTGTCTCCACACGTCTCCAACACTCTGGCTAAGTAGGAAATGACATCCTATGTCCAAAATTCTGGACTGCCACTTTAAAGAGTCTCATCAGAAACATACCTGGAGTTGTATTTTTTGTGATGATATATGGTAATACAGAAAATGCTCCACTGTGTTTTTAAACTCCGTACAGATTCACAATCATTTGGATCATCCTGGACTTACCTTTCTTTTTATTTTTAACATTTTTAACAGTCGCAAGCAAAAATTCACACAATTTTATGTTCTTTCCACATTCCTATTCCCTCCTGCTGTGTTACAATATAATTACAACTGTGCCTGTCTTATTAATATTGCATCAGCTTATACCTGTGTTAGCTTAATAACCAGTGGGGTGACCATCTCCCTCTGCGCTGTCCACCCAATGAATATTTAAACACCACATATTTCTGTTACAACTGATATGGCCCTGGGTCAGTGCACTAACAGGGGTCTGGAAATAACCATTCATTTGTAATATAGGCATTGTGTGTGTGTGAGGCAGGTGAGAGGTCAGAGGTCGGCCAACAGGAAGTGATTTACTCAGCCAATCTGTGAAATGACAACAGTAATTTTCCGGATGCGCGCACACAGACACACTGCCGACAGGAGAGCAGAGGAGGCACAGGCAGAGGCTAGAACACTGGCGGAATTTTAATGAATAATGACAAGTTAGAAAATACAGCTGATGTGAGTGATATGAAGTGAGAAATATGAACATATACAAGATAATGTATAGAATATGTACAGAAATGTGATGGTTGAGTTTATGAATTCTTCTTTTTACCCTGTACTCTTATATTCACAAATCCGTGCATATTGTCTTTGTAAGACTTTGTAACATATTGGAATATTGACTTGATGTGTTAGAATATTTAAAAAAGAAAATGTTTGTGCTTCTTGGACTCTGACTTTGTGGAAGCAGGTGCTTTACAAGGAAAGCCTATAATCAACTTAAGACTGTACCTGAAAAACTGACTGTACCCAAAAAGAGGCATCCGTGACACAATTTTTTTTTTTAAACCTTTTATTAAATCATCATGGGTGGCAAATAAACTTCATCTTCATTCGGGCATAAGCATAAAAAAATGCTTTCTGTTTTACTTTGTCAAGTGCAGTCTCTCTGTTAGAACAATGGTCCCTCATTAAAAACATACCAGGAGTTATATTACACTTCACACTGGTTTCAGAAGTCTTCTGTAAAAAGACCTTTGGCTCTGAGCCTTACAAAGCACTTGTAGGATTCTTAGCATTGTTGTGTCATATATAAAGATTCTGTGTAGTTTTAAAGCCCATAAATCATCACTCTTTCTCACCTTTTCTGCCATCAAATCACGTTCCTTACTTCTGCTTGCATATATATGTGGACATGTTCCTCTTTACCTAGTTTAATTGTTGTCCATCTGCTGTCAATAGAATGTAAGCTGCACCAAATCAGAGTATGATGTTTCTTTTTGTTTGTTTTTTTGTTTGTGTGTTTGTTTGTTTTTTTCATTAGCCATTACTTTTAAGTTTAAAATCATGGAAGCAAAGGTCTGTGATAAACCAAATACAACATTTGACCTGATGGCTGAGTTGTTTTGGTGTTTTGTTTTCAGAAACCGGAATAAGCCTCACATCAGTTTCTCATTCGGGTTGCCAGTGCAATGCTGAAATCCAGGTGGTTTAAACCTAAAATGCCACTCACCTACATACAGTCATGAATCAGTGCTAGTGCAGTGTCTGGCGCTCAGTGAGTGAATTCTGGAGGTTCTGAGCTTTCACATGATGAGACATGGCCATATGCTGAGACTGAGAGAAACTTATACGTATCTTCTATCTGCAGGTTAATGCACTGGCAACCCAAGGTTCAATTGTGATTGTGGAACCTTTGTCACAGTTTCAATTAGACCCAGATCACTGCAGGTAAGTTGGGAAGTGGTTTATTACAATGATTTTGTGGAATATTGTAAGGAGGCAGGCAGGCGGGCAGGCAAGGAAAAGGTAAGTTAAAAAATATACAAAAATTCCAGAAGCAGAGACTGAGCCAAGGATTCATTAACTGGTAGTAAAAAAAAACAAACTAGGCAAGAAGTGGTTGAAGAGCCAAGCTTCGTATACTGCAGATGATGAGATGATGTGAGACAAGTGTGGTAACGCCCATGTCATGCCCAGACTCAGGGCCTGTTTACACATATTAGATATGTATTATTATCGGAAGTGCCTTTCGTTTAAACGGTGACGGTCTTTTTCGGGCTTAAAAACGCAAAAATCTGAAACCACCCTCCAGAGTGGAAAAGTTTAATACTTTCTGCCGTAGCGTTTCCATCTACACTGCCCAAGACGCAAAACTCTGGTCAGATCTGCTCACGTTGCATATGCATTTACGTCACACACATCCCCACTTAGCATCAGTATGTAGCTGCCTGGCATGCATACACAATCAAATTCCACACACTTTAGCATCACTGTACGCACGCAGATTGCCTCCCGAAAATGCTCATCTAAATGCGGAATAAAAAGTGAAGATGCAACGCCACTTTTGCGTCTGTTCAGACCGTCATCGGATAAACGTAGCCTCAGACAGAACACAGAAGGCAGAGGGAGAAGCAGAGAGGAAGAAAAGGTGAAAACCAGGAATAGATCCTAAGAACCTTTTTTTAAACACTCAGAGCGCAGGTTATACAATACCTTTTAATTTAGTTTTTTCCTGTTTACTAGCAGTGCCTCGCTTTTGTACAATGGCTTCAGTGAGCAAATTAAGACCCAACTTCTCCAGGATTATCGCAGTTTGCATAGAATCGAAGTCCAATCTTTACTTTAATAATAACATTCATAAAATATAAATAGCTTTGCCCTTTACTTGTACAGAAAGGTCCTATAGACACTGGATAGGTTAGATAAACACACATTGACAGCACTAATGAGAAGAGCTGCTAACAGGATAAACACTGACTACCCACAATCCTGCGGGGCGTCCAGTGACCTTTACAACTTCACAGCTGCAGTCTTGTGGGAATCGGCTCTGCACTGTTTAATGACATAATAGACCTGTACAATAAATATAGAACTAAACCATGAATTATAATGAGGACAATCGTGTCAGTCATATGAAGTCATGAAGTTTATTTTTAGTGCAATTTCAAAGTCAAGGAAGGAAGGAAGAAAAAAAATCTCTTTGCAAAATCAATTAGAAGTGTAATAATATTTCAAACTTTCAGCTAGAGCAGTTTAAACAATTCTAAAATAAAATCCATAAATGCTTGACTCAACTAGTGATAACCCACTGTACCATAATTAACCATAGATATTGTGCCTACCTCCAATCTGAACAGTCATCTAGTATAATAAAGTGATACATGTGGGTTTAAATAGAATAGACTGATGGGTAATTCAATAAACCTGCGCCTGATTTTTTTTGGTATTTGTGTGTGTCTTGCTCTAGTACAGGTGTATTGTAAAAATATGGAGCGAGATTTGGCTCATAAATATGTATACAAATAAAAAATGATATATATAAATATACATACATTTATAAATATCCAAATACAAATATAAAAATGTGACATACAAATTAAAAAAATGTATAAATAAATGTGTATTTGTATATATATTTTCGAGATTTGAAAATAAATATGCTTGACTTTGTTTTTTGTATGACGTAATTTTGACATTCCTCCCACATGATTCACAAAAAAATGCCACAACACTTTTTTTTTATTTTTTTTTTGGATGGAATTCTGTAAAACTTGCACGTTTTGTTGTTTTTATCAAAGTGGTTTGTGCATCCAGCAGCACAACATGACAGCGGCTCTTTCTGCAAACGACATGCACAGTCGAGCAGCGAGTGATGTAGTTTGCTATTCCCTGATAGGCTATTAAAAATATATATATATATATATATACAACAAGGAAAAGTGTCAGGAAAAGAGCTCCGGGCTGCAACACACTGCCATCTGCTGGTTGTTCAGTGGAGAGTGCATTTGCATTCAAAACCAGCGGCATTTATGTGTGAGAGGAATGTCTCAAAATTACGTCATTGAGAGAAAAGCAAAACAGAATCCACAAATGCAGATTCCACCTACAAAGTCAAGCATATTTATTTTCAAATCTCAAAAATACATTTACAAATGCACATTTATTTATACGAATGTGTTCTTTTATTTGTATGTCACGTTTTTATATTGGATATTTATAAATGTATGTATATTATATATATATATATATATATATATATATATATATATATATATATTTTTTATTAATTTTATTATTTTTTATTTGTATAAATCTTTATGAGACAAATCTCGCTCCATATAAAAACAGCTCATTAGCTCAAATGTAGTCAGTCTGCTGTGTGCCTCTAATTGGCTCTGTGGACAGCATGCAAGCTACCTCACTGTCTCTTAAAGCCAAGGATAATTTGAATTAACTGCGTAAAATGTAAAACAAACAACCTGTTAAGATGAAAATGATAACTTACTCGCTATTTCAAATGTATTGGCGTTAACGTATGGAATTGTACGAGGCTTTAGAATGTGGGTGTTCTGTTTACAAACACTGCAATGGTTTATATGGTTACAACTCGATTTTTGTCACCCCATCGCCCAAACCCACCTACATTGAGATGGGTCCCCAGTGTCTACCGCTCCAGACAGATTGCTCCAGCAGCATTGAAGGATGAGTCAAATGTGGGGGACAAATTTCCCTACAGGGACAATAAACTACCTTAACCACAATCCATATTCCATATCCACAAATGTATGTCCGATCTCGGTCCTCTCAGCCTCTCATGTGTGGTGTCCAGACAGCTGTGACCTCTGGCTGAGGCATGAGCTGCTAAATGCTAACATGATCAGTCAGGATGGATCGGCCTGTCCGTAGCAATTGACATAAGTGATAAATGATTCTATCCAATTACATGGCTGCCAACAGATAAGCGTCGCTACTCTGCAAGGAGGCAAGATTTTACACAAGAATAAGCTGTTTTTTTTAAATACAGGGGTCCCCAACCACTAGTGATCTGGTGTCTGTTGCCGGGCCCCAAAGAAATTGTTATCCATCTTTTTAAATGACCCATATCACGCTATTTTCTGGCTTTCATGGGAGAGCTCACAGGGGGACATACAAGGGGCTCACAGGAGGGTCCCAAACTGTGTCAGGGCGTGAAGACCTGTCCGGAGCTTTAGGTGCAGAGGAGGGCTCATGAAAGGTTCACAGAAGGGCTCCACACAGTGTCAGAGCGTGGAGACCTGTCTGGAGCTTTGAGTTCATAGGAGGGCTCACGGGAGGCACAGAAGTGGCTAAAAGAGGGTTCTCAGGTGGGTCACAAGAGGCTTACAGGAGGGCTCCACACTGTGTCAGGGCAAGAAGATCCATCTGGAGCTCCGGCTCAAGAGGAGGACAACTGTCTGTGGCTGTTTATATGCACACCAAAAATCTGATCATTATCTGATTCATGGAGTTCTGATTCCGTTTATTTAAAGGGCCCATAGCAAACTATTTTTGATCTCAGTCATGGGTCATGAAAGGGCTCCATGCTCTCTCAGGAAATGAAGACCCATTCAAAGCAATGGGTCAGAGAAGGACTTTTTGGGGGGACTCACTGGTGGGTTCAAGGAGGGGCTCACAGAGGGGCTCATAGGAGGGCTCCATCCTGTTTTAGAGCATGAAGGCCTGTCCAGAACTTTGGGTTCAGAGGGCAGCAGAAAAGAGGTGGAAAAAAGCAGCAAAAAAATGTTGGAAATATGATCCTGATTGTTTAAAGTTAGGTTTCATCTGGTTGGGTCATCTCCGCTACAGTGTGTGGTCTGCAAAGAGGTGCTTGTGAATGACAGCATGAGACCATGATATGGAGTAAGAACATTTTTGGAATTATTGGTGTGTCCATGCATATTTGGGAAATCCGTGCATATTTGGCTGTAGTTGAGCATAGAATAAATATTTATAAACTCTCAAATGAGTCCAGTCATACATAAAATGTGTTGTATTTTATCCATCAAAATACAAATTGAAAAGTTACAACATCAAGAATTACAATCATGAAATGAAAATTTGTGATTACGCTTTTTTCAGTATGAATACAAATTCACAGATGTGACTTTAGTGTCGATCAAGATGCCGGACTCAGATTGCTCTGTCCCTCCTTGTGATGTCATGAAGCATTGGTTTTCAAGTTAACAGCTATATTTTACCTTTTGTTCAGATATTGGCAATTCCACGGTTGAAATGATCCAAATGATTCTAGTAAAGATGTATGGGTTTTAAAAACACAGTGAAGCACTTCCTGTATTACCACATGACATCACAAGGTGAAACAGAGTGCTTTCTGTTTGAGATAACAGAACTCAGCCTAAATATGCAAATATGTTTGTGCATTAAACAAGTGAGAATGAAACAAAACACAACTCCAGATATGTATATGATGAGGAAACAACATTATAATATAGATCAGAAATGGCATAGTATGGACACTTTAAACTTTTTTCAAATTTAGTATTTATTTATGGGTTATCATATACATTTCTTTTTTTTTTTTCTCCACATTTTCCTTTTTCATTTTTTCCACAAAACATTTAGTTGATCTTGACTCTTGAACACTTTATTGACACTACACATCCATATCCCCAACAAGGCACCACAAATTTTTATTCTGCAAAATCATTCATATTCATACTCATATAATTCTAAAACCCTGTAATTTCTCCACAGCAGCGTGGTCGAAAGCGTTATCTCTCCATTTCTATCCACCCCCCAATTATCTCTGCATGGATCAGAATAATAATACGTATAATCCATAACTTTCCCACTATGTAAATGTCCCAGCCAGCCTTCAGTTATGGATGCCCTCGCTTCCTCCTGTTTTGAATACGCTGTCATAGGTTTATCTGATTGAGCGATCGGCTGTCACGCTGCGCTGTGATTGGTCGACAGGCGGTGATAACCTCATTATATATTCGTGGCGGCCCCTGAAACCTTTGACAAACGCGCCTCATGAATTCAGTAGCGGTGTAGGGGCTCAATTGACAGGTTGGGCATAATATGTTTAAAATATAGTGTTTAGAGTCAATGCTATTTGCGGAATATGGTGATTATACTGCATAGGAGGGCTGCTGGGTAATGTGAAAAGGCCCATATTACGATATTTTCTGATCTGTCTTGTTCCTATGGATATGTCATTGCTCTGCCTGGAATGTTCCACAATATTAGATCAAACAGTTCTACTTTACATTTTAGGGGAATAACGATATTCAAGTCTCACAATACGATAACGTCACGGTATGAACCTCATGGGACGATATTTATTGCAATATCGTGGGGAAGTTCACGATGTAACAATATACAAATCTCTCGGTATGATGTTTTCACGATATACATCTCATGGTACGATATTTATTGCGATATTTTGTGGAGATTTAATCCACAAAACTAAGATTTAAAAGTGCTTAGAACTGTTATTTCCATTGTCTATACTTCTATGTAGTTCCCTCTGTCATTTTTTTTTTTTTTTAGCTTAGTTGCTGCACCATAACTCTTAATTTAAGCAAAGAGACTTGTAATTCGATATGTTGCAATGGTCCACGATATTACTGTGAGAACTTTGACGATACGATATCACAATATTTTGGTTATTGTTACATCCCTATTACATTTACTCAGTTACAGGTGTTTATTTTTAGCTCAAAAACAGGCATTCTGACTGTGAGCGGGGTCGCTTCTCCACAGATCTGACCTGTAACTTGGTCTGGTTTGGTCTCCATGAAGACAGAAAGGTTTAATACCATGCTATTTCAGACAAGGGAATAGCATGAAGAAAAGCATTTGACGGACCCTTCACCAGAAAAGTTACACAATAACACGCAAACCTTGCATATTTAGGCTGAGTTACTGTCTCAAGCAGAAAAACTCTGTTCCGCCTTGTGATGTGCTCCACTGTGTTTTTAAACTCCCTGCACTTTCACTAGAATCATTTGGCTGATTTCAGCACAGGAATCGCCAATCTCTACTGAACTAAATATAAAAAAAAAAAATAGCTACCACTACATGACATCACAAGGTGGAACAGAGCAGTTTGAGCTTTGGAAATGTAGAAAGATTATTAAGAAAGGCTTCCTTAAACATATGTGAATGAAACAAAAGTCAACTGTACATGTTTTTCTGATGAGAAAACAACATTCTAACATGACTTAAAGCTCACAAGAACCAATTCTGTTTAATATAGGACCTTTAATAAAGCATGATTTAATTTGTAATTATCTAATACATGAATATATATTTTAATAATTGCAACTAATTATTAGCCAGGCTGGGGCCACCTAGTGCTTCCACTCAATTTTTTTTCTCTGCAGCGACGAGGTCAGGAATTTCTACGAAGTGAAACTGGCTGATGAATCAGGCTAACTAATTACAGGTATGTGGGCAGAAACAGGGAGTTTTTAGAGGACTCATGCCTTGAGCATAGAACAATACAAGATTACAGGATACATGCATGAGTTAATCAAACTACAGCTTTGAATAAACTAATGATGAGAGAACACTTTTTAACATTATAAAAAACTCAAATTCATGTTGATTTTGCATAATATGTCCCCTTTATGTCTAACTACAGAACAGCATCACAATTTACCTCAGTTTGTGACATGAGTCGGCGTTGCTGGCAGAAGAATGTCGATTACAAATAATATTAGAAGCTCACAGTGCATCTTCAGGTCATATTTTGCTGCATAAATGGAGACTTAATATGAAATGAAATGGAGGATACAGAAATGCCCTTGGGTTTTGTGGATTTGGCTGGTGTCCTTAGCGTCACCTCTATTACAGACCAACTATCCTTACATTTGCTGTAGTTATTAGATTGCAGTACAGTCTTTGCTTTGCTATTTTCTATATCGCTCCCATTTGGATAGTGTCATCATATTGTCAGTTATTTGTATGCACAACATCACTGTATTTATGCAAGCCAGTATTGTTTATGTACTAATTTATTTTATGAAAACATCACATATTCTAATATTTGTAGCTGTACTTTGGTGGTTGATTTGTCAAGTGTCTTCAGTAAAAAAAGGTAGGTGAAGGTGCAATAGACTCTGGCCAGTAGAGAAAACATACATTAAATTTTCAAACATATTTACAGACTAGAAAAGTAGGATCATTAGTGTCCCTGAAAGCAATCATTTCCATCCTGGGGGTGAGGACACAAATTTGGGTCCTCGAAGATTCTCGTCTTCGTAGGAAAGAGGTTTGAACCAAATGGTATGAATTTTAATGCAGGGATATCTATTGTGAGTGCAGTATTTTATAATTTTTTTTAAATAATAATTACTGTTCTATAACATTTATATTAAAGGTACACTGTGTAATTTTTCTAGTGGATTGTTTGTTCACTGCTTGCCTCCATGGAGAAGCTTTGCTTTGCCTGGAATGTGCTACACCAGAGTCCTGCACGGATTAATTTTTGGAGACCCGCACCCGCCTGGACCCACACAGTACAGCACCACACCCGTCCGTTAACCCGTGATTATATCAAAGTTAAAGCCGCACCCGCCTGGACCCGTTAACATTCCACTCATCACCCCTCCTTGCCTGTGATAAATTGGGGTCAGCCCATTAGTCTGACAGCTCAGTAGTCCAGGACTGAAGCTACGTCATGTCATTAGAGGAATATAATATAATTATATTTATAATATAATATATATTGTAAATATATACACGCCGCACTATACACCCCAGGACTACACCAGGACTGAACCAGGTCTAAACCAGGACTAAACCTACGCCATGTCATTAGAGGATTATAAATACATACACGCTGCCATATACATGCCAGGACTACACCAGGACTGAACCAGGACTAAACCATTTCTAAACCAGGTCTAAACCAGGACTAAACCAGGTCTAAACCAGGTCTAAACCAGGACGAAACCAGGACTAAATCAGAACTGAACCAGGTCTAAACCAGGATGAAACCAGGACTAAACCAGGACTGAACCAGGGCTGAACCAGTGTCATTAACATGAATATATACAAGCAACACCTGCCGAGCTGATTGCCAGGGCTACACCAGGACTGAACCAAGACTAAACCAGGTCTAAACCAGGACTTAACCAGGTCTAAACCAGGACTAAACCAGAAGTGCAGCCGATCATCTCCGCTGATGGGTTTAATGTAATAAATTCACTAAAGTCTCTCTCAGCCTGGTCCATCGCTCTAGGAAAAGCCAGAGAAATGGCACTTGTTCCAGGGCAACGGACGTCCTGGACTCGTCATTCATTTGATTCACCTGACCCGCCTGTACAATTCCAGAACGTTAAAACCCGCCCGTTTCAGCAACTATTTGCAGGTACCCGACCCGGTGCAGGCCTCTGTGCTACAATATGATAATGGACTTTTTATTTTCTTAAAAAACAAGCATGTGACACAACCAAGCGAAACTGCAGGCCAGATCTATGGACAAGTGACCCCGCTTACATAAGAATTCATGTATTTCAAGGTATTTTTGAGCAATAAAAACAACTTTAATTGGATGCCGTACTGTGGAATCACTAAATACTCAAATATGCATGGTTGACATCTGAAACCTCTTTAGGCATATTTTTGATGAGGGAACAACGTAACAACAGGAACAATGTTTAGCCAAATACCTCATCTTTAAGAAATCAGAATCAACCTGTCATAGTGTTATTATTTAAAACAGCATATTAATACACAGCTTTGTTTATGGCATCTGCACACTAGTCTGTAACTTACAATGGCCATTTAATCTTGAGCTATTTAACAAACTAACTGCTCCAAAGCTCTTTCTGTCTAATCACCGCTAATCACCCATTCATTGCCATTCAAAACCAGATTCATGCAGATTGTGTGAAAAGACGAACAGCAAGAAACCGCCGCCATGTTTTATTTTTAATTTATTTTTACGGCCCATTTATCTGAAGAGCGTAATGAAAGGCCCACAGTCGTCAACATCCATTTGATATAATGGAGTCTCTAATGCACTCAGAAATCAGTGTTCTGTGCGAGCGCTTTTAACGACGCAGATGTAATTATGGACAATTAAGCTCCAATTAGACACACTTTGGGTTTTTGGGGAATATTCTCATATCTCTCCACCAGATTTTGGCCTAAAATGACACCCCAAATACATTCTTCAAATACAACTAGATTTGTTCATTGGCTCATTTATAATATGTACAGTAGATATTGTTGTTGTTTTAAATTGTAATGTACACATTTGTTTTGTCTTTGAGCAGGACACGCGCACTACAAAA
This sequence comes from Boleophthalmus pectinirostris, assembly GCF_026225935.1. Taxonomy (NCBI): domain Eukaryota; kingdom Metazoa; phylum Chordata; class Actinopteri; order Gobiiformes; family Gobiidae; genus Boleophthalmus; species Boleophthalmus pectinirostris. The sequence continues at coordinate 13,122,055 of NW_026571299.1, forward strand.
TCCACTGATGTTATTTGTTGTATAAAGGAGAAATTACAGTTTGTACTCTCATGAAAACTTTTTTTTATTATTATTTCTACAAAGCCTAACATTACAGCCTCACTTTTATTTGTGGTCAGTTATTACTCTATGTACCACCACCTGCTTGTCTCCATGGAGATGTTAATGCTACGCCTGGAATGTTCTAGCCAGGATGGCGCCACCTAGTGTCTCCGCTCAATTCCATTTCTCTCCAGCGAGTAGGTCAGGAATCAAAATACAATAGACGGTTCGCAAAAAACCCAGAAATGCAAGTTTGGGCATCAGGTAATCAGCGAAGAGCCATATATTCAGTGTTGTCAACAATTCCCGAGATCAAGGATTTAAAGCTGAAACAAAGAAAATGTTTGGTGAATTTTATCAAGGGGAAAGACATTATTGCCCTTCTTCCAACGGAATTTGGGAAAAACTTTACATAGGTCACAACCAAATAGCAGCAAAAAAAAGTACCCACCTACCGTCGAGCAAACAAATCCTAATGCTGCGAGGTCAGATGGTTTCCACGAAGTGAAACTGGCTGATGAATCATACTAGTGATATATTCTCTATCCATCCATATTGCTCCTGCCAGCTATAATCTATGACACCCATAATTAAAAAAAGAAAAGAAAAGAAAAAAAAAAAATCACAATTTTCATCTAAAATTACTTAATAAAAGAAAAAACTCAACTGACTTCTGCTTTAGAAAACTGTAGTGTCCAAGCTCACGTCACTGTAAGCATCATCAAAACAAAGAGTCAGCACCTCTGATGGATAGCTGCACCCTACAGATTAAGAACATAAAATTATAAAAGTAAAAAAGTAAGTGCAGAGCAGCGGGTGTAAAACGTTGGCGATGAAAACAGGGACTGATATGGCATCTTGAAAATTAAATTAAAGATTGCTCAGATTTGCACAAATCACTCCAAATAGAACTTTGGGTGAATAAATGACGAGAGGCAACAACTCTAACGTGTTTTAAGGCTCCAAAAAGTTGATTTTGCATAATAGACCTACTTTAAGTTTTTGCTTTGGGGTCCGTCACCTGTTTGTTTCTATGGATATGTCATTGCTTTGCCTGGAATGTTCCACAGTATGACATTAAACAGCTCTGCCTTGCAGTTATTCACTTACAGGTGGTTTTATAGCTCAAAAATACCCATAAAACTAGAAAATACCTAGAAAAACATAAATATCTGACCTGGAACTTGCTCTGTTTTGGTCTCCATGAAGATAGAAAGGTTTAATACCACACTATGAAACTTTCCAGACAAAGCATTAGCATCTCCACAGAGAAAAGCATTTGACAGACCCTCCAACAGAAAAGTTACACAATGCACCTTTAACACAAATGCTCAAAACTCTACAAACTGATCGTATCCTAGTATTCTCTTATTTCGTGACATCTGACTGCGAATTCCTAACAACGTAACTTATATATATATCTACCCACCGCACTTTAACATTCCAATAGTAAAACTTGTGCCTACACATTTCCTCATGTCCTCAGGTGTACCGGTGTGATAAAACCTCACATACTTTTAATGATGTCTGCTCCTCCGGGACACTAAATCCAGCCCAAACGCCCTCACTTTCCCCGCGCACGCTAGCAGGTGTATTCTGGGTCATGCTATAATGTACGCTGGTAGGTCTCATTATAGTTTAACTGTGGATATCCGACCCTGCGCTGAGCTGTCGATCACAACACAGAGCCAGGGATGGAGATGTCTTCGCTTTTTTTACGACTACTTTTGACTTTTTTGGTGGTTTATTTTGAGGAGCATGTAAACAAATTCTACATTGCCAATTTTTTGTTTTGTTTGACTAATAATTATTACCTTTATACATTTTTTAAATTATTATTTAAAGGTACATTGTGTCACTTTTCTGGTGGAGGGTTAAATATTTAATGCTTTTCTCCATGGAAATGTCATTGCTTGGTCTAGAATGTTTCACAGTATGTCATTAAACTTTCTATCTTCTTGGAGACCAAATCAGATCAAGTTGCAGGTCAGATCTGTGGAGAGGCGACCCCACCCATAGTCAGAATGTCTGCTTATCTAGCTATTTTTTAGTTATAAAACCACTTGTGATTGAATAAATGTAAGGTAGAGCTGTTTAATGTCATACTGTGGAACATTCCAGGTAGAGCAATGACATCTCCATGCAGACAAACCAATGGTAGACCCTTCACCAGAAAAGTTGCACAGCGCAGCTTTAACGTATTCATTCTGACTCAACCAAAAGAGTTGGATTGTTAAAATTGGACTCAAGTGAGGTTAATGTTACTTCAAAATAATATTACACAAGTAGAAGTACAAAGTAGTGATCTAAGAAACTACTCTTAAAAAGTAAGAGCAACTTTCTGAACAGAACCTCTGATTTATAATGTTGAAGTGAACCAGAAGACAAAACATAAACTAAGGCACAAAATCTGGTATTTTCAAAATATTCGGTACATCCAAAAATTTTAAAAATTAAAGGTCCGATATTACACAAAATGCATTCTTGTGAGCTTTATGTCATGTTAAAAACAAACCTGGAGTTGTGTTTTGTTTCATTCGCACACGTTGGAGTAACCCTTAATTATTAGTCTGTTTACATCTCCAAAGCTCAAAATGCTCTGTTCCACCTTGTGATGTCATGCAGTTTTAGTTTTCAAGTTACCAACAACATTTTAGCTTTAGTTCAGTAGAGATTGAAAGCTCCAGGTCTGAAAAGATCCACATGATTCTAGTGAAGGTGCATGGAGTTTAAAAACACAGTGGAGCACTTCCTATATTACCACATGACATCACAATGTGAACCAGTGTTTCCTGTTTGAGAGCAGAATTTTGCCTAAATAGTATGTTGTGCTAATGATAATGACGTGTGAATGAACCAAAACCCAACTCCAGGTTTGTTTGTGATGAGGAAACAACATTATAAAGATCAGAAAATCGTATAATATGGGCCCTTTAATTTTAAATATATTCACTTATAGAGTGCTTTTCTTCTATGGCACCGCTTCTGTGAGTCCAATTTTCCCATCATTGCTCAGACGGAGTAGGACTCTGTCACGGTAAGCTGTCTATAACTTTTCCTTTTTCTATACGGACATTTCACAGCGCTCCAAACAGCACCTCCATAGAGCAATGTCTCCCCCTATGGGCCCATGGGTGACACTGCACTTAACAAAGGACAAAAACTGCAAGCTTTGTCTATATTTTCAGTGAGCGGAAATGTATATATAGTTCAGAAAGAGAAAATAGTCTGAAAATGAGAATGTTTATAAATTTTACAATGCATTTTGATGGATGAAAAGCACAAGGAAAGGACTGCCAGTGTGAAAACCAAACACAGTAGTTTCTCTGTCATGGTTTAACATCAGAGCACGAGAAAGGACTAAGTGAGTGGGACAAATAGTCTGTATCTTTCTCTCCCTCTTTGTCTGTTTCTTTTCTTCTTGTTCTCCTCTTGTTCACTGATTCCTCCCTCTCTCTCTCTCTTTATTTATGTCTCCTTTCTTTCTCACTCATTGACTCTACCTCTCTCTCTCTTTCTCTCCCATCCGCTTTCTCTCCGACTGTGTGCTCTCTTTCTTTCATCCTCTCTCTTCTCTCTCTCTCTATGACTTCTTACTCTCTCTTTCTCTCCTCCTTTAGGTCTCTCTGACCGTTTCCCTGCCTCATTGTCTCTCTCTCTTTCTTGCCGACTTCTTGTGCACTCTGACTACTCTCTTTCTACTACTCTCTCTCTTTCTCTCGTTGACTCCTTTCTGTCTGACTCCTTTCTCTCTCGTTCTTGTGCTTTCTGACCCCTCTTTCTCTTTCTCTGAACTTTCTCTCTGACTGTGTGCTCTTTCTTTCTGTCTTTGTTTCTCTCTCTCTCTCTCTCTCTCTCTGTTGGACTTCTTACTCTCTCTTTCTCTCCCCCTTTCTTTCCTTGCCCCCTCACCCCTCCTCTATTTCTTTCTCTCTCTTTCTCTTTCTTGTGCACTCTGACTACTCTCTTTCTACTACTCTCTTGTCTTTCTCTCTCTCGTTGACTTCTTTCTGTTTGACTCCTTTCTCTCTCGTTCTTGTGCTTTCTGACCACTCTTTCTCTTTCTCTGAACTTTCTCTCTCTCCCACTCTCTTTCTCTCTGTGCATTCTTTCTTCCTGTCTTTTGTTCTCTCTCTCTCTCTCTCTCTCTCTCTCTCTGGACATCTTACTCTCTCTTTCTCTCCCCCTTTTTTCCTTGCCCTCTCACCCCTCCTCTCTTTCTCTCTCTCTTTCTCTTTCTTGACTACTCTCTTTCTCTGACTCCTCTCTATCTCTTTGACGTCTTTCTCTCTCTCTCATTGACTCTGTTCTGTCTGTTTCCTTTCTCTCTTTTTCTTGTGCATTCTGACTACTCTGTTTCTCTTTCTCTGACTCCTCTCTATCTCTGTCACTGTGTCTCTGTCTTTCTCTCGCTCTCTTCCTCATTCTCTTTCTTGTGCACTCTGACTTCTCTCTTTCTCTGACTTCTCTCTATCTCTTTGACATCTTACATCTCTCTCTCATTGACTCCTTTCTATCTGACTCCTTTCTCTCTTTTTCTTGTGCATTCTGAATACTCTTTTTCTCTTTCTATGACTCCTCTCTATCTCTTTGACAACTTCTTGTCTCTCTCGCTCTCTCCTACTCTCTTTCTCTATGACTGTGTGCTCTCTCGCTCTCTCTTGGACATCTAACTCTCTCTTTCTCTCCCCCTTTCTGTCTCTCTGACTGTTTGCTCTCTCTGTCTTTCTGTCTCTGACTCCTTGCCGCTTCCACCTTCCTCTCGCTCTCTCTCTGTCTCTATCTCTCGGACTTCTTACTCCCTCCCCTTTCTTTCTCTCTAACTGTTTGCTCTCTTTTTTCTGTTTCTGACTCCTTGCCACCTCCACCTTCACCTCTCTCTCTCTCTGTATTTTTTCCCTCCTCTCTCTCTTATCTTTCCTTTGATAACTCTTCCCCCTCTCTTTCTGTCTCATCTTTTTTCCGTGTCTCTCTGTCTGACCTGACCCAGTTGGAAGTGCCTTAAACAGCGTCACAATAATTAGCCTGCACTGTACACACACAACAACAAAGGTTCATCCAAAACTTCTCTCAAAAAGTAGCTCCCCTTGCAGAATTCATGTTGTTTCTTCTTATTAAGAAAATATGAAAAATAATCACATAAAAACTTTGAGTCTTTGAATTAGCACTTTCTCAGTTTCAAGGTAGATTTTAGCTGTTAAAGCAGAACTCAGTGAGATATATATATATATTTTTTATATCTTTTTGAAGTTGTTGTGAGGTGCATAACATTCCTCACCCCTTAAATGTCTTTATTTGTGTCCATTTGAAAACGTTGATGAGAGTATAAGCATAACATACTCTACTGATACTTTGGAGCTAATGTCATCAACCTTCCTTGTGAGTGTGATGCTAACTGTAGGCACTGCTCTGTCTGAAGCTCTGTTACTTTGGCTACATTTACACATAGCTGGGTATGTTGAGAAACGAATATTTCCTTCCCTCCGTTTTCCAAAATAATATCATGCACACAGCATCAGTTTTCAAAAAAGCTTTCGTTTACATCAGCTTGCATAAATACGCCATTGAGCGCCGTCATAACTACGCCAAGCCTCTGGGCGGCACCTGGATTAGACTCAAACCTGTAGCATTTATTTCATTACAGTTGTAAGTATTACTCAAAAATAAAATGTGCATTACTGAGGGCTTGCCTCTCCACAGATCTGTTAAAACCTCATTCGTCTCTGGTCATGGATATGATCCATCAGCTGTGTGTGCAAATGTAAACACATGAAAAGTGTTTGCACCAAAAGAAATGCGACTGCTGCTCTGAATTCTCCATGATCATCATCAAAGCAAAAGGTAAAACACTGGTCGCACTTTTGGAGCATCAGCTTCTAAAACTCCGTTTATCTCGCTTTACATGTACCGTACTTTCTGCACTATTAGGTGCTCTGGATTATAAGGCGCACTGTCATAGAATGGTCTATTTTCGAACTTTTTTCACAAATAAACCGCACCAGACTTTAAAGGAAACACAACAGTTCGACTTTGTTTGGCGCGTTCACAGTGACTCTGGGCTTTGTTCAGTTGTGGCGTGTAGGGAGGGTGCTGTCTGGGACCGCTGGATTGTTGGCGTGTTCGCAGTGACTCAGTTGTTCAGTTGTGGGTAGAAGTGGCACATTGCACTCACTTTTTCGGTTCGTTCCTCCGTTCCGTTCCTCGTCGGCGTGGAGTGATGAGTGTGGCTGCGGGTGTTTTTCACTGCGTGGTCACTGTCTGCTCCCTGCATGTTTGTAGTTTACTTAAGTTGTGCTGGGACACCTGAGTGGATTCATGTATAGGACACTCTGGATTGCGGGGCGCGCTGTCATTTTTTTTGATGGGGTTGGAGGCTTAAGAGCACGCCTAATAGCCTGGAAAATACAACAATGTGAAACCCTAGTTTTCCAGAATCTCCACTCTAGCTAGAGCTTTTAGAAAGATTCATCTTCAGAAGCAAATTCGCTGTTTGTGTGTAAAAGATGGGTACAAACGAAGGGAAATGCCTGTTTTTAAAAATACCCATGTATGTGTAAACGGGGCCTTATATTAGTTATTAGCACTTTATTATTGAAAATCAGACACCTAAATATGAATGCTTGTATCGATCACAGGCTCCTAAATGCGTTGTTTAAATCCATTTTGTGTTTATTCTTGAGGTTTTAGACTATTTTAAAACTTTTTGGCAGCGTTTGCTAATGTGTACATTGTGTCACCATGGTAACTGATGAACACTTATAGAATGCCCCCACCATGATGTCGCTGCAAACCAATGAGACCATGAGAAGTGTATTTTAAATTAATCTGCTTAAAATGTATACATTCAATTAACATGATGCACTTCCTAAAATTACAAAGTTCAGTCATTTTAAGTCAACATGTATTTATTTTCCATTTCCCACACCTTTCCTTCTGCATCGTTATATCGGACTCCACAGACTGTTGCTATTCAGGACAAGCTCAGATATCCTCACAAAGTCGGGAAGAGAAATTTGAAATGAAAATGATCAGCACATCCCCAAACCACGCTGAGGTGTGTGCATTATAAAATATTAATCTGTCAATCAATATTTCATGTGGAAAATCAAAATTCTGTCTGTGCACGCGCCTACTGCATCTGTGGGTCAGGTAATGGGCTACGGAAAGAATTCCAAGTTTTTCACTGCTGTAGATAATGGTTTATTAAAGGGGATGTGTTATGCAAAATTTACTCTTTTAATGTCAGAATTGTTTATACTCAAATGTGACTTCTTTTACATGTATAAAGGTGCACTGAGCAAATTTTCTTGTGGAGGGTCTGCCAACTGCTTGTCTCCATGGAGATGTTATTGCTTTTGCTATGACATTAAACATATCCATCTAGCATTTATTCATATACAGGTGCTTCTATTGCTCAAAAATACAATACTCCTCCAGTGAATAGGGGCAACTCTCCACAGATTTGAATTGTAATGTAGCGTAGTGCTGTAACCTGCTTCATAGATAGGTTTAATCTATACTGTGGAACATTCTAGACAAACCAATTATATCTACTTGGAGACAAGCAAGTGGTGGACCCTCCACTCCCTCCACTGGAAATGTTACACAGTGCACCTTTAATGGTTCAGCTGTTGATTCTGTTGTTTCTCAGTTTTCTGTGTTTTTTATTTATTTATTTATTTATTTATTTTTCACATTTACTTATCACCGGACATGTTTGTTTTGACACAAATGCACCATGCGTCTCTCTGATTGGTTAATCTGCCTGTCAATCAAGCCAGTACCTGGAGAACTAAAGAAGAGAGTGAGGAGGGGCAGGTCTGGACGTATGTGGAGCACTGTGATTGGTCCAGCAAGTATTCACACTTCAGGGGCACCTGAAGGCAGCACAGATTTAGATTTAGGCTTTTTGATCAGAAAGCGACAAATGGTAAATGGTCACATTTTTATTTAGCGCTTTTCCACCTTCAAGTGTTGTTGTAGTCAAAACCGAACTAAGCGAGACCAAGACCTGTCCAAGAGCAAGGGTCCCGAGACCGAGATGAGACCAAGACCTCTGAGGGTCAAGACCAAGACAAGACCGAGACTTTTAAAGGCTGAGACCGAGACGAGACCGAGCCCACAGCCCATCAAGACCAAATCAAGACCATCTTTGTCATTTTCTATATTTGTATTTTACACTTATTTTGAACATATATATAAATGTTTTTATATATCTATCTCCATTTTATCACTTGACGAGTATCAGACCTCGAGACCGAGTCCAAGCGCCTTCAAGACTGAGACAAGACCAAGTCCAAATGCGGTCGAGTCCGAGACGAGACCAAGACCATAAAAAAACTCTCGAGGCCAGTCTGGAGACCAAAATCGGTCTTGAATACTACAATACTACCTTCAAGGCACTTAAAGCACTTTACAACAAGGAACCACTCACCCATTCACTCACAAATTCATACACCACTGTATGCAGACAGTGGGGGTGAGGTAGGTTAAGTGTCTTGCCCGAGGACACAACGACAGCATTCATCCCTGGGAGCTAGAATCACACCGCCAACCTGTTGGTCAGTGGATCTGACAGCTCAACCAATGATGTTTATGTTGAGAGCGGAATTTGAACCACCAACCAGTGGACAAACACTCTACCAACTAAGCTACTCGTCCTAACTTGTATGCAAGTTACCAAAAATTTGCCTGATTCGATTTCACTTTGTGGAAACCGTCTGACGTTGCAGCATTAGGATTTGTTCGCAATCACTGCTATTTGGTCGTGACGTATGTAATGTGCCAAATCCCGGAGGAAGAAGGGCAATAACGTCTTTCCACTTGATAAAATTCACTAAACATTCTCTTTGTTCCGGCTTTAAATCCTCGATCTCGGGAATTGTTGCCAACACAGAATATATGGCTTCGTCTACATCCATCTTGACCGCTTTGTTCATTGTTGTGCTGTACCACAAAAGGGACTCAGACAGGTGCTTGAGTTTGACGCCATGGCTTTACAGCTCTTCGCTGATTGGCTGGTGTGCGGTCTACAACTTCCGAGGTTCTTAAAAACCGTCTAGTGTATTCTGATTCCTGACCTAGTCACTTAAATTGAGAGGAAACACAAGGTGGCACCAACCTGGCTAACCTAAAATGACAAGGCACAGTAAATAATGCTTTTGAAACACCATACACGCAGTCTAGTAGCAAAAAAAAGTGGATTTTGTATTTAGTCCCACTTTAAATAGATCAAATATCCTCCAGCTATGAAAGTTTACTCCAATTAAAATTTAGCACTACCAACAGATGTGCAGTTTCTCAAAACTCCTCTCTCTCCTCCTGCTCTCGCCAATCCAACTGCACACAGACCTACGTGCCAATCCTTCTCTCCTCTCTGCTCAGCTCTGCCCAAGTGAGGAGCTGTAATCTGGCTGGGACTGTCAGCAGATGCACGGGGAGCTTCCTGGATGTTTTTCCGAAATGGTTTTTAGTATCTGTGAGCAGGGTAAAAACTCATCTGCAGCTTTAGAAAGAGGGTCTCCAAGAAGTCCAGACCTCATCTCTGCCAATCTGCCTACCCAAACGCTCTAATCTCCAGAACATGGTGGACCAAGCTATCTCCGCCACTGCAGGAGGTAAAGCCAGGAGAGAGTGGACAGGCAGGAGCAGCGTGTCGCATGGAGGAAGAAAAAAATAAATCATAAAAAAAATCTGGAAAAAAAAGAAAAGTAAAATGCTGTGTATGTAAAGGCTTTTAAAGAGCCTTTACCTGATCTATGTTATAATGTTTTATCCTCATCACAAACATACCTGGAGTTGTGTTTTGTTTCAATCATTCACACATGTTTAACACACAAACTCTGCAGATTTAGGCTGAGTTCCTCTCTGAAAAACACCTTATGATCATTTTGTAATACAGGAAGTGTTTTTAAACTCCATATACCTTCACTAGAATCATTTCGATTACTTCAGCCTTGGAAATCTCTACTGAATTAAAGGTAAAAAGTAGCTGTTAACTTGAAAACTACTGCTTCATGATGTCACAAGGTGGCACAGAGATCGACCGACCAACAATAAAGGATTACGCAAATGTTTGAATAAAACAAAACACAACTCAAGTATATTTTTTGAGGAGGTAACAACATTTGAACATGGCTAAAATCACAGAAGAGTCAATTTTGTGAAACAGGATCTTTAAACGAATAGAGTGCCTTGGCTTTTGTTATTGTGTGGCCAGGAGGTTTGGAGAAGATTTGCGATAATTTTGTTTTGGATAATTTTGTGAAACAGTATTTTCATTAAAAACTAATTTCATGTTGGTTCAATTTCAAGTTTTAAAAAGTCAAAATCACAACAGCGGTCGGTCGCCTCGACGGTTCAGCAAACTGGTGGATTTAAGAAAAACAGTTAGACGATCAAACAGGCATCAATCAATAACAGACAAGCAAATTAGCCAACGTTATCACCAGGTTTTGGGGATTATAAAACATAATTTAGCCAGCAGAATACAGTGGTATCCAGAAACTTTTTTGAATACTGTATTTTAAAAATGCCCAGATATATTTTTTCTAAACAGCCCCAGTCTTTGCAAACCAGCATTTGAACTTAAACATTTAAACTTTATTGTACTTTGCATTGTATAGATGTTAAAATACTGATATTGACATTGTTTTGTGTAGTTTAGTAACAAAAACATTAAATAAAAAAAAATATTTCAATGGAAAGCAAATGTGCTTTAACCTGATTTAACCTGGCTACAGACAAAAGCAGCATGATACGCTTATGCATATTGATCAAATGACAAAATCCTACCACTGGTTCAAAGTACTTTAAGTGTGGAGACACTTTTAAAATATTCCATCCAGTCCTTGTATTTGCAGAGGTCGCTGGTGCTAGGCTAGTGCATGTCAATGGCCATAGTTATCCTGCCACTAAAAACAGTCTTACCCACTCCACAAAACACCTGGAGCAAATCTATTATTACACGAAACTGTTGATGTAAATGTCTGTGTCGACAGAATAATGTCTGAAATAAAACTAACCTTGCAACACATGAATCCTCGCATGTTGAGGGACTATTTTCTCAGCAACAGTGGACTTTTACTTTGCCTGTAAGATAGGTGCTAGGTGATATCAGTCCGCTGCTGCCTTTCTATCAGGAAGTACAACTCACTGCTGCTCAAACATAAATCCTTCAAATGCAAGGTTAATTTTACTTCTAAAATTATTCTATCAACACAAACATTCACATTGACAGTCTGGCATAATATCTGTTTTGGGTGTTTTGTGGAGTGGGTAAGACTGTTTTTAGTGGCAGGATAACTATGGCCATTGACATGCACGAGCCTAGCACCAGCGACCTCTGCAAATACAAGGACTGGATGGAATATTTTAAAAAGTGTCTCCACACGTCTCCAACACTCTGGCTCACAAGGAAATGAGGTCCTATGTCCAAAATACTGGACTGTCCCTTTAAATAAAACTGAACTAGTGAACTACTAAAACGGAATTTACACTCTGTGGCAGTCCAAAGTTATTCCTCACTTTCATAAAGCATTCCAAACATCCTAATAATTCACTGCAGACAAGAGCGGAGTTTTGTCTTCATGATAATGCTAACTAACTAATACCACAGGAGTTATAGTGGCAAAAACTATTGTTGTGTCCTTAGGTGACTTCACCGTCATTGCCTAGAATGAATGAGGTGTGTGTAAGAAAGTCAGTGGTCGTCAAATCCGTCAATCTGCCTCAGGACGGCTGTGGAGACGATTGCAATTTACCACCACCGGGTATGAATATTACAATATACCTACAGCCCCTTTAACTTTTTTCACCACTACTCCCATTCATAACAACCCAGTTTCTCTCTGCTGCCCTCTGCTGGTCTCATCGTCCACTTTACAGTATGATTTTACGGTCAACATTTCCAAACACATTCTTTCAGTCCGATAATGCTTTCATAGCTCCACGCCTTTCATTCAGAGCACTGTGCCGATGTTGCCAGCTCCCCTGCTCGTCTCTCTGTGATGTCTTTATACAGACTTTATGGGACAGCTTGAGGGATTAGCTCCTACGGCGGCGTGCGGAGGAAATCTCTACGGAACCACACGGCTGAGGAGGAGGAGTGGACAGGAGCAGACGGGGAGCGCTCAAACAGTGAAGAGAATGTGGGAATGTGTGAAATGGACAGAAGAGAAGACAGGGATTAAAATGAAACTGGCAGCTTTCATTTAAATAAGGATTAAGCGCTGTGTTAGTGAATCAGTGTAGAAACAATTGGGGTAAAAATGGATCTCCTTGTCACATTTTCAGTACAGAACAGTAGACAGCACAAAGTAAGCATTCTGGGTTCTCAAATAACTTTAAACAATAAAAGGGTGAACAAATTTGGACACATGCAAAGTTATTGATAAGTTGATTAAGATTTAATCATTTGGTTTCAGCATTTGACCCATTTTTCAAAGTCTCAAACAATCAGGAGCACTGTGGGCAGAGACAGCTGAATATAGTATTACTGTAGTAGAGCTGGTGAGCATATCATAAAAAGTTTGTTTAACGACTGAAAACAATGTCTTTCAGAATTATCTTGGCTCAAGGGCCCATAAAATCTGTTTTGCCTCAGTTCAGATATATTGTACAAACAGCTAGGGTGAAAATGAGACTGATGTCTGCTGTCTGCATTTAATTATAAAGTGTTTTATTCTCTGCAAAACAGTAAGTGTGCCGATAGCATGCTAGGTGTTGTTTGTCTTACTGGTACAGCTAACTGTGGTCTATGCTGGTTGCGGAAAGCATTTAAAAAACGAATCGTAATGAATACCGTATTTTTTGGACTGTAAGTCACACTTTTTTCATGGTTTGGGTGGTCCTGCGATTTATACTCCAGAGCGACTTATAGTCCGAATAATTAGTCTGGTAATTAGAATGCTAGGATTGCAAAAGGCAAGTGAGCAATAAATATGGGCGGGTGCAAACTGTACTAGAGAGGGGCTATTACAATTCTGTGGGGTAATAACTGCTACCACATAACCATCCATCCATCCATCCATTTTCTTCCGCTTATCTGGGGCCGGGTCGCGGGGGCAGCAGTCTAAGCAAGGACTCCTAGACTTCCTTCACCACGGACACGTCCTCCAGCTCCTTTGGGGGGACCCCGAGTTGTTCCCAGGCCAGCCGAGAGACATAGTCCCTCCAGCATGTACTGGGTCTTCCGCGGGGCCTCCTCCTGGTGGGACATGTAAGGAGTACCTCCTGAGGGAGGTGCCCAGGAGGCATCCGGAACAGATGCCCGAGCCACATCCCCTGGCTCTTCTCGATGTGGATGAGCAGAGGCTCTACGCCGAGCTCCTGACCCTATCTTTAAGGGAGCGCCCAGCCACCCCCAGAGGAAACTTATTTCGGCTGCTTGTATCCGTGATCTTGTCCTTTCGGTCATTACCCAGAGCTCATGATCATAGGTGAGGGCAGGAATGTAGATTGACGGTAAATTGAGAGCTTTGCCTTCTGGCTCAGCTCCCTCTTCATCACAACAGTTCGATACAGCGACCGCATCACTACCGACGCTGCAGGATCTACCACATAACAAATTTAGATGATCATGTTTCCTTTTATAGCTTTAAAAATACTAAACTTGCAAAAAACAACAACATATAAACATGTTTTAGAAGTGTCAGTTTTGTTTTTGATGCTCTGAGTCACTCCCCCTTCAGAGCACTATCACAACACAATCAGCGTGTGCCCCACTAACGAAACTACTGCATCACATCAGGTTAGTCAAGTTGTTGTGTACAGTTTTGTATCATGCCTTTATTTAATTAGAGAGACTTGTGTGTGAGCCTGGATGACGGAGGCTTGTGGGCTGAGCATTGCACAGAATCTAACCATAAAGAGGGTTTGAACAGGACCTGAGAGAGATTGCTAAATTACTCAAAGATGCACGGATCACATCTAAAACCTGTTAAACATTATAAAGCAAGCTAAAAAAAAAAAAAGAAATTATCATAATACCCCCTCTTTAACTGGTTTTGTTTTTGTTTGTCTGAACCGGCCACCGCTCCTTTAATTTCCCTTAAGCAGTTATTCTAAGTTAACAAGAGACAGACAAATTTGCTCCTCGTTAAAATCACCAATATGAAAAAAACAAATGAACAAGGACACGCACACCTCCTCTGACTGCTCTTACCTTTCATTAGAGCAGATTTAATTAACACTATCTTAATTGAAAGCACACACCGTTGTGAGAAAAAGGCATCGGACTGGAAAAGACAGAGCGAGAATGAGCAGAGGACGAATCATCTCATTTAGAAACAGTTTTAATTAAATGGCCTTATTTCAGTTCTGGTGGAATTGGTATCATGGTTATTAAGCCTGCGTGGTTTCACCTATAGCCTAGTGGAAATGCAGTCATGTTTTAGTTTAGTATGTGTGAAATTATGGAATGGACTGAATAATGAATTGGTTCTGACTTAAATACAAAAGTAAAAAATCCGTCAAGTGTGAAATCACTGGTGTAATCTGTGTGAAATGCAGCTGGATATAGTGTTTTTTATATAGATACGTTCTGCAAAAGATGAAGATGCTATATTTCTTTCTGTCTTTTTTGAATATTGTAGGATCTTTTTTGAGATTTGTATAAATTGCGGTGAAAATTAAATGTGAAAAGGTGAAATGTTGACCAAAGTAAATCCTTCATTCATTTATATCACTCATTTATAAGAGCGGATGTTGCTGATTTATTTTTTTACATTTATAAATTATTATTATAAGTTACCACAACATGACTCCAGCATATGTATCACCAATAAAATGTACTATTGGGTATTAATTTACAGTGCATTTAAGGGATATATTTAGGTACAGTATATTCCAAAGATTGTATAAATGACCGCCGCATTTGAAATACAAAGTGAGCATGGGCCCACTTTCAGCTCCATCAACCAATTCACTTTGTATTGAAAAAATCTTGCCCTTCTCTCCATAACTGCTGCTGTAGGTTACTCATTTTGGTCTTGAAATATTCATATTAGCCCGTTAATGTACTTAAGAGTAAGAAGTTAAAGTATTTTGTGCAGATTTTGAGGTCTTACAAGGCTTCAAATATAGTGATTTTGATTAAGAATTGTTCAGAATTTTGTCCAGTAGAAACACTTGAATCTATCATTTTTCTAGGTGTTTTGATTTGTATATTTTTGTTTGCTCAAACTACAAATGTGTTCAAAAATGAACCATCAGGGCTTTTCAGCAGGTTTCAGACAATCAAATACTTCAGTCCAGTTAAAAAATTCTCAACGCAACTCAACTTTATTTCTAGAGCACTTCAGAAACAACATGGTGGACAAAAGTGCTGTACACAAACAGATAACAAAACAGTGACAAATGCAATGACAAGTAAAAATATAACAGAATACAAATACCGGTAAAAAAGTCAATCCTCAAACTGTGTTAAAAGCCAAGGGAAAAAAGTACGTTTTTGGAGGGCTGATTCCCCAGCCTTGGAGCAGCCACTGCAAATGCCCAATCCCCTCTCTGTTTTCTCCTGGTCTTTAGGACACAGAGGAGAGCCTGATCTGCAGACCTGAGAGCATGAGAGAGGGTGAAAGCTACAAGCAGGTCAGACAGATACTGAGGGGTCATACCATAGAGGCATTTAAAAGCAAATAAAAGAATTTTAACATCAATGCGAAGGTGTATGCGGAGCCAGTGGAGAGACTGAAGGATGGGGATGTGTGATCAGATTCACATGATCCAGTTAAAGGGCAAGTGGCTGCATTCTGGACGAGCTGTAAACAGGAGAGTGAGGTTTTACTGAGTCCAGTGTACACTAATCTAAAAGAGAAGTAATAAAAGCATGGATTAAAATTTCAAAGTTGTGATGAGATAAAATCGGTTTCACTTTGGCCAGTTGCCTCAATTGAAAAAAGCTATCCTTCCAATTTAAAACTTGTTAATTTGGGCATCAAGTTTAAAACCACAGTCCAGTTTCACACCTGATTTTGTCACAGCCCTAGCCTGATTCATCAGCCAGTTTCAATTCATGGAAACCGTCTGACCTCGCCGCATTAGGATCCGTTCTCTCAATCGCTGCTATTTGGTCATGACGTATGTAATGTGCCTCTAACGGGGCTAACTGGTATATTAAGCTTTTCGTAAATCCTGTAGGAAGAAGGGCAATAACATCATTCCCCTTGATAAAATTCACCAAACATTCTCTTTGTTCCTGCTTTAAATCCTCAGTCTCGGGAATCGTTACCAACACAGAATGTATAGCTTTTTGCTGATTGGCTGGTGTGTGGACTTGCACTTCCATTCTTGCAAACTTGCAGGGGTTTCCAACCTTTTTTCCTCCAGTGAGCTACTTTACAAAACAGAAATGCCAACGGAACAAACTGAGTAAATATGAGCCACAGCCTTACAATTAGAGGCCTATAAAACATAAACCATTTAGTAGTGTAGAAAGTAAAGTTATTATACATTTACAATTTTAATAGTCATTCTATTAACCAAATGTTTGTTATTCAGCACAAAACTTTTTAGTTTAATTCAGAAATCCTTTAGCGAGCTACTTGTAAGGAGGTGGAGAGCTACTGGTGGCTCCCGAGCTACAGGTTGGAGAACCCTGGTCTAGTGTAATTTGATTCCTGACCTAGTCGCTGGAGAGAAATGAAACTGAGCAGAGGCACTAGGTGGCGCCAGCCTGGTAACCACAGCCCAGTAGTGACAATATATTTTCTATGCCCCAATGTCGGAGAGTAGAAAATACATCTCTCAAACGTAGTGAAGTAAAAGTAAAAGGTATCCACTTTAAAATGTAGTTGAGTAAAGTAAAGAGACGTAAAATGTATACATGAATACAGTACTTTACTACTTTTACTTTGTTACGTTCCAGCACTGACCTTAACCTAATAGAATACAACAACAAAGAGAATTCCCTTAGCCCTTATAGAGTTAATATTGAACCCCCCTTTCAGTTTGACTAATCGCACTGAAACAAACTACAAGCAATTACAGGAAACAAGCCATTCCTTCTGCTATACTATTTGTAATCAGGGCGCATGCATATTAGCCCAACAGCTGCTAGCATCCATCTTCCTGCCTGCACACAGCGCTTCATGGTGTGCTAATGGGGCTATGAGGAGCTGGCAGATTGAAACATTAACATCAACATTACAGCGCGGAGGTCGTCGCCGCGGTGATGGATGAGCCGGGGTCATGTGACTGTACGCTCTTCCTGGCGTGTGACCATGTGTGGAGTGACAGGGAGTTGGCTGACAATGAAGTGTCCGCGCGGGACCAGAGCCAAAGAGGACAATATCCAACGGGCCGAGACGAAGGTGAGGCATTCTTCTTTCTAAGGGGTCCCCGGTGAATTGTGATGGTGATTTATCTACAATGCAAGCCAGAGCAATTTACTAAGAAAGATGGTGAAATATTCAAAAGTCAAACAGTGCTTATTTGTCATGATTTTGTACTTTTAAGAGCTGCATTTTCAAATAAAGGCAAGGTTATTAAGAGTTATGTGCTCTGTGCTGACTGGGCTCTCATTCAACTAATATCTGTAATGTTGTGGATTAAATTGGCTACAGGGTCATTTTAAATCTAAAACTTTCTGATTGTAACTAACATAATGGTGAGGAATGCAGTCACAGATAGACACAACATTAGTCAAAATACATCTTTGTGGACAGACCTAATCTTTTTTAATTCCGAATTAATTGTTCTGAATTAAATAGTTTGGAGTTAAAATATTCTCCTTCGGGTTTACATGAAAATAATAATTAGGAATTGAGGTTTACATGGAAAACACCTTAAATCACCTTTATTTAATTCCGTTGAATGTCTGGGGGTGGGGAAGGGTTCTGATTGGACAGGGACATGAACGTATTTACATCTACTGGAAGAAAATACACACTTTAGCAGCTACCGGCTTTTTTGCCATCTCGGTTTGTAGTTACGCCATGGACACAAAAAAGATACAAACTTTTTTCACAGTCGTTCTGATGATAATTAAGCAGCATCTCGTGAATTTTATCATCATGCTTAACTGAGGAGGAGAAGGGAAAAGTGTCGGACAAAGGAGGAAGAAGACAAAGAGTCGACGGCTGCTCTACCTCAGCCCACTCCTGCATCCCACTCGCGAATCCAAAGAGCAGTCGATGAAAGTCCGAAGCGAGGAATGGTGGAACCGGATCATGCAGATCGAGTCAGAAAGGCGACCCAAAAAGCATGAACTGAACACCCAGAATTATTTTCAAGAGGAATAAACGTTTACATGGTCGAGGAATAAATTAAATCAGCTTTAAAATCGGAATAAACCTCACTTACTTCAGAATTAAGTTTAATTCTGAATAATCATTTTCATTACGAATTAAGTGTTTACATGGTCTTTTTAAAGCAGAATTATTTTTTATTCAGAATGAAATCATTTTTATTCGGAATTAAAGCTCTCATGTAAATGTGGCAAGTCAATGTCAAATGCAACTTGAACATAACATATGGACAAAATCCAAACTTGACATATACATGGAAAAAAATACAGATTTCTAAAACCTCCATATACACACCTGCACACAAGATGCCATTCTTAAAAAACAAACCCAGTACATTCCCCTGACATATGAGTTTAAACCTTTATGGGCATGAAAAAGAACCTTATTAATATATTTTTCATATTTATAAGTGTGACATGCTGGTGAAAATGCTCAAGATGGACACGAAACCACACAACAAAGTGAATTTCAGCCGCATGAACACAGACACACTGAATAAGAAATTGTCTGACATTAAACGTGCACTAACCTGGAATGTTCAGGCCAACTTACAGGTCAGATCTATGGAGAAGTGGGCCTGCTCACACTAAGAATACATGTCTTTGCGGTAGTTTTGAGAAATAAAATCACCTGTAAAAGTATAAGTACAAGGATATATTTTTGTTTAATGCCATGCTGTGGACCATCTGAGGCAAAGCAATAACCATCACCATGAGACAAGCAGATGGCCGGCCCCCTACCAAAAAAGTTACACAGTGCACCTTTGATTTACTCCATTATTATATAAAAACAGCTGCAAGGAAAGTGTCACTGCAACCAGAAGAAGCCCGAGTACTTTAGAGGTGACACAGACCTTTCAGCTCTCTTTGGTAAAAGTATGTATTCAATAATTAAACAGTGTGAGCTGAAATTGAAATCGTCCCTGACACTGATCCGAGCAAGCAGCCATCTCAGCCAGCAGAACCAGCTCTTAACTTTTACTCAAAAAAGAGTAAAAGTATGGTGTCAAAACTACTCAAAAGAAGCGCAAAAAGTAAATTGTATTAAAAAAGTACTTTTATAGCAAAGTCTAAATATAAAGACCTTTACTTAGATTTTGCAAAGTAAAAATAGTTCCTTCTTTGCAACATCTTCCTGTCATTGCTTTACACGAGCCTTATTACCTCAGGCCAGATCCCTCCGCCTGGTACTGGGACGAACCTTATTACCCTGGGCCAGATCCCTCCACCCTGTGCTAGAGATGTCCCCGCTCTGGTTGGGGACCCTGGCTCCGACACAGGCAGGCTTCAGGCTAAAACACATGGACAGTGATGTATATTACAGGGACAGCGAGCCTCCCTGTGGGCCCAGTGCTTATTCTCATTCTGTCATAGGGCCATGTGTACGCTCATACATCTGCTCCAGTCACATCCAAGGCCTCTTAGGTGAGTTATTTTCTGCATGTTTAGAGTGATTTCACTATTTGGGCTGTTCCAGCTTTTATAAATGTGTATGAGCAGAACTGATCGTTGTGTGGTTATTTATTTATCATTATTTGGAATTTATTTGCAGACCAATGGAGAGCATATTAACTGCATCCAACAAGGTCATGACGCCTGCAATTTCTGGTATTGCAAAAACACAAAGCTGTATCATCTATTCATTTATATAATTAATGTGTTTTTACTGATGTAGATGTGAGAATGCGTTTATATTTATTTATATTTACTGCTGCAGATTCAGATTAAAGTTTTGTTGTATTTGGTACAATGACAACAAATCTAATCTATCTTACAATTTAATATATCTACATTTTTTTTTGTCTTCAGTCACCAATCCAAAGTGTGATGGTTCAATCCCAACTTTGACCAGTGCATGTTGCTGCTGTGTCATCTGGCAAGATGCTTTACTTACCTTAGTTAAGGACAGTATGTAAGCTCCTGATATGAAATTCCATAAACTCGACAAATTTCTAAAAATCGGTCACCATTGTCAAGTTGTTTATGTTAAAATTTGGTTCCCAGGAAGCAGAATGCGCCTCACATAAGCCTCTCATTTGAGTTACCAGTTTCCATGCTGAAATCCAGCTAGTTTAAAACTAAAATGCCACTCTCTGAGCTGAATGGTCATGACCTAAACCCCAGAACCTGCAGCAAATTATGAATCAGTGCTAGTGCAGCCTCTGCAGCTCAGGAAGGGAACTCTGGAGGTTCTGAGCTTTCATGCGAGGCCTGTCCGTATACTGACAATGAAAAAAACTTGTACTTTACAGATAAATAGATTAAGGCATTGGCAACACAGGTTCAGTTGTGATTGTAGAACCTCTTTTTAAAAACAGTAGGAGTGTCGGCGACATACAGTTCCTTTAAGCTGGTAAAGTGTAATGCAGATAGAATGTTTCATCATAACAAATACAAATTTTGCAACTTTTCTATAGCACCCAGTATCCATTCACCTTCTATTTATATTTTTGAGTGGGACAGATTGACAGGCATTAAAAATGACTTAAACCCCATTCACAAAGATCATTACATGTCTTGCCCAAGGACACCACAACAGTATTATAGAGCTTATAGAGGGCATCAGATATTTGTATCGCTTATATTCACTGTTGTGTTCTTTCTGTTGTCTCTCTCCAGTGGCTAGGCCAAAATTATAAATATATATTATATAGGGTGACCAAACGTCCGTTTTTCCCCGGGCATGTCCGTATTTTGCGTCATGTCCAGGGCGTCCGGGTTTTTTTTTATAAAGTGATGCAAATGTCCGGGTTTTCAGTATCGTTCATTGGGGGCATTAAACTGAGCATCTCTCATAGTGTCTGTGACTCAGAAGGAGCGAGATACAAACAGTCGGTCAGTCTGCAACATACCGAAGCACAAATGCGCATTTAACAATGACTTGTACAAGAAATTCTCCATTTTCCGTCCCGGTCGAGACAAGTGGGAGGCCATGTGCACAGGTTGTGAGTGAGAGTACAGTGGTCCCTCGTTTATCGCGGGGGTTACTGCGATAGGTGAAATCCACGAAGTAGTCAACTTTATATTTTACAATTATTCTATCTGTTTTAAGGCTGTAAAACACAAACTTCATACACTTTTCTCAGACAGGACAGGTGCAACCCTTTTTACTTCCTTCTTAAAACTTATTGCTGCTGTCGTCCTTGTGTTATTTTCTTCCTTCTTTATGTAACAAACTGAAGTCCAACAGCGCAGAGTCCCACACGGGTCCATTTTTGGATACCCCCAGTACAACAACGCACCCGCGCAGGACAGGACCGCACCTGCCCGTTAACCCGAGATTATATCAAACTTTTGCGCTGCCTACGCCACAGACTGAACCAAAACTAAACCAGGACTAACCCAGGACTGATTCCAGGACTGAAGAGGAGGACTAATCCACGACTGAACTAGGACTAAAACAGGTCTAAACCAGGACTAAGCCAGAAGTGAAACAGAACTCACTATCGGGGCGGGCTCAGAGGTGACCACAGGAGAAAGGACCAGCTCAGCTCCGCACCTCACGGAGTTAAACTCGGCAATTGCCCGATCCAAACTGCTCGGCTTTTTCTCTCTTAAGTCCAAGATTAGACCTGGTTTAGTCCTGACCCACCCGTGTGTAATTACTACCTGCCTGTAATACACAATACGCGTTCATACACTGTAAAATATTGCAAAATTGCACACACAAAAAAATCCAAGAAACTGTGAGCCCCCCCCAGGTGTCCGGGTTTTCACAAACGGAAATATGGTCACCCTATATTATAAGTATATGTATTGTATATAGGCTATATATTATTACAACGAATGCCAGAAACAGTCTTTTTGGTTACTATTGGCTGAACTAGATCTTGAATGGATATAAAAATAATTTGTCTCATATTTCATCAGTCCCCTGTCATATGCTTGCACTATGTTTGTGCTAAGAGGCTATGGTCACAACACAAGCACATGGCTTCAGTGCCGCTAATACAGAACACGGCAGAACACCGTATGTATATATTTTTTAATCTAGGTCAAGTTAGGGAGTGCGCCCTCTATCGACCAGCTGTCACTGTGTCTCTGTCTGAAACAAAAACAGAAGAACCATTAGAGAAAACAAGAAGAACCATAGGAGCTCATCACACGCAGACGCCGCTATGCTAGGCTGGGTTAGCGCCTGGGGCAGACTGCGCAGGCTAAAGCAGGTTAAAACTCTCTTCAGTGCTGGGGACTGCTCGGGGAGAGAGGGGAGTCAAGGGAAGCAGCACATTTCTGTCCTACAAAATGAAGCGCACCGACTCTTAATGGTCCATCACCGCAGGGGAAAATGAAAAGACCAGTGTGGGGGTAACAGGGCTATTGTGGTATGATGTGTGATAGTGCGATAAATAAAATGTCACCTATTTTTATCACTTTATTTAGATATAATAGATGATGTGATAAATGATGAGATGACTATATAGTTCAGTGTTAAATCAGTGGTAGAGTTTGTCTTGCGATGGCTCTAGTGGCAGGTATTTTGATTTGTTCATTGCCCAGTTAGTTTGATTAGGTCTTCTAGTAAGACGAAGCTTTCGATTTACCGGTCAGTCTTCGTTCCTATTCTCACCTGTGGTCATGAGCTTTGGGTAATGACTGAAAGGACGAGATCGTGGATACAAGCGCTTGAAATGAGTTTCCTCCGCAGGGTGGCTGAGCGCTCCCTTAGAGATAGGGTGAGGAGCTCAGTCACACGGCAGGAGCTCAGAGTAGAGCTGCTGCTCCTCCATGTCGAGAGGAGTCAGCTGAGGTGGCTTGGGCATCTGTTCCGGATGCCTCCTGGGCGCCTCCCTTGGGAGGTGTTCTGGGCATGTCCCACTGAGAGGAGGCCCCAGGGAAGACCCAGGACACGTTGGAGGGACTATGTCTCTCGGCTGGCCTGGGAACACCTCGGGGTCCCCCTGGAGGAGGTGGAGGACGTGTCTGGGGTGAAGGAAGTCTGCGAGTCCTTGCTTAGACTGCTGCCCCCCTGACCCGGCTCTGGATAAGCGGAAGAAATAGATGGATGGATGGATGGATGGATGGGAGGTCTTCTAGTACTGTTAACTATGGTTTTGGGGTAAGTGTATTTTTGTTTTTGTTTTGAAGGGCACTACAGTTATTGATTTTGTGTTTAAATGAATAATGGACGGTCCGGTCTCAGTCTGGTCTCAGTCTCAGTCCTGGTTTCAGTCCCGGTATGGTCCCAACCTGGTCCCTGTCTCAGTCCTGATCACCTGACAGTCTACGTGGTCGCACCTCTGGACCTGTCCTGACACTCAGTCCTTATTTAGTCCTGGTTTAGTCCTGGTTTAGACTTGTTTTAGTCCTGTTTTTTCTAGGTATTTTAGAGCTATGAAACCACCTATAATTGAATAAATGCAAAGTAGAGCTTTTGTTTAATGTCATACTGTGGAACATTCCAGGCAGAGCAATGATATATCCATAGAAACAAGCAGGTGATGGATCCCCAACCAAAAAGTTACATAATGCATGTTTAAAGCTATGCATAGATATGTTAATTCACATAACACACATGCCAGTATCATTTACACATTATAGAACCATCTTTTATATTTTTTCATCTGGTGAAGCATTTTCTAATCCCTGAGCTCCATGGCGTACCTCAGTCCTCCCACTCAAACACGAGTCTATTCTGTGCAGATGAATTCTAACCTCCCACACTGCTCTGTGGACAAAACGTCACCTCAATCCACACTGAAACAAATGAAGGATTATCTATGGGTGAAGGTGAAATATGTGGGGTATTGTCCAAGAATTATCATATTTATTTAAACATGCAGCTGGGATTATGCAAATACAAACATTGCATCAGCCCTGAAAACAAGTTGGAGAATTTTTTGGACATCCATTACAAAATAAATTAGGTGTTCTTAGCATACACTGTTTTATTTAAAGAGAGGTTATTATGCGAAATTGATTTATTTTTTAACTTTCTACCATGCCTGAAGAGATTTTAGATGTCATCCAGGCATGTTTAAGTAATTCAGTGATCTCTCCTGGGCCCTATTCAAATCCTCCTTACGGTTAGCCGTAAGATTCTGTCCACAAGCCTACGTCACCCATGCTCCACCACGACAATTCTCCATAAATATACAAAAATAATACTAAACTATACACAATAACTTCACAAACCTGATGCGATGTGCTGTAGTTTCATTAGTGTGTTGTGACAGCGCTCTGACAAAAAATAAACTGAAACTTATGAAACATAGTTAAAGGGACAGTCCAGTATTTTGGACATAGGACCTCATTTCCTAGTGAGCGAGAGTTTTGGAGACGTGTGGAGACACTTTTTTAAATATTGCATCCAGTCCTTGTATTTGCAGAGGTCGCTGGTGCTAGGCTAGTGCATGTCAATGGCCATAGTTATCCTGCCACTAAAAACAGTCTTACCCACTCCACAAAACATCCAAAGCAAAACAATTATTACACCAGACTGTTGATGTGAATGTCTGTGTTGATAGAGTAATTTTAGAAGTAAAACCAGCCTTGAATTTGAAGGATTTATGTCTGAGCAGCAGCGAGTTGTACTTCCTGATAGAAAGCTTGGCAGCAGCAGACTGATATCACCTAGCACCTGTCTTACCGGCAAAGTAAAATTCAGCTGAGAAATTAGTCCCTCAACATGCGACAATTCATGCAATGCAAGGTTAGTTTTATTTCAAACATTATTCTATCAACACGGACATTCACTTTGACAGTCTGGTGTAATAATAGATTTGCTTCAGGTGTTTTGTGAAGCGAGTAAGACTGTTTTTAGTGGCAGGATAACTATGGCCATTAACATGTACTAGCCTAGCACCAGCGACCTCTGCAAATACAAGGACTGGATGGAATATTTAAATAAGTGTCTCCACACGTCTCCAACACTCTAACTCACTAGGAGATGAGGTAATATGTCTACAATTCCAGACTGTCCCTTTAATATGTTGTTTTCAGCAAATATAGCATTTTCAAAACAATAAAAGGTAACATGGCGATCTAAATATGTTATGCCTTAGAAGAAAACTGTATTATTGTCCCTGTGGGGAAATTTGTCCTCTACATTTGACCCATACAGCTTGTGCATGTTTTGGGTTGAAACACACCCAGCGCAGAAATGTCAGGGTGGACAGGGAGTCAAACCCACAACCTTCTTGCTGTGAGGTAAGAATGCAAATCAGTGAGTCAGGATTTAACGATATCCAAATCTTTTGGTACGATATTTTCATGATATACATCTCACTGTACGATATTTATTGCGATATTTTGTGGAGGCTTACACAGTTGTTATTATGTTACTTATTCCTCTTAAAATGCCTTGACAAAACTTAATCCAAAGAACTAAGATTTAAAAGTGCTTAGAACTGTTATTTCTTCATGTAGTCTACACCTAAACGGAGCAAAGGATCATGGTCTATGTAGTTCCCGCTGTCTTTTAGCTATTGCTGCATCATAACCATTAATTAAAGCAAAGAGACTTGTAATTTGATAAATTGTGATGGTCCACGATATTATTGTGAGACCTTTGACAATACGATATCACGACATTTCAGTTATTGTTACATCCCTAAAAATGAGTTCTTTGACTTTACTGTTCCCATAATGAGCTAATGTTGTTAGCTTTAGTGTGATGGCAAAACTTCTGGTCTCTGAAAGTTCTAAAAAGCACTTGCCCTAAGAACTCATAAGAATGCTTAAGTAAAGTAAGGAACAACTTTGAAAACCATTGAAAATGAACTAGTTCTGTTTTGAATGTTTTTAAGACGGTAACATTTTGATACAGCAGCATGAATTAAACTTGTGTTATTATTTCAAACAGTTTCACAGCCTTTCTTTCATTGTGTGTACATTTTCTTCCAAACCACAAAATGCATAGAAAAAAAAGAAACACATTGCTACCATTCATTCTGCTGTTCCTTCCATCCTGTTGACCCTGCCTATTCAACTGATAAACTGTGACCCTGCCAATTCACCTGACAAACTGTGTACCTTTTAACACACACATACACACGCAATCAAATGTCCCCGAATGGTCCCAAAGTGAACAGATGTCTGGACAGCTAACGTGGCCTTGCACTGTCTGAGCAGCTTTTTGGACAGATTTAGTGAAAGCTGTTACGGAGTGTCCCTGAACGCCTCGGGCATCAACACCTGCTGTGGTGCATTCGGGTGCCTCTGGAGATACGGATGTGTGGATTTTCAAACACAAAAGCCCCCCGACTGATGTGAGACTAACATCAAGAGAGGAAGTAGTTTGCAGTCTGGAGTTCTGGTTTGGTACAAAGTGGAGTTTTTGTTTTGTCATCCATAAAGGCGTGTTTTTGTAGAGTAAGAGTAGAAAAATGAATAAAATCATATCTAACCTGTTGTGTGGCTAACTTTTGGCTGCTACAAAACATTATTTGATATTAAAGGTTCCTCATTACGCTATTTTCTCTATGTTAGAATGTTGTTTTTTCATCACAAATGGAGTTAAGATGATTAACTGAGATTCAGGAGCTGGTCCATGCCTCAACCTTCTTCTCCAGCCAACCACAGTTTATCTCAACCATGACTTCAATTACCCAGAAGCCCTGTTTATACAGCCTATCCCGACAACACCGTCCATGTCAGCTCTCTTGAAACCCTCCCCCCTATCCGTGTCTTTTGCCCATCCTTCAGTCCAAAGACATCATCTTCAAGGAGGGGGGCTTCTGAAGCAGATGGGTGAACATTTTGGATTGGAGATTGTACCCCCACCGCTAAGTCTCCCCTCCAGACATCACATCTGACCACCGTCAATAAACATCTTCATCATATTCCATTGTTGTGATATGGTCTTTCCTAGTGAAAAATATCTGGTGTTGTGTTTTGTTTCATTCACACATGTTTAACACACAAACCCTGCATATTTAGCCTGAGCTCTTCCCTCAAACAGAAAACATGTGTGATGTCATGTGGTGATACAGAAAGTGCTCCACTGTGTTTTTAAATCTCCTTGTCAAAGCCTGATCTCGCCAGATTTCAGAAACTGAGCAAAGCTGGGCCTGGGTAGAGCTTGGATGGGAGACCACTGGGAAAATCAGGTGCCAGAGTGAGCCATCATTGGCAAAAACTGTTGTTATGTCTTTGGGCAAGACACTTAATAAAATAATAATAATACATCAGACTTATATAGCGCTTCTTGGACACTTAAAGACTCACCCACATTGCCTAATATGAAAGCGGTGTGTGACTGTTGGTGGTGGTCAGAGGTGCCGATGGCGCAGATTGGCAGTCTATTCAAGTCTACTCCAAGGCAGCTGTGGCTACAATAGTTACAAACTTACCACCACCCAGTATGGAGTGAATGAATAAAGCACCAAATTATAAAGTTATATAAGCATTATTAAATTCCATACACATTCACTAGATTCATTTGGATCCTTTCAGCCCTGGAATTTCCAACTGCAACTGAACAAAAGGCAAGTAGCTGTTAACTTGAAAACTACTACTTCATGACATCACAAGGTGGAGCATTTTGAGCTTTGGAGCTGTAAACTAATAATAAAAGATTACTCGAACATGTGCAAATGAAACAAAACACAACTCCAGGTATGTTTTTGAGGAGATAACAGCATTATAACATGACTAAACGCTCATGAGTCAATTTTGCTTAATATAGGAACTTTAACCATAATGTCCTCTTATAATAATGCCATGATAACTGTTTGATTGGCCAACACATACACACATACATAAAACACACATGTGCACACACACACACACACACACACACACACACACAAACACACACGCGCACACACACACACACACTTAGATGACCCATACAAGCCCATGTATCTCCAGTACAAAGCCACAGCAGGTCTCACTGTGAGGGAATGCCTGTGAAGCCAGGAGGATACAAACTGCAATTCTGCCCCCTACTGGCCCAGTGTTACGCTCACAGAGGTCTACAGTGAGCAGCAGTAAAGTGTGGACACCCTGTGGAGAAAAAATAGCTGATCCTTGAATGGAACAGAGAAGAGAAAAGACACAGCAATAAAAGGCTGTGGAGAGATGCTTGAGTGACATTGGACTAGATCATGTGTATAGGTGAATGTGTGAATAAATGTCCCATATGTATGAATAGTGATATGGTTGGATAATGGTGTCTAGTATCCTTAGCTACTTCACCTTTTCATTTACCCTCTCTAAGTTGTATTTGGTGTGATTTGTGCATGTTTGAGTAATCTTTAATAATTTATTTTTAAAACGCCATTTTGCCGATTAACCTCAGCTTTACGCCCATTGCTCTTACTTTCGTCAAGTTCTACAATTGTATATCTTTAATCAGTGATATACGTAAGATTCAGTAGTCATTTTGGTACAAATGACAGAAAAATCCAGTGCTCCCCAGGTTGATCTCTTTATTGTGATGATTTGTAAAGTTTACAGCAAGGTCAGCTCCTTTTTGGCATCTCAGTTTCCTAAGGTGAAAGTTAGTCTTGTTTCTTTTATTATTTTTACTTACTTTTACTAATACTGAGCCTATGAAAAATAATTTTGCAGGACATTGCATTGTATATATGGTTATCAAAAGTATTGAAAATGAGATATTAATTGACACTAAAACTGCTATTGAAACTAGATACTCATTTGAGCAGGTATCCATACTAAAAAAAAAAAAAAATTCCTGAATAGCTTTAGAATGATCTGGAACTGTGTCAGAACAAATATAAGAGCACATAGACTAGTGTACGCCCATGGACCACTTTGGAACGTACCTGGACCATTGAGGGATTACACAGATACAAGACCACAAAAAGAAAGTACTACAATTTAATGTTGAAAATCCATTCTATTGTCTAAAGAAAGAGTGTCTTTTAATATCTGTAGCTCAAAAAACCTAGAAAAACAGGCATTCTGACTGTGAGCGGGGTCACCTCTCCACAGATCTGACCTGCGACTTGGTCTGGTTTGGTCTCCATGAAGATAAAAAGACTCATTGCTTTATCTGTAATGTTTCACACTATGGTACTAACATCTCCATGGAGAAAAGCATTTGACAAACCCTCCACCAGAAAAGTTACACGAAGCAAATTGACAAATTCAAAATACATACATAGGTGTATAATTAATTAATCAATTAGCATAGGTGGAGGTAATGTTATTGTACTTTGTGTAATTTTATAAAAGTGCGTATTGAAATCTTTCGCTTCTGTTGACATTTCTGTCTCTATAGGTATTCTGTAGGAGAAAAAGAGCCCGCTGAGAGGAGGATTGAGAGCAGGAGGGAGCTGCATCCAAATAACTGCAATCACTCCCATGGGTCAGTCCGCAGGGTCAAAGGTCATGAGGGAGGAGTGAAGCAGAGAGCGCACGGTCACGGTAAGGTCAGATCTCCAGCTCTGTAACAATCTCACACCGTCCTCCTGGGAGTCGGAGGTCAGGCTGTCTGCTGGGTGTGATGTGCTGGATTATATTGCCCTCTAGTGGTGGGAAAATGAACAACAACAAGGTGGGCTGAACCGAAGTTGAACAGTATTAGTTCTAATTCAGTTGTAAAAAAAAATTACATAAATAAATTGCACATAACCTGCACTCTTACTGTTAAAAAAAAGGTATTACAATCATAAGTTAACCTAAAGTTGGTACCTTCCCGTTATTATTTTTAGTATATTATTATTCTGGTTAATTGTATGTTTTATTTCACTGTTCAGCACTTTGGTAAACTTAGGCTGTTTTAAATGTGCTGTACAAATAAATTTGATTTGATTTTGATTTGATAAATGTGCCTAAACCTGCAGGTAGAGGACACAGTCTAAGCAATATTTGATTTGATCATGTTTACCTTGTATGTTAGGACACAGGTAGGTAATGATTATCAAATTTAAAATAAAAATATACAGTAAAGTAAGTATACAGTACAAGTAAAGTAAAGTAGACAATAAATGATCATATTAAAACTAATTTATGCAACTGACACAATAACCAAATAGCTGATTTATGATTATGGAATTTAAAATAAAAATATACATACAAAAATTTTAAAACTTTGTTATTAACTTAATTTCCAATGTATTGTTTTGTACATTAGTGCGGGACCAGACCATGAAGCGTGTCAAACCTCCGTCCTGACTTGAGATGGTCCAATCAGCCGCTCATTTGTAGCACGTGTCTCTCAGTGCAGAATTTATCTCCTCGTATCATTCACAACAAGACTTCTTTACTTTAGTGCTTTGTTTGTTCAGTAGTTGGTTCATCCACATGTTAATAGGCTCATGGGAAATCATGGAGACAAGTGATGGTTCCAGGCTATACTTCTTGTTAAGTTAAGTGCCCACAGAAACAAAGAGACAGTGTTAGCAGTCACCTCCAGTCTCTCTCTCTCTCTCTCTAAAACCTTCAAATCAGGCTAGAAATCTAGGGGTAATAATGGACTCAGACTTGAACTTTAACAGCCACATCAAATCAATAACATCTGCAGCCTTTTACCATCTAAAAAACATAGCAAGAATCAAAGATACACTGTGTAAAGTAGACTTGGAGAGACTTATCAATTATCCATGCGTTTGTTTCCAGTAGGTTAGACTATTGTATTGTTCTGCTCACTGGCCTCTCCAAACGAGCTGTGAGAGGCTGCAGAACATAGAAGGCTGCAGCTCGGGTCCTGACTCAAACCAGGAAGTTCGAGCACATGCGTCCTGTGCTCAGGTCTCTGCACAGGCTTTCTGTGGCTCAGAAAATAGACTGAGGCTTGTGTACAAGTCTCTCCATGGCCGAGCACCAAAGTACATCTCTGACATGTTAGTGTCATATGAACCATCTCACACTCTGAGCTCAGGGACCGTCTTCCTGCTGGTGCCCAGAGTCAGGACTAAACAAGGGGAGTCAGCAACTCAGATTCATGCAGCTAAAACCTGGAAGAGCCTTCCTGAACATGTGAGACAGGACTCTGACTCTGTTTAAATCCAGGCTCAAAACTATTCTGTTTAGCTGAGCGTATGACTGAAAGATTTTTATTTCCACACTCTTCTCTCTAATTTAATGTCTCTCGCTTTTTAATTTTATGATGATTATTTATGTTTTGATTTGTTTGTATTTGGATTTTAATGTATTTCTCATTCTGTAAAGCACTTTGAATTACTTTGTGTTTGTGCTATACAAATAAACTTGCCTTTCCTTAAGTATTGTAAAAGTGTGTGTGGTTTTGTACAGTTGGAACATGAAAACTAACACATAAAATATTTCAGAAGTGAGTGACTGCGTATTTAGTTCCCACTGACAGGATTACACTATCTACTACCT
Source organism: Boleophthalmus pectinirostris (assembly GCF_026225935.1). Lineage (NCBI taxonomy): Eukaryota > Metazoa > Chordata > Actinopteri > Gobiiformes > Gobiidae > Boleophthalmus > Boleophthalmus pectinirostris. The sequence goes on from NW_026571299.1 coordinate 13,153,598, forward strand.
ACTGCCATTGCGCCCTTTTGCAAGACACACACACATAGTTTTGTCCATACGACTCACTAGAATTTGAACTGAAAATAACAAATGGACTGAGAACTTGAAATATTATAGCGCCTTAAATATAAGTTAGAAGTTATAGCCTATCTTAGAGCTGAATAACAGTTCTTCAGTATTTGACAGTAGTTCTATGAAGAAGGATGAGGACTTCTTGCTATAATCTTCGCTCCTCCTTAGTTTGAAATGAAAAAGTAGGAACTCTCATCTTCTGGATAATTTTAATTTCATTTTCCAATTACCAAAACTCCACCCATTCCGCTTTGGGATTTCACTGTGCTCTGGCAAAAATGTCTGCGGCAAACGACCAATCAGACAACCTCAGTGTCTTGCCCGAGGACACAGCAGCTATACTAGTGCGTGTAGGAGGAACTGAACCAGCAACCCGCGAGCTATAACTGAGCTGTTAGCCTTAATTCTCGCTCCAATCTCATATTTAATTAGAAAAAGCTAGAAACCATTCATCATAGTGTAACATTATCCTCTCGAGAAAGTGGTAGAATAGATAAGAGGGGAAAATGACATTGAGTTATTGATTTGTTTAACCACAGACGTCATTTTTGTATGATTAAGGGCACAAGTGAATCATTTATTTAACAAAACGTAGATTAAATATTGTAATTGCACAAAATGATGAATGAGGAAAAGGGTTACCAAGGAGACTGGCCTGACAGAGATTTGAGAAGAAGTAAATTGTGGAACACTTTGCATTGAAGCACTAATTAAAATATGAATTAATGAATGAGATGTTTTGAAGTAATGGTATTTATAAGGTTTAAGTGGATGGGTGATGAATTATCCATAGCAACAACTAGGTTCTCAATCAAATTTTTTACAAACAGGAAAATATATGGACTTCCGAGTAACCCCAGATCTAAACCAGGTCTTAGATAGGACTATTCGAGGTCTAAACTAGGACTCAATTAGATCTAAACAACCACACTATTGCTATTTTAGTTTGTTAGTAGCAAAAATGTGGACTAAACTCAGACTAAAATAAAAGGGTAATAAGAGTAATATTTTTCTCTAGTCTCCAAGATTATGCTATATTGCCGTGTCAGGAATGTTCCACAGTAATGCATTAAACTTATCTATTTCCATGGAGACAAACAGATGACACGAGCAGGGTTACAGGTCAGATCTGTGGAAAGGTGATCCCGTTCACAGAAATAATGCATGTTTATCAAGCTAGAAATGTAATCTCTCTAAGATTGCAAGATTGGACCAGTGCCTTGGAAGAGATCTGTAATCAAAATTTGGCTTTTTTTCTATTACTTGATCCAGTTTGTAATTCATATTATTTTTTCACCACTGGAATGGAACATATTTCTAAATGTCTGTGGTTTTGTTGGGTTTCAGATGGCTTCACGGCATTCTAAAAGGCCAGTCATATTTTAAGAGGGGGTATTATCGAAAATACTTTTTTGGCACTTTCTACCATGTTATAACCGGCATCACAAACATGTCTGAAGAGGTTTTAGATGTCATCCATGCATGTTTCAGTAATTTAGCGCATTGTTTCCCAATGACTGGTTTGCGACCTCCGGTGGGTTGCAAGAGACTTTTTTTGGGTTGCCTTGTCCCGATCTACATGTAGGTCTGCAATATACATATACAGTATATACATACATATAGGGCTACATTTGATGTCCAAATAGGCTCCTTATGGATACTGCTTATTGCTGGTTCAGTTACCAGTGTTTCCTGTAGCACTTTATAATGGTTCCCGTCTTGACTATGTCCCTCCAAACCATTCTCGCAAAACTACGGTCATCACACTTCTTCTCCACGCACCCCCTGCTCCTCACTTTTGCGGCAGCACAGCTTTGCCTAACCAATTTTCTGTGGGAAACACTGATTACTGTTTTTCACTGTTGAGTAACACTAATTGTTCAGAGAGACACGATCACTCAGTCAACAATAAAATATCCTCATTAATGTTCAATAATGGTCACAAACTTTTAAAATATGGGTCTCCAGAATAAAAGTTTGGGAAACACTCTCTTTTGATTAGCTGTAAGATTCAGTCCAATGCTCAGCCCACAAGCCAACATCACCCATGCTCCATAAATACACAAAAGCATGATACAAAACTGTACACTACAACTCACAAACCTGATGTGATGTGCAGTAGTTTGATTAATGAGATGTATACACCAATTGTGCTGTGACAGCACTCTGAAGGGGGAGTGAGTTAGCACGGAGAGCGTCAAAAAATGAAACTTATAAAACAATGTTGTTTTGTTGGAATATATAGCTTTTTCACCCCCATAGAAGTAAAATACTCCCCTCTTTAATGCCATTAAAATGAATACTGTTAAAATGCAGATTTTTGTTGTAACAGAGGTGGTTTTGAGATTTAGCCTCTAAAAGAAATGATCAACATTTGTGAATTTACTTTTTGAATAGTTCTTATAAAAATACAGTGTAGTCAAAAACAACATTTATAAAGGAAATTTATTGTAAAACTTGTCTTACAGAAAATACAGTTGTGCTTTGTTGAACATGAGTGTGAAGTGTGAATCATTATTGCCTTTTATAGTGAAAAAATAAACAATTTCAATTACACCAAGTCATATTTCCAACACAGGACTCGTATTAGTAAAACAGGAATAAAAGGTTGTGTAGATGCTACACAATTACACACAAATATGCCGGTGATCAGCATTTTGACATACAATTAGCCCATAACAGCTCGAGACAAGAAAGTACAAATATTAAAATACACATTGTCCTGCAGCACAAAGAACTAAAGGAGATTAAAACTGGATTCATTCATTTGTTAAAGACAACTATTTACAGGTTTTAGAAGGACCAAAATACAACAGTCTGTCAAACTAGATGTATTCTCTGGAATAAAAAGATAAAAGGAAGAGTAAAATGTTATTGCTGTTAATACTGTGCTTAAGTGGTTAAGGTTTGGTGTAATGTCAGTAGCTGGTGTGAGTTTTGCTAATTTAATAAAAGTAATTAGAAATCTTTGGGGGAAAAAAATAAACTAAGAGTCAAATGGTCTGTTATTTTAGTTCAATGTCAAATTGTCAAAAGCAGCGAATAAAACTCCACATAGCCCAATATTGTTTAGCATGTTTTGTATTTTATATCAAACATTTGATACGTGTCATAATTTGACAATATTGAATATATTTGTGTTTGAAGATGGCAGCCTTTTTTTTGTGGTATAACTTGACGAAAAATTGGAATTTCAGTTTATCAATTTACATATTTGGACTATGTAGTTCTTGCTGTTTAAATTTGGTACGTTAGTAAAAGAACAGATGAAAAACTGTTTATAAAAGGACGACATTCACATAGTCACATGTCCCTTAGGTCATAGTAGAAAGACAATAAATATGTAGAAACCATAATACTTGATTATGTTAAACCCAAACCCAACACTTATCTCATATAAATACAAGGGCTCAGTGACTCTGCCTCTCGGACACCACGTCCTGTAGTCTCTTCAGCAGAACATCAGGACTGCTGCCGTTCTCAGGACACACCCTCTTACTGGGAGAGTCGCACGACGATGACATCGTAACGTCGCCATCGATGTTAAAGGCCCTCTTACGGCTCACACAGCCCTGACGGATCATACGGTTTATGTCTGACAACTCCTGATAAGCAGAAAAAATATTTTATTATTACTTACTTACTTACTACTATTATTACTATTACTGCAGCTTAAATGGTCTTATTACACAAAATTGATTCTTGTACAGGCCTGTCATGATAAGAAATTTTCAAGTTCAATATACTGCTATAAATAGTAAAGTAAATATAGACAATAAACGATAATATTAAAACAAATTTATACAACTGACACAATAGCTCAGTAGCTGATTTAAACTACAAAAACTATTCTAAATCTGCAATATTGTTGAAAAAAAAAAAAAAAACATGAGCTGCCAAATAGCCAATTAAAACACTTTAGTACTTAGTTTGCATCTTAGAAATTATTGATTAAACTTTTAACAGCTTAAATCTTATCGTACAGCCAAAACGTAACCACAAATTTCCCTTTAGTGCAAAGAAAATGTACACATGATAAAAATATTGTTCCAGCTTTCACATACTGAATGATAAGTCGATATAATAATTATCGTGACACCATGTTAGAATGCTGCTAAATCCTCCAAAATATACCTGGAGTTGTGTTTTGTTTCATTCACATTTGTTTCACTTGAGTAACACTGCATTACTGTCTAGGCTGTTTACATCTCTCAAGCTTAAAATGCTCTGTTCCAACTTGTGATGTCATGAAGCGGTAGTTTTCAACTGAACAGCTACCTTTTGCCCTTTTGTTTAGTAGAGATTTCCATTCCGGAGCTGATTCTAGTGAAGATGTGTGGAGTTTAAAAGCACAGTGTAGCACTTCCTGTACCACATGACATCACAAGGTGGAACAGAGAATAACTTAGCCTAAATATGCAGGGTGTGCTTACCTTCGAGGGGCTGTTGTTGATGCGGTAGGTGTAAGAGTTGGGGGACAGACAGCTGGGGGAGTTTTTGTGAGGAGACACATACAGAGAATGTCTTTGAGAAATCCTCCGAGGAGACAGAGGCTGCGCTCGCACCGAGGGGAACGGGGACAGGGGCGGGGCATCCGACTGAAACAGGAGAAGGTACAGAAATGTTACTTGAAGGCCTGATTTGTCAGATTATATCAAATAAATCAGTTTACTCATTAATTGTCCCATTTACTGAAAGTATGCAAAAATAAGACATGGTTTATTTCACAATTCAAAAGGTTGTGAATTAAAAAGTGTAACGCAGACTTTTTGGATGGGGGTCCGGCACCTGCTTGTTTCTATGGACATGTCATTGCTCTGCTTGGAATGTTCCACAGTATGACATTAAACACCTCTACCTTACATTTATTGAATTACAGGTGGTTTTATAGCTCAAAAATACATAGAAAAACTATACTGTGAAACATTCCAAACACTCCATGGAGACATTTGACAGATCCTACACCAGAAAAGTTACACAGTGCACCTGTAAAACAACTGTTAATAATATACTGTATCTGTAGTTACCTTGTTGTCATGACTGGCGTATCTGAGGGCAAAACTCTTCATCTTGAGCACAAACACGGAGTTGTAGAACTGGATGAGGTCACCACGCTCCTCCTCTCCTGATTGGTCAGTCCCCGAGCCCTGACTGCTCTTCTCCGCAGCTGCATTTAGACACAAGACATTTTTATTTGCTTTTTAATCCTTTTTCATTTAAATTTTTTTTAATTTACAAGAAAAGTATTCACAACCTGGAGCCAGTGTTTCTGTGGTGCTGTGCCTAGATGCTATACTTTATAATCCATATCATCAATGAATATCTCTATTATACACCATTGTTGTGCCGTGGTCTTTGCTAGTGAATATTGTGAATAATATGGTATGCAGTGTATGGTCTTACATTCTCCTCCAGAGGCCGGGTCCACCTCCATGTTTTCATCTGGCACCTGCTCTCTGGAGGCGCGACGAATCAGAACGCTCCGGTACACCTACCCACACACACATATTATTAAACCATCTTGTTCCAAAGATATTCATTTAAAGACATATTATTTGTTCCTGCTGTTACTTACATGGCTGTTGGCCTGAGGTTGGCTTCGGTAACACTTCATAATGTCCTGAAAGGTGTTTGCCTCTTTGGTCACCTATAGAAAATGCAGAAAAAAAGAATTGATCTGATAAGAATCTGAAAGGTTCCCTGAAATACATGTTTAGTCCACAATTCAATAACATAGTGTAAAATAGCAATTAAACATAATACAAAACAATTGAAGAGTAGATATTTAACTGAACATGCTTGGCCTGTTACCTTAGAGATGATGTAGATGCTGCAGAGGAGCAGTTGGTCCAGATGTCTGTCCTTCATGAGGTCGGTGCAGTGAACCAGAGCGTGTTCAAAACAGGTCCAGACCTTCCCCCTCAGCTCCGAGCTGACGTCCAGCTTCAGACAGAGGTCACGCAGACGCACGCTGGCCAAATGGTACACCTGCACATGGACGAGACAGTTACTACTACAAGTTCTGTAGAGGTGAAATGAAAAGTAAGACTGCAGCACGTGACAATGAACAAATCATAAAATCTTCAAATAGATCAAATCATCATATAGATTACATTTTGGTCTTCATTATGATAAAAAAAAATCTGATCAGCTTGGGTAATATGGGAAATAAACATCAAGAATGAGAGATCCTGATTTTTGACTGGATATTTTCCTTTCAAAAAGAAATTCCATTGGCTTTGAATATGGATTTCATGAACATAAACAAGACAAGACTTATAAATGAGTGGCCTTCAAAGTCAAAAGTTTTCATGGACCCAAGAGCTAAGTAGTCCTGACATAGCTAGAATTTAGTAGTAGTCAAGTTATCCATTTGTTAAAAAAGTGACAACATTCTCACACATTCACACAAACTATTGAAAGGAAATAGATTATCTTAGTTGAGCTGACAAAGAATACAGTTTCGGTTTAATGAGATTAGACCCAGTAATTACAGTTAATAATTATAAACCAGTTTAAAAAAGTTTGCATTTTGACAAATTACTATAAAATTCATACCTTGTCCCCTGCTAATTTTAAAGTTTGGGCAGTTTTGAAAGTTCTGTCCAATGAAGCTATCCTATTTTTTTTTTTTTTTATCGTTCATATAGTGTAGATGGAACACTTGTGAATATTCCTGTGACTTCTTTACCTTCCTAAAGAACAGAGCCAGTGAGCCTGTGCGCCGCGGCTTCCCTGCCTGGGGGTCAGAGGTCGAGGGGGCCACGTTGACCCGACTTGGGGACGTAGTGAGCAGGAAGTGCGCAGTGACTGCGTTTGAGGGGTTCACCTGCTGCACTGGGATCAGCGTGATGGTGCGGTCTGTATTCAAACCTGAAGAAAAAAAAAAAAAAAAAAAAGACTGAATTGTATCCATTTAAGTAGGCTAGTAATAGATAGTCATCTCTGGAGTATTGCCAGGGTAATGTACAAACTTCTGTTGACTGTTTTGCTGTTTTAATTTATTGCTTAAGTTGAGATAAGGCTAGAAGGTGACACTTTACTCTTCCAATTGTCCTCTCCAAGGCTTCGAATGCTTGACAGGTGGAATCAACCAATCATAGTGAAGTCTGAACTCTCAGAACAAGGAGATCATTTTATTTACAACTTATATATAATAATATAAAGATACCAAGTGTAAATTAATAGTGATAAAATTGAAAATGTAATGTGGCTCCAAAAAATTCATGAATGTAATTACTATTGTGGGAACCCAAAACTTGTTTTTATTGTCTTAAAATTGAGGAAAAAGATAACTAGTTAATTTTGAACTGGCTATTTCAATATTTTGTCACACTTTCCAAATGCATTCCTAGCATTATTCACCAAAATGAGTTTATAAAAATCTCATTAAAACTTTCAGAGGACAGAGCGTAGTTTTGCAGTCACAGTAATGCTAACAACTAGCATGCCAACAGCGCACCAGAATTACTTTTGTGTTTACAGTCAGTACAAAACACTTGAAGATGCAGACAGCACACTGGCAGGCTCAATTTAACCATAACAGATTATTTTATATCAAGAAGAAAAATATATATAATCCATTGTGAATCAATTTGTAGGTAATACTGACAATATTTATTTTTATTTTGGCTCTGATCTTACCTTGCAGTACCACGGTGCCTGGTGTGGGGGGCTGGGGGGCGATCTTGAGCGTACTGGTGGATCCAAAGGTCAGTCTCTTAGCAGGAGACGGCATCACGCTCCCATTGGTCGTTGCCCCCGTCGACGGAGGATCATCGCCGAAAAGACGACGCTTTGCACTTCCTGCTGCGGGGGAGCTGTATCTGTCATGGACGGTCAGAGGGGAGGCGGGGACAGCTGGGGACACAAAAAGAAAGAGATATTTAAAAAATATGGACCAAGTTTACCATCAGATTGTAATGCTGTTTGTGATTAAAAACATATATATTAAGGTTAAAGTACGCTTAAAATTTACCATCTACGTTTGAACCATCTGGTAGTAATATATAAGCTGCTAAAAACTGGGTAACCTTAAGTATCTTGGAAAAAAAAATGCAACAGATTAAAATAATAATAATAATAAAAAAAGTCTTTACTTTTGACTGAGCTGCCAACGGTGGTTCTGAATTCCCTGATGCGCGGGTGGATGATAGGGGACAGGGCGACCATGGGCAGGTGAGACTGTTGCTGGGATGAGTTTGAGGAACTGTTCCCCCCTGTGGAGCTGGAGCCAGTGTCCAGGCTGGAGGAGAAATTCACCTGGAGACCACACAGACAGGAAAATGGACATGAAAGTAAATCAGAAAGTCAAATATTTTCACAAGAGAACATTCGATTCCATGCAGACAGTTAGCACGTAAACCCGGTGGTTAGTGGCAAACTTGCAGATTTAGAGATGGTAGTTATAAAATGATGAAAAATTATGATGAAATATAAGCTGAAGAAACAAAAATGTATTTGTTCTAGAAAAATGATAATTCTTCCTGCTTTCATTACCTATCAGCAATTAAAATAATCGGCGGAAACTCAGTTCAGTATCCAAAAGATGCTCTGAGTCTTGAGATGTTCTTTCAGATCACCTTTCATTAACTTTCTTTGTTTGTCTCTTCATGTAAAGTGCCTTTGCATATCTTGAAAAGTGCCATACAAGTGTTATGTATCATTACTTTATTGGTTGTAATATTCCAGAGTATGGCATTAAACATATCCATGGTGCATCACATTCCATTACAGGTGTTTTATTTTCTACAAAAAACCTTGAAAAGCATGATTTTCAACTCTCCACAGATCTGAAAGCGTAATTTTGTGTCCTGTTGTCACTGACCTCCTCCACAGTGGGCACTTTGTTGCCCGCGGCCTGCAGAGCGGTCCACAGGGCAGAGTCTGAGGTCCAGGCTCGACTCTCCAGGACCTGCTCCTCGATGGAGTTTAGGTGCTTCACCATGTCCCGGGACAGGCCCTCCTCTGCTCTGATGAACACCTCGATCACCTGCATACAGGAGAGAGATAGGACGGCTTTAGGAGTTGTTTTTAAAGACTACCTTTGACATCCAACATTTTATTGTTGTTTTATGTGCTGCTGATAATCTAGAACAGTGTTTTGTTTCTGTGTACTTTTTATACTGAAATGACAAATTCTGTTTCTGACTGTAAACAAGTATGAGCACAGGAAGTAGAATTGAATTTAAACTTTAAAATTAAGTGGCCAAGCAAACCTGTTCACAGGGTAACAATGTAATAATTATTGTACATAATTTGTACAGCCTGTTTTATTCCTTTGTAAACGTTTAAACCAAGATACATGTTTCTATTTCCTCTATTGTATTCTTCCATGTTTACAGATTTTCTAGTTTCTTTCAGCATTTCTTTTCATTACACTGATCACAAGTTTTAATTAGATTGTCTCACTGAAGATAACTTAAAATGGCTTTTTTCCATATACATTTCCTTGAAAGGTACACATTTTAATCATTGCCATTTAACAATGGCGTTTCTAAATTTCTTTCTCCAGTGTTGGGCCTCTGCTTCAAATCACCTGTGATTATTAACAGGACTTTAGACCAAAGCAGATCATTAACCAATAGAAATAACTGAATCCTGCTATAATTTTATATACTCTTTTAAATCTTGTAAATTTGTATCAACATGATCCATTACATCATCTAAACGTTGCCTGTTTTGTCAGTTACATTACACTTAGTTTCTTATTTCCTGGTGTTGTCAGACTGGTGAGACTGACCTTGAAGAAGTAAAATGGAGGTAGTTTAAAGACGTTGATGATCCAGGGGAAGGTCCTCTGAGAACTGTACGAGAAGAGCACCACCTCCAGACAGCAGGCCATCAGCGAGCAGTGGAACATGTCCTGCTCCAGCAACACCTGCAAAATACAGAACACATCTCAAAAATAAGTCAAAGATACTTCTCACAAATCCAAGACAAAAAAAACTTAATACACTAATTCAGCGGACAAGAGAAGCCTTACACTCATGTCTTTTCCCTGTAGGCGTTTGGTCTCTTGAACCATGACATTTTCTAGGATCTTGTAGTAGAGGATTTCAGCCAACTTGAGTCGATTTTCTGCAAAGTCTGAAAAGAATTTGCAGATTCAAAGATAATTCAACAACCTCTGATAACACTGCACACTGTATCTACACTCTACCTACCTATATGTGATCCTGGAGAGTCGTCAGAGTCGTTGGTGTAATGTTCTTTGAAAGTTTGTCCCAATGTTTTGACTCGAGCCAAAATGCCGTCTGTGGGATCTCGGGTGCAGGACCTTTAAATATAAGACAAACATTAATTAGCACAATGACAAATGGTGTGAGTTCTAATCAAGATTATTTTAATAGCTGTTACAGGGATTCAATGTTTAAAGCTAAATGTCTATTTAAAAAAAACATGTTAATTGAGCTGGGCAATTTTCTGATAGTAAACACAAATTAATTAAAAATAAATTACAAAATGTCCATGTAATCCAGTTTGAAACTTAGCGTGAATATAACCTTCTTCTTCAGACTTTTTTGTGTATGAAGAAAGAGGCAAAGAACAAAAAGCTAAACTAACTTAAATATCTGAAGTAGGTTTTCACTGGGGGCTGTCCTCAAACGGGCCACCATACTCTGCAGCCGGCTGACACTCTGAGTAGCAGACGACACCGGCGTGACCAGGAGGTCCTTCTCCTTCAGGTAAACTCGCCCTGTCAGAGGCGTAGAGGGCGCCAGAGATCCCGACTGTGGAATAAACGAGAGAGATTATAAAAAAAAAAAAGGAAAACATTTAAAGTTATATGCCTGAACACAATTTTATAATTACAATAGGGCGATAAATCAGAATAAATGTGACTAGACAACTACTAAAAGAAAGTGTAATCTTATTTTGATCAATAACTAGACCAGGGGTGTCCAAATTTTTTTCATCAAGGCCCACATATTTAAACACAGACGAAGCAGAGGGCTGATCGAGGGCCGTAGACTGATGCTCAATACAGTGAATAATTGAAATATGTGCATGTTTAACATGTTAGAATGAGCCTTCAGTCTTTATTCATGCAAAGATCCTTAAAACCACACACTAAATATTAAATATTAGCTTCATCAAGGTAGATTTTCAAAAAAATTTGCAGTAAAAAGTAAGTTTTTAATTGAGGCAAAATAATTTGGGCCAATTCACCTGGAAACCTGAGGGCCAAGAAAAATTTGTCTGACCCCCAATTCACACCAAAGTGCAACGGCGCGTAAGCACAGCAGCACAGCACACGAGCAGCAGACGCTCAGCTTTAGAACTCCATTTTAACTGGTCTGACAGTGTACACCGACAGTGTCATACGCGCGTCCAACGAGCGTCAGTCGCTGACGCGCTGCTCGAGATAGGTTGGAGTTCTAATTTTGCAGCGTCAACGGCGCGTCTCCAAGGTTTTCAGCAAGGAAAAGACAGGAAATAAACACGCGGTGTCAAAATAAACTTCCGATGCCCTTTCAAAATAATTTAACCAAAGTCAAGACAGCGACGTAAACAACGCGCATGTGATTTACGATGTCAGACACCAATTCTACAAGGACTCAGGACTAACCCAGGACTAACCCAGGACTAACCCAGGACTAACCCAGGACTAACCCAGGACTAACCCAGGACTAACCCAGGACCAGGACTCACTGTCGAAATGTACTCAGAGGTCCTTCCGTGTAGCCCCAAGTGTCCGCGGGCGAAAGGACCAGTGCAGAGCTTGGAGAACAGGTAAGTGCAGCCGTCGCGCTTTTAGGACACCTGCTCCGCGGGGCTCAGGGTTCGCTATCTCTCTCTCTCTCTCTCTCTCTCCAAGATTAGACCTGGTTTAGACCTGATTTAGTCCTGGTTTAGTCCTGGTTTAGTCCTGGTTTAGTCCTGGTTTAGTCCTGGTTTAGACCTGGTTTAGACTGGTTTAGACTGCTTTAGACCTGGTTTAGACCTGGTTTAGACCTGGTTTAGACCTGGTTTAGACCTGGTTTAGACCTGAATTAGTCTTGACCTGCCCTTAAAATTCCAGAACGTTAAAACTCGCCCGTTTCAGCGACTATTTTCCCTTATCCATCGGTGCAGGACTCTGTATCAACATATAAACGTATAGGCCTTATTACCTGGACGGACATAAGATTTTAATCACACTCATAATGTATGTTAATTATACGTGATTTTATCTTATTAAGGAAAAAAAAACTGAAGTGTTTAATGTGCGTGTTAATAGATTTAAACCTCATTAAACGCAAATGCGTTGCAGTTGTACACTTAATTCACAATACAGCTAGCTACTAGTGATATTAGCTATCACATACAAACTTGTATATTAAGTTCTACTACTACAGTTTCAGCAGATGCTCCCCTTTGGTAATGCTGCTCAAAATGTATTACTAAAATATATATTCAGCATTTAAAATTTTCTCTTCAAATCTGGGGCATAATTAGACAATATTCACAAAATATTTAGAAACATCTGTCCAATACGTTTGCTACATACTCAAAACATGGGCTGATTTATTTTTTGAGGGGCTAAAATCCGTGTGTACCTTCTCGAAGTGTTGTTGAAGTTGGCTGTGCGCTGCCGTGTGGAGAGGTTCATGAACTGCTTTTCTGGGAGTCCCAATTTCCTCATCGGCATCTGCTACAAGAAACACTCGCTCATCGAAGTCCCCCACTGTCAGAACGTACTCCTCATACTCCCGGTTCATGGCTTTACTGAAAGACAACAGCGGAAATGTTATGTAATATTTGTGCATTAAAAGTGCACTGCGCAAGATTTCTGGGGGAGGGTCCGTTATGGAATGTGCCATGGTTTGACTAAACATATCCATTTAGTGTTTATCCATTATGAGTGTTTCTATTGATCAAAAATACAGTAATTCCTCCTATGTATTAGAGCTGGGTATCATTAAGAAGTTGGCGATACAATACATATCTCAATACAGTGCATTTTTGGTTTGATACGATATATATTTCAACTCGGTTCGATATGGGTCAATAAAAAAATAATGGCTAAATCATGGCCACTTCTTGTGCCAAGTTCATATGAAACACAAACATTTTAATCATCAAAACAGTGAAAATGTGTCACATAAATGAGTTTCCTTCTTCTGAAGAAACAACAAAACTATAGCACTGTAACAAAATAATTTAGTAAAATATACCAAAAATACTCAATACTCGACTTAGCAATATACTGATACAGCAGTACCTGATATCGATACTGTATCACCATATTAAATGATACAATAGAGATATTTCAATATTTTTGCACACCTCTATTGCATATAGGAGCAACTCTCCACAGATCTGAATTGTAATGTAGCATAGAGCTGTAACCTTCTTGATATATGATGATACAGTATATCCAAGGAGACCCGCAGGTTGCGGACCGTCCAGTAGAAATGTTACACAGTGCTCTTTTAAGATGAGGAGATATTATGACTTACTTGTTATCAATAAAGTTGTGAGGGTCCAACATGTCAGTCAGATAGTCCTCATTTCCCCTGAGGATCTGAAAGAATGAAAATACATAATCACAAAATAATTAATATTTACAACTACAATGTTTGTTATGGCAAAAAAGGAAATAATGCTTTAGTTTATACTAAATGGTTCCCCCTACTGGTCAGAATGGATTTTTACAGTCACTTTACACCTTGACATTTCAGTGTGAACGCAAACCTGCATGAGCCAAACTGAGTGACGCTCTGGTGTAAATGAGTGGCCAGTGTTACAATAGACGTTTTCTCAGTATTCACAACTTCCTAACCCTGAGGAGGAAGGTAGAGGAGCCAATGTACCTGACAAAACTGAACCCTAGTTGCCACCGCTTTACGTTGCAGATAGAAGACACAGGTTTTTCTCATGCTCATGATATGAACAGGCCTCATATGAAAGTTCAGAACCTCCAAAATTCACTCACTGAGCTAAAGAGGCTGCACGAGCACTAATTCATGACTGTCTGCAGGTTCTGGGGTTTAGGTAATGACCATTCAGATCAGAGAGAGGTATTTTGGGTTTAAACCAACTGGATTTAGTGTTAGGATCTTGCAAGCAATCCAAATGAGCTGTGAATTGTATACTGGCCTTCCTATCACTCCCACAATATTACCCATATTAGTATAAATGGGATTTTTTTTTTTTCGATATTGGTCAGATATTGAAAATTTTGCACAAATATTTTTCCTGCACTGCTCCAGTCTGTGTGCATTCATGTAACATTCACAGTTTGCCATCAGTGCACCAGATTTGTCTTTTTGAACAGAAACATGAGTGAATATGTTAATTTATATCTAAATAATATCAATAAATACATATAAATAAATAAATAGTGTAATTATTTTTACAAAAGCGAAAAGTTAATTTTTAACATCACTGTAATAAAAATATTGTAAATTTGGTCTTTGCAATTGATTTTAAAAGCTTAATATTGGTATCTGTAAATATCGGCCATTCACTATCTGCTCAAAACAAAACAAAAAAAAATCCATAAAGACGAACTAAGAACTAAAACCAGGACCTAAACCAGGACCTAAACCAGGACCTAAACCAGGACCTAAAACCAGGACCTAAAACCGGGACCTAAACCGGGACCTAAACCGGGACCTAAAACCTAAAACCGGGACCTAAAACCAGGACCTAAAACCAGGAAACCAGGTCAAATATCAAGACTAAAAAAGGACTAAAAAAGGACTAAAACCAGGACTAAAACCAGGACTAAAACCAGGACTAAAACCAGGACTAAAACCAGGATTAACCAGTATTTAACCATGCCGTGAAAACTCCTGGCTTAGCACATACCCCTTTGTCGAAGAGCTTCTGGATGTACGGTCTAAAGTAGTGCTGTTTGATTCCTTTGGCCTCCACCACCAGCCCATCGTGGAGCTCACACAGTCTGTCCAAAACACATGGAGGAGGTTCATCCAGGACGGGCCCATCCAGCAGCCTGTACTGAGGAGGGAGGCCTGCGCACACAAAGGGCACATAGAAGAGAGGGACATATATTAAGAGCTGCATTGTGTAACTTGCCCGGTTCTGGGTCCAGCATCTGCTCGTTTCTATGGATACGTCATTGCTCTGCTTACAATGTTCCACAGTATGACATTAAGCTGTTCTACCTTACATTTGTTCAATTACAGGTGGTTTTATAGCTCAAAAATACCTAAAAGAAACTAAGCATTCTGATTGTAAGTGGGGTTGTCTCTCCAGAGATCTGATCTGTAACTTGGTCTGGTTTGATGATAAAAAGGTTTAATACTAGGGGTGTAACGATATCCAAGTCTCACAATACGATGTCGTCACGGTATGAACCTCACGGTACGATATTTATTGCAATATTTTGTGGAGCAAACAAAACTGTTAATATGCTACTTTTTCCTCTTAAAATGCCTTGACAAGACTTAATCCAAAGAACTAAGACTTTAAAGTGCTTAGAACTGTTATTTCTTCTTGTAGTCTACAGTGAAATGGAGCAAAGGATCATGGTCTATGCAGTTCCATCTGTCTTTTTTTTAGCTGTTGCTGCACCATAACTCTTAATTTAAGCAAAGAGACTTGTAATTCGATATATTGTGATGCTCCACGATATTATTGTGAGAACTTGACAATATGATATCACGATATTTTGGTTACTGTTACATCCCTATTTAATACCACACTGTGAAACATGCCAGACAAAGCAAAAAGAATTTGATGGACCCTTCACCAGAAAAGCTACTCAATGCACCTTTAATGTAGAGTGGTTCATTGTATCTACTGTGTGTGTAGTTCAGGTTGTGGAGAATAGTTCTGATGTGGTATGAGTTGACTTTGGTTTGGTCCTTGTTGAGTTTTTTTAAATCATAAAATTTAAGCATGAATGAGCAACTTTTTAAAAAATACTGCCATTACAATTTTAGATTTTTCAGACTATCCATATGCAGACGATTAAGTATAAAGAATGAAATGTGGCTAAATGACTGAATAACAAAATATATGATGCCAAAACACTGCACCAGCTATTAGATTAAAATTTCATTAGTTGGATTTTGTTCAAAGTGCAGATGTCCAGAAAAATTCATATTTGATAGAACAAGGGATGTACCAAATCAAAGTATGATATTTATTGCGATATTTTGGACAGGTTAACAGAATTGTACATATGTTATTTTTTCCTTTGTAAATAACTTGACAAATCTTCAGTGTGAATCACCACTATCACATTCCAAAGAAGATTTAAAAGTGCTTATTTTATTATGTAGTAAATTAAGTAAAGGATCATGGCCTATGCAGTTCCCTCTGTTTTAATACTATAAGTAAAAAACCTTGCAATTCGATATATTGTGGCAGCTCACAATATTATTGTGAGAGTTTTGATGATAAGATATCACAATATTTGAGTTACTGTTACATCCCTAGACAGAATACAAGAACCAGAAGAATTTTGGTTGCTTGTAGAGGTCTAAATTTCAAGGTTAGCAGCTTTTCTCCATAATAAAGTATTTGGATAGGATATTTGGTTGCTTGCAAATGACTTAAACCATTGCAGTCTTTGCCAGCTGTCAAACTTGAAGGATTTGGAGGTGTACCTTTGAATGTGGGGTTGATGAGATCTTTCCTGTTTGAACAAAGCAGAGCGTTGCCAAAGACCAGGTCCAAACAGCAGAGCAGTAGGTGATACGAGTTCACCAGGTCATCACCAATCATACGGAAATTCCCTGCAAGTACACAACAACACTTTATCAACTTTTCATGTAAGAACTTCTAAAGGACAACTTAACTAAAGAGGGACAGGAAAGACCTACAGAGCTAGAACCATAAATGTTAAAATCCACGTTTGTACCTTTAGTGTAAACAAACAAAGTCCAGCAGAATTTGAACACATCACTGATGTGACAGGGCAGCCGTCTGTGGAGGAACACAAATGCAGGGATTAGTTCATCATTAGTTAAAACACAAGAACATTTTGAACCATGGCTGCACAATGTATGGAAATAGATTTGAAATTGATTTGAGTTGATACAATTAACAAATCAAAAAGAATACAGTTATTTAGATAATACAAAGGTCATCTGAAAACAACAAGAAGATCCTCTCTTTTCTATAAAAAATGTTGTTGTACTTGTAATTTAAACCTTTACAAACATGTTTTCAAATGTATGGCTATTTTTTCATTTATAAAAGAAAATTATAAAGATGTCCCTAACCTGGTCTTTCATTGTTTTCTCCAACAAGCTCCTACAGCTCCACTCAAACAGTGAGAGATACAGGACTACACTCATACCATACTCCATACAGCTGTACAACATCTCATCTTTATGTAACAGATGACTCGTCAATTATCATATAATCTTTGCACCGTTTTCCTTACGGCATCTTGTATATAGAAGTGATATTTTTATTACGTATTTTCTATTTTACTTTGATTTGTTCATATACATCTATATAATTACGTCTTATTTAACACCCGTCTCTTGCCATTTTTATTGTTACTTATGTATTTAATTAGAGTTATATTCTTTAGGCTTTGTTTTTATAATATGCTGTGATGTGTGAGCGACTGTGTCCAACTAATTTCCCTTGTGGATCAATAAAGTTTGTCTAAGCTTTGATATTATTTACATGAATGAACAGAAATTTACAAATAAGATTTCAACACTGACAAAATGCTGAAAACACAAATGAAAGTTTCATCTACTCCATAAACCTATAGTAACAATGCCAAATCAATAACCAAAATCTACTCTCATATCATATTTGAGCACTGCTGTCAGGACCTCACCTGTGTTTGCGGCTGCGCGGCTGCCGTGGCGGCTCAGCTCCCTGGGGGTTCTGAAACATGTCCATAAAAATGGGCTCAAACTTCCTGAAGATCACAGTGGAAACCTCAAAGTTCCTCTCTAGACGGTCCATCCTCAGCCTGAAGTCCTGCGGCAGGTTCGACATGTCCGCCCACTTCTTCATCTTTGAGAAGAACTGGATCAGGCTGCAGAGAGAGAGAAGGGGAAAAGGAGGAGGAGAATGTCAAGTGGGATAAAAGCCATTTGAATGTGACAATTTGACAGTAGAGATAAGGCCAGGCAAGTTTATTTGTATACCACAATTCGCAAGTAAATCAAAGTGCTTTAAAGAATAAGAAATACATTATTATCACAAAACAAACTAATCAAAACATAAATAATCATCATAAAAATTAACATTAAAAGAGAAGAGTAAGATGTAAGTGTAAGATAAGAAGGGATGTCTATAGCAGGGTTGTCTTGTTCAGTGTTTTATACAACACTTTGGTGGCACAAACCTTCCTTATTCATATATCAAATATATGGCATTGGTTACCAAAGCCAATGCATTATCATTATAATTTATTGATTTAAGATTAAATATAATTCTATACAATTATGATAATGCTGGTTCATTAGTCCAATGCAGAGCACAACCTGAGTTTGGAGGAGCGCAGGATCCTGGTAAGAGACACACAGTTCCCCTCCATCAGGCCTTTTCCCACAGTGGGAACAGAGCTTTTCCTGCAGGCAGCGTACAGAGCACAGGCCAGCCAGTGCACCACCTCCCCCTGGAACACAGAAACAAATCACAAAATATATTATAGGAGTGACACATTTTATAACAAAAACAACCATGCAATATATAGTTCATTACTCATTTGTTTCGTTTTCACCATCTTTGTTCCTTTTGTTTGCGGACTTGACAAAGGGCAACGTATCGAATTAACAATATTCTTAATGTTTTGAGGATATGCAAAATCTGAAGAACATATTATATGAAACAGATCAAAGTTCTGTTATAATCTTTCAAACATACTATATTAAAAAAAAAGGTTTATATCAGCATTTTTGAGGCATTATACGATCCTTTCTATGTCTGGGTGATATAGTCAAATAATAAAATCTGTTTTTGCACACTTAATGAAAGTCAGAAGCGTCTGTGACTCTTTGGGGTGGGGAAATTTTATTGAAGTCACTTTTCTTTCTTTTTTTTCCATTGCCAGTTGTTTGATTCAGTATGTTTCAGTTATGCTGTGTAAAATCAGGAGTAAGCTTGTTTCACGACAAACCTCAGTTTCCCAATTTTTTAATTTTTCTCAATGTTCATCAAAACGTGAATTAATCCAATTCATTTGATTAATTGTACTTTCACATGTGTCTATTACTTTAATTTTAACTAACACATAAAGACATTTCAAAGACAAAGACAGTAGCACAATTTCTTTTGGGTCCTCAATGTATGTTGTGATAATGCGGAAATATCATTATATTAATTTTAATTCAGTATATTACCAACCTCTACTCTATAATATACAATGCAGTAACATTTCAGCGGGTTACTGCATGTAGCCACAATTCTAATGCTATTTTGAACTGTGCTGTCATGAACAGAATTAGACTATTTTGATAAAAGGCAACAACAAACTAAACATTGGCCACATATCTAGATTAATGTGCAGCTTAAAAAAAAAAAACTATTTTAGCTCAAGGCTTCCCCTCTAAAATTACTCGAAATGTCCAGTATAAAATAAGAAGCTGTGTGAAATAGGCTTGCTTGGGTCTGTAGTTTTCAGGATGTGATGTAATCCTGCGGTTGCACTGTGACAGCTGTTTGACTCACAGAACAAGCAAGGACATGTCAGACCAGAGCTCAGTTGACGACAAAATAAATAAATAAACATTGTTCTTAAAATGGTCCTATATTACACAAAATTGACTTGCAAGATTTAAATCATGTTAGAATGCCGTAACCTCATCAAATACATGTCTGGAGTTTTGTTTCATTTGCAAATTTAAGAGTAATCTTCATTATTAGTCAGTCTATATCTCCAAAGCTTAAAATGCTCTGTTCCAACTTCTCATGTCATGTAATGGTAGTTTAAGTTAACAGCTACTTTTTACATTTAGTTCAGTGAAGATTTGCAAATTCCGGGCTGATATTATCCAAAATATTCTAGTGAAGGTGTATAGAGTTAAAAACACAATGGACCACAATGACACACAATAACATAACAAGGTGAAACAGAAAAAACTCAGTCTAAATATGCAGAATTTCATGAACATGTCTGAATGAAACAACACACAACTCCGGGTATGTTTTTGATGAGGAAACAACAGAAAATATCACAAAAATAATAAAAATAATCGCTTTTAAGCACAAAAATAAGATTATAGACCGGTCAAACAGAAACTATTCATAAAATGCTCTCGGGAACTCCAGTGTTTTGCATGTGAAAGACGAGACCATGTTGATAACAAGCAGCAGCTGATGGGACAATGGGGGACGCCTTCCACTTTAACACTTTACTGTTACGCGTGGGTTATTTTGGGACCAATAGCGAACCGTGCGCTCGTCGTGCGTAAAACGATTAAAACTCCGGCATCGCTAGCGGATTCGGCCTCGTATTTGCGTACCTCCAGAGTGTACGTGTTGCAGATGGCAGTGAAGTTTTCCATGGCCTCTGTCGCGGTTTGTTCGTCCAGGTTTAACTCCTGACAGAGGGCTTCCAAACTGCGCCGCGCCGAGCTCTCCTCCATCCTGCCGCTCTCCGAATCCGACGACTCCTCTCCCCGCATCCGTGCCCCCGATCCTCCGCCGGTCTGACGTCAAAAAAAACCCCAAAAATAAGGTAAAAACGGGTAAACGCGCAACCAAAACACGGGATCCCCTCACTCCTCCGTAAAACTACAACGACGCACGCACTTCCGCATACACTTCCCACAATGCAGCGGTTTGGCGGGAAAAGCGGGCAGCGTAGGCCAATCAGAGGAGGCGCGCGTGTGGTTTACTCCTCCAATACGTGAACGCGCTGTAAATGGCGCCCTCTGCTGGACACTGCTGCGTAATACAAATCGTGTCAAAAAGAGAATAACACACTACATACCTCTCCGTTACAGTAACATTGAAAAAAATAAAATAAAAATAGGGTGATCAGACGTCCCTATTTACCCGGGACAGTCCCAAATTTGAGTCATGTGTCCCCTGTCCCTGCAGATTTACACAAACCAGTGATTTGTCCCAGTATTATACAAGAAATGTCCCAGGTGTCCTTATTTTTTGACTAAATAAACCAAGACTAAATTGAGTTTAAACAAAAACAGGACTATAACAATTTCTGTGTAATCTGATCCCTACCAACAGTAAAGAGGAGCATAAATTGTCGTTTGTTTAGCCAAAATACAGAAAACCGTGTTTGCGAATGACCCTAAAGCAAAAAAATGCAGTGACAGAATCCATCCATCCATCCATTTTCGTCCGCTTATCCGGGCCGGGTCGCGGGGCAGCAGCCTAAGCAGGGACTCCCAGACTTCCTTCACCCCAGACACGTCCTCCAGCTCCTCCGGGGGACCCCGAGGCGTTCCCAGGCCAGCCGAGAGACATAGTCCCTCCAGCGTGTCCTGGGTCTTCCCCGGGGCCTCCTCCCGGCGGGACATGCCCGGAACACCTCCCGAGGGAGGCGCCCAGGAGGCATCCGGAACAGATGCCCGAGCCACCTCAACTGGCTCCTCTCGACGTGGAGGAGCAGCGGCTCTACTCCGAGCTCCTCCCGTGTGACTGAGCTCCTCACCCTATCTCTAAGGGAGCGCCCAGCCACCCTGCGGAGGAAACTCATTTCGAGCGCTTGTATCCGCGATCTCGTCCTTTCGGTCACTACCCAGAGCTCATGACCATAGGTGAGAGTAGGAACGAAGACTGACCGGGTAAATCGAGAGCTTCGCCTTTCGACTCAGCTCCCTCTTCACCACAACGGTCCGATACAGCGACCGCATCACTGCCGAAGCTGCACCGATCGCCCTGTCAATCTCACGTTCCGTCCTTCCCTCACTCGTGAACAAGACCCCGAGATACTTGAACTCCTCCACTTGAGGCAAAGACTCCCCACCCACCCGGAGAGGGCAAGCCACCTTTTTCCGGTCGAGAACCATGGCCTCGGACTTGGAAGAGCTGATCTTCATCCCAGCCGCTTCACACTCGGCTGCAAACCGCCCCAGTGCACATTGCAGGTCCTGGTTCGATGAAGCCAACAGGACAACATCGTCCGCAAACAGCAGAGATGAAATCCTGTGGTCCCCAAACCGGACCCCTCCGGCCCCTGACTGCGCCTAGAAATTCTGTCCATAAATACAATGAACAGAACCGGTGACAAAGGGCAGCCCTGCGGAGAGTCCAACATGCACCGGGAACAGGTCTGACTTACTGCCGCAATGCGAACACAGCTCCTGCTCCGGTCATACAGGGACCGGACAGCCCTTAGCAAAGGGCCCCCGGACCCCCATACTCCCAGAGCACCCCCCACAGGACGCCACGAGGGACACGGTCGAATGCCTTCTCCAGATCCACAAAACACATGTGGACTGGTTGGGCAAACTCCCATGAACCCTCGAGCACCCTATGGAGAGTGTAGAGCTGGTCCAGTGTTCCACGGCCAGGACGAAAACCACACTGCTCCTCCTGAATCCGAGGTTCGACTATCGGCCGGATTCTCCTCTCCAGTACCCTGATAGGACCTTACCGGGAAGGCTGAGAAGTGTGATCCCCCTATAGTTGGAACACACCCTCCGGTCCCCTTCTTATACAGAGGGACACCACCCCGGTTTGCCAGTCCAGAGGTACTGTCCCCGACCGCCACGCGATGTTGAAGAGGCGTGTCAGCCAAGACAGCCCCACAACATCCAGAGACTTCAGGTACTCAGGACGGATCTCATCCAACCCCGGAGCCTTGCCACCAAGGAGCTTGCCAACCACCTCAGTGACTTCGGCCAGGGTGATGGATGAGTCCGCCTCTGAGTCCCCAGCCTCGGCCTCCTCCTCGGAGGACGTGACGGTGGGATTTGAGAGATCCTCAAAGTATTCCTTCCACCGCCGGACAACGTCCCCAGTCGAGGTCAACAGCTCTCCCCCCGCACTGTAAACAGTGTTGGTGAAGAACTGCTTTCCCCTCCTGAGGCGCCGGACGGTTTGCCAGAATCTCTTTGAGGCCGTCCGATAGTCCTTCTCCATGGCCTCCCCGAACTCCTCCCAGCTCCGAGTTTTTTGCTCCCGCGACCACACGGGCTGCAGCACGCTTGGCCCGCCAGTACCCGTCAGCTGCCTCAGAGTCCCCCGAGCCAGCAAGGCCCGATAGGACTCCTTCTTCAGCTTGACAGCATCCCTTACTTCCGGTGTCCACCACCGGGTTCTGGGGTTGCCGCCGCCGAACAGGCACCACAGACCTTACGCCCACAGCTCCGAGCAGCTGCATTGACAATAGAGGCCGAGAATGAAGCCCACTCGGACTCCATATCTCCAGCCTCCCCCGGAATCCGGGAGAAGTCCTCCCGGAGGTGCGAGTTGAAGGTCCCTCTGACAGAGGGCTCCGCCAGACGTTCCCAACAGACCCTCACTACACGCTTGGGTCTGCCAGGTCTTTCCGGCTTCCTCCTCGCCAGCGAACCAAAACTCACGACCAGGTGGTGATCAGTTGACAGCTCAGCCCCTCTCTTCACCCGAGTGTCCAAGACACGCGGCCGGAGATCAGATGACACGACGACAAAGTCGATCATCGACCTCCGGCCTAGGGTGTCCTGGTGCCACGTGCACTTATGGACACCCTTGTGCTCGAACATGGTGTTTGTATGGACAAACTGTGACTAGCACAGAAGTCCAATAACAAAACACCACTCGGTTCAGATCGGGGAGGCCGTTCTCCCAATCACCCCTCTCCAAGTGTCACTGTCGTTGCCCACTGTGGGCGTTGAAGTCCCCCAGGAGAACAACGGAGTCCCGGTCGGTGCACTGTCTAGTACCCCTCCAAGGACTCCAAGAAGGCCGGGTACTCAGCACTGCTGTTCGGCCCGTAGGCCGACACCACAGTGAGAGACCTGTCCCCGACCCGAAGGGCGCAGGGACGCGACCCTCTCGTTCACGGGGTGAACTCCAACACACAGCGCTGAGCTGTGGGGCAATGAGCAGGCCCAACACCAGCCCGCCGCCGCTCCCCGCGGCCAACGCCAGAGGAATGGAGAGTCCAGCCCCTCTCAAGGAGTTGGGTTCCAGAGCCCAAAACTGTGCGTGGAGGTGAGGCCGACTATATCTAGTCGGTACAGCTCAACCTCCCGCACAAGCTCAGGCTCCTTCCCCCCCAGCGAGGTGACATTCCATGTCCCCAGAGCTAGTCTCCATGTCCGGAGATCCGGTCGCCGAGGCCCCCGCCGTCGACTGCTGCCCAGATCTCTCTGCACCGGCCCCATATGGATCCTCCTGCGGGTGGTGGGCCCACGTGAGGACGGCCCCACGTCGCTCCTTCGGGCTGAGCCCAGGCCGAGCCCCGTGGGGGGAGGCTCGGCCACCAGGCGCTCGCTGGCGAGCACCCACCCCAGGCCTGGCTCCAGGGTGAGGCCCCGGTGACGCCAATCCGGGCGACGTAACTGGCCTTTAACTCATCATAGGGGCTTCTGTTACCCTCCACCACGATAAGGTGACGGTTCAAGGGGGGGCAGTGACAGAAGTCTGTCAAATTATAACTGACATGAGAATCCACCATGTTACACACTCTTTTCATAATTTTATTTATACCAAATATCCCAACCCGGGTGTGTACCAGTTTTGAATTTTGAAAATCTGGTCACCCTATAAAAAAAAATAAATAAATTAATTAAAATAAATAAATAAATAAATAAATACAAATCTCCATTACAGCTAGAATAGTACTGCTGAGAGATCGCAAATTTGCTGAAAGTGTTGACTTTTAAAACCTCGTCAGATATGTTTTTGATGAGGAAACGTTATAACATGGTAGAGAAATTAATAACAATAAAAATCTTCCAGTAAAAATGTCGTTTGTTTGTTTGTTTGTTTTTTTCTCACCCTTGTGTTGATATCCCAGCCACATCAGATACGCTCTCTATTTTTCTGAGATGTATTAATTCTGTAACAAATATTATTAGCAAAATATCATTGAAGTCCCATTGGGTATACACAACTGTTAGTGTTTCATTTCATAGTTCCCATTTACTCCCAGAATGGGGTAGCAAGATTTTGAAAATAAAAAACTAGGACATCTCTACTTTGGGATGGTTGGTAATAATAAAATAGTGAAAATGAGTGCATAGTTAAGCCCATTCATGACTAACATGTGAGTCAGTATAGTCACATTTTCTTCGTGTTTTGGTGATTTTTAAGCAGCTTTTTTGTAGTTTACCGAAACAAATGACAGTTTATGCCTCTCTTTACTGTTGGCAGGGATCAAACTGGTCAAAAATAGACACCTGGGACTCGGATAGTTTTTGTTTAAAACTGGGACACATCAATGGTTTGTATAAATCTGCTGGGACAGGGGACACAGGGCTCAAAACTGGGACTGTCCCAGGTAAACAGGGACATCTGGTCACCCTATCCCAGAATACCCCGCCCTAGGAAAGAAAAACAACACAGGCTTACATTTTATTTTATTACATATGTTCACCCATGGCTACGTAAAGTGACACACCTATTTCCACAAAACATCCTGGATAATAAAAGTTTTCTATACAAAAATCCAACCCTCTAATGTAACAATAATATAGTTTAATGACTATTCTATATATATATATATATATATATATATAGGCCTAATGTATTGTGTACTGTAAGACGCTGCTGTACATGTATTCTGTGTCAAGCTTACAATTATTAGCTATAACTAGGCCTAGTGTATGTGTGTTTACTTTCATATTTTCTATTATTATAACGTATTAAAGCTGCACTATGTAACCTTTCTGGTATAGGGTACACCAACACTTTTAATAGCCTTTAATAGCATGAACAAAGACTTCATATCTTCAATTATAAGTACCATATTTTTCTGACTATAAGTCGCTTTTTTTTCATGGTTTGGGTGGTCCTGCAACTTATGCTCCGGTGCGACTATTATATTAAATTTTCAGATTGACAGCCAAGAGAGGGCGCTCTAGGTTTGTGTGTCAGTATCTAGTACTACCATTACTTCTGTACCACTGTCACTTCGCACTTTACTGCAAATGCCTCCTGTAGAAATAGCTGCTGTCTCGCTGCAAATAGTGAAATATGCAGCCAAAAACTGTAATCGAGCAGCAAAAAGAAAGTTTGGAGTGAGCGAGAAACTTGTGAGGGACTGGCGGAAAGCGGGGATGGAGAACACAGCTTCATGGTAACCGGGCGGGTGCACCATGAAACTTTTCTGGAAGTCACTGGACGAATCGACAAAGCCTGGACTTTAATGACAATCGAAACCATCCTGTCGGGATTCAGAAAGGCCGGAATAATTCTAACTGGAACTGATGCTGAGTCTGAGGCGCGGTAATTACCTCATGGATCTATGTTTTTTTCTCTGGAGGTGTGTGACAAGTGACGCTGAGGATGTATTCAATTCAATGTATTTAGTAATTTGGAGTGACATAGTGAGTTTGGTAAACTTATGTTCTGTTGTTTATGCTATAATTATCTGAATACCTGTCAGTATGTTACTTTAACATATTAATACCTATTCAGTATGTTGTTCTCTGTTCTATTGTTATTACTATAACTTGCCTTTCAAGATGAAATGTCGGTTCCTGGTCTCTGACTTTACAAAATACATTTCCCCAAGAAGTGTGACTTATAGTCCGGTGTGACTTATATATGTTTTTTTCTTCTTCATTGTGCATTTTTTGGCTGGTGGAACTTATATTCCGGAGCGACTTATAGTCCAGAAAATACGGTAACAAATTGTGTATAAAGAGTGACTCAGACTTAGCAACTACTTAAAGCTAAAATATGTAACTTTCTGGAGGTGGCACATCACCTGCATGATTCTATGGAAATAGAAAGTTTAAACCATACTTAAAAAAAATAGTTTTATGCCATACTTTAGAAGATTCTCATAAAAGGAACAACATTCCCATGGAAAAAAATAGTGCAATAAAACCAACCAACCTTTATTTTAGTCTCAGTTTTTGATAGAAAGTTACATACTGATGCTTTAATTAATACACAAACTTCTTAATTAAGTAGTAACTAACCTGAGTCATTCTTAATAAACTATCTGCTCATTATCTTTGTTGATGCTTTATTAAGGAGTAGTTATTAAAAAGTGGTACCCCGTTTCACATTTGGACATTTCTTTACACCTTATAAAAGCACGGGTCATTCATAAAGTCTCAGTGGAAGCTGAATCGGCTGTTGTCCCTGGTCTCTGTGGTCTTTATGAGCAGCTTGGGCAGAGGAGAGCTGCTCTGACTGCTGAAGCCATTTGAGCTTTTAGTGGGACCTGCACACAGAGGAGAGAGAGGCCAAGAGGAGGGGTGTGGAGGGGAGAGGGGATAAGAGCCAATCAATGACAAGCACGCACACAAACATGCACGGGACATTTCCAATCACTTTTATTTCTAATCTCATCCAGTTACAAGGTGGTTTAGGTCAAAGGTGGTCATGTTGCAGATGTAAACAATTTGAAAAGTGTAAAAGTGGCTCTTTGGTCTCGCTGAAGTCCGGGTCTCCGGTTACTTACTGTAGGTGGAGACAGACTGAATGTTGAGGATGGACTGTTGGCCCAGTCTGAAAGAGAACACAGACAATCAGGTCGATACGTGGGGTTGTTTGGACAGGGATGAAAAGCTGATGTTCTGAGTTTAATCTAAATGCCAACTCCATAATGACACTTCATCGGTGAGGGCAAAACCAAAGCATTACTTTGTCAAAGTCTTCTGTGTCAGTACCTGTCCTCCTCTCCTTCCAGGAGCTTCCTGTAAGTGGCGATCTCAATGTCCAGGGCCAACTTCAGATTCATCAGGTCCTGTAAACCAGAAGAAAAGTTTGCTCTGTGAAGTTGCTGTATCATGCGACCAGATGTATTTATGTTTGCTCAAAATGAGGCAGACTTTCTGTTTAATTTTAACTTATTCCATGCATAATGTAAGGCAGGTATGGTTTGTGTTACATTGATTTGTATTGGTCCCTTGAAATGTTGTGTATCAGACATATAGGGTGAATATAGTGGCTCACATCAGATTGATCAATTTAGAACAACCCAGTGAAAGTGAAAAAGGCGGAAGATCATGATGAGTTTTGTTTGAATCTGATTGGTCGAAGTGACACAATAGTGAACAAACTTTTGTTATATCCAGTTAAGAGAAAAGCACACATATCTTCCCTGTCCACAAATCCACAAAGTGCTTACCTCTGAATGTTTTTTACAACCAAAAAGTCAGTATTTTCACTAAAACAGGCTCACTAAACTTAGAAATAACATGAGAGTCAGTCTTGCTGTGTAAGGTTGACCACGCTGACCTGATACTCGCGGAGCTGGCGGGCCATGTCCTGCTTGGCCCTCTGCAGTGCGTCCTCCAGGTCTCTAGTCCGGGCTTTGGCCTCCTTCACCGCCAGCTCTCCCCTCTCCTCCGCCTCAGCCAGCTGGTTCTCCAGACCGCTCCTCTGAGGGCCACAAGAGGGCAGTCATGAGTTCTACATATCGTCCATTTAACTACCTCTCCTGTGCTGTTGTACCTGTGCTTTGACGGCCTCGATCTCACTCTGCAGGCGGCTGATGAGGCGGTTCACCTCGGCCAGCTCTCCTTTAACGATCCTCAGCTCGTCTCCAAACTGACTGGCCTGAACTGACATCTGGTCAAACTGCAACAAGGACACAACAACAAATAACAATCTAATAATCTACAATGGATTCCTCTGCCACCACAAGTGTTAATATTTTTATTTGTTTGTTTTTTTTTTGTTACATTTCACATTTAGGTCAGTTTAGTTACTTATCACAGTTTTTTCTTTTTTTTTTCTGTATAGTTATAACTATGCCTTATTGTTACTTTGCTTAAATTAGTATTTTTTAGTTTATCTTAAGTGTAATGCCTCCCTCTTGTGTTCACTTTTGGTTAATCCTTTTACCTCTGTCCTTTGATGGGTCTTTTCAGTTTTGGTTAACATGATCTAAGTTGGGGCAAAACGTTTGTTAATATTATTTGAAATTTGCATTATTACAATTTTTTTTTTAGCTTTTGTTGAATTACAGTTTTGCCTTTATTAAATATAAACTTATTTTTTACACCTCTGTCGTTGCCTTTGATTTTTCCAGACTGTGTGTACCTTGCTCTTGTACCAGGCCTCTGCCTCCTCTCGGCTCCGAGCAGCGATGTCTTCATACTGGGCTTTGACATCAGCCACGATCTGCTCCATGTTCAGACTGCGGCTGTTGTCCATCTGCACCACCACAGAGGTGTCCTTGATACTGCCCTGAAGTTCACGCAGCTCCTACACATGGATAAAAGAGAAAAGAGACAGTCAGCTAGAGGACACAGGAAGTTTGTGATGTTTTTAATGATGTCAGACTGGACACAGGAGGCTTCATACTTGACTAAAGCCTGCAATTATGAATATAGACTACACATCAAAACGTAGAACAAATGTTGACACTTGAATACTTTATTGAATAATAATAATAATTTCTTATTAATTAGGGTGTACCAGATTTTCTGAAATTTCAAACTATGAAGAGAGAAAGTTGGTATTTCAGTGCATTAAAGAGAGGGTAATACACTTACTATTACTGCATGTAGCATCAGGTTTGTGAAGTTGTATTGTTTTGTTTTGTATTATTTTATTGCTTATATCGAATAGAATCATACTGCTGCTAAGCGTAAGGAGGATTAGAATAGGGACCGGGAAAGATCACTAGATTTCACTAGATAATTCAAACATTATACATGCATGGATGACATATGGGACAACTTCAGGCATGTTTTTGATGAAGGAACAATCCAAAAAGTGAATTACTATTGCTAATAATATACTACTTATATTATTTGGCCTCTAGCACAGGTTTAGTACAGCTTTTTCAGACAGAAAAGTGAACCAGGATGGACCACTCCTGCGTAGCTCACACTCCAAAGGGTCGTATTGTGACTTAAATGGTTCTTTCTAACAAGTTTGCAATTATAAAATGAATTATAAAATGTTTTCAAATTAGATAATGACAATATACTATGAGTTGTATTCTAACTGGCAGAGAAATCACACATTATCAGAGATTATAATACTCCCTACATTGGAAGCATATAGTTAGGCTTGGATTGTAAAGACACTTGAGTGAGCGCCCTCTGCTGGTCATTAGAGCTTAATATAGAACGGTTGAGTCAACTGTTGTGTGTCACTCTCAGGTTACCTCCTCATAGACATTGCGCAGGAAGTTGATCTCGTCAGTCAGAGCTCCCACTTTGTCCTCCAGGTCGGCCTTCACCAGGTAGGCTGAGTCCACATCCTGTTTACACAATACATCTTTGTAAAAATGAATGGAAGCAGATTCTTGATATATAATATATAAAGAACCATGTATTTTTTGTTCTAAGATGATATTGTATTGCTGACTCAGAGCACTCAGAACTGAGTTTTGTTTTTAAGATAATGCTAACACAGGGTGACCAGACTCCCCTATTTACCCAGGACAGTCCCAGTTTTGAGCCCTGTGTCCCCTGTCCCAGCAGATTTATCCAAAACCAGTGATTTGTCCCAATTTTATAAAAGACATGTCCCAGGTGTCCCTATTTTTGACCAATTTGATCCCTGCCAACAGTAAAGAGGGACATAAATTGTCATTTGTTTAGATAAAATACAGAAAAGCTGCTTAAAAATGACCAAAACACAAAGAAAATAAAGAAAATATAACTATACTGACTCATGTAAGTTGTGAATGCATAACAATTTTCCTTAATCATGCACTTGTTTCACAATTTTATTATTACCAACTATTTTTGATTTTTGATTTTGAGAATTTGGTCACCCTATGCTAACAACAACAACAACTAGCATGTTAAAGGGACACCCCCACCACTTCCTGTTTCATGCATGATAAAAAAGCTTTATCATTAGATGCAGACAGTACCCAGTTGTCTCATTTAGCTTCTGTTAAAATATTTCTGTACTGGGCAAAACTACTTTTATTTATATTACATGAAAAGACCCAAAATGTGCTTAGGCGGCTACAACTTTTGAACCTTCTTTATGTTAAACTGCAGTTGTAGTATTTTTTGTATTTGGCTGAAAGTATATAAGAGGTGTGAAAGGGAGAGTACAATATAAAGTACAATAGGCAGTGTCACATTGCAGACCACACCTGTGAGTGAATGAGACTGACCTTCTTTAGGATCACAAAGTCATTCTCCAGGTTGTTCCTTTTGTTGATCTCATCCTCATATCTGGCAACGCACAGGGCAGAAATAGCAGGTTTATGTTTTAAAATGGGATCATATGAATGAAAAGGCCATAAGCGCAAAAATTATCTATATATATACTGTATATTTATACTCGTGTGTTTTTTTTAAGCGTAATAAATCAATATAGAGTTTCTCAGTTTCATCATGAATCTAATTATTACTCTTGTCATTGTGCAATAAAAAAGAAACTTGCATTCTGAATTATAAACACTATTATCAAATCTACAGTGGCTTTTAAGACATGAAACAGAACATTTCACTATTCTCTAATGAAATAACAAAAAGTAGTGTTACTATCAAAACACTGATACTGAAAAAAAAATCACATGAAGACAATAAAATCAGACTTCTGAATAGCTTTAGAAAAGTCAACATCACAATCAACAGGTTAATTAATTGCTGTGGTATCAACTGTGGAATGAAAATTGTTTTAATAATATCAAGGCTTCTGATTTGTAATCTAATTTGAAATTTTAGTATCATGACTAACAGTACTCCAATTTACAGGTAAATTTTTTTGCCACAATATAGATTTCATATAACTGGCTTTAATTATGCAGCAAATTATTGTGTTTCAAAATGTTCTATTATTGTGCAACTCTAAAAAAGCTTGACCAAATACAAACATGAAGGTCAAAAAAAAAAAAAAACATAGCAAAGAAAAGTCAATTTTAGTATGCATTTGTTAAGTCTCACAGTAAGAATCATTTTCACATTATGATTTTTCTGATCATAATGTATTGCTTTTCCAGGGCTTATTTGAGTTCACAGTTTCTATTCTTTTATCTATTATTCTGCCACACTTTAATAACTTCTTGTTCATCAAATGTGCTACATAAATAAAGTTCATTTATTTTTGTTTTTGTCCTTACTTGTGCTTGTAGTCCTCCACCAGCCCCTGCATGTTGCGAAGCTCTCCATCCAGTTTGGTTTTGTCGTTGTTGACCAGGTCCATCTGGCGCCTGAGTCCGGCCATGTACGCCTCAAACAGGGGCTCCACATTGGAGCGGCTCACCCCCTGACCCTGCAGCAGCTCCAGCTTTGTCTCCAGCATCTTGTTTTGCTGCTCCAGGAAACGCACCTGCACAAGCACAAGATACAGTCTGATGTTTTTATTTTACACTTGATTTGACTGCATGCATGCACATTTTCAAATTGTTATTGATAGGGAACTAGAGTTCACTATATATATTCATGAGGAGAAGCAGGTGACCTGGCCAAGCTACAGGTCAGATCTGTGGAGAGGATAACCTGCTCAAAGTAACAAGTAACTCATATGGCAAAAGAAGCTAAAAGATAAGATCAGAATAAAAAGCAGTTTTTTCAGACACTGGTTGCAAGAAACATCTGTCCTGAGATTAATAGGCATGGCTAATTGTAAACTGAGTTCTCTTTTGTAACATTTCTCATGGAAAATTATATTTTTAAATAATAGACATCATTTGAAGCAACAGAAAAAGTTTATTTAATATCTTTGCAAAGAGAGGCAGAGGGCAAGTCTGTTCAATGCAGGGTTGTTACTCTGTCTAAGTGAGCGTCAGACTCACAAAACATATATAGTAGTGTCTAAAATAAGTATTACCAAAAGAAAGGAAACATCCACATCTGTGCTGGGTCATGATGCCCCAAAACATATGCAAAGACAGTTACTCCCTAATATGAACAGGATATAAAAACACACACATGAAAACTGTGAATAATAATAATGGTATTTTCCCAATAGACATTGCATCCAAAATGACAGATATCGTGATTAAAATATAAGAATTACCCCTACAGTGCTGCTACTGTTCTGTTAATAATCACCAGTTCAACAACATATTATGGCAACAGAACTTCTGATAAAGAATGAAATGTCCGAGTCCAAGAGTCCTTGCCTCTTAGTATGAAATGACCACAAATATTCATGTATTTGGAGAAATGTTGGAGCAATAAAATCTTATCTTATCTAATTGTATAAATGTAAGATGGCTACATTTAACGCCATTCTATGGAATATTCCAGCCAAAACAATAACATTTGGAGGCAAAGGTTATGAGCCTTTTAAAGATGTTAGGATCCACTACTTCGTCTCCATGGAGATGTTATTTTTGTGACTGGAATGTTCCTCAGTTTAATATAAAACTTGTCTATCTTCATGGAAACAAGTACAACTTTCTCCTTTGACGGTAAAATTCTGGTCATTTGCACATCCGTCAGTGTTGAAACCCTTTCCTTCCTGACCCGTATCCCTCCTCTACATTTCAGTGGGACTTATTTGTGTCTAAGGTTTCCTCCCTCCACCCCCCTCCATCTCTCCCTCCATCCCTCCATTCTGTCCTCCAGCACAAAGCCCCAGTGTTCGGTCCTTCTCTGTGGGGCTGAGATGACCTCTTTATCGAGTTACACACTCAGGGCTCCGTGATGGGACAGGAGCACACACAGGAGCACACACTCTCTGGGCAGGTGGAGGGCAGGGGAGAGGGGCTTTAAGTAGAGTTTTATACAGGCCACTGGTTTGGGTTTAAAAGGGTGGTGCATTTAAAGACCAAGGGAATGCTGGAGTAAATTTTGTTGCTTACTATACATGGTATTGTAAATAATAAATAATGAAAAGACTACATTAATATATTAATTTATATAATAATTTTACCATGTATGTTGACATGTCTCTAATTGTTTTTCAAAAAGTGACATTTTTGGGGGGATATTTGGGTTAAACTACATAGATACTTTAGTGTTGTTACGATACGAAAATTTCAAACTCGATTTCAATACTAAGAAATAGACTTTGACAGATTTTCTTAGTATTTTTATTATTTTGTACCAGTGCAATTTATGTAAGAATTGCTACACCATGTAAATTAAAGTCTACCCTATGTCCATACTCTTTCTAAAATGTCCTTTAATCCATTGTTAACCCGCACTGATGTTTATTTCCTTTGCAGTGGCTGAACGCTCCGCTGACCTCTCTGCATGAGGGCCTGTGCTCTTAAATGTTTCAGTGTCCCGGACGGACCAGAGGGGGCAGTGTGATCAGGTTACGCTCAAATGACAGGGGAACTTTTACACGAGCCCATTTAAGCTTGTTGTTGTCATTGTGGAAAATTCATTAAAACTAGATTCACTGAAATCTTCAAGCACTACACAGTTCCATTTTCTTTAGGAATATACAATTATTATTGTAAATTTAAAGCTGCAAAGGTCATAAAACATGTATTCAGTCATGTTTGAATTCCCTCGTTTGTTAAAGTTACATTCTTTCTAGCTTTTAGAAAAAAATAACATTGTATTTTAAATGATTAATTAATTAAAGGAACTGTATGCAAGACTTTGTAAGCTTGACCCATCTCTGTCCCCAGATACGAGGTAAACATGTTGAAATCAAACATAAGTATATACTGAAAATTATTATAATGCTGCTTTATTCTTACTTTTGATGTCCTATTTATTTATGTTATAATTTGGTATTAAGGTTCTCAAGAATGAGCTTTGATTCTCTCATTTGGGTTGCCAGGTTCAGTGCTGAAATCCACGCTCTCTGATCTGAATGGTCACTACCTAAACTCCAACACCAGCCGCCAATCATTACTCTGTGCTAGTACAGCCTCTGCAGCTCAGTGAGGGAATTCTGGAGGTTCTGGGCTTTCACATGAGGCCGGTCAATATACTGAGAATGAGGAGGAAAACTTGTATGTGTCCTTTATCTGGAGATAGGTTCACTTGTGATTGTAATACTCCACGTCATCATGTGAAACGTGCTTATCAGCTCAATGCAGCGACAATAGGATTAGGATAGAAATGTGATTTTGATTAGTTTAAAAATAACTAGTTTGGTCCTTGAAATCAAGTAGATCTCCAGCACCTTTAATAACATTTCTAGTAGTATTTCTAGTCCATTTCTAGTATCTGTTTTAGATTGTTTTGATGTCTTTAAAGCAGGCCTCAATCCACAGTAATCCCTTGAAACCAGTTGATTGTCATCTGTGAGTCTCCGTGCACCTGCAGAGGATCCAGTGATGTGCCGAGAGCTGAATGCTTCTATTGTGTGAATGTTACAGACGCCGTGAGAAACTCGAATGAGCCTCGAAATGCAGTATCACTGACCGACTTAGCCAGCAGCCCTCAGCCTCTATGCTCCATTACACTGCAGTCCGCTTTTGACATGTACAATCCTGCCTTGAACAGTTTTCCATTTCTCTTGGTTGCATTTCTATTGATCTTACACCGGATGCCCTTCCTTAAAGAACCTAACATTTATCCAGGGCTGAAACTAGCTCTAAAACTGTGCTGTCTTTTGATCTCTAGCTGGATTACGATAAAGCAATATGTTTAATTGAAGTTGTGTGGATCAGTCTGCCCCAGGGCGGTTGTGGCTGCAGAGAGGTGACCACAGCTATGACAGGGGCATGAATGAATAATGCATTGTGAATTGTTTGGAAGTGTCATTTAAGCTTACCTTAACCTTTTAAGGAGTACAAAGATGCCGCTAAATTTGATACATGTTACTTTTGTCACATGAATCCACAGTTCTACGACAGAGTCTAGAGCTGCCCTGCTGCGGTAGGCTGATACCACTTAATGACGCATTAAGAATTAAGGTGTTACTTCACTTTCAGACATCAGTGAAGCTTGTTTTATCAGTAGACATGGTTTACATTTCACTATAAAAAATAAAGACTAAAACGAATGTGCATATATTCATGGGGTATACGTGCATAGTTCCATTCATTCTCTATATTAAGCTACTTTTTGCTTCAAGATTTAGAAGATGATTTTAAACTAAATGCAGCTTTTGTTGTTGTTTTTATTGCACCACAGCCCAACTTTGAGTGGGCTTGCATCTCCACAAGCATGACCCTTACTTGGCCTGCAGAAGGATTGTTGTCTCCATCGAGAAAGCTCACAAGACGGAATTTAGAAGTTCATGTGCCACCTTCAGTTTTAAGTCACTTTTATTTTTGCTTTGTAGGCCAAACAGCCTATATTTTGAACATTATGGGTCCTTTCTTTGGATAGAACATATAAGGGCTTTTAATATTTAATACCCACTACTCCATGCACGTACCTTATCAATGAACGACGCAAACCGGTTGTTGAGACTCTTGATCTGCTCCTTCTCATGTGCACGGCTCATGGAGAGGCTGGGGTCTATCTCCAGGTTGAGGGGGGCCAGCAGGCTCTTGTTCACAGAGAGCGTGGCCAGCGGGGGGCTCAGGCCGTGGTGCCCGTTGGCGTACAGGGAGCTGGAGCTCAGGGACACCCCGCTAAAACCGCCCGGGCCGTAACCACTGACCCTGCGCGGGCCACTGTTGCTGCGGACCGACGCGCTGGAGCTGATCCTCTTGGTGCGGCTCAGACTCATGATGACCAAAATGTGGAAAAGTTTAAAATGAAGCAGAGGAATTTGGAAAGCTGTCTGGAAATGAGCAGGAGCTTGTGGGATGTGCTGTGTGAGAGAGTCAGGTGTCTTGGTTTTAAAGACGGTGTGGGTGGAGTCAGGTCAAATGAAACACGGTGTCAAATGAACGGGTCATCATGGAGCTTTTGTGTTTTGTGATAGATGGGTGTTCACAGTACAGGTACTAAAATCTGCGAGGAAATTACTACAGAAACAAGAGTGGAAGTGTAACAAAGGTTTCATTTAGAAAAAAGCAATGAACTCTGTACAAATAAATAACACGCAGGAAGGAAATTTGTTAACTGGGCCATATTTTTGGGGAAGCAGGTCCATGTACCAATCGTTCTTTTGAATTTCAATTAAGAAAGAAAAACAATAAAATGGGAAAACAGTTTGTTATTTCATTATTCCGCTTTAGTGTAAAACAAAACAAAACAAACCTCTACTTTCAATATTTAAGTTTATTTCAAATAACACCAATGAAAAAAACAGTCTCGGTGCCTATTTCATTTTTAAATTTTATTCTCTCTCTCAAAGTTGTAATAGGCATGATGATGTTTTTTGATTGTTCAAAATATTTTTCTTTTTCTTTTTTTTTTGTTTTGACACTAAAATGGAATAATGAAATAAACTGTTTTCCCAATTTATTGTTTTTGGATCTTAATTGAAATTCAAAAGAAAGAATGGTACACCGACCGATGCAGTGATCCAGCTTTTTGAGTTCCAATACCGATTCCGATACTAAAGCTATAAATATCCATTGATACCTGATATCGACTGATACCAGGACAGAGACTGGAATCGGCATTTATTTCCTTTAAAAAAAAAAAAAAAGAAACAAAACGGATCCAAACGTAGCTGATATTTATTTCTGAGGTATGTATAAAAGAGCTTTGTATAAATTAAAATTCTAACTTTCTGGACAAATTACGGTCAGTGAATAGTCTGAAGCTGATATCCAATCCAGCCAAATTTTCAACATCCTATTTCCTCTGGACACTCCAGTTTTTCCCTGTCAACTAGAGATAATACAATCGATAATACAATCAACCAGCTAAGATCCTGTCCAAGGCTAGAAACAAGATCTAGAGATCAGTCCCACTGCTCCTCACAAGTTGCTCCAGTGGCATTGAAGGATCAGTCAAACGCAAGTAAAGTGTAACTTACCTATAACAGCTATAATTTCCAGGTTTCGAACATTCTTTTGCCTTTTATTCATTGTAATCCGCATTGTGTACCCTACATTTAAGAGTTGGAATTGTTTAAATAGCACACAGGGGGTAGGTGAAAACTAACATTTTCAAGGCACTCAAGCCTCAAATGCAAACATGCAGGAATAAATAAAATATAAAAAATATAAATAAATTAAAAGTGTAATTATGTTTAAATTATCACATTTAATATTAAAGGAATATGAAGTATTTATATCTAAGCACGGTCTAGTCTATCTCCTCTGGACGCGTCTTCTCTTGACTGGAGAGTTGGACCCTTCAGCGGACTGTCCTCTCGGCTTTTTTGGAGCAGATCTCTTCTTTCTGACACCTATGAAAGTTTAAAGGTCATATATTACCTAAAATTGACTAATGTGAGATTTTAATCATGTTACTTACTGAAAAACATACCTGGAGTTGTGTTTTGTTTCATTCAGACATTTTTTTTTATAACTTTGCATTATTAGTTTGTCTATATTTCTAAAACTCAAAATGCTCTGTTGCACCTTGTGATGTCATCAAGTGGTAGTTTTAAAGTTAGCAGCTATTTTTTATCCTCAGTTGAACTTATTTACTCCACAATACACTACTAGTATAAGTAAGTATAAGTTGTTGCATAAGGTGTATGAAGTCTGTATTACTACATGACATCAGAAGGTGGAACAGAGTGTTTTCTGTTTGAGAGAAGAACTCGAGTCAAGTCTAAAAATGCAGAGTTTGTTAAACATGTATGAATGAAACAAAACACAACTCCACGTACATTTGTGATGAGGAAACAAGATTATAACATAGAGCAGAAAATAGCTTAATATGGACCTTTTAAAGTATTAACACATCCCATGTTTAAAATAAGAGAATTATCAACATGCAGAAGATTCTCACCTTGATGGTCACGTGTTTTTGGGGTTCTCCTCTTCACAGACACAGGGAGTTTTTTTGGACCAGTTTTGAGAGTGACCTCCACAGGATAATGGTCACTGATGCTCAGAGCCTGAATGAACAAACATACAGTATGAGGAGAAAATTCAGTTTGTCGACTGGACAAAAGTTAGTTAGATTGAAGACGTTTCGCAGCTAAGACGCTTTCGCTAAGACGCTTTCGCAGCTGTAAAACGTCTTCAACCTTACTAACTTTTGTCCAGTCGACAAACTGAATTTTCTCCTCATGGATTCTACTTGGACAACTGAGGGATTCTTCACAAACATGTAGTATGTAATACACAATAGTAGTTACCAGAGTTGAGGACTTGCAAGTCGTGACTTGGACTTCAGTCAGACTTGAGTCACTATTTTTAGGACTTGAGACTTGTTTTGATAAAATGGACTAAGACGTGGGACTTGACATGGACTTGGTCCCACCTCTGGTAGTTACAGTGTTATTGCTCATTTGGTTAGTAATTAATAATCATAAGCAGTGAAACATAAAATGGTCACAGCATTTGAAGTTTGAGTGCAACAACAAATCTGTTTTCACCTAGCAACTATGCCCACCTACTTCTCTGTACTTGTGCTTATTGATACAGGATCATTTTTCAACATTTATCAGTACATTGATTAAGAGGCTGAGGTCACTTTGACAGTCCTGAGCAGGAAGTCAATGAACTTATTTATTCTATTAAGTTATAGTTAACTTATAAATCAATACTTTTAATACTAATGAAATAAAAAAATAATGAATATAGTTCAAGGATGCTTTCACTTGTCATGATTTGGTCTTGGTTTGAGCCCAGTTTGGTTCTGACGTAGCCTGGTTTGGACTGTTTTAGTTTTGGTTTAGTCCTGGTCAAGTCCAAATTTTGTTCTGGCTTTAGTCCTAGCTTGGATGTGGTCTTTGTGCAAATATTAATACACTTGAATACTAAATACCATAAAAAAGCATAAGTTTTATTTAAGGGCTTTTAGTTTGTATAACTAATTAAAATTTTGTCTACTATATTTGACATAAAAAAGTAAAAGTAAATAGGTAAATAGTTGACTTACTGTGTCATCGTCTAGTTTGAACTCCTTTTGGAAGTTAAAAGTCTGGGCTGAACCTGGTACAACAGCATGGAGCATCTTCTCTCCATACACCACAATCCTGCATGGGAATCACACATAACACGTTCATAACATATGTATCCATCTTAATGGTGCACTGTCTAACTTCTAAATTGATTGTGTCCATGTGGATTAATGTTCCTCAGTAAGGCTTTAACATATATGCCTTACCTTTGTTCAATTGCAGGTGTTTTATGGCTCAAAAATACCTCAAAAGCATAATTTTACTCTCCATAGATCTGATCATTAACCTGTTTCTATTGTGATTACCAAGTTTTTTTTTATACCATGGGCTGATCAAGGCAAAACAGTAATATCTCCATGGAAACAAGCAAGCTATAGCAGACCTTCCACCAGAGAAATTACACAGTGTACCTTTAAATTGTATTTGTAAATCACCTGTCGTAAGTGTTGTCGTTACGGTTACTGCTGGTGGTGTCGACGTCATCGTGGATCAGCCAGTGGTACGCCTCCGAGCGGATCCTGATGGTTTCAAGTTTCCTTTTGGAGAGATACCGTCCGTCTGCGTTAAAGTCTCCTAAAATCATTATATTCTGGAACAAAAAAATTAAGGCAAACCTATAATGCAAAATTTACTTTTTAGAGTTTTTGAAGAGCTTTTCCTCTTCTCATTTAGCCCTCTCGAAGTTGTGTTTGGAGTGATTTGCTGCACTTTTGAGCATCGTTAATCATGTATTTTCAAGACGCCAAATCCCCCTCACACCAGTAAATGTCCACTGCTCTGTACTTTCTTAATTTTCCAAGCTTTATTTTCTTATTAGGTAATACACCTGTAGGGTTTGGCAGTGCTGTGTTGTGTATAACTGAAATATTGTGATATCATATCTTCAAAAGTCTCACAAATAATATCGTGGCCCAGAACAATATATCGAATTACAACTGTCTTTGCTTAAATTAATAGTTATAGTGCAGCAATATAGCTAAGAAAACAGGGAACTACATAGACCATGATCCTTTGCTCAATTTCAGTGCAGATTACATGAAGAAATAACTGTCCAAAGAATTAAGTACTTTTAAATCTTAATTATTTGGATTATAACAAACCAGTCTTGTCACGGCATTTTAAAAGGAAAAAAGTGGCATATTCACTGTTTTGTTTGTTTGTTGTCCACAAAATATTGCAATAAATACTGTACATATCAGGTACATATCATGAAAATATCATACTGAGACATTTGCATATCCCATATCCAGAATTGTGTAGTAATTTTAGCATACAGTAAATCAAACAAACAAAATCAAAACTAAAAAAAACTAAAAAAAAAAAAGGCAAATACACAGCTCAGTAATGTGATGCAAATGGATAACACAGATGGAGACACAATAAGAATTCATGTTTTTCAAGGTATTTTAAAGAAATAATACATCTGTAATTGGGCATGTTTAATGCCATACTGGGGGACATGATTTCCACAAAGCAACGTCTCCATGGACACAAGGAGTTTCACCACTTGTATGTATGTCTGTGTATATATTTGCTAAAACGTTTGTTGATAATTGAGAGAATGATGATTGTCAGAAAAAACACTTAAGTAACATTTGAAACACTAATTACATTCACATTTTAATTTAACATTTCTTTTTATTTTGTATTACTTACATTGCTTCCCCAGGTGTCTTTAATGACTTGAACCACATCGTGCAGCTCATCCAGCTCCTTCAGGGAATCCTCTGGTTTTGTGTGCACTGGGACCAGAACTAGGTCTTTCACAACTGTTCCAAATAAAAAAATAAAAATAAGAAACATTAGGAACTAGTGAGACGCTGTAATCCCTCATTTATCTGCGAGTGATCCAGTGCAGAGAAGGTTTCAACGCTGTTCATCTGGACATTATTTTTGTGCAGTGTCCAGGTGAGCAGTGTTGAAACCTTCTCCATATTAGTAAATCATAAATAAAATATCAGTTGTACAAAGAGAAATGCCAACTATACTGTAAGTCCACAGACCTGTTGATGGGCAGTTGAAGCGTAGGATAAATGGTTCTCGGGCAAAAGCATCTTTATCTCCAACCTGGTTGTCCTCGTACTGGTAACAGGCCTTCAGAGACACCTTGTCCTTTCTGAGACACACAGAAAGCAATTTCATGAATACAATCTTGTTTCATTTGTATTGCCACAGGAGCGGTGCCGGGGGGGCTTGAGGGGGCACTAGAATCTCCTAGAATGGCCAAAGTCTCACAATAATATCATGGGCCATCACAGTGTAACAAATTACATGCCTCTTTACTTAAATTCATTGTTTTGATGCAGCAATAGCTAAAACAAACTGAGTGAACTACGTATACCATGATCCTTTGCTCAATTACAGTGCAGACTACATGAAAAGTAATAAAAATAATAATAAGAATCATAATTTTAAGCATGCTTAAGTCTCAAGTCTGTGGTTTATGACAGAAAAAAAGTATTGCATTTTCACAATTGTGTTAGCGTGTACAAAATATTGTAATAAATATCATACCGTGGGATGTATATCGTGAAAATGCCGTATAGAAAGATTTAAATATAGTTACATCTCTATAGGACAGTGTTCAAAATTAGACTAGAGTATTTCCACATTAGGTGTTATAGATCGCTACGGGGCTAACTACAGTTAAACTTGTTTA
Source organism: Boleophthalmus pectinirostris (assembly GCF_026225935.1). NCBI lineage: Eukaryota > Metazoa > Chordata > Actinopteri > Gobiiformes > Gobiidae > Boleophthalmus > Boleophthalmus pectinirostris. The sequence continues at coordinate 13,196,085 of NW_026571299.1, forward strand.
AAATAGCAAAGCAAACATGGTAGGGAGCGAGGGTGCACTCACATCCATAAATTCTCTCTAAATTAAAGTGTTAATTGAGCACCTTCATAGCTCCTCCAATCAAAAAAAGTCTGATGCCCAAATGTTTATTTGGCATCCTGTAGTAAATCTCCATCAATTTGAGTTGACATTTCTATTGTAGTAATGATCCGTTACCTGTAGAAGCAGACAAACTGTTCCTTGTAGCTGTCTCGTCCCAAAGGGCAACTGGACACCATCAAATATGGACTCTTTTTGTTAGAGCTATAAAAACAATATACACAATCACCAACATGTCCAGTCATTAAAGGTTTCAAAGTTATCTGGACTCTGTTTTTCAAAATCTAGATGTTTCGACTGCAATCTATTGTGTAACTTTTCTGGAATGTTTTACAGTACGGTATTGAACCTTTCTATCTTCATGGAGACCAAACAAGACCAAGTTACAGGTCATACTGTTTCTGTGCCTGTCTTTAGGTATTTTTCTATAAAGCCACCAGTTATGAACAGGTGACGAACCTCCAACCAAAAAGTTACACAGGCACCTTTAAATCTGGACTGACAAACTAGAATTTATACAAGAGCTACATTAGTTCTTCTATTTCAATGTATTTTTTTCTTTAAAGGTTCTATATTACACAACATTGACTCTTGTGAGGTTTAAGCCATGTTAGAATCTTGTTATACCTCCTCAAAAAGAGAGTTGCATTTTGTTTCATTCACACGTTTGAGTAGTTCGGCATTATTAGTCTGTCTACAACTTCAAAGCTCAAAATGCTCTGTTCCACCTTGTGATGTCATTTATTGGTAGTTTTCAGTATTTTTTTTAACCTTTTGTTTAGCAGAGATTGGCAATTCCAGGGCTGATTTTTTTTTTTTTTTTCTTTTTGAGAGAAGAACTGACACAAAATATGTTGGATTTGTGTGTTAAATATGTGTGCATGAAACAAAACACAACTCCAGATATGTTTGAGATGAGGAAACAACATTTTAACATAGATGAACAAATATAGATATAGTTTAATATGGACTCTTTAAAGTACAATCCACCTTTTGTTTTGGTTAGAAACAGTCTGCTTAAGATGTAGAAAAGTGAGACATTAGACCAGTCAAACAATAATCAAACAAAAAAACTGGTAATTCCAGGTATGTTTTTGAGGAAAAAACAAGATTATAAGATCAGAGTCAATTATAAGAGTCAATTTTGCATAATGTAGGACCTTTTCTCCTTTTCTATCTTGGCCCATTCCAGGACAAATGAGGGATTACACAACTCACATCCAGTCAGACTACAATACACTTACAATAAAAATACTGGAATTAAAAGAAAGTTTTGCATCTTATATTAATGATCTAGGTGTAAAAATAGCACTGTAATGATTAACTGAGGTAAATACTGGTAGATAAGTACTTTATGATTATGGAAATAACCTTAGCAAATAAGTGACCATAATTACACCAGATAACAAGAGATCCACAGAGTTCAATTGTCGTATCCTTTAGAAGTAGCCGAGGAGATGTGGTCCACTCACCTCAGGCTGTTTAACTTCTCCAGTAAAATCTGCATGGCCTTTCCACTCTTATCCATCACCTCCAGGACCACCACCACACTGTACCGACTTAAGATCTGCAAGACAAAGTAAAGGGTCCATATTATGCTATTTTCTGATCTGTTATAATGCTGTTTCCTCATCACAAACATACTGTACCTGGAGATGTTTTGGTTCATTCACACATGTTTAACACACACAGGTTTATACTGAGTTCTTCTCTCAAACAGAAAACACTGCTCTACCTTGTGATGACATGTGGTAATACAGAAAGTGCTCCACTGTGTTTTTAAACTCTATACACGTTCACTAGAATCATTTGGATAATTTCAGCACTCAAATTGCCAATGTCTACTGAAATAAAGGTAAAAGTTAACTTGAAAGCTACCACTACACGACATCACAAGGTGGACCAGAGCATTTTTCAGCATTGGCCATGTAGACTGACTAATAAACCAGGATTAATTAAGCATGTGTGAATTAGGGATGTAATGATAACGTGATATTGTGATACTGTATCGTCAAAAGTCTCACAATAATATTGTGGGCTGTCACAATATATCAATTTACAAGTTCCTTAGCTTAAAGGAATGGTTTAACAGTAGCAACAGCTTATAAACATACAAACTACATATCCCATGATTCATTTCAGTGCAGACCACTGGAAGAAATATGTTTTTTACTTGAATTCTTGAGATTATGATGGAAATAATTCACACCAAAATCTTGTCAAAATATTTTAAAAGCAAAAAAGTGTCCTATCTACAATTATATCAGCCTCTTATAAAATATCGTACCTTGAGATGCATTTTGTGATAATTTAATACTGAGAGATTTGGTTATCGTTACATCCCTAGTGTGAATGAAACAAAACGCAACTCCAGGTATGTTTTTGAGGAGGTAACTCTATGCAAACACGGCTTAAAGTTCACAAGAGTCAATTTTGTGCACTATAGGAGCTAGTAAGTAAATACTGGACAAAAAACGAAAAAACAAAAACTCAAACAGTACCTGGGTTAGATACTTGACCACTGCATTGTTTGTGACTTTCTTGATCCCCAGGTTTTTGGCATTGAAGGCTGCAATCTTCATTTTGATCAAACTTATCTGAAAACAAAATGACTCAAATTTGTAAAAGTAAAATAGTTTTAAACAGTGCATTTCTTGCATTATGTTTCGTCCCACATCCCTTCACTGTGCATTGGCATTGTCTTTACACACAGTTCCTCTTCTAAAAGACAAGAATAACCAATACATTCTACACAAATTAATGTTTGTCTGTTAGCAAATGTTACTTCTAATAGCAAAAACAACTGGTATTTTTTGTTATAATTAATATTTAAAACTAATACACTTTTCTGCATCACCCAAGTTATAAACAGTGGTGGAACGTAACGAAGTAAAAGTAGTTAAGTACTGTAGTTTTAGGTGTCTGTACTTTAGTACATTTTATAGTGAATACGTTTTTGCTTTTACTTCACTACATTTGAGAGTAGCATCTGTACATTCTACTCCACTACATTTGGACTGGACTGAAAAGATTTTTTATTTATTTTTTTTTTATTGTGTGAGATCTGCTAAAAAGGCTAATCAATTATTTTTAACACTGATAATTTGAGCAATACAAAAATTTAAAGGCTAGGAAAAACCTAAATTGTTTCCACTGAAAATTCAAAATTCAGCCTAAATCTTCATCAAAATCATTACATTTGAAGCTTTATTAGAAATTAAAATCTGCACAAAACAATTTTATATTTTTCCTATTATACTTTTCTTCTTTAAGTACATTTTTAAACAAGTACTTTAATACTTTTGATTTTCCATGTGACACTTTTACTTTACTGTATTTTTCTCCTGTGTTTGTACCTTACAAATTGAGTACTTCTTTCACCGCTGGATGTAAATATTCAACAAACAGTGAAGCGTAACAAAACAACTATACATGTCCAGTATTATAAAAAGTTTACATATGCACATTTAGCTAAACAAAGCATCAATAATTGTAAAGGAGAATGGATAATCAAAATATTCCCACGGTTACTCACCAAAAGCTGTTTCACAACTCGAAGCCAAAACCAAGAATGAGCAGAAAAGTTCAAGCCAGCATATATGAAGACCACAAAGAGGAAGTGTGTCTGCTGCACATCACTGCCTTTAAAACTACGTATATGCTTCCTGAAACACACACACACACACACACACACACACACACACACACAGCATATGTTACATACAGCTTAGCCGCCCCTTGAACAAATGCTGAACTTTGTGAAGTAGCAAATTTGTGGTTAAAGGTGTCTTACAGTACAAATGATAAAACTGTGCTTTAAATAATGAGCTTTGATAATGTTTTGTCTTTTAAACGGTGCTCTATGTAACATTTCTGGCAGAGTTTCTCCATGGAGATGTTATTGCTTTGCCTGAAATGTTCCAGTTATTTTTTATTTTTTTTAATTGCCAAGAGTGCCTTAAAATATATGCATTCTTACTGAGACCAGACTTGCCTCTCTACAGATCTGACCTGTAATTTGGCCTTATTTTCCATGGAGAAAGATATGTTTAATGCCATATTGTGGAACATTCGCAGCTTTAGACTTTAAAGTTAAAGCGCCTATATTATGCTATTTTTTTAAATCTCATTGTTTCCTCATCGGAGTTGTGTTTTGTTTCATTCACACATGTTCAACTCACAAATTCTGCAGTTCTTCTCTCAGACTGAAAACACTCTGTCCCACCTTGTGATGTCATGTGATAATACAAGAAGTGCTCCACTGTGTTTATAAACTCCATACATCTTCACTATGATCATTTGGATAATTTGCTCATTTGCCAATTTCTTTTGAACAAAAAGGTAAAGGGTTGTTATTAATTTGAAAACCACCACTACATGACATCACAAGGTGGAACGGAGCATTTTGAGCTTTGGCGGTGTACAAAGATAATAATAGATTTTAAATGACTGCACCAAAATGTTAAAAGACATAAAGCATATATACACTTTGGTCTTTTTTTTGTCTTTCTATATAACATTAGACTTAATACTGTGAGATAAAATAATTGTACCTTAAGATTTTCAGTCATATTTCTAAGTTTAACAAGTGATGCTTTAAGACACACTAATTTGTATGTCATTACGTATTTATTTAATTACAAACATATATGAAAAACATCCCAGGTTTGCCTTTACATTTGAAAACACAGGATTCAAATGATTCTTCCACCACTTCCTCACTCTGCACCTTTTTTTTTTTTTTTAGCAATTCCATCAAGACCACGTTTGCACATTCAAAGCTGACAAAATATTGAGTTACATCATCATCTTCTTGTTCCTATTTTAGCGGCATTTTGGATTGAACAGACACCATGGACTAAAATCTGCAAGTGATAAATAACATTTGTCTCAAGGGGAGGAATGTTTGGTAAGTAAAGAATTATGGATGAGGTGGAGATGGCAAAATTATACAGATACAAGCACATTTCAGCTTAACCGAATATTGTGGAAAAAATAATATAAAATCGCAGAAATATGTTTACTACATTTGTGTTTATTTCAAGATTTAGTGAACCATTTTAAGTCTTCTTCTAACGATTTCAAGCTTAAATTTTAACAACTTAATTGCAAGTTAGTTTTCTGGTAGAAGTCAAGCCACCTGCGTCTTATTGCTTTGCCTGGAATGTTCCACTGTATAGCATTAAACTTATCACCATGGGGACGAGCATGTATGCCAGCAGCCCAAGTTATAAGTCACATCTGTGGAGCGACAACCCCACTTCAAGGCCGCAATAAAAACACCCGTAATTGAGCAAATGCAAGATGGATACAGTGGAATATTCCAGGCAAAGGTACTGTATATCATCTCTGTGGAAACAAGCTGATGGTGGACCAGAAAAGTTACATAATGCACCTTTAACTGCAACAACATAACTAGACAATGGCTTTTTCCTTTATGATTAAGCATAAACATCAGGAAAAATCCGTAAATTATAAAAACAATGTTAAGCTCCTGAAAGATTCCACATTATCGTATTTATTGCCATGTGCATGTTTATGGAGTGCATCTGCTAAAACCATTTTCCAGTAATATTTGTCTTCAGATAAATCAGCCTTCTCTTTCTCGTTTCATAATGGGAGTCCCAGAGTTCGATTCAGATCAACTTAAATTGTCGCTCCTAATGTCATCTAGTGTCACTGTTCGTTTTGCTGCGTGTCTGTGATGGTGGACACTGCTCCCTGGCCTTTGCTGACGTCGCTGATACAGGCCCACTGACCATCCATGGACTCCTTCCACAACGTCACCTGCACAAAACAAAGACAAAATTAGCACCAAAATGTTAAAATCTCAGGATAATTCAAAGCTTATGTGCTGTTGTTTTCAAACAGGGATTTTGCCGCTAGCTACAGAGTCAGTGACACAAATATAAAGTAATCAAGTTATTCAGTTGCCAGTAGCCTTAGTTTTAAGTTGAAAATGTAAGGACTTTTTTTTTTGGGTGTAACTAAACTTAGACAAACTTTATTGATCCACATGGGAAATTATTTGGACATAGTAGCTCACACATCACAATAAATATAATAACAAAGAGCAAAAATATAAATGGTAAAATCTAAATAAATTAGCAAACAAAGATAGCAAGAGTGAGCAAAAGTGTCAAATAAGACATAATTATATAAACTTAAATGTACAAGTAAAAATAAAATAGAATCATAAGTAATAACATGATAACATTCCCATTACTGCATTACCTTATTATCTCCTCCAGACACAGCCAGGATGTTGCCAGTGATGGACCAGCTCACGTGCCACACCACATCGTTGAACTTGTGAAGCAGTTTGGCCGACCACGTGTTTCCTGCTGGGTCATCACATGTCCAGATGAACACACGCCCATCCTGGAGGGAAGAAAAAGTTCAAACAATTACAAAGGGTTAGCAATGAACCTATTTTTTGTTAGTAAGCTGTCAATGCAAGACTGAGGTTGTCAAATGGAATTCAAATGCATTATAAACTGATGCAAGTATTTTGTCATTGTATTTTAAAATTTTATTTAAATTGCAACAAGCAACTGTATAGCAGTATGGGTTACAGTTATGGTAATAGATAGTAAATAGATAGTAAAATCTTAAAAAGACGTCATTTTATTTAAGTAAGTTTGGTGAAAAAGTAAGGTAGCACAAGGAATAGTCTGTGGTACAAGTAAAATTGCTGAAGTATTGGTGGTAGTAGATTACTAGTAGCACAGTAGTACTAGTAGAGTGAACTGAATCAAAATGTTTTGGCTCCATCTGGTGGAGCAAAATACAATCCAATCTCAAATAAATAACAAAAGCCTTATTCCAAAACATGATATTAAAAAAGATACATCTATTATATCATTGTATAGATACCCAAAAAAGGATAAAATAAACTGACATATTTTCCTAACTGGATCATACCTGGGAGCAGCTGGCGATGGTGCTAGTTGGCAGACCAATAGAAGGAGCCCAGCCAACATCTCTGACCCAGTCACTGTGCGCTTCAAGCTTCTGATCCTCCTTCCACTGACCGTCCTCCTCCCTAAAAGTGGTACCACGTAAATAAATACAATATGCATTCAATTGACGTATACATCTTGAATTTAAAATGAGCCAAAAAATTAGCACTTACTTCCAGAGTTTGACGAGATTGTCACAGCCACCGGAGACAAAGCGTTTGACGTAGTTTGGCTTCTGTCCTGTGGGTTGGTCAATCAGGCTGCCAGGGACAACAGCAGGGGCCCAACTCACTGCATTACAACCGATCTTTAAGAAAAAACAAAAAGAGGAAAAACTGAGAAAACAAATGAAAAATTTAACTGAATTGCTATAAATCAGCAACTTCATAATTGGTTTATTTTATATTACGTTTTTAGGGGTATTTACACTATAACTTGTATGTCCTAATATTTTAAGTCCCGTATTTTCCGCACTATTGGGCGCTCTGGATTACGAAACAACAGTTAGATGGCTCAGTCGGACTTTGTTTGGTGCAGGGGTGCTCAATACGTCGATCGCGATCGACTGGTAGATCGCCGTGTCTCGTCTCGGACTTGATCGCGTTTGGACTTGGTCTTGTCTCTCACTTAAGCTCTGACACTCAACAACTGTGATCATATTGTACTTGTACCGGGGTGCAGGAGCGTGTGGGGCGTCTCAATGCAGCCTGTGCGCCCCCGCGGAGACTCTACGGCACATCACAAATACATACGCTTCCTATCACAGCTCGTCTGCAACAGCGTGTGCCCTCGTGTACCAGCGTGCATCACCGGGCAGGTTAAACTTCCTAAACATCCTACCTGTCCATCTGCCTCACGTCAGCACGCCGCCCCTTGCCTTTTCACGCTCTCGCTCCTTCCTGCGTGCAGCGAACACAAGCCCCTTCCACAGTGCGCGCTGATTAGAAGAGCAAGACGAAACGTGAAGCAAAAACGAGTCTAAATTTGTGTTACAGTGTTGGCACAAAGCAGGCCTACAGCATAGAGCAGACCTACTGCCACATTTGGCTGAAGTTTTCCTAACAAAAGTGCACAAATGCATCTGTGTTTGTCACGATGTGCGTTTGGTTTGGTAAATGTGCAGAGGCTGGTAAATATCACTGCAAAACCAGAAAAGAATGCAACTCCAGTTTGGAACTTTAAAAAACAGGTTTAAAAATCTTCCTTCACTTTTTTCACAGTTTTGTGTAAAGTGCCAGAGGAAGTTCTCTTAAAGAAGGGGTTCTCAAACTGTGGATGAGGGTCCAAAAAAGGAGCACAGAGTGTTTCAGTGCAGTTTGCTTGGCTTTGTATTAGGTAGATCTTTATGACTTGGTCATTTTTAAGTAGCTCGCATGCTGAAAAAGTGTGAGCACCCCTGGTTTGGTGCGTTCATGGTGATTCTTGGCTTTGTTCAGTTGTAGCGTGTAGGGAGGGTGCTGTCTGGGACCACTGGATTGTTGGCGTGTTCGCAGTGACTCAGTTGTTCAGTTGTGGCTAGAAGTGGCACATTGCACTCGCTTTTTCGGTTTGTTCTTCCGTTCAGTTCCTCGTCAGCGTGGAGTGATGTGTGGCTGTGGGTGTTTTTCGCTGCGCGGTCGCTGTCTGCTCCGTGCATGTTTGCATGTGCTGCGGCTTTGTAGTTTAGTGAAGTCGTGCTGGGACACCCGAGTGGATTCCTGTATAGGGAGCTCTGGATTGTGGGGCGTGCAGTCGATTTTTTGATGGGGTTGGAGGCTTAAGAGCATGTCTAATAGCCCGGAAAATACGGTACTTGCACATAAATTCAGAGTGGGCAGAGAAAGGGGCAGGTAAAAAAAGAGACATTTTCTAAACACTCAAGCCTTGAATGCATGACAATACAGGATGGAACACCACAATAGCATTAAACACTAGGAAAAGTCTATTTAACTTAATTTTCACATTTTCAGGATTTAATTATATTATGATTTATTTATTTATTTTAATTATAATTAAACAAGCACTATAATACATTCATGAGCATTCTGTGTGTAAATCTTACTGTGTGTGCATTGGGGATCTTCTTTATGTCCCACTGCTGATCACCAGTAAATGTGAGAAGAGAAATGGCTCCATCAGAACTGCCACAGGCCAAGATAAGACCAAATTCATAGGGACCCCAGCAGACTGAGTTTACTGCAGAGACAAAACAATCATAAATGTTATTAAGTTATTAAAAGGTTTTCAGGTTGGATGTAGTGATAATTTAAAATATTCTGATGCTCTGAAATAAACAAACAAACAAAGCCACCAACCTGACGACTCATGTCCTGTGTACTCATACATCTTGTCCCACGTGCCATTCTCTTCTTTCCAAATGATAACTTTTCGGTCGTAGGAGCAAGAAGCTAAGATGTTGCCAAACATTGGATGAGCCCACGCAATCTGCCACACAGGACCCTCATGGCTGCAAGAAACAAACAAATCTATGAAAACAAGCAAATACTAATACATTAAGATATATAAAAAAAAACTATTTGGGCTATTTACCCTCTAAGGTCAGCTACCAAGATCTGTCCTCCGTTTCTAACGTCAAAAATCTTTACAGTTCGGTCAGAGGAGCAAGTGGCCAGCCGTGTCCCGTAATAATCCATCTGGGCATCATGCTGAAACAAACACATTCATTATTGCAAACAGGAAGTTGAGTAATTCAGTCATTATTGCCTGTATTTGTTAATACATCATACAAATCTGTATACTGAAAGTGGAGCCTTTTCAACAAGTGAAATTTGAGAGTTTGATGTAAAATTAAACAAACACAGTTATTGTTGTTTATAGGTTGAAAAAAGCACATTAGTGAATGCAACTGATAATTATTAATTGTCATTCATTTAGATTAGGGTGACCACATTTTCAGAATAAAAACTAGGACATCCTTGGTTTGGTTGGTTGGTAATAATAAAATTGTGAATCGAGTGTGTAATTAAGGAAAATTGTTGTTGGCACTAATGTGAGTCAGTGTAGTCACATTTTCTTTGCGCTTTGGTTATTTTTAAGCAGCTTTTATGTATTTTACCTAAACAAATGACAACTGATGCCTCTCTTTACTATTGGCAGGGATCAAATTGGTCAAAAATAGTGACACTTGGGACATTTCTTGTTTAAAACTGGGACAAATCACTGGTTTTGGATAAATCTGCTGGGACAGAGAACACAGGGCTCAAAACTGGGACTGTCCCGGGTGAATAGAGACATCTGGTCACCCTAATTTTGCTCAAAATATCAGAAGTCGCAGCTACAGTATGTGTGCTAAAGTTTGCTATGGTGGCCATCAAAACATTCCAACTTACGATCATATCCTCGTGGGACGTGTCCACTGTGTTAATGACGGAAACCTGAAAGCACAAATAAGCGCACACATAAATAGGATGTATGATAAATAAAATAAGAATAAAACAAAAGCTGTAATATTCTCGTTGTACACTGTAGCTTGGGTGCTAATGCTAACAACTTGTACTGCCAACGTCAGCATCAGGCCACAAACAGCCATGAAAGTCAAGTCTACAACGTAATATAGAAGCTTAAATATATTATAAAATTACCCACCATAGCTATTGATGTTAAAAAACCCAATTAGTATAAATCGATCTATTTTATTGAATGAATAACTGGGATCTTCGCAAATTCCGACGTGGCATCAAGAAAAGCCGCTACCCAATGCGTCCGTCCTTGACTTCCTTCCGAGTGGAAACAAACGCAAGATTTTAGGGTGAAATGTTCCGCAAAATGAAGAAACCGCGTAGAATATTATTGTATGTATTTTAATTTTAGTACTGAATATTTTTGCTCTATTGTAATGTTAACAACGTTTAATTATTGTAAAAATCAATAGAAATCCAGTTTTATTTTTATTGCCATTAAATAGCGTAATGAAAGTTGTCAGATAAAGTTTGCTAGCTCCTTGATAATCCAGTGTCATGTGAATGTTATGTTTTTAGCGAATGTCAAATGTCAAAAATAAATCAAACACACTGGAAATAATTCACTATAAAGCTTCCTTACTTGCTGTTAGTGTTAAATTAGTTTTGTCCACGGGATGGCGACATTATACAGGGGTTTTTCACGTCTATTTTTATCATAGCCCACCATAGTGTCAAGTTCCCCCTTAGGCTGGGCTGTTGTACCTCGCCATGTTTTTAGGTTAAATCTTGTTTTATTTTCTTTCAGCGGTGGTGACAGCTGCCAAAACAACAAGATGTCGAATGTCTCCTACCACATCTCCAACTTACTGGAGAAAATGACCTCCACTGATAAAGATTTTAGGTAAGAATTTAGAAGTGAACTTAGTCTGACCCAACACAAACTGTACGTATGCTGACATGAGATGACAGTTTTTGGTGGGCTACACTTGGCTACCAACACTGCAGAGGACACATCTAGTGGGAGTGGTGGTGGGTAAAGTTCTAAAATGCATTTGACTTATTAATACCACATGTTAACCCCGCAACTATTTTGTTTTGTGTCCCAAAATATCCAGTTCTACAAACACTACAACCGGGTTAGGAATGAATGACCTACTATAATATCATTCTATAGCCTATCAATTTATCTGTCCAGGATTAAGTTAAACTAAAGTGATGATAGTTTGACAAACAATCTTTAAAACTCTTTTTCCATTGGAGACAGATAAGTTTTAAGCCATACTGTGGAATATTACAGCCAACATTCCCATGGAATAAAGCAAGAGAAGGCCCTCCTCCTGCCCAAAGAGTAGTCAGGTTTGTGGAGGTGCAAGCTCAAACAGAGTAAGGACGCATGACTTTAACAATTATTTTTTATTTATTTTTTATTTTTTTTATGAAATTGGTGCATATTTTGCCTCACAAAACCTGGAGCAAAGCAACTTGATAATACAATGGCCTTTAAAACTAAAACTGTACTCTCCTCTTCAAGGAAACATTTTAAAAAAAAATTTCAAATACTAAACAAGATTTCATAACAATTTCATAACAGTAGTGATTATGATGTTTCCAGATTATACTAACCATATTTTCTATAATTATAGGCTATTGTCCCACATGTTTTAAATTTTTTTTTAATCCTGGGTTAATACAGGTTTATGGCCACCAATGACTTGATGCTGGAACTGCAGAAGGACAGCATCAAACTGGATGAGGACAGCGAGAGGAAGGTGGTCAGTATGCTGCTGAGGCTGCTTGAAGACAAGAATGGAGAGGTGCAGAACCTGGCTGTCAAATGGTAAATATTGTCTAGCACTTGATTAATTAAAGATTAGAGTTAGAATTAGAGTCTATAAAGATTGTCTGATTCCTCTTTGCCTGCTTTTTCTATTGATGATGAAAAATTATAACAGACGTTGAAAAGTGCTCCTAACGACGCTTGTAAACTCGTAACTGAAACCCTGTAATTGGTTCTCAAATATTTTCATATTTTACTTACTGTATTCATATTCATTATTACTCAACAAATTCAATTTACATATTTTGCACAGATAATTTCTTTCACTTTCTCAAATATATTTAACTAAATCCAGTTAATTACCTTACTAATATTGGAAAACCAAGATCAAACCAGTGCAGATTCACCAACTTTTATATTGTATTTGAGCTATTTTTCTGATGGTATTTTTCTGATAATCTTTTTTAAATTAAATGGTGAGTAGTGGCACCTATAAACAAAATCCATTATTATTGTTTATCATAACATATGTAGACTAAACTCTAGACTTGCTTGAATCTTCACCAAGTACAAGACATGAGATGATCAAATTTTATCTTATGGTGTTCTTCCAGCCTGGCTCCTCTGGTGAGTAAAGTGAAGGAGCCTCAGGTGGAGACGATGGTGGACACTCTTTGTTCAAACATGATGTCTGACAAAGAGCAGCTCAGAGACATCTCCAGTATGGGTCTGAAAACTGTCATCGCAGAACTCCCCCTTTCCACAACTGGTACTTTTAAATACCTTTTTGTTCATATCTTCAAATTATATTCTTGGTTTTAAGGTGCACTGTGAAACTTTTCGGTTGTGTCTTCATCACCTTCCCTGGATATGTTACTCTGTTTAGAATGTTCCACAGTATGACATTAAACAGATCTATATTGAATAGATCTATTTATTCAATTACAGGTGGTTTTATATCTCAGAAGTACCTAGAAAAACAGGCATTCTGACTGTGAGCGGGGTCACCTCTCCACAGATCTGACCAGTAACTTGGGCTGATTTGGTCTCCATAAAGATAGGAAGTTTTTATGCCACACTGTGAAACATTCAAGACCGCAATACCACCTGCATGGAGAAAAGCTGTTGGCAGACCCTCCACTTGAAAAGTTAAACAATGCACCTTTAACATTTACGATTTCAGGTGTGAATCTGACCACTGGTGTGTGCAAGAAAATCACCTCTCAGTTGATTGGGGCCATGGGAAAGCAGGAGGATGTGTCAGTTCAGTTGGAGGCTTTGGACATTCTTTCAGACATGTTGGGAAGGTAATGAAAATATTATTATATTATTATATTAATACTGATTTTGTTTTTTTAGATTCCCTCATGAAAAACCTGTAGATGTCATCCATGCATATTTGAGTAATTTTACAATCTCACTCCTATTCACACCTTTGATGCAATGCTCTGCCTACAGTATAAGTCTTCATCACAGATGCTCCCACATGACAATTAAATACATATATGAAACGTGAAACAAAACTGTACAAAACAGCTTGATAAATCTGATGCAATGTTGAGTACAGTATGTCATTAGCGGGATATTATACAGTCTATGGGGGGGACCCAGAGCATCAAAAACTAAATTGAAGCTTATAAAAAAAAAAAAAAAAGTTGTTTTGGCGAATATACCATTTTCAAAATAATAAAAGGTAACATGGTGATCTAAATATGTTATGTGTCAGCACAAAAGTAAGCAACTCTTTACTGAAAATCTGCTGCTTGCTATAATGAAATGCCACTATAAAGAGATAGGGCAGGTATACAGTGCAGTTTAAAATGGACAACATGTGATATAATGATCTATGTAGGTTATATTTCAAAACTAAATACCCCAAACAGGATAAACATCTTTTAGACTTCTTATTTGAATCAGCTATCACGTGTATTCCACAGGTTAAGTGGCGCATTGGTCAGTTTCCATGGATCTTTGCTGTCTAGCCTGCTGCCTCAGGTAAAAATAAGAGAGGGATATTTTTTTTATCAATACAGTCTTTAACTGTGTAGTCAATAGTTAGTAAGTGAGGTCTATTAATAATAATAAATAAACATTGTCAACACTTTCCCTCGCATACTCAGTTAACTAGCCCCAGAATGGCGGTGAGGAAACGCTCCATCTTGGCTCTGGGTCACCTGGTGCCCTGCTGTAGCCCCGCCCTCTTCTCTCAGCTGACAGAACACCTGATGACAGAGCTGGCCAAGGCCCCGCCCACCTCCATGTCCCGAACCTACATCCAGTGTCTCGCTACAGTCAGTCGCCAGGGGGGACATCGAGTTGGTAAGATACTGTTTTTATGTCAAACAATCTCAAAACCCACAGCTCAGTGCCTCTCGACCTCCACTTTAGAAGCCGTAGAACTGTGGAAATCTGGGATCCATTGTGAATTATGTGCAAAATCACAGTTTATTTTTAGTGCTGTCTGATACCTGTTGGCTTCCACATGCCAAAATTCCCACTCTAAGCAAGTATGAAAAGTGCAGAGTAAAATAAGCTGCTGTAGGAGTATTTATGCAAAAACACATTTATGAATGCTGTACATTTTGGGACTTTTTGTTCCACAACATTGAACTAAATTCTCAACAAGCGCTGTTACAAAAGGTGGTGACATATTTTTTTCAGAGATTTAAAATTATATGTTTAATAAAGATAACAACATTTTTTTTTTTTTTTTTTTTAAATCAGTTTCTGTTGGAAAGACTAGAATTAGTATTAACCAAGCTTGGTCTAGAAAGGCAAAATACAAGTTGAATCCAGCCCTGTTTATTTGATCTATGTGTATTTTAGGTGAACACTTAGAGAAGCTCATCCCGATGGTAGTGAAGCTGACCAGTGTGGAGGATGACGAGCTCCGAGAGTACTGTTTCCAAGCATTTGAAGCTTTCATAAGGAGGCCTGTTACTTTTGTTACTTTTATTACAACTCCCTTTCAATGAGAAAAGTGATATTTACAGAAATTGTTTTCGTTTTCCCAGGTGTCCTAAAGAAATGTCGCCGCACATCTCCACGGTGACACAGCTGTGTCTTAAGTTCATGACGTATGACCCCAACTATAACTATGACGATGAAGAGGAGGAGGACAGCATGGATGTAGAGGATGGCTTTGGTGAAGGTGATGACTACATTACAATCAGCAGCACCACATTTTCACTTTTTGTTATTTTTTTTATTATTTTGATAATATTTTACACATTTTCATAAACATGTTAAATGAAAGCAACAGGGAAGGGATTTAATGGACTTAATATCACCAGAATGCTATCAATAACTGCAGGATCAAAAACTAAAAGGCTACCTTGTAGTTTGTACATTGGATCATTCACTCCAGTTGTGCAAGGGATTAAAGACATGTTACTTTTCTGCTTGTCTCCAAGGAGATGTTTTTGCTTTGCGGAGAATGTTCCATAGTATGACATTTAACACATCCATCTTGCATTCACTGAATTACCGGGGGTTTTACTTCCTAGAAAATCTTGCATTCCTAAAGAGAGAAACATCTCCTCACCACAGATCTGACCTCTTTCTTGGCTTGGTGTTGTCACTTCACTTGCTTGTCTCTGTGGAGATAGGTACTGTAATAATCTATCTAGTAGTAGCAGTTTATTTTTTCAGTCATGTACTTAATAAGGTTCTTAATAGACTGTTACAAACATTTCACATAAAACTATGACCAAAGGGGTTTAGGCTGAAATTAAATCACTTATGAATGTCTAACCCTAAGTCATCGTCAGTACTGTTCAGTACAGCAGTTCTTCTGAGAAAACTGTTACTTCCTACACTTGAAAAAACCATCAACATTTATCCTATACACTAATCTGATGCTGTAGACTACAGAATCTGCGATATTATCTTATTGTCTCTCTATGTAGTAAGAATATGTCTTTAAACCATTCTAGTGCTCTGTATTTGTCTATAGAATTAAATTTGTATATATTTTTAATGGCTTTCTTGATGTTGATCTGTTGTACTGTGGAACATTCTAGGCAAAGGGGCAGAAGGAACAGTGTGATTAGTTTTACAGGTATCTACATTTCAAAATCTGTCATTGCAGCCAGTGTTTGAAATTTAAAAAAAGTAGTTTGAGTGTTTAGTTCCACTTTAAAATATGATCATAGGAATTTGCCCATTTACACATCTTTCCCCCCAGAGTCCGATGATGAGTACAGTGACGATGATGACATGAGCTGGAAAGTCCGGCGTTCCTCCATCAAGTGTCTGGAGGCTCTGATCCACACGAGGAGAGACCTGCTCCTGTCATTCTACTCCTCCCTCTGCCCCGCCCTGCTCACACGCTTCAAGGAGAGAGAGGAGAACGTGCGCGCAGATGTCTTCTCCGCCTTCTCCACTCTCCTCAGACAAACCCGAGTGGGGAGTAGCCATGTTGGGCTGATAACAGAGCAAGTAGCGGCGAGAGAGGAGGAGCCAACGGTTACAATGTTGAAGAAACAGGTATGAACTGTCCAATTAACTCAACAATTTGATGAACAATTTGGTAAAACTCTGAAAGTTAAGAGGACTTTCTAGATACAGTACATCTCCTAAAAAAAAATCTTATTTTGTTTTATAAACCCAAACACAATAGAAATTGCAGAACAGCATTTCACCTGCCACTTCTTATGTTCTCTAATATTTTAAAAGATCCATGTTACACTATTTTCTGATTTATGTTAAAATGTTTCCTCATCAAAAACTTACCTGGATTTGCATTTTGTTTCATTCACAGATGTTTAGCACACAATCCCTACATATTTAGGCTGAGTTCTCTCAAACACTCCACTGTGTTTTTAAACTCTGTACACCTTCACTATCATTTGGATAATTTCAGTCCTTAAATTTCCATTCTCTACTAAACAACAGGTAAAAGGTAACCGTTAACTTGAAAACTAGCATTTTGAGTTTTAGATGTTACTGGATTAATAATAAAGGGTTACTCAATGTGTGAATGTAAAACAACCCACAACTCCCAATATGTTTTTCAAAGAGGTGATAACATTCTAATGGCTAAAAGCTCACAAGAGTCAATTTTTTGTAACATTGGACCTTTAACCCTGAAAGTGGAGAAAAGAAGAGAATAAATGTGAATGTTATATTTTGCTGAAGTATTTTCAATATGGTTCTTCATTTACTATCTTCCTTCCTTTCCTGTTAAACTGTACATACTCCTGATTTGTGGTGTGTTGTTGCAGGTGCCGGTGATAGTGAAAGCTCTTCACAAACAGCTGAAGGACAAGAGTGTTAAATCTCGACAGGGCTGTTTCTCTGTCCTCACTGAACTGGCCCACACTGTACCAGGAGCACTGGAGGAACACATCCCCGCCCTAATACCTGGTAATGTGTGAGATTGTGGGAGAGTGTGGGGTGAAATTTGTTCAAAAATCTTTAAATTTAGTAAATGATCTGCTTTTTTCCCATTTTCCTTAGAGGGTAAAGGTCTTGTGTAGTGCTATAGAGCCAAATCAGCTTTAACTCTTTTAACCATGTGCAGGTATAGTCTTCTCCCTGACTGACAAATCCACCTCCTCCACCATGAGGATCGATGCTCTGTCCTTCTTCCACGTCCTTCTGGTGTCTCACCCTCCACGAGCCTTCCAACCACACATGCAGGTTTCTAACTAGCATCAATTTTATCTATTGTTTATTTCTGTTGTTTGCCTATTGTTATTTCTTTAGGTTTTAAATTATTAAAGACTGACATGGTAGTGTACTATTCTGTCTGTTCATTTCTAATGTTTTATCTAATAGGTGCTGCTGCCCCCGGTGGTGGCTTGTGTAGAAGATTCCTTTTATAAGATCACCTCAGAAGCCCTCCTTGTCACACAGCAGCTGGTCAAAGTCATGAGGCCGCTCGACCAGAGCGCTGCTGGAGGATTTGACCCCAAGCCATTTGTCAAAGAGGTCACAATGTCCCTCTTCATTTAACACCATTTATGACCCAAACCAAAGTGCATCATATTTTAAGAACAAGCAGAATACTTTATTACACTCAATATTGTTAAGACATTCCCCAATGTTTTTCATTTGTATGCCCAGACCAGAAAATAATGCTGACTTAAAGCAACACCAGATAACTTTCTGGTGGTGGCGTGTCACTGCAAGTTGAATCCATAGTTTGAGACTTTATCCATGGAGAAAGATGAGTTTCATGCCGTACTGTGGAATGTCATAGTCAAAGGAATTTTGGGTCTTAAAAGTTACACTGTGGGGCTTTAAACCACAATATGTAACCTTTAAGCCAAAAAATAGACTCAAATTTTCTCTCTTGTAGGTCTTCTCTTCAACAATGAAGAGGCTCAAAGCTACAGACATCGACCAGGAAGTGAAAGAGAGGGCTATTTCCTGCATGGGTCACATGGTTTGTCACCTGGGCGACCACCTGGGGGCGGAGTTAAAGGGTGTCCTCAGCATCTTTCTGGAAAGGCTGAAGAATGAGATCACAAGACTGACCACAGTGCGAACCATCACTCTGATCACCTCATCTCCTCTCAAGGTTCTTTAAAAAAAAATTGAATCCCAATAGTTTGTGAGTTTGTGTTCTAGTTGTAGGTTTGTTCTCAGTTGGAGGCCGGGTAGCTGTACTGTTATTTGGACAATGTTTAAAATAAATGTCAACATCCAAGTATTATTTTTTTCCAGTCCAAATCAGAAGTTGTTATTGTTTTTTCTTGAGTCTTCCACAGTATAACATAAAATAAATAATATCTATCTTCAAGAGAAAAGCACAGTGGAACATTTCAGGCAAAGCAATAACATCTTCATGGAGACACCAGGTGGACTCTCTCATCAGGAAAGCCAAACAGTGCACCTAATTAGAAATACTGCATTATACCCTTGTAAGGATACATTAATATAGTTAAGAATGCACTCCAAGTTTCTTTAATTAAAACATTTTCTTGATAATTATAGACCATATGCTCAATATTATACTGATACCTTCCTATTTACTGATAACAATCATGCCTATGTTTTAAATATAAAAAATGTCTCTACACAGATATTAACCATTGTCATTCCGAGGCATCAACAAAGCATGTGTATGTTTTTCAGATTGACCTGTCCTCTGTTCTGCCTGAAGCCCTGTCGGTGCTGGGCTCTTTCCTGCGTAAAAACCAGAGAGCGCTGAAGTTGGGGACGTTGGCGTGTTTAACAGCTTTAGTCACGCATCAAACCTCCAGCATCAAACCTGCAGCTCTGGAGCCTGTCCTGAGTGAACTGCCCTCTCTAGTGGACGAGATCGACATGCACGTGTCACAGGTATTCATTCTTTGTTTACAATTACAATTTTACTTTAGAGTACTGTTCTATTACTCTTTGCTTTTTAAAAAAATAATTTCTGTCTGTCCAGTTATCCATCACTCTGCTGACCTGTATGGCCAAAGCCTGCCCCTCGTCTCTGGCCAAGATCAGCTCCTCTGTGCTCCCTGGAGTCTTCCAACTGGTTCACTCTCCGCTGCTTCAAGGAGGAGCACTGGCAGCCATTTTGGACTTCCTCCAGGCTCTGGTACTCTCCAAAGCCAGTAACATCGGATTTAGGTAAAGGGATTTTATCTGTGTTTCCTTCAAGTGTACAGATTCCTTTTGGTTAATTATAATATGGTAATAGAGTGGAGAAATATACAGAAATGCATTTTCTAGACACAACCTGCCAGAACAGGCATAAATCAATCATGAAATATTGTCTTTTTGAGAATTATTATTTAACGGTAACATACGTAGATCATAATTTTACAATTTTGTTCATTCTAAAACACAATAATGATCTAAAATTGCCTAATAAAGAAACATAGCTCTCCTCTCTACTTATGACACATGCATATCAATCTCAACCACTAGAGGGGGCAGTTCACTCAGGCTTCAGAGGTGCAGATTTGATGCCGGAGGAAAGCTGTACTTCCTCTCACAACTCTCTTTACACTCAGCTGCTAGAGTTCCTCTCTCATCTCTCTGTACAGTCAGCTGCTGAAGTCCCTGATGGAGCCCTTCCACAGTCCCCAGTGTTTGTCAGACATCCACAGACAGTCGTACCACTCTGTCGCTCGCTGTGTGGCTGCGCTGTGCTCTGTCTGCCCCAAAGACACGCCAAGCACTGTCTCCAGCCTCATACAACAGGTGGAATATTTATACACAGTTATCCGAACCAGATGTCTGACTAAACTAACATTACTCGCCACAAAAAAATGAAATCTGTCAATGGGACAAAGGTATTTTTTTCCTCACTGTAAAATACATTTGTCCATTAGCCAGATTTTGTGACATATTAAACTATTATAATAATAGTAATATAGTAATAGCGTTTAACTTTTCTGTTTAACGTTGGAAATGACTTCTCCCTCATTTTGAATAAAAAGTAAATATCCTGTATCTTAAATTTGATATTTCCATGATTATTTGCAGTAGTATATATCTAGCATCTGTTGTGTTTTCCAGGTGAAGAGCCACAGTTGCCCAGAGTCGGCTAGGGTCCTGGCCGTGCTGTGTTTGGGGGAGGTGGGGAGGAGCGGCAGTCTGGGGGGCAGTAAAGAGGTCCAGGCAGTCATCCTAGAGGCCTTCTCCTCATCCAGTGAAGAGGTACGGACCAAATGGTTTCATTCATTCATAAATTCATAAAGACGCTAAACATTACAAGGGAATTAAACACACCGATGTATAGATAACCAACTGAACAGGTGGGTTTTCAGCAGTGACTTTAAAATATATTTATTACTGACCAAAAGTGTGGATTATTATCTGATTATTACTTAAAAATGGCAAAAAGTAGAAGGAATTACCACTATTTCAAAATATTTTTCATAAGAGACTTCATATGTTTGTTATTATATATTATTATTGTCACTAAAATTGACTGCTTAAGATGAATATGTGAATTATGACCCTTTGTGTATTTCAGATAAAGACTGCGGCGTCCTGTGCTCTGGGCAGCATGGCGGTGGGCAGTTTGAATGAGTATCTCCCCTTCATGTTAAAAGAGATTGCCTCACAGCCAAAGAGGCAGTACCTGCTCCTGCACTCACTCAAAGAGGTCATCAGGTCTGTGATCTAGTCCTCTACACAGTCTTTTTGTCTACATTGAATCCCTGAGAATACTATTTTTATACTTTATTTTTTCTACTCAGTTGGACACTAAATCAGAGTTTGGTGGGTTGATCCCTTCTTTTCCTTTATTATATTCTTCAGTTGTGTTTTTGGCCTAAGTAGTTCACCCTCATTGCCTTCTGTTATCTTGTCATATTGATCTCTCATGTGGGAAATTCATTCTCTAAATCTGAGACAAATGATGTCAGAAGCATTGAGTTGCTGCCGTACAGTACTCGGGGACCCATCTCCAGATCTTGTACTTGTATTAGATGAAGGATGTGGTGCATGATTTGGGTTTCAGACACCGAGAGAAACATGCAAAGGTGGTAGAACAACTGTGACTGAGTAAAGACTGAGTAAGTGACGTAACTTGCAATACAAATGATTTTTAGCAAGTAGTAGTTCTTTATATTTGTCCCTAGACTCTACATAGAGATTCAAATGCTTTACATGACCAAATGTTCATGTTTACATACATTCAAAACTAATGTATCCAAACTTAAACACACTGTTGTACATAATGGCTGATGCACACAATAAATTAGCAGTTACCAAATTGTTTGTTAGTTATCTCTTCCAAGCTCATCCAATGCTCAAAGTTGCTTATTGGTTTATGCATGTTTCAAATGCGTAATGTTCCAAATAATATTTATAATAAATATTTGTTAAAATGTACCCTGATTATCTACTTTGCCTTGAATGAATGTAAATGCTACTAAAACACTGTCTGTGTGTGTGTTTGTGCAGTGCTTGTCCAGCCTCCAGCCTCTCCCCACACCTGGAGTCCATCTGGGCGCTGCTGTTTCAGAACGCCCTGTGTCCAGAGGAGGGCACCAGGAACCTCGTGGCTGAATGTCTGGGAAAACTCACTTTGGTCAACCCGGATCAGCTCCTCCCCAGACTCAAAAAGCAGCTCATAGGAGGTACAGAGAAGAGATTTGTGATTTTGATGTGATTTTGTATTATTTTAGATAGATAGATAAATACTTTATTGATTCTGAAGGATTTTTTTATTAACTGTGTTCTCTATGTTAAATTCACATTACATATGTATACATGTTTAACTGAAAAATTTGATAAAATATTCCCTTATATTTTTAGGATCTGCTCTAGCCCGTAGCACAGTGGTAACGGCTGTAAAATTCACTATTATTGACCAACCCGCTCCCATTGACGCACTGCTAAAGGACTGTATAGGTAATGTATTTTATAACTCTAAATACAATCTCTTTAATCTGCAATGTGCTCTATTATACACCAACATTTGAGTAAAGGGCCTATATTACTCTATTTTTGATCAATGTTATAATGTTGTTTCATCATCAAAAGACCTGGAGTTGTGTTTTGTTTCATTCACACGTTTACTCACAAACCCTGCATATTTAGTTCTTCATGATATCACACGGTGGAACAGAACACTTTGAGTTTTGGAGATATAGACAGACTGAGGGTTACTCAAACATGTGTGAATGAGAAAAAAAGTAACTCCAGGTCTGTTTTTGAAAAGGAAACAACATTCTAACATGGCTTAAAGCTCACAAGAGTCAGTTTTGTGTAATATAGGACTTTTAATAATGTGTTTTATCTCTTTATGACAGGGGACTTTTTAGCCACGCTTAAAGATGAGGACATCAATGTGCGGCGCGTGGCTTTGGTCATGTTTAACTCTGCAGCTCATAATAAACCGTCTCTCATTCGGGGACTCCTGACAAAAGTCCTGCCCCATCTGTACCAAGAGACGCAGATCAGAAAAGACCTGATCAGAGAGGTCAGTCATGTTACCTGAAGTACGATTCAAAGTATATGTTTGTTTGGTATATTTGAAGTACCATTTCTACAGTATTGTAAAATGTGAGTACTTTTGTATTTTGGATACAAAGTTAGACATTTCTTCTCTATAGACAGACCTTTTTATGAGAACAGGGGGTGGGCAATATTGACAAAATACATCTTGATATACTTGATCTTAATATTCAGATCATATTTTGCAATGTATTAGAAATGCACTAAAACGTATTTGTAAATCATGAGTCATATTAAAAAAAGAAAATTTACTTTTAACTTCAGTGCCAAGATGCAACAATATTACATTTATGTTGTCTTTATGTGTTATAAAATAAAATAAAAACACAACTTTCAGACAGTTTTCTTAAAGACACAATAACACAAGCTAATACTGCAAAATAACAATTCAAAAATTTGTCTCCTAAACGATATTGTCCATCTAAAGTCACAGCAGCAGAAGAATAAATAATATGTAATATAATTCAGATTATACAGAATAAATTTAAAAAGCTATTTTTCTGAGACATATTTAATGTAGGTAAATAACAGTTTTTTCTCTCTTTATTGAGCACTAAGTGACGGGGATACATTAAATATTTACAATATTGATTGTTACATTAAAGTACATTTTTTGGAAGTGTGGAAGAGAACGCAAAGAGATGATGGCTAGGAGAGAGAAAGGAGGAGAAGAAGAAAACAGACAGATATAAATGAGATGTATATGTGTTCACAATTGGTTGAAAGAAAATAAACCAAACAAAAATAAATACATAATACAAATAAAAATACAAAATAAAGAAACAAACAAAATTCAATTTAAAATCAATTAACAAGTTAGCTAAATTCATATCAGTAATATTCAGTTAATTCTACTGGTACTAGGTAACTAACACCAACATTATGAGGCCTGACTTTGTTCTAAATACAATGCTCACTTGTTGATGTTTTGGACTTGTGCACATGTTTTTTCAGGTGGAGATGGGTCCATTCAAACACACAGTAGACGATGGCCTGGACGTGCGTAAGGCTGCATTCGAGTGCATGTACACTCTGTTGGACAGCTGCCTCGAGGGGCTGGATGTACTGCAGTTTCTGGACCATGTGGAGGAAGGACTCAAAGACCATTATGACATCAGGGTGAGACTCAAATAGTTGTTTGTTGGATGAAGAGCAGTTGGAAGCCTGTCAGAAAATACAAAAATTGGAAAATGTATCTTCTTGTTTCTAATTTGGTAATTTAGTAATTGTTATCTGGACTATACACATACTCCAAAACATACTATGAGCTGAGAGAAGAAGGTTAGGAAAAATGTCGTAACAATCTCACATTCACAGGCCTTTCACAACTATCTGAAAGATCACTAGATTAAATGATTAGGAAAATAATGGTTAGTTGCAGCCTTAATGTGATTTTTTTCATCTGTAGATGTTGACCTTCTTGATGCTGGCCAGACTAGCCTCCCTGTGTCCTGCCGGTGTTTTACAAAGATTAGACCGACTCGTGGAGCCACTGAAGGCCACATGCACAACCAAGGTAAATGTAATTTTGTAAAAGTATATATACATCCTTCCATTCTCAGACCAATCTCGTGCACAATTCAAATGTGTCTTACCTTAGTAAAGGATGGTCAGGTATAGGTAACAGCAAAAACGGGGTTAGAGTTAGAACCAAGGAATGGAGACTAGTTGTTTTGTTTGAAGGTAGGTCTAATTATTGTCTATTAAAGATAACCTGTGTTACTTTTCTGGTACACTTCTTGCTTGTCTCCATGGAGATGCTATGGTTTTTGCCTGGATTATTCTGCATTATGGCATTAAACTCACATATCTTTCATTATTCAAATCATATATTTTACTGTTAAAACAACATCCATTCCTACTGTCCTACTGCTTCTCCATAGATCTGACATGTAACTTGGCCAAGTGGTTTCACCGGCTTGTCTCTACAAAAAGGATCAGATAGCTTAAAAAAATGCCATAACTTCCAGACAAACCAATAACAGCTTCAAAAAGACAAACTTTTGGTGGATCCCTTAACAGTCAAAAGCAGATGTTGTGTCCACAAGTAAAGTAGAAAATAACATGTCTTTTTCTCTCTCAGGTGAAGGCTGGCTCTGTGAAGCAGGAGTTCGAGAAGCAGGAAGAGC
This sequence comes from Boleophthalmus pectinirostris, assembly GCF_026225935.1. Taxonomy (NCBI): domain Eukaryota; kingdom Metazoa; phylum Chordata; class Actinopteri; order Gobiiformes; family Gobiidae; genus Boleophthalmus; species Boleophthalmus pectinirostris. Next base: position 13,221,346 of record NW_026571299.1, read on the forward strand.
TGAGACGATCGGCCATGCGCGCTGTCGCCGCCCTGCTGGCTGTGCCCGAGGTGGAGAGGAGCCCCAGCATGGCCGAATTCGCCAACCTGATCCACACCAATGCAGACATGGCTTCCATTTACCAAAGCATCCAGGGAGGGGACGCTTCCGGGTTAGGCCCAGCAGAGGGCATGGATCTGGGCTAGGTTTGACATACGGTGCACCAGTTTCACAATATACCAATACAGATTTTAACTATTTTTTATGAATGTTTTAGTAGCGGTTTTGCCCCTGACACGAACTAGTTTCCATGAATTAAAGGAAAAGCAGTACACTCAAAAAGAAAGGTGTCTGTTGTGTTATTTCAACACATGTAAAGGAACATATGCTTTAGAAGTAATCTAAATATAACAGCAAATATTTAAGTAAGAACTCTTTTTGTCTGACATATGATGGTGTAGTGATGTGTTTTGTAGGCTGCTTACATGGATGTGCCTTCTCCGGGACTCCCGTGTATGCTCCTTGGGCCTTGTTTGTGTAACTCGATGGCCTCTCTGATCCAGCATTGATATTTGTTGCCTTCATTGTTGGGGAAGTAACTGTATTGAGAATATGCACTCTGAATACTAATTCTGAGTAACTGTATTTCAGTACGGTTATTTTTTCATTTGGTGGTATTCAGAATGCAGTTACTTTTCTAAAAATCAGAGGAATAAACAATTGTATTTATTGTATTTATATTTTTTTATTGTATAAACTGCACATAATTTGAGAGAAAGATATAAAACACTGCTCTTGTGGTGAGTACATGATTTTCCTTCTCCAATTAGTGAAAGGAAAAGCACAACAAATGGCAAAACAATTATAAAGCTGTCATTATTACCTTGTCTTTACTCTATAATTCAAATGCAATTTGATGTAAAAGTATTTTAAGTATTCAGAATACAGTACTTTGATTGGACCATGTATGAGAATGTGTTGCAGAATACATTTATTCTGTAACTAAATACATTTCGTGTCCATCACTGGTTGTCTATAAAAATAAGGTCACTGAACCCAATTCTCGACAATTATGATCCCTTCAGTTTGCTGTTAAAGATATATTTATTTTGAGAGAGCAAGTGTAGCAAAAAAAAATGCACACAATTATTGCTAAAACTATTATTATTCACGAAAAAGTCAGCAAATCACACAGAACTCTTTTTACATCTTTTTAAAGGATCACCATGTAAGTTTTCAGGTGGGGAAATTAAATGCTATACGAAATGGCCTAAAACTTAGCAATCTCTAATTAATAAGTAATAAGTATGTTTTGGAAAGAAAAGACGGTTATACCGTATTTTCCGGACTATTGAGCGCACCTGAATATAAACCACATCAACTAAATTTTAACAAAATTTTTAAATTGTACATATATAGTCCGCACTTGTCTATAAGTTGCAGGTGTCCACGACTTCAAGAACGTTTTCAAGTTCGGGCCATCTGCTTTTATCGCCTTAGAAAGTTTTTGTTGTCTTTTTACATTGAGCCAGTTCGTCACGCTGCCGTCGCCAGTGTCTCATCATCGACTCATTAATGCCAAGCTCACGTGCAGCAGTTGTTTCCTTCTTTGTCAGCGAGATCAGTTGCCGTTAACTTAAAAGCTGCATCATCTGCATTTCTGCGTGTATTTTCCATGAGGAGGGTGTGTGCATGAAGAGCAAAATAACTGTTCAAAACACAATCAAACTAGAATCTTCCTCGCCGCATCACCCCCGTCTCTCCCAGTGCTCTACGGAGCATGTCTCCTGCAAGAGCCGCTTTCCTGTCTTGTCTTCATGTCAGTGTCTTGTAGGATTTCAGCAGATTTCAGACTCTCCCAGGAGCGATGCTAGTTCTATTAATCAGGTATGAGTGGATGTTCGATTACTGAAGTTTGAGATGTTTCTTCTCGTCATTTACACACACGGGTAAGATGTATCCCTCTCACTAATGTTAATTTAGAATCATAACTTTTTTTATCCCTTGGAGATAAACTATTTGAGTACATTGACAATATTGTGAGCTAGTGTAGCAACTTCATATTAACCCTAGATCCATGTGTTACCCTCACAGACAGCAGCAGTTTCTGCACTCAGACTGTGTGCATCTGCTGTGTTGCCAAACCTTAAACTGTAAATATGAATGGACAGTGTGCCAAACAAATAATCTGTCCATATATTAACCGCATCGTTTTATTAGCCGCAGGGTTCAAAGTGTGAGAAAAAAGGTACTATACTGTGGAAAATTTTCATGATCCTCAACCAGAAAACTTGCATAGTGCACCTATAATATAGAAATTATCTGTAAAAATGAGCCAAAGAATCAATAATACAAAAAAATAAATAAAAATACAGCCTCTACTACTGTGGCTTAAGATTGGAGTGCATCTCCCTGTTGTTGTGGAGGACATGGTTCATTTGTCCTTCCTCTTAGTGAACACAGCGCTGTATTCATGATGGGAGGCGCTTGGTTTGGGCTTTGTAGAGCTTTGGGACTTTTTCCAAAATCCAGCCTCACAAAATGAAGAGACTCTTTACAGGACTCAGCTGTGGCGTACACCGTGGTCAATCCGCCTCCTGTGTCTGGATGCTGGATCTCCTCATAGACATTGTCTTCCTGTTGACCGAATAGAAAGCTACAATGAGCAGGCGCTTCTGTAGCTGCAAGTACAATTTCTATAAATTTTTTCCCATATTCTTGTTGAAAATTGCATTCTAAAATAAGCACATGCAACACAAAAATATTTATTGTAAATTTTGGCATAGAAAACTAAATTAAGTAGGAGGAAAAAAAGTGATCCAAACCGTTCTATTCCACTCTGAAGAGTCATTTCTTCTTTTGCCTGAGGAAAAGGACAATTACAAAGGGTTTTTGAGTACATGGAGCATTTAAAGACACTGTTTTGTACCCCCAGGCCCAGCCCCTTTTCTCCCACACTCTCCCCTTTAGTCCTCCAGGCCCCACCCCTTCTACTGCCCACTCTTCACATTAGTCCTCCACGATCCGCCCCTTCTCTCTCACTCTCTCCTTTAGATCTCGAGGCCCCGCCCCTTCTCTCTCTCACTCTCCTCTTTAATCATCAGGCCTCTGCCCCTTATGCCCCCCTTTAGTCCTCCAGGTCCCGCCCCTTATACCACCCACTCTCCCCTTTAGTCCTCCAGGCCCCACCTCTTCTCTCTCTCCCCTGTAGTCCTCCAGGCCCTGCCCGTTCTGTCTCTCTCTCTCCCCTTTAGTCCTCCAGGCCCTGCCCCTTCTGTTTCTCTCTCTCTCCTTTAGTCCTCCAGGCCCTGCCCCTTCTGTCTCTCTCTCTCCCCTTTAGTCCTCCAGGCCCTGCCCCTTCTGTTTCTCTCTCCCTTTTAGTCCTCCAGTCCCCACTCCTTCTCTCTCTCACTCCCCCCTTTAATCCTCCAGGTCCTGCCCCTTATAGTCCCCACCCCACTTTAGTCCTCCAAGCCCCTCCCCTTCTCTCTCTCCCCTTTAGTTCTCCAGGCCCTGCCCCTTCTCTCACTCTCCCATTTAGTTCTCCAGGTCCTGCCGGTTTTACTAAATGGGACTCTTCACATTAGTCCTCCATGATCCACCCCTTCTTGCTCTTACTCTCCCCTTTAGTCCTCAAGGCCCCACCCCTTCTCTCTCTCACCCTCCTCTTTAATCATCAGGCCCCTGCCCCTTATGCCCCCCTTTAGTCCTCCAGGCCCCACCACTTCTCTCTCTCCCCTGTAGTCCTCCAGGCCCTCCCCTTTCTACTCCCCACTCTCGCCCATAGACTGTATAAAGAAGTGGAGTCAGGAGGTGTGACGTCACCATAGCGCCGGCTCCAGTCAAACGAAGCTCACGATAGTTAACTTCATTTGACTCCAGCCCTTTATCCATAGCTAGTGGTTATGAGGGTGAATTTGGAGCTGCGTTCCATATTACGAATAGGAATTTATTTAATTTGCGGACAAAATAATGAAATAAAAACACCAGGATCATGTAGATTGGGTTCAAACGAACATTTTAGGACCCATTTAGACAATTTCCCAAAGTAAAGTCAATTGAGACAAGACCCAGAAGTGTGAACAATTCCTATTTGGAACAGGGCGGCTGGCGGGTTGGCTATGTCCATTTATATCTGCAGTCTATGTTCTGCCTTCGAGTTCTCCAGGCTCCGTGGTTTCTCCCCCTCACTCTCTCCTTTAGTCCTTAAGGCACTACCCAGTTTAGCAGCTTGATTTGACTTATACAGTGCTGTTTTACCAAAGTAAAACAGCACTGTATAATGGACCACTCACTCATTCACACACACTCATACAGCAACGTGGGTTAAGTCTCTTGGATATAACCGCATTCGTCTGTGTGACTGGGATTCGGAGCACCAATCTTCGGATTAGAAGTTGAGTACTATTTGAAGTGTAGTTATTACTAAAAAAAAATAAAATAAAAAAAATACTTACAATGTTTTAGAACCATAATGACAGCAACCAGCGTCAGTAACATCACAGTTACACTCATCGCTCCTGTTACAATCCGAACCATTCCTACAGAACACATTTCAGATGAATTAGAATCAGTCATGTCTCACTCATGGGATTATATTAAAAAGCCTGTCTTACTCTGCATGTTGTCCTGGTCTGTCGATGTGTCTAAAAAAGCAGATATGATGTTATTCAACCTTGTGACTTTAAAAAATATTTGGAAAATTGACTCTTGTGAGCTTTAAGGTGTGTTAGAATGTTTTCACCTCATCAAAAACAGACCTGGAGTTGTGTTTTGTTTCATTCACACATTTGAGTAACCCTTAGTCTGTGTACATCTCCAAAGCTCCAAAGGCTCTGTTGTTGCTCCACCTTGTGATGTCATGTAGTAGTATTTTTAAAGTTAACACCTACCTTCAACCTTCAGTTCAATAGAGATCCAATTCCAGGTATGTTTTTGATGTGGAAACAACATTATAACATAAATCAGAAAATCCGTAAAGTGTTGAAGAAGTGTGTATAGGCTCTATTCACGCTTACGTCACAAACCAGGAAGACGTTTGGAAAGATGCGATTACAACTTTCGATGTAGTTAGCGACAATGGGCTCGCCTAACATGGATCTATTAAAGCCGACTGTGATAAAACCCATTGAAGTAAATGTCATCAGCAGTAAAATGTAGACTGCATACGTGTGTTCTGTTTGGAGTCATCTTGAATTTGGTGCCTCATCGCTTCTAATCGCATGTACCCAGTGTGCGCGGAGTTGTGTCAGTGGGGAAATTATGAAAACTGAGCTATGGTTGCAATAGATGATTAGCCGAACATAACGGAACTCTACAGTGTCATTTAGATGAAGAAAACTGGGCCTGGGAAATTGTAATCACATCTTTCCAAACGTCTTCCTGGTTTGTGACGTAAGGGTGAATAGAGCCTATTTTGGAAGGCCATAACAGTTTGTGAGGAGGATTTTTTTTTTTACTGACCTGCATGAACAGTGAAAAACACTCTTCTGTAAGTCCAGTTGAAGTTATCTCCTTGTACCACACACCAGTACGTGCCTTGGTCTTCTAAAGTGACCTCAGTGAAGGTGATATACAAACCAGTGGAGTTCAGTGTGTAATTTGCGTGCTTGTTGATTGTTTTAACATCTTTACGATCAAAATCATTTGTTTCTTTGTATAAAAATATTTGTTGGTCATTTTCTCTGGAAGCCGGGAAGCCACATCCAATTGTAGTCTGTGATTTACTGGGGGCAACGTGGTTAATCTGCGGTAGACTGCAATTCACTGCAAACAAATGTTAATTAATATTTAAATATCATAAAGCTTTAAGTCGTGTTATAATGCTGTTACCTCCTCAAAAACATACCCAAATTTGTGCTTTGTTTCATTCACATATGTTTGAGTAACGCTTTATTATTAGTCTGTCTGCATCACCAAAGCTCCAAATACTGGGTTTCACCTTGTGATGTCATGTAGTGGTAGTTTTTCAAGTTAACAGCCAGCTTTCACCTTCAGTTCAGTGGAGATTGGTGATTCCAGGACTAAAATGATCCACAGTGGAGCACCGCCTGTACTGTATTACCATGTGACATCACAAGGTGGGACAGAGTGTTTTCTGTTTGAAAGGAGAACTCAGCCTAAATATGCCGGGTTTGTGTGTTAAACGTGTGAATAAATCAAAACAAAACTCCAGGTATGTTTGTGACGAGGAAACAACATTATAACATAAATCATAAAATTGTTTAATATGGATGCTTTAAAGTGAATATGAAAGGTTAGGCTACCATTTCACTAAAACATAATTTAAATTTTTCACTAAATTTTTTTGTCAAGCCTGTTTCTAGTTTTTAAATTTTGGTGACATTTATAATTTTACATTGTTGTTAGACATGGACATGGTCAGCACATATGGCATATGACACAATGTCAACCAGGGCCAAATAGCACAAACTGTATAATATTAAACATAAAATCATAACTGTAAATAAATGAACGCTTTTATTTTGTTAAATGAAAGTTTAAAGGGACAGTGAAGAATTTTGGACATAGGACCTAATTTCCTAGTGAGCCAGAGTGTGGAGACACTTTTTAAAAAATTATTCCATCCAGTCCTTGTATTTGCAGAGGTCGCTGGTGCTAGGCTAGTGCATGTCAATAGCCATAGTTATCCTGCCACTAAAAACAAACTTACCCACTCCACAAAACACCCAAAGAAAATCTATTATTACTCCAGAATGTCAATGTAAATGTCTGTGTTGATAGAATAATTGAAATAAAACTAACCTTTCATCGCATGAATCGTCACATGTTGAGGGACTATTTTCTCAGCAGCAGTGGAATTTAGATAGGTTCTAGGTGATATCAGTTCGTCGCTGCCAAGATTTCTATCAGGAAGTACAACTCACTGCTGCTGCTCAGACATAAATCCTTCAAAAGCACGTTTGATTCTACTTCTAAAATGATTCTATCGACACAGACATTTACATTGACAGTCTGGCATTATAATTGTTTCGCTTCGGGTGTTTTGTGGAGTGGGAAATTATTATGTTAATGATTTAGGTAGAGGGATTCTGTTTTTTAACCCAGCTCTACTTTGAGTATTTTTGTAGTTTTCCTTTTAGTCTTTTAGATGTAAAACTAACACTGGTACTATCCCACCAAACCAAGTCATAATTAGAAAAACATGAAAATCTGTCATATGCACTTTAGGCATTATAATTGCACATGAACAAATGACTTATGTACAAAATTTCTCTTACCAATTTGTATTTTCTGCTCATGTTTTCCAGTATAAATGTTAAAGTTGTCATTTTGTTGGAGATCTTTAACCACAACAACAGTAACATTTTTAGCCTCGTTTGGGATCTTTTTTGTTCTGACCATTGGGAAGCAGCTAACGCAAGGGTTTTTACAGTTGAACTTGACCCATCCTCCTGCACATCCAATACCTGTTAAAAAGAAAAGAATAGATCAAAGGTGCACTATCGCCTTGGTATAAACAATTTAGGTGAAAAAACAAGACAGTAAAATCAGATATAAATAGAGATAGAATTATATGAGTTTTTTAATGGCCAATGCCGATAATAATTGTGTAGAATCAAAATAAACTGTTGGCCAATAAACTCTACCGATAGTTTTAGCCCGATTTGGATTATTTTCCCCAAATTATGTAATTTAAATTTACTACAGACTCACCCCAGCCCTTTTTTTAACCCCAAACCTATAAGAGAGTTGTGTAGTTCCTCTGTTCCACCTTGTGATGTCACTTTTCAAGTTAACAGCAACTACCTTTTACCTTTAGTTCAGAGACTGGCAATTCCAGGACTGAAATGATCTAAATGATTCTAATGAAGGTGTATGGAGTTTAAAAACACAGTGGAGCACTTCCTGTACTACCACATGACATCACAGGGTGGAACGAAGTGTTTTCTGTTTGAGAGAAGAACCCAGCCTCAGTATGCAGGGTTTGTGTGCTAAATGTGTGAATAAAACAAAACAAAACTCCAGGTATATTTTTGATGAGGAAACATTATAACATAGCTCAGGAAATAGTTTAATACGGGCTCTTTAAAGTGCAAGTGACAGGTTAGACTACCGTTTCACTAAAACATAAAACAGACTCAAAATATTTTTCTAGTTTTTAAATTTTGGTGACATTTATTATTTTAGTTTCTGCTTGAACACATAATTAGTTACCTAGTAACCATAATGTACAAGGCAAAAACTTAATTGCACAAACATTAATACACCTTAATAACACTTATTTTGTTACATGTACAAATTTAAACTGTCCTTTTTCCACTTTCAATAATTTTGTACTTTTCCTTTTTAGCTTTTTATTTTTTCACCAACAGCCCCTTAACTGATGTAAAACTATGATAAATATTTACCACTCGTAGTATCCCACCAAGCCAAGTCAGAATTATAAACATATAGTCAAATGCACAAATTAAACAAACTTCTTCTGTACAATATTTCTCTTACCAAATTGGTATTCTTTGATGGAAATGTTATAGTTGTTTTTTCGTTGAAGATCTTTATCCATTGGAGATAAACTATTTGAGTAGCAGTTGGGCACTGGCAACAACATTGCCATTGCACGACCTGTTAAAAAGAATAAAATAGATCAAAGGTGCACTATAGCCTTGTTTCCTTTGCTTTAAACAACTCAGCTGAAAAAACAAGACAGGAAAAGCAGATATAGAGATCGACTGATATGAGTTTTTACTGTTTAGAATCAAAAGCTAAGCGCTACCTCTATTTTTGGGCTAGTTTGTTTTATTTTTCCCAAATGATGTAATTTAAATTTACTGCAAACTCATCCCCAGCCCTTTTTATCACAAATCTATTAGAGAGCTGTGTAGTCATATTTTGTTCAGCTATATTTCCTTAATAAAGCATTAATACAGCTTTGTGTGTATTTTTTAAGGCGGCAGACATTAAAATGCAGAGTAGAGTAGAGGTGTGCAAAAATATTGATATTTCGTGATTATAAATTGTTGCAGACTGATGTATCGATATAACACCAAGACAGAGAGAGAAATGACATAAAAGCAGAAACTGTAGTAGTTTTGTATTTACAGTAGCTTCAGCCACGTCTCACAGCATCACAATCTTAGAATTACTGAATTGGAATTTTGGGGAAGCGCTGAAATAGGCCTTATGATTGCAAGGATAATTATCTGATTTAATTTATTAAGAAATCATGAGTTATGTTTTGGTGCGTTAGAGTGTGTGTGTGTGTGTGTGTGTGTGTGTGTGTGTGTGTGTGTGCGTGTGTGTGTGTGTGTGTATATGTGTGTAAGAGAGAGAGTGTGTGTGCTTTGGGGGTGGGGCAAGCAGCCAGAAAAGTTGTGTGTACTTTTAAATAGGTCTGCCGCAATAACAAACTTTGAATTGCAATAAACAATAATATGGAAACCAAACCGTAAAGCAGAATTATCCCCAAAAAACTACTCGAAATGTACAATATTGTTAAAAAATTACATGACCTGCATCTGCAATAATTAAATAACAGAATGCAACACTTACATAGTTAGTTTGTGTCTATAATGAGTGATAGAAGTTCACAATTCAACACTCTACAGCTCAAATCTGCTAGTAGAAAGAAAAAAATAACCAAACGTGACTATATAGACTTCTGCAATTGGAATGAGTGAATATATAATATATCTAAAGAGGATTGTTAAAGGTGCATTTTGTAACTTTTCTGGTGGAGCGTCTGTCAAATGTTTTTTGCCATGGAAGTTACAGGTCTGATCTGTGAAATGGCGACTCCAATCACAATCAGAATATTTGTTTTTTTAAGGTATTTTTGAGTTATAAAACCACCTGTTATTGAATAAATGTAAGGTAGAGCTGTTTAATGTCATACTGTGGAACATTCCAGGCAGAGCATGACAAATCCAGGTGACGAGAGTGTGCCACTTTATTGTGTCCATGGAGATGTTAGCAATGTCTGGAAGGCTCCACAGTATGGCATTAAACAAATCTATCTGGCATTTATTTAATCACAGGCATTTTTACTGCACAAAATCACCCTGAAAAACATTCTTACTGTGAGTGTGGTGCACCTTTTCACAGATCTGACATGTAACTCATTTCATTGTTTGCATGGAGATATAGAAGTTTAATGCCATACTGTGAAACATTCTACAATGACAGCCAGAAAAGTTGCACAGTGCACTTTTAATATTAGACCAACTTAACATTTCTTGAAATTGGAACTTTTATGTTTCACAAGAAAAATATAACAAATATATGCAATAAATAAGTTTAGTTGGTATTAACAGTTTCTTACCTGTAGTCAGTGAAAAAATAAGTAGAAGACCTATATTCATGGTGATGTGCTGCAAGTGAGTGTCGAATGTAAAACTGTGTGCTTATCTCTGTTTCATGCATAGATCATATCTCCTCTGTAGCTCCTTTTTAAGTCCTTTCAAAGAGTCACGCTCATACACTTTGATAAACAACACTTGACCTTTTCAAATATTTTGTTCATTTGAGATGTTATGATCAAAATATTGACATGGTTTGGTCTCGATTAAAGCAGGAGGAACACCCAAAATGCAGAACCGTTCTTGAAAAGTTGTTTAGCAGAACACAAGAACAACCAAAAGTAAACCCAAACACAAACATCCAAAGGGGTACAGGACATGACAGTAACAAACAAACCAACAAAGGCCAGAGGAGAGCACAGGGTAAATATGCACATAATGGCCGTGCATCATCTCTCTTTCGCCGCTTCCTTCTCTTTGATTCCTCTTCTCGATTTTGTAGGAAACGGGTGAGGAAGTCCCACCCAAAGAGGAGATACAGGAAGGAGAGAGGATATAAACTCCTCACTGAGACCCATAAAGTTTGATTCTTTTATCTGATGTCTGCCTCCTGAAGCCTCCCTCAAGTTTACTCCTTCTGTCTGTGGTTTTCCTTGGGACACTGCTTAATAGGACACATTTGATTGACAGCTGAAAAATGGAGGATCGAGGAGAGGAATCAAGGGGAAGGAAGCGAGGAAAGAGAAATGAGGCGCGGCCGGTGTGATTTTCTTGCTAAAACCCTGCATTTCTGCAAACAATTTCTCATTCTAAGACAATCTATCAATGCATTATAACGATACTTATACTAATAATATTTTTATTTGTAATATTTTTATTGACTAAAAGTATTATTAGTCTATGACTTTCTAATTACTATGTTATTAATAGGCTGTAAATGGGAGAAACTGGAATCTTGTTTGGATTTTATTGGACTTAAGTGACAATAAATACGGAATTAAACCAAATAGTTCCACTAGTAAATATAGTTAAGGCTAAGATTAAAGTGCATTTTTAATCTCAAATATAGAAAATAGCATATGATTGAAAAATACAACAGACATCAGGACATTTCAAAGTTTTCATTTTTATTTGCGTTATGCTTTTAATATGGCAATGTGATAAACGTGACTAATATAAATGCAGCAGTGAATGTGTGTGGAGTTTAACAACACAGTGGGGTACTTCCTCTATTTCCGCATGACATCACAAAGTGGAAAAGAGTGTTTTGAGATATTTGAGAGAAGAACTGAGCCTAAATATGCAGGGTTTGTGTCTTAAACATGTGTGAATGAAACAACAAAACTTCAGGCTTGTTTTTGATGAGGAAACAACATTATAACATGGATTTAAAAAATGTGTAAAAGTATGACGCAATGAACACAACCTACTTCAACAAGAAACTCAAAATGCGTTAGTCCCTACCGCTCAGTGTCCTCGTCTGGGTTTTTTACCCCTGAGTAAATGACACCTGCAGAGTTTCCATCAGATATTGTGGTTTTGCTGACGTTGGTGTTTTCAGTCTCTGCATTTCCTGAGGTGGAATGGTTCACAGTGAAGTACACAGTTGTAGTACCTGTATCAATAGTACTAGTAGTAGTAGGAGGAGGAGTAGTACTTGTGCCAGTAGCAGTAGTAGTACTTGTAAGAGTGGCATAAGTAGGGCTAATACTACTAGGCCCAGCAGAGTCTCCAGTGGGTAATGTTGTACTTGTGACATAAATGGTGTTGATTGCAGTTCCTGAGTTGGGCCTTAGGGGGAGCTCTCTTGGGTTATCATATTGATGGACCTTCACAAAACATAACAAAAAGTAAATAAAAAGCAGTACTATTTATGTAACTCACTTTTAGGCACATTAAATTACATTAAAGGACCTATATTATACAGTTTTCTTGGTCTAAGCTATAATGTTGTTTCCTCATCAAAATTATACCTGGGGTTGTGTTTTGTTTCATTCACTCATGTTTATTTAGTTTGAGTTCTTCTTTCAAACACTGTTCCACCTTGTGATGTCTTGTGGTAATACAGGAAGTTGTCCATTGTGTTTTTAAACTCCACACACCTTCACTATAATCATTTGAAACATCCTGGTATTTCCCATCTCTACTGAACTAAAGGTAAACTGAAGCTGTTAACTTGAAAACTACACCTTCATGACATCACAGGGTGGAACAGAGCATTTTGAAGATGTAGACAGACTAATAATAAAGGGTTTCTCAAACATGTGTGAATGAAACAAAACAACTCTGTGCATGTTTTTGAGAAGGTAACAGCATTCTAAATTCTTACATTGCTAAAACCCGCAGGAGTCCACTTTGTGTAATGTAGGACCTTTAACTCTAGTAACTGCATTTTAATTTTCAAATACCAACCTCCGTATTCTCTGGTGTTGTGCTGTTCCTGAGGTTGTGCCCTGAAAGAGGAACTGGAATCATTTACTATGCAAATACACTCAGACAAATGCAGCAGGTAGAGTTTTGGACTAGTCTGCACTCTTGCCTCTTGTGACTTTACATCTGTCTCAGGTCTGTTCATTAACATGCCACAACTGTGACAAAATTAGTTGTATATTCTATAAATTAAACCTACTTTTCTTGAGGAAAAATACAGCAAGCCCCAGTAGCACAGCAACTCCACAGATAGGAACTACTATCGCCACTGTCGTCTTCCATTGGCCCCCTGTAAAACATGAACATGTGGTGTTAAACATGAACATGTGATGTGAGAAACATGGCTAACATGAGGACACACACACACACACACACACATATACACACACACACACATATGTATTAAGCAGCAATAGTATTAAGCAGGCACAGTAATGATAATGAACCCACCCACCTCATTTTTTATTATTTTATACCAGATTTGTATAAAGGAAATTTTATTTATTTATTTTTTTATATTTCATGTGCACAAGAAACAGATACGATTGTAGACAGGAGATATGCTGGGGATGCACGCAGGCAGGGGAAGGCAACTCGGGGGAGCCTCGCAGGTCCTAATTGTGAAGTGTGCCTGGACATGAATAGCATGATCATAAATGTGTCTCTTGTTTTTCAGTGCATACGGCATTAAATGGAAGTAAATATACACTCTTTGAAGCCTCTTTATCCGACCACAAGTGCTACACATATACACATGTCAGTGTTTGTTTTGGTGCTTACACACAAACCTCAATGTTGCTTGATGATTTGCCCACCCACATCATTAACCTTTCCATGGGATTCTCTCAAGATGGATTCTTGTGCATTTGTGAACTCACAAATATTGCGATAATCCATTTTTGTCCAATCTTAAAGTCTCCCCCTTCATAGAGCTACCTAATTCCTCATATCCCACTAGTGAAACTACTGCACCCCATCAGTTTGTGAAATAATATAGTTTTTGTATCATACTTTTACATATTTATGGCCAATTGTTGTGTGGGAGCATGGGTGACACAGGCTTGTGGGCTGATCATTCTTACTGCTAACTAAAAGTGCCCGGGACAGGTTGCTACTGACATATACTTTAGGCATGTTTTTGGTGAGGAAATGATGTTACAGGGTAGCCGCGGGGTCTTAAAAGTCTTAAAAAGGTCTTAAATTTGATGTTCCTAAATTAAGGCCTTAAAAAGTCTTAAATTATTTTGTCCAAGGTCTTAAATTTCATTAGCCTATTTTTTGTATACTCAACCGGGCTACAGTGCAATGTTAAAGGGTGGGAGGAAAAAAAAACTCCATGAAATCACATAACATGAATGAACGTCTAATTTGAAGTATGCACAAACAATATTTTGGTTTCAGCCGCCAGTGGCAATGAGTAAACAATCAGTACAGTGGAGGAAGATGTTGGATGGATCATGGGGAAGTGCAGGTTGAATACACAGTGGCTCTTAGATTATATAGTACATGTATAGTAGTAGCTTGGTCATTATTATTGGTGTTTTTCGCCAGCATAATGGGTGCGATGTTGGTCTTAAATTTCCTTTAAGTGGTCTTAAAAAGGTCGTTAAAAAGTCTTAAATCTGGGGTTGTCAAACCTGGGGATACCCTGTGTTATAACATGGTAGAAAGTTCCAAACAATAATTTAGCATAATACCCCTCCTCAAGACCGCAATAGTTTATGGAATATAAGTGTTCTGTACCTTGTTGGGTTTTTTGCGGTGACGTCCTGTAGCAGTCACTCAGTGATACATTGCCGCACAGGCAGACCCTCTGGTCCTGTACCTCACTGAAGGTGCACTCAGAAGGAACATAGGTACAGGTCTTACAGGTCTTGTCTGTCTCTTTACAGATAAAACAGCCATATGAGCTGCATGCCCCTTGACTGTTGTCCAAACAGGCTGAAGACACATGGTAAATGAATGCATTGTCAGGAGAATCTTGTCAGCAGTGATATTTATTTTATTGTATTTTAGCAACAACAACAAAAAGTCTCATGCACTATACATACATATATATATATATATATATATATATATATATATATATATATATATATATATATATATATATATATATATATATATATATATATATATATATCATATTTACCTGTTATTAAACTGATGGTGAGAAGACAGCTCCTCATTTTGCTGGTGTGTCTGGTGCAATGTGGATAAACTATGTTTCACTGTTAAACTGGCCCCTCCCAGATTACATTCTGTTTTGACTTGACAAGCATGACCTTGTTCCTTATTTTTATTTCCATGGAATAAAATATTCTAAAAACACACTGTACTGAAAACACTTTGCATGTAACAGTAGAACATACATTTGAATATTCACTATTATAGAAAACACTTTGCATTCAGCTTCACAGTAAAGTGGACTTTGTGTGTGAAGGAGAGGGCTGCAGGTTTTTTTCTGCTGCACTGGTCAGGCTGTATTAGCCTGTTTCCTTTGGTTTGCTTTGGAGTGAGTGATACTCCAGTGGTCAAATCCATCTATCTCTCTTAGCTCTTGAAGTCAACAAAAAATGTAATGATTCTAATGATTTTATTACATCAATCAAATTAATGTTGTATTCTTTTAGATCTAACATTCTCTCAGACATAACATAAATATGAGTACCCTATCAGATTTGTTATTTTGATGGTTCCACGTTCAGAAATGCCCTCTCTTTCTTTGGGCCTTCTGTCTGTAAGCTGCTGCCCTAGCATTTAAACGACCGATCAGATTGTCCCTTTGCAGTTGATTGACAGGCAGACATCAACGCTGCTGCATGGGCTTAGTCCCTCCCCCAGGACAGCTATGTGCACAGCGCTGGGCCCCTGGTGCCCATGGGACCCATGGACTGGCCCTGACCCTGCCCTGTCATGACTGGACAGAATCCACCAGTTGGTGCCAGAGAGTTTGTTTGTCTGAGTGACAAGTGCAACCTGCTTCACTTTTGAAGGAGTTTGAAAGAAAAGGATAGAATGTGCTTTTATCTGGACTTTTTTGGGGATAAATAATTAGATTATTTTTCAAAGAGGAAAAGTTTATGTTTGTTAACTAAATTAGTTGTAATGAAATGTTTCAAAGAGCATCTAAATCAACCGGACTACAAGGATTTATTGACACATGGACCACAGAGCACAGAATGAATGAACTGCTGGATTTATGGATCTATAATTCTGTGGTTGGATTATACATCAGATTACACATGTACTGCACATATATGAAAGTACTTGTCTGGAAAAGACAGCAGAGGTGAGTGAGTTACTGGCGTTATCTTTCGGTCTTTGTGCACTAATTTGGATTATAGAGTAATGAGAAAACATGAAGTTAAAATGTGCCTGTTATGTCCCCTATATCCAACAAGGGACACAACGTGTATAAAACAATCCTTGAGGCAAGGTCGGTTTGGCAAATTTTTTATTTTACAGCCAAACATTCATTTAAGTGCACAAAAAACAAACAAAAGGTTGGTGGGAGGAGGCGTGGGCCAGTTGTGCCAAATCAACAAATAAAAAGGTATACCAAAACAGGCCCTAACTGAAAACTAGGCTACAAAAAGGAAAGAAATCAAAAGCCTAGCCTACCTGGTCTAAAAAAGAATTTGGAAAACTCAAAACAACAAGGGTGGCAACAACTGATAACTAATGTGTCTAACAACAAAAATCTACGTGGTGTGAATGTACAGGGATCCCCAAACTTACCTAACCAATCCTCCCAAACAAACAAACCTGGGCTAGCAGCCTTACACACGGAGAGAGAGAGAGAGAGAGAGAGAGAGAGAGAGAGAGAGAGGCAGCACACAGCTCCTTTTAAATGGCCCTCTCCACTCTGATTGGCAGCTCCAATCAGCTCCAGCTCAGGTCCCACCCACAGCACCTGAACACACAGGGCAGAGGAGAGAGCAGTACACAAACAAAACGAATGCTTGCATGTAACAGTGCCCATTATAGTTGTGTCCAGTTGTTGATGGTGATGTGTGTGTGCCTGTTTTGTTTTTGTTAATATATAAAGTTTAGCATACAACCTAGTATCATCATACAATTATGAAGTTCAAAAAGTTCTACACATGACAGTGGTACTATTATACTTACAAATGAATATTTGGCTATTCCCTCGCCTCTTTTGGCAACTCATTCCACAGGACATAAATAAAAACAGGATATAAATAACTAAAATCACCTGTTTATATGTTCACATGCTTTTTTTTTTTTTTTTTTTTTTTTTTTATATATATATATATATGTAATCTTGAGTTGCTCTGATTCTTAGCTCCACCTTACTCTTAAGCAATCTGAGAGCCTTTGGACCATCCCAATCCACTCTGGTTACCTGAAGTGATAGCTTCCATCTTTTCTTAATCTGTACTTATTTATCATAATAATCATCACCATCATAATAATCATAATTTAAAAAAAAAATCATATTATTAGATTCTGTGTTATTGTCAATTGTTTTTTAGTGGAGAGCACGTCTTATGAAATGTGCAATACACATAATTTTTAATTTTATGCATCTGTGTATTTATCCCACAGTGCAGCTTCTGTGTGTCTGCAGACCCTGTCTTTGGTGCATAACATATTACTAATAAAAATAAGTCTTATTATTTCAATATAATAAAGGTGCATGAGCAAGTTTGTGTTCAGTTCTTTGTTGGCTGTTTCAAAGTCATTAGCTATAAACACAAATTTGGAAATTAGGAATTTTGCTATAACCTGGCACAAACATATTATCGCTTTGTGTAGGTTAATGCTTTTATGTGCATTGTCCCTGATTAATGAACAAAATAGCATTCACAGAAACAACATAAAGCTTTACAAATAGGCAAAGGGGGGTCTCAGAAACATCGCAGGGGTCCCCCAAAGGTTTTTCACACAACAATCAAGAAAAAAAATTGTATTAGAATCAAACAGTTTTAAATCAACTTTACATAAGAAAAGGAAAATAACATTGTAACACAGATCAGAAAATGTGTAATTGCAATTCTCACTAACCATAGTATGAATAGATGGTAAATCATAGTGTGTTTACATGATTTGTAATTCTGAGAGCTGGTTTGATCTGTTCTAGTCTTGGTAGAGTCCTGGTCTAGTCTCGGTTTAGTCCCAGTTTTGATGTGGTCTATGTACATATGCTCATATCTGTGAGCTGTACAAACTGTTGGCACTGGTTCAGCCTGTGTCTGTACCACAGCCGGTCAAATGTTAACATAGATCCCAGGCTGAAGTTCATCGGGAGACTCATAAATATCATCTTCCTCTTCTCCCATTGTCTCCATTTTAGTGCCAGCATCTGCTCCTACAGAGACCACAAAATAAGGTGCATTATATAATTTTTTGGTTGGGGGTCCATCGCATGCTTGTTTCTATGGAGATGTCATTGCTCTGCCTGGAATGTTCCACAGTATGACATTAAACAACTCTTCCTTGCATTTATGAAATGACAAGTGTCATTGCTCAAAAATATCTAGAAAAACAGACATTCTGACTTTGAGCACAGTCGCCTCCACAGGTCTGACCTGTAACTTTGTCTGGTTTGGTCTCCATGAAGATAGAAAGGTTTAATAACATTCCAAATAGAGCAATAACATTTCCACAGAGAAAAGTATTTGACTGACACTGCACCAGAAAAGTTACACTCAAAAGTTGCACCTTTAAATAAAAGTCAACAGTATCACGTTTTACATGAAACAATCATGGAATCACGAGATAGTTTCATGATAAAACATGATCAAAAATATAGTGAAATTTTATAATAAGAAATTATCTTAAAATAACGTGACAGGCAAAAGGAGTAAATACGGCAACAACAAAGGATCTAGCCACCTTTGCATGTTTGTATGACGAGTTATAGACTCTGATGTCTAAATACTGATATCTAAATGTCAACATTTACATTTCCACATAAACCTAAATAAATGTGGAGCTAAACTTGTGTTGATGGGTGTAGCATGTGGGGCTGTTCTCCAGTGCTCTCCTCTTGTTTGGGTGTTATCCGGGCCTTTTCAGTCTCTCTCCCTCAGAGCTAGATTTCAGACTCCCCTTTGCTTTCCTCACCAGCCAGAACCACACACTTTGATAAAACTTCACAAAGACAAGTGGCTCTGAAGCTGTGTCCTCTCTCTCAGATTTCAGAGGGTGTGATTGACAGACAGATTAACCAGAGAGGCACATGGTGCATTTGTATCAAAAACAAACGGTGGTTTACACATACAAAAGGGGAAAAAAACAACATAAAGGACTGAGAAACAGTACAGATTTTTGCAGAATCAACAATGCACCAAACTATTACTTGTCTCAGGTAAAATAAATTATATACTTTGTTCTGAATGTTACAAGAATTTTAGAGAGGAAGGAGATGGTTTCCAGTGAGTCAGGAAAAAACAAGTATCAGGGCTTTGGGAAGGGAGAAGGGAGCCATTTATGAAAAGCATCTGCATGTACTCAGATCTTTCATAAAAAAGGTTATAGGACATCATGTATAGTACATCTTCAAAGGTGATTCTATACTACTAGTACACTACTATAGGTGGGAAAACTCATTACAACATTGCATTTATCTTGTCATGTGTTGCAGAAGCATGCACAAGTGGATTAGTCCTCTATTCTTTCCTTACTTCTTTGTTTTGTATCACATTATTTCATGATCATCTTATATCCCATCGTCTTAAATTATTTCACAAAATGATTTTCACATGAGCAGAAATCTGAACCTCTGAAGTGTATGTATGAAGTTGTAATACAAACCTTGCTCTCCTGTCTTGTTGCAGAGGTTGAACTCTGAAAAACAGACACAGTGATTATAGTTAAAGGTGCATTGTGTAACTTTTGTGGCGGAGGGTCCGTCACTTGCTTGTTTCTATGGATAAGTTATTGCTCTGCCAGAAATGTTCCAAAGTATGACGTTAAAGCTCTGCCTTACATTTATTCAATTACAGGTGGTTTTATAGCTCAAAAATGCCTCCACGAAGATAGAAAGCTTTAATTCCATACTGTGACAAAGTAATAACATCTCCACGAAGAAAAGCATTTGACAGACCCTCCACCAGAAATGTTACATGTTGCACCTTTAAAAGTGAGTCCCCACAACCCACTTACTTCGGACAAGAAAATATGCCACAAGCGCAAGAAGCACCACACCTACACAAACCAAAACAGCAATGATAACCACAGTTTTAGAGCTGATACCTGGAAAAAAAGAGACTTAGTTTAATCCCTATGTTCTGTCGAGTCCTTTTTACGACACTTTTTTTTTTACACTTATTTATTTATTTCATAGGGACAGTGTGTATTACTTAAATACACCAGAAATGTTACAGTGCACATTTAAAGTAACTTTACTTTAATACATTTCTAACAGGACTTAAGTTACCAGGAGAGCATTTAGATTAACATTGCACTGTGTAAGTTTTTTATTAGAGGGTCCACGACCCGCTTGTCTCCATGGGGATGAGATTGTTTTGTCTATTTTGCATTTATTCCATTACAGGTGTTTTTACTACTTAAAATACCTTTAATGGAGCCTCTGAGTTTAATGCTTTGCTGTGGAACATTCCAGGCAAAGCAATACCACCTCCATAATTATTTTATAATTTCAATATTTTATTTTTATTGTCTATATTCTCTTCAGCATTATACCACACTTCAAAACATGTTATTGTGACAGGTCGATACATAATTTCTAAATAAAATAGTTTGTACCTTGAAGGAATATTTTTTGTTGTGTGACCCTGAAACCTCGTCCGTCTGGTTCATAGACACACCAGTAGATCCCCTCGTCCTCCTCTCTCACGTTACTGATGGTGTACTCAGAATAGGGAGCTAAGACTGTCTCACACTCATATTTGGTCTCTTTACAGATTAAGTCTCTCTCATAGTAATTACAGACAATTCTGGTTTGCTCTGCTGTGACAGTGGTCTGAGTGATTCCTTGACGACAATAATGATGTCCTGTAGAAACAGGAGATAGAACATTAAGGAATTTCACTCTACCTAAAAAAAAAGCAATGACACGTTAAAGGTTCTATATTAAGCATTTGAATCTGGTTGAGGATTTAGCCATGATAGAATGTTATTACCTCCTCAAAAACATACCTGTATTTGTATTTTATTTCATTCACATTTTTGAGTAACTTTATGCATAGTTTGCCTGTATCTTTAAAACTAAAAATACTCTGTTTGTCATCTCACCTTGTGATGTCATGTAGTGATAGTTTAACAGCTGAGTGATAGTGATAGTTAACAGCTACTTTTTACCTTTTGACTAGAAGAGATTGGGAATTCCAGGGCTGAAATTATCCAAATGATGCAGTGAAGGTGTATGGAGTTTAAAAACAGAGTGGAGCACTTCCTGTATTACCACATGACATCATAAGGTGGAACAGAGTGATCGGTTTGAGACCATATCTTACCAGAGGTTACATCGAAGAACTTTGTTTCATCAAGGCTGCTGTAGTACGATCCAAAGTCCTCATTTTGAATCGGCCTCACAATCATCTTCAGATATCGCCCTGTGGTGTTGTGGTACAGGTAATAAACAGACATCACCTGCTCCCACTGATCCTCTGTGGTACTCCTTATGGTGTACGCTGGAGTAGATACTGTGTGCTCTGCATTAAAGTCTGTATATGGCCAGATGAACTCGACCCAGCCACCAGAGCAGCCCGGCACAAATACTTTTTCTGCAAAGACTGAAATGAATAACATTAAGTGGAGTTTCATTTTAAAATGTACCAGTATTTGTGAACCATCTCAATCCCAGGCCCTAATTTAAACCCTCACATTTAAACTCCACCCTTTAACCTTAACACACCCTAACACATTATACATTCTTGGCTCTTATTCCCTTTTGAACATGCTCTTGGTTATTTTGAGATGATATTTTCACATTACATTTGGATATATGTATATTTATAAAATATACATTTGGAAAATGCTTTATAAACTACATCTGTTTCCAAAGATGCTCCAGCTGCTGTCATACTATCCATCCCATCCATCCATTTTCGTCCGCTTATCCGGGGCCGGGTCGCGGGGGGAGCAGCCTAAGCAGGGACTCCCAGACTTCCTTCACCCCAGACACGTCCTCCAGCTCCTCCGGGGGGACCCCGAGGCGTTCCCAGGCCAGCCGAGAGACATAGTCCCTCCAGCGTGTCCTGGGTCTTCCCCGGGGCCTCCTCCCCGGCGGGACATGCCTGGAACACCTCCCGAGGGAGGCGCCCAGGAGGCATCCGGAACAGATGCCCGAGCCACCTCAACTGGCTCCTCTCGACGTGGAGGAGCAGCGGCTCTATCCGAGCTCCTCCCGTGTGTCATACTATTATTATAAAATAAATAAATATATATATATATATATATATATATATATATATATATATACACACACACACACACACACACACACACACATATATATATATATATATATATATATATATATATATATATATATATATATATATATATATAGTGTGATGGGAATAGTGTACAGAAAACATCTGTGCAGAGTACAGGCTGGAGACCCCCAGGATCAAGATGGGAAACGCCTCCAAAGGTTGTGGAGAACGACCGAGCCAAGATCCTTCTGGATACAGACAGACAGACAGGATGGTGATGGCGAACCAACCAGACATAGTGGTGGTGGATAAGAAACAGAGTAGAGTCGTGGTGGTGGACATCACAATAACAAGCGATGGTAATATCAGGAAAAATGAACATGAGAAACTAGAGAAATACCAGGGGCTCAAGGAAGAGCTGGAGAGAGCTTGGAAATCATCAGTGGTGCCTGTGATGATTGGAGCACTCGGGGCTGTAACCCCCAAACTGGAAGAGTGGCTACAACAGATACCGGAAAAAATAACGGACATCTTAGTCCAGAAAACTGCAGTACTGCAGCAAAGATACTGCGCAGAACTCTCAGGCTCCCAGGCCTCTGGTAGAGGACCCGAGTTAATTTTGCAAAACGGTTCTTCTTTAGAAAAACTGTTATTTTAAACAAAATTAATAAAATGTCCATAAATATATACCTTTGATTATTTTTTTCTGTCGAAACACTCTGTAGCCATAGCTCTGTGAGGTGCACCAGTAGACCCCCTGGTCCTCTGCCCTCACATCAGTGATGCTGTGCCCTTCATAAGGGACAGTGTAGAGTGCGTCACAGGTGTAGCTCACCTCTTTACAGACAGAGTCATATGGGTATTTACAGGAAATGGTGGTATGAGCTGAAATGAAGGTGATTTGTATGATGGTTTCATTGTAACAGTCTGTAGAAACAGAGGGTAACATATTACAGTGCAGTTATGTTGAAATAAGTTTTTAAAGCTCAAGTAGTAGTTTAAAAAGTGCAAAATATAACAATGATCCAAATGTGCAAAATATAACGGGTGTCATAGATTATAACTATAAAGCAGACACAAGCACAATAGATCTTCTTTAATAAACGCAGATATCATTGCATTACATTATATTCAATATTTAAATTCTTTTTATTATCAGTACCAGAAAAGCCATATTTTACCATTTCTCACGTAAAGATTGTACATCCTGGAATTGCACTCATAAAAGATGCAGTCAAACCATCCCTTTTCATTCTCTTCAACTGGTCTCACTGTCACCTTCACAGATCTGTCTGTGGTGTTGTGGTATATCGCGTATGTAGACGTCACATTGTCCCATTGATCCTTCTTGGTACTTGTTATTATTTGTCTGGGAGTATTTACTGTGATGTTATTCACTATATAGTTCTGTCCGTATGTCCAGGTGAATTCAACCCAGTCTCCAACGCACACAGACACAGACGAGTATGTGTAATATGCTGAGACATTAAAGGACCACAAAACTGCAGCAGAAAAAAATAAAAGCATATCATTATTATTATTATTATTATTATTATTATTAGTAGTAGTAGTAGTAGTAGTAGTAGTAGTAGTAGTAGTATTAGTAGTATTTTGTGGTACCAGTTACCCATTGTTTTCCATGTATTTGCTATGCAGATATACAGGTACAACAACAACAAAAAAACAACAAAAAAGATCATGAACAATATTTTTGCCTCTCATTTCAGTCAAACTCATAAAGACTCATGACACAAAGTAAAACATTTCAAGAGTTTATTTCTTGAAATTTTCCAAATAATGAAATCCCAAAATTCAGTGCTGTGAATAAGTTCAAGATTGAGAAGTGATGGTGTCACACCCTAACCAGCTTATTAGCTCAAAACACTTGCAAAGGTTTCCTGAGTCTTTAAATGGTCTCATTGCTAAAGAAATGTTTGTTTACAGCTCTGTAGAAAAAATGTAGAAAAGATGCACCAGCAAAAGGGATGACTGCAGCCTTGAGAGGATTGTCAAGTAAAATTCACTCAAGAATTTATAATATTCTAATTTTCTGAGAGACTGAATTTGGGGTTTTCATTTTCTGTAAGCCACAATCATCAGCATTTCAAGTTTAAAATCATTTAAAATATTTCTATCGTCTATATAATATTTGGGTCTGACTTTCTGAAATGAAAATAGACATTTTTCATGACATTGTAATTATTTTAGATGTGCCTGTGTGGTGCAGGCTGCTGTTGGTAAAGGTAAAAAATAAGTCTACTGTGTCCTGTCTGTATCTAATAATGGTTTTCATGTTTTAAGACAATAAAAATCAGGAAAGTCTAAATTACATTGTCTAAGTTGCTAGTTTTGTCCGTATTGGTAAGCTACTAGAAAATGAATAAAAAATTTACCTGTAATCAGTAAAATGGTGGGGATGAGAAGACGCCGCATGTTGCTTCAATGCTCATTCAACTGCAAACTCTTCACTGTCCCCACTCCCATATATTATATTTTGTTTTTTTTTTGTTTTTTTTTGTAAGTTGTTCTGTTCACAGTTATGAGGAAAAACTTTGCATACTGGATACATGTGAAATAGTAGGTTAATTTAGCTCAATATTTAAATAATATGAAAATGATGACACGTTACAAGAACAGCAATAGATAGAAATAATAAACATATGAATTAAATATATAAATTAACATAGTTGTTTAAATGCATGTAATACTATGGGATTTCTCTAAAACTTATATTTAAGATTTTATTAAAAATGATTTGTTGTTTTTTTGTGTTTGTTTTTTTTACAAATTTATTACAAGTTTTGCTTACAACATAGTATCATCATACAATAATGAAGTTCAAACATTTCTACACATGACAGTGATACAATTATAAATACTTACAAATTAATATTTGGCCATTCCCACGTCTTTTTTGGCAACTCATTCCACAGGACAGACTATATAAATACACTAAAATCTGCTGTTTATTTGTCCACATGCGGCACTGTGCATAACAATAGTCAGAAACACTTACTGTACTCAATAAAGCTGTAGCCTGATATTTTATTTTATCTGCACAGTGTTGTTATTTTTTTATGCTTAAGTTTGTTTTTTTACCATCTTGAGCCGTTCTGATTCTTAGCTTCACCTTACACTAAAGCCTTTGGACCATCCCAATCCACTCTATTTGTTTACCTGAAGTGATAGCTTCTATCTTTTCTTAATCTGTACTTATTTATCATCATCATCATCATCATCAACATCAATAAATAAATACAAACTTGGAAATTAGGAATTTTGCTATAACCTGACACAAACATATTATCTCTTTGTGTAGGACACAACACAAAGCTTTACAAATAGGCAATGGGGTGGGGTGGGGGGGGGTTGGGGTTGGGGTGGGAGACGACATTGCAGGGGTCCCCTAAAGGTTTTTCACACAACAATCAAGAAAAAATTGTATTAGAATCAAACAGAGTTTTAAATCCACTTTACATAAGAAAAGGAAAATAACATTGTAACAGATCAGAGAATCACTGACCATAGTATGAATAAATGTTAAATCATAGTGTGTTTACACTTATCATGATTTGTACCTCTGAGAGCTGGTTTGATCTGTTCTAGTCTTGGTTGAGTCCTGGTCTAGTATCAGTTTAGTCCCAGTTTTGATGTGGTCTATGTACATATGAACACAGCACTAAAAATAAGTGCTCATAATAATGTGCTCATATCTGTGAGCTGTACAAACTGTTGGAGCTGGTTCGGTCTGTCTCTGTACCAACTGTCAAATGTTAACATAGACCCCAGGCTCATTGGGAGACTCATAAATATCATCTTCCTCTTCTCTCATCGTCTCCATGCTAGTGCTGCCAGCATCTGCTCCTACAGAGACCACAAAATAAGGTGCACTATAAAACGTTTTGGTTGGGGGTCCATCACATGCTCGTTTGTACTGAGATGTCATTGCTCTGCCTGGAATGTTCCACAGTATAACATTATATAACTCTTCCTTACATTTATGAAATGACAGGTTTTATTGCTCAAAAATATCAAGAAAAACAGGCATTCTGACTGTGAGCACAGTTTCCTCTCCACAGATCGGATCTGCAGTTTTGTCTGGTTTGGTCTCCATGAAGATAGAAAGGTTTAATACCAAACTGTGAAACATTCCAGAAAAAGCAATAACATTTCCATGGAGAAAAGCATTTGACTGACACTCCGCCAGAAAATTTACCTTTAAAAGGTGCACATTTAAATAAAAATCAGCAGTGTCACGTTTTTAAATGAAGCTATCATAAAACATATGATTTATCATGATAAAACATGACGAATACTATTGTGAAATTATCTTAAAATAACATGGTAGGCAAAGTAGTAAATATGGCAACAACAGAGAATATAGGCACTGATGTCTAAATACTGATGTCTAAATGTCAGTGTGTTGACATTTCCACATAAACCTAAGTAAATGTGGAGTGAAACTTGTTTTGTTGTGTGGCATGTGTTGTACAAGCACACACAAGTGGATTAGCCCTCTATTCTTTCCTTACTTCTTTTTTGGATCACGTTATTTCATGATCATCTTATATCCCATGGTCTTAAATTATTTCACAAAATTATTTTCTCATGAGCAGAAACCTGAACCTCTGAAGTGTATGTGTAAAGTTTTAATACAAACCTTGCTCTCCTGTCTTGTTGCAGAGGTTGAATTCTGAAAAACAGACACAGTGATTATAGTTAAAGGTACATTGTGTAACTTTTGTGTTGGAGGGTCCGTCACTTTCTTGTTTCTAGGTATATGTCATTGCTCTGCCAAGAATATTTCACAGTAAGACATTAAACAGCTCTACGTTACATTTATTTCTACAATTATAATTACAGGTGGTTTTATAGCTCAAAAATACCTCCATGACAAAGCAATAACATGTCCACGAAAAAAAGCATTTGACGGACCCTCCATTATAAATGTTACATGTTGAACCTTTAAAAGTGAGTCCCCACAACCCACTTACTTCGGACAAGAAAATATGTCACAAGCGCAAGAAGCACCACACCTACACAAACCAAAACAGCAATGATAACCACAGTTTTACAGCTGCTATCTGAAAAAAATAAAAAGACTTGGTTTAATCCCTATGTTCTGTTGGGTCCTTTTTGTGACACTTTTTTACACTTATTTATTTATTTATTTAATAAGGGACAGTGTGTATTACTTAAAGGGACAGTTTGGAATTGTGGACATAGGACCTCATTTCCTAGTGAACCAGAGTGTTGGAGACGTGTAGAGACACTTTTTAAAATATTCCATCCAATCTTTGTATTTCCAGAGGTCACTGGTGCTAGACTACTGCATGTCAATGGCCATAGTTATCCTGCCACTAAAAACAGTCTTACCCACTCCACAAAACACCCGAAGCAAATCTATTATTACACCAGACTGTCGATGTGAATGTCTGTGTTGATAGAATAATTTTAGAAATAAAATTAACCTTGCATTGCATGAATCTTCGCATGCTGAGGGATTATTTTCTCATATATTAGGATGACCAAACGTCCGTTTTTCCCCAGACATGTCCGTATTTTGGGTCCTGTCCGGGGCGTATGGGTTTTTTGTATAAAGTGATGCAAATGTCCGGGTTTTCAGTATCGTTCATTAAACTGAGCGTCTCTCGTAGCGTCTGTGACTCAGAAGGAGCGAGACACAAACAGTCGGTCAGTCTGCAACATACCGAAGCACAAAAGCTCATTTAACAATGACTTGTACAAGAAATTCTCCGTTTTCCGTCCCGATCGGGACAAGTGGGAGGCCATGTGCACGGGTTGTGAGTGAGAGTACAGTGTCCCTCGTTTATCGCGGGGGTTACGTTCTAAAAATAACACGCGATAGTTGAAATCCACGAAGAATCAACTTTATATTTTACAATTATTCTATCTGTTTTAAGGCTGTAAAACCCCTCAGCACAAACTTTATGCACTTTTCTCAGATAGGACAGGTGCAACACTTTTTACTTCCTTCTTTAAACTTATTGCTGCTGTGTGTGTGTGCTTGTGTTATTTTCCTCCTTCTTTATGTAACGAACTGAAAATTCATTTATTCTGTAACGGAGCCGACAGCGCAGAGTTATGCACGGGGCAGTTTTTGGAGACCTGCAGTACAACACCGCACCCGCCAGGACAGGACCGCACCTGCCCGTTAACGCGAGATTATATCAAACTTTTGCGCTGCCTACGCCACAGACTGAACCAAAACTAAACCAGGACTAACCCAGGACTGATTCCAGAACTGAAGAGGAGGACTAATCCACGACTGAACTAGGACTAAAACAGGACTAAACCAGAACTGAAACAGGACTCACTGTCGGAACGGGCTTGGAGGTGACCACAGGAGAAAGGACCGGCTCAGCTCCGCACCTCACGGAGGTAAACGCGGCAATTGCCCGATCGCGCTTTGTGGAAAAACTGTTCGGCGTTCTCTCTCTTAAGTCCAAGATTAGTCCTGGTTTAGACCTGGTTTAGTCCTGACTCACCCGTGTGTAATTACTACCCACCTGTGATACCCGCCTGTAAAACCCGCCCCTCCTTCCCCAAGGTGTCCGTGTTTTTACAAACGGAAATATGGTCACCCTATCATATATCAGTCTGCCACTGCCAAGCTCTCTATCAGGAAGTACAACTTGCTACATAAATCCTTCAAATGCAAGGTTGGTTACATTCACAGGACAAAATCTAATGGCTTTAGAATGATCTTGAACAAGTATAAGAGTACATAGACTAGTATACATCTATGGACCACTGGACCACTGAAGTATTACACAGGTATAAGACTATACATGGTAAAAGAAAGAACTATTATTTAATGTTGAAATAAGTTTTTACTATGATCATTGTGGTATCAGAGTCAGTATTGAGTATTGAGTCTATTTCAGTATTGTGACAACACAAAAATTACAAAAGTTGACTAGATGACTACTAAGTTACCTTGAGCCAGTGATCGATTTTTGACTGTGAAAAGATTAAGTGACAATAGTGAACATACAAATAGTGTAATAAACATTGTAACTATAAAAATACATTATAATACATAGGCCTGTCACAATAATTACTATATAGACTTATCAGAATAGTTATTTTGGAGGATGGATATTTATCATGGGTACTTTTTCTTTGTCCCCTCCATGAACCGTCACCTTATCGCGGTGGAGGGGTTTGAGTGCCCAAATGATCCCGGGAGCTATGTTGTCGGAGGCTTTATGCCCCTGGTAGGGTCACCCAAGGCAAACAGGTCCTGGGGGACTGGTCAGACGAAGAACGGTTCAGAAGCCCTTTATGATGATGTTCACACGGAGGCCAGTTACATCACCTGGATTGGCGTTACCGGGGCCCCACCTTGGAGCGTCTGGTGGCCGGGCCTTTCCCCACGGGCCCCGGCTGGGCACAGCCAGAACAAGCGACATGAGACCGCCTTTCCATGGTCCCACCACCTGAGGGAGGAGCCATATGGCGCCGGTGCAGAGAGATCTGTGCGGCAGTCGAAGGTGGGGGCCTCGACGACTGGATCTCTGGACATAGAGACGAGCTCTGGGGACATGGAATGTCACCTCGCGGGGGGGGGGGGGACTACATAGACCATGATCCTTGTGTTGTCAGTGCAGACTACATGAAGAAATAACTGTTATTAAGCACTTCTACATTTAAATTGTTTGTATTACACAGTATCATAGGCTTTTCCAAGGCTTTTAAAGGGAAAAAGTAGCATATTATTCATAAGTTTACAAGCTCTGCAAAATATTACAGTAAATATTGAACCGTGAGATGCATATCTTGAAAATATCTTATCGAGGGATTTTGATATCGTTACATCCATATTTCTGAGACACTCCTGGTTTAGGGTTATTGCATTGGTGCAATAATTAACAATTAATACATTTATAATTTCTATAATATATTTTATTGTCTATATTTTCTTCAGCATTATATCACACTTCAAAACATGTTACTGTGACAGGCCTATACATAATTTCTAAATAAAATAGTTTGTACCTTGAAGGAATATTTTTTGTTCTGTGACCCTGAAACCTCGTCCCTCTGGTTTATAGACACACCAGTAGATCCCCTCATCCTCCTCTCTCACGTTACTGATGTTGTACTCAGAATAGACAGAGATGGTCTCACACTCATATTTGGTCTCTTTACAGAGTCTCTCAGGGTAACTGCAGACAATTCTGGTTTGCTCTGCTGTGAAGGTGGTCTGAGTGATTCCTTGATGACAATAAGAATGATCTGTAGAAACAGGAGATAAAAGCTTAAGGATTTTCACTCTACCTAAGGTGGAACAGAGTGATTGCTTTGAGATAATATCTTACCAGAGGTTACACTGAATAACTTTGTTTCATCAAGGCTGCTGTAGTACCACCCAAAGTTCTCCTTTTGAATCGGCCTCACAATCATCTTCAGATATCGCCCTGTGGTGTCGTTGTACAGGTAATAAACAGACATCACCTGCTCCCACTGATCCTCTGTGGTACTCCTTATGGTGTACGCTGGAGTAGATACTGTGTGCTCTGCATTAAAGTCTGTATATGGCCAGATGAACTCGACCCAGCCACCAGAGCAGCCCGGCACAAATACTTTTTCTGCAAAGACTGAAATGAATAACATTAAGTGGAGTTTCATTTTAAAATGTACCAGTATTTGTGAACCATCTCAATCCGAGACCCTAATTTAAACCCCAAAGTTTAAACTGCAGCTTTTAACATTTTCAATAACACATTATACATTCTTGGCTCTTATTCCCTGTTGAACATGCTCTTGGTTATTTTGAGATGATATTTTCACATTTAAAATATACATTTGGAAAACACGTTTTACTTATACACCTGTCGCCAATGAAGCTCCAGCTGCTGGCATACTATTACTATTCATAAAAATTATAGTAAAAAGTACATTTTGCATAATGTTATTCTTTAGCAAAATTATTATTTTAAGCAAAATAATACAATGTCCATAATATATACCTTTAAGTATTGTTTTCTGTCGAAACACTCTGTAGCCATAGCTCTGTGATTCATTGGTGCACCAGTAGACCCCCTGGTCCTCTGCCCTCACATCAGTGATGCTGTGCCCTTCATAAGGGACAGTGTAGAGTGCATCACAGGTGTAGGTCTCCTCTTTACAGACAGAGTCATATGGGTCATTACAGGAAATGGTGGTATGAGCTGAAATGAAGGCGATTTGTGTGATGGTTTTATTAGAACAGTCTGTAGAAACAGAGGGTAACATATTACAGTACAGTTATGTTGAAAGAAGCTTTAAAAGCTCTAGTAGCAATTAAAAATGTGCAAAATATAACGGGTGTCATAGATTCTAACTATAAAGCAGACACAAGCACAATAGATCTTCTTTAACAAACGCAGATATCATTGCATTACATTATATTCAATATTTAAATTCTTTTTATCATCAGTACAATTATCAGAAAGCCATATTTTACCATTTCTCACGTAAAGATTGTACATCCTGGAATTGCACTTATAAAAGATGCAGTCAAACCATCCTGTATCATTCTCTTCAACTGGTCTCACTGTCACCTTCACAGATCTGTCTGTGGTGTTGTGGTATATCGCGTATGTAGACGTCACATTGTCCCATTGATCCTTCTTGGTACTTGTTATTATTTGTCTGGGAGTATTTACTGTGATGTTATTCACTGTATAGTTCTGTCCATATGTCCCGTATGTCCAGGTGAATTCAACCCAGTCTCCAACGCACACAGACACAGATACAGAGACATTAAAGGACCACAAAACTGCAGCAGAAAAAAATAAAAGCATATTATTATTATTATTATTATTATTATTATTAATAGTAGTAGTAGTAGTAGTAGTAGTAGTAGTAGTAGTATTAGTAGTATTTTGTGGTACCAGTTACCCATTGTTTTCCATGTATTTGCTATGCAGATATACAGGTACAACAACAACAAAAAAAACAACAAAGATCATGAACAATATTTTTGCCTCTCATTTCAGTCAAACTCATATATTATAAAGACTCATGACACAAAGTAAAACATTTCAAGAGTTTATTTCTTGAAATTTTCCAAATAATGAAATCCCAAAATTCAGTGCTGTGAATAAGTTCAAGATTGAGAAGTGATGGTGTCACACCCTAACCAGCTTATTAGCTCAAAACACTTGCAAAGGTTTCCTGAGTCTTTAAATGGTCTCATTGCTAAAGAAATGTTTGTTTTCAGCTCTGTAGAAAAAATGTAGAAAAGATGCACCAGCAAAAGGGATGACTGCAGCCTTGAGAGGATTGTCAAGTAAAATTCACTCAAGAATTTATAATATTCAAATTTTCTGAGAGACTGAATTTTTGGTTTTCATTTTCTGTAAGCCACAATCATCAACATTTCAAGAAATAAACTTTTAAAATATTTTATATAATATCTGGGTTTGACTTTCTGAAGTGAGTGACAAAAAATATAGACATTTTTCATGACACTTGAATTATTTTAGAGGTACCTGTATGGTGTCAGCTGCTGCTGAGGTAAAAAAAAGTAACTCTGCTGTGTCCTGTCTGTATCTAATTATACAACATATATACAACATATGTCCGATAATCAGGAAGTGCACTGTTAACATACAACTTAAGTTAGCTATGACAGCAAAACTCTGCTCTGGCATCTGAAAGTTGTGAAAAACGCTTATAAACTCATTGCACCAAACAATTAGAATGCTCAGAATGCATAAGGTAAGTGAGAAATAACTGGACCAATGCAAAAATTTAAAACAACTAGTTCTGGTTTTCATGTTTTTTAAGACAATAAAAATGAGGAAAGTCTAAATTACATTGGGGTCCGGTCAAGCGGTAACGGAGGGAAACGGGGCAGATTTTTTACATTCAAATAGCTCTTATTCAGAAACTAGAGGGACTATTGAAATAAGTAAGGTATCAGAATGTAGGAAAGAATTAACACTCCAACAGGGTAAAGTTAACCCTGCGATATTCTTTCAAGTTTTTGACAAAAAATTTAAAAACTCATGTAACGTAACGGTGGGAATGAAATATGCAGCACTTTTTGGGCAATAAATCCAAACAGTGATAACTACCAGTTCTCACTCACATATCCTTAACAAACTGGTTTGAATATTTGCTTCATATAGTTTTCTACCATATGGTACAAGATTAGGTTGAAAAACCTCTTACTTTTTGAGTAATGAGATTTTTTATTAAGAAAGGTCATGGTAACGGAGGGAAAAGTAACGGAGGGAAAATTGTGCAAGCAAGTAGAAGGTGCATGATTTTGCAAAATTTGTCAGCTTTTTTCTTCCGAATACGTTAATATTACTTCAGAATGAAAGGAAACTATTTCTATAAAATGTCAGTCCTTCCAAGCAAATTTGTATCATTTTAAATACTTTTTTTTTTTTTTAATCACGTACCTTCATCAACAGTTCAAAGATCGAATCACAAGATATGATGAAATACATCAAATTATTTATATGATTTGCAGGTTTTTGAAATTTGGGAAATAATTTTTGTTCCATGTTTCATACATGGTCTTTTTAAAACGTATGTAACTTTCGAACCAAAAATGGTACAGAAAAAAGGTAAACAGTTTCATAAACTAGAGTACATATGCTATCTGTTGAACACATTTTTATATCAAATGCATTAACTTGAAATTTTGGCCTTGCTGTTTACTTCTGCTTGACCGGGCCCATTGTCTAAGTTGCTAGTTTTGTCAGTATTAATAAGCTACTAGAAAATGAATCAAAAATTGTACCTGTAATTAGTAAAATGGTGGGGATGAGAAGATGCCGCATGTTGCTTCAGTGTTCATTCATTTCAGCTGTAAACTCTTCACTGTCCTCACTCCCATTATATTCTGATTTGCTTTTTTTTGTATATATATATAACAGCACAGTTATTTCGACAGTTATGAGAAAAACTTTGCATAATTGATACACGCGGAATAGTAGGTTAGTTGAGCGCAATATTTAAATTATATGAAAATGATGCAGAGACATTACAAGAACAGCAATAGATAGAAATATTAACATATTAATTAAATATATAAATTAACATAGTTGTTTAAATGCATGTAATATGGGATTTCTCTAAAAATTAGTTAACTTATATTTAAGATTTTATTACAAATACTATTTTTCTAGTTTTGTCATTTTGGTGAAGTTTATGTATTTTTCTTTTGGACACGGGCAGCAGGTAAGTCATACATGGACAGTGATGGGAAGAATAGCGAAAATGTATTTAGTTACAGAACAATGAATAACAGCTTTAAATGTATTTTTAAGATATTCTGTTGGAGGATTCAGTCAGATTAAGTACTTAGATCTTCGATACTTAGATATTTACAGAGCATATTATAATAGTATAAAAACAGCTTGATTTTTGTTGTTTGTTATACATTAATTTATGTCCAATCACCGAAGAAACAGTTACATGATGAAGTATGGCCATGTATTCCTTTGATTTGAGAAAGTAACTGTATTCTAAAAGTATTCTAAATTACACAATGGTTATGATGTTGACAAATAAAATTATAGAGATTTTCTGTTCTACTGGTACTTCTTGTATTTTGCAGAGAAACTCGGAGTAGAGCTGTTGCTCCTCCACGTGGAGATGAACAGCTGAAGTGGCTTGGGCATCTGTTCCCGATGCCTCCTGGACACCTTCCTCGGGAGGTGCTCTGGGCATGTTCCACTGACCAAAGACCAAAGCTGAGACCAAACCTATGACCTTGTTGAAAACACATTTAATCCTAACATTGTAGTGCTGCAGTTGGTGTAGGACTTCAGGTAACTGTGTGTGGAGGAGACCCACTTTAGAGGGTGGTCTTATTCCTGAATATTTATTAGAATGACACTTTTTGTAAGTAGGTGTTTTCGGTCGTGGAAATGTTTTTTCTTTGTTAATCTTTTCACCCAGCTTCAGGGTGGAGCCTCACCACTGCAGCAGCGTCTCAGTCTGCCTCATATCCAATATTAACCCTATTTTATTCCACCTGTAATGGCTGGACCCACACACTGACTGGTTTGCTTTGCTATTGCAGCTTACCTGTACACTCTACTAATGTTACAGTATGTTGTGTTATGACTGTAAGATAACCATTATACCCTGGGGACATTTCGCAAAAATACACAATTCATTACACTCATACGCAAATGCAAAAATGTTTTTAATAACATGCAAATAAATAAAAAAAATACACAGAGACTGCTTGTTGTTTTCAGGTGATATACAGTCATGAAGAAATACTAAAAATTATTATTATACATTTACAATATTTACAAATACTAGAAACAATAATATAATGGCATGAATAAAAACCTGTCAGAGCACTAGAGCCCTACAGAAACCAAATTATGTGTTTGAGTCTATTCCACACTAGCAGGTTTGAATTAATTACTTAGATTCCCAAAGCTTTTACAGAGAAAAGTTGGTATTTAAAGGTCATATATTATGCAAAAATTACTCTTGTGAGCTTTAAGTGTTGTTATAATGTTGTTACTTAATCAAAAACAAACCTTGAGTTGTGTTTTGTTTCGTTCATGTTTGAGTAACACTTTTATTATTAGTCTGTCTGCATCTCCAAAGCTCAAAATGCTCCGGTCCACCTTGTGATGAAGCAGTAGTTTTTCATTTCACAGCTAACATTTACCTTCAGTTCAGTTCAGTAGAGATGGGCAGTTCTAGGTCTGACATTATCCAAGCGATTAGTGAAGGTGTGTGAAGTTTAAAAACACACTGGAGCACTTCCTGTATTGCCATATGATATTACAAGGTGGACCAGACTACAGTGTTTTCTGTTTGAGAAAAGCACTAAATATGCAGGGATAAACATATGTGCTTGAAACAAAACACAACTCCAGGTTTCTTTTTGATGACGAGACGTTATAACGGATCAAAAATAGTGTAATAATAATCGCAACTGAACCTTGGTTGCCAGTGCCTAAACCTGAATTTAGAAGTATTTTTTATACTCTCAGTGTTGACTCTTCTCTGTATAAACTTTTTGTTCAATTTATCTTTTTAATCTAAGTTTTATTTTACTTTATTTAATCCAGGTGACCTGATTTTTACTGTTAAATAAGTCCCTCTCACATAATATTACTGTCACAAGTTCATCCTAGCCAACAGTTTTTTCAGTTAGTCACATCTGAACAGGACCATGAATGCTCTTATTAATTATAGGCTCCAGAAAATGTGCTGTTTAAATCCAGCTTGTATCTTTTCAGATCATCTAAAAAACCCATCGGACTGTTCTAGCTAATGTCAAAGTTGCCAGTTTTCAGTGACCCAACCCATACAAGATCTGACTTTTAACATGTTTGCCTTTTTATCTGGGGGACGTTTATTAAATTTAAAATAAAAATCTTACATACAGTTCCATCAATATCAGCATTACTCATAGAGGACATTGTCTTCAAATGCTGCATCAGTACTGTCCTCAGTGCTGTCAGGCCCAGGCTTCACATTATCAAGTGTAGCAGTGGCATAGACGGTTTGAACTGCAGTTTCTGAACTGAGCTGCTGGGGGCGCTCCTGTATCTCATCATAGCAGTGCTCCTTCAAAACACATCCATATTAACAAGTTATAGACAAAATAAAATACAGTCATTGCTAATTTTATTCAGCTACAAAATGTCTAATCTAAAAGGTGCTCTATATATGCTTTTCTGGTGGCACAGAGTGAGGCACAGACTCTTCCTGTGCATGATTTCATTCTGCTTTGTTTCATTGTTCTTTGGTAATTCCCATGTTGCCCAAAACGTTTGAGAAGTTCCTCCAGCGCATACTGCTTTGTCAGGGTGCTGTTAACAACTAAACACTTCCTGTGGCCCTTTCAAAATAAAATCATCTGCATTGATGAACTGCAGAATGGACCTAATTGTGAAGGCTTTAAAATGACAAAGTGCTAACTGCACAAAAACACAAAAAGCTGTCCAAAGCCCATTATTACTGGTAAAAAAAAAAATAATAATAATAACTAAAATGCAGCAGACTGTATGAATTTATTTGTTTTGTTTTGTTTTTTGGGGGGTATGACATATTTGGGTGATTTGTTTAGACCATTTTAGTTTTTAAACAACCACACTGAAAAAGAGAGCAGGCAAACTGTCAATTGGCCACTGCTTTGCAAACTCTCCTGGTAGACTTCAGAGCCCCCTCCACCCCGGGAGTCACATTTTATATAATCATACTAACCTCTAGGAGAGCTGGCGTTGGTTTTGCAAAAAAGCACCATTCTGAAAGGGGAAATGCCAATAATTAAATTATACAGGCAAAATACTTTGAGAATGTAAGATCATGACTGTGTAATACATACTTTTGTAGAAGCAGAAGGCGATGGCGAGCGATAAAATGATTACACAAACCACTGCAAGTACAGCTATAATTATCGAAGCATTAACTGTAAAGATATTAAAAAATAAAGTTTGTCAATTTCCGTATCAACTTAAAGATGCTTTATGTAACATCTCTTGTCGGGGTTCAGCCATCTGCTTGTCCACATGAAGATGTTATTGCTTTACCTCGAATGTTCCACCATATAACATTCTCACCCTGGGCTCATGCAAGATTTAGACTGACCTCAGCGAGGTGTGAGTACAGGTGAGGCGTGGATTGCAGAAAGAATCTGCAAGGAGTCTTTTTTTTCCTGGACACCACAGAGGTCTGGAGCAATTTTCAGATCATTAGATGTTTGTTATCATGTGAACCCATGCGACACTTTCCAGTCAGTATAAATCTCAAGAGCTTAGACCACAGAGGAGCTCAAACCACAGAGGAGCTCAAACCACAGAGGAGCTCAAACCACAGAGGAGCTCAAACCACAGAGGAGAGGAGCTCAGACAAACTCCGCACAGTCCGATGCTGAAGACAGAGCTGTTGCAGTGCTCCTGTTAATTCTGTCAAGAGTTGTCGGACACCGAATCCCTCTGTGAGCACTTTTCCCTTTATAAATGAATATCTATCACATGAACACGTGCTCATGCACTTAGTAACTCAGCTAGTCCAGGAAGATTTTAGAACACCATAGTCTGTCCCTGTTATTCTTTCATTCATATAGATATTAGCATTAGCCCTCAAAGACCACTAATTATGAATTATGAAGAGGGTGTCCTAGGGCTGGGTGACATGGGAAAAATGTTGATTTTGATTCGATCTTCTTCCGTCTTATTGAAAACACAGACAGACATAAAAAGCAGTCTGTCAGGATCACTACAGTTTTTTGTTTTTGTTTTGTATTGATAGCACCAATAATTCTGGAGAAATTCACATTTAAAGTTTGGAATGAGTTTGTACAGTATATTAAGCCTAAATCCATATGCTTGTTACTGTTAGCGACAGAAACATGTGCACGCAACTGCTCTCAAGAGTAAAGCGTACGATGTCCATGCACTGAATCAGGACTTATATTTGACTCATAAACAATGAGAAGTTTTGCTTTCCATAACTTGGATCACAATGATAAGAAGCACCAGAGGAGAGAAAGAGGAGATGGCACCGCACACACAGAGGCTGATGGAGAGAGACACTGGACCTTTAATGAAATTGTGCAGATTTAAGCCAAAATTTGTGAAACACGAGGCCTCTTGAGGAAACAAAGAGACTCAATGTGGCTCAGACTGCTATTTCCTAAACAGGACAGCGTCAAATCCTCATCAGCACCATGCACTCTTACTGCTCTACGACTGGCTGTAGACCTGTCGATTAAAGTGCAAATGCTTTATCATCCAGATTGACCATAGTTGAGATCTTACCACTTTTGGCACCAGTGTCGACTGGTACCAACACATCAACCATTTTTAGGTGAGGTCAAAGCCATGTTAAAAATCTTTGTTGGTATTTAAACCGTTTGCCGTTGAGTTGAGTTGAGAGTTCTGAACTTGTGTGTTTCTGGTGAGCATCTAGTGAGCACTAATCATTTTCTTTCTCTCTCTCAGTTTTTGTCAGTCTCTTCTGTCTCTCGTGATCATTATACTATTTCGCTTTTTTTGTATTTTGCTTAATAATGCACTATGTAACTTTCCTGGAGGAGTGTTTGCCATGGACTTGTCTGACAAACATGTGAAAAAGCCAACTACAGGTGCTAACCACACAGTTGAATAAATGACATATAGACATTCCAGGCAAAGCAATAACATTTCCAAGGAGTCAAGCAAATGGCAGACGTGCCCCTAGAAATACTACACAGTGCACCTTTAAACTCCTGGTGAACCAAAAACCAAAAAAAAAAACTTTATTTCTGCTTAATATAAGTACCCGTTACCATCTTTTTTCAGTCAAAATAAGTTCATTAATACTTGCGTTTAAAGTAGGCCATTAATAATTATTCAAAACATTTAATTATTTCTGAGTGAAAATTCCCCAGTTCAAACTTCTGTACTTTGTTTTGAAAAAAATTGAAATGTGTTTCAAAAGTCAAAATGTCTTAATGTTGTAGTTTCATTAAGTTACTTGTCAACACACATTAGGATTTAATTAAGATGACCATTATTTAGGTTGGATGCTAGAATCTGGAAATTGTTAGAATGTGATATGAGGTATATTTTGGGGGTTTTGACAGAATTTCAAAATAATAATGCAACTTAAGATATTTAAGATTGCAGCAAAATAAAGGCCTGATTTAAATCAAGCTCAACTCACCTGTACTGTGTTGTGACTGTGTAGTATTCGATTGAGGTAGTGCTGTAGATGGAAGATGAAAAAAAGAAAAATAAATATTACGTTTCATTGGCCAGAGTGAAGAGATCAATTCCAAGCTTTTTTTTTTTTTTTTTTTTTTTTTTTTTTTGGATATTGCTGGGAGCAGGTGTTTAAAAATGTTCACCAAAATAACTGAGATGTTGCTCATCCTACGTGTATCACCAATTAATAAAATAAAATTGGAGAACAAAAAAAGTACAGAGCAGTGGGAGTATGGCAGTGGTGATGTAAACAGAAAACAGAAGTAGAAAATAATAATAATAATAATAATAATACTCGATCACAAATCACTTCAAATACAACTTCAAGAGATTAAATGAGAAGATGAAACAACTATGACATAATACGTCTGTTTTAATGCAATCTTAACTCACCTGTACTGTGTGGGGACTGTGTGGGAATAATAGGTAATACTGTGGAAGATGTAAAAAATGTATAATTTAGAAACATTTGTATTCAAAAAATTTGGTCACTGGTCAGTATCAGGAGATCGATTCCAGGATCAGATATTTGTTTTGATTGTTTAAAATGTGATAAACAGAACTAGATCATTTTAAACAGTTTGCAGTAAGTATAAGATATGTAAGAAGTGAAGTAACTCCTCACTATGCATTTGCGCATCCTAATTATTCACAGTCATGATTTTGTATGAGTGCTTTTCACAACTTTCAGAGGCCAGAGCAGAGCTTTACCATCACACTTTTTGGTTCAGATTGCACACAGTGGACTTACTTGACCTCAAGAGCAGCTCATACAAAATATATCTGTACTGGGGCAGGAGAAATGTTGGATCAAATAAAATACAACACATCAGGTACAGGCCCTTTGAGCTGTTTCTGATCAGTATTGTGCTTTACAATGAACAGAATGTCAAATGATGATCTGTGTGTAAAAAATGAGTTAAATGCAGCTTGAACTCTTACCAAGGAGTTGTATTTTCTCTCGTGACACTCTGTAATCTGAGTTTGGTGATTGACAGCCGCACAAATAGTCCCCTTGATCCTGTTCTGACACATGACTGATGGTGTAATTACGTCCTAAGCTCTTTCTGATACAGGTGGATGTGTCATTTTTGCAGATAAAGTTCACTTCAGACTCAGTACAGGTGATAGTACAGTTGATGGTATGATTTGCCCCTCTGTTAGCAGTTAGGTTGGAGAGTTTGAGGCATTGACCACCTAAAAAAACAAACAAACAAACAAACAAAAGCAATAATAATAATGTCAAGACGGCCTACAACGGCCTTACGAGAATTCACTACAACAAGAGCCTTTAAACTGTTGTCTAATAGTTATGATTAGAATAACAAATAACAGCATGTTTATTTTGCTTAATGAAAATGTCAGAAAAGTATCTTCCATGTGCATAAATTGTCTCTAATTTTCCAAGTTACGTTTTAGAACTCACTGCTACTTCTTGTATTCTTGATGTACTTTTCTCAAACTTTTTCCACAAACAGCAACTTAGCTGATGTAAAACTATGACAAAAATTTACCACAGGTACTATCCCACCAAACCAAGTTAGATTTAGAAAAAACTGTCATATGCACTGGTGGTCAATCATTTTAAGATACATCTTACCGCTTTGCAGGTTTATTGTTGTTTCTTTAGTCAACCGGCACGTGTAGTCGCCAAAGTCGTTTTGGGTGAGTTGTTGGACAGACAGTCTCAAGTATTTGCCAGTTGTATTGTGGTACCAGTACAGTGATGTTTCTGTGTCCAGTGTCCACTTACTTATTTCTTCGGAGTCTTGTCTGTTTAATGTACCTCTTTCAGTAGAAACTTCTGGTAGTTCACCATTGTTACGTATGTTACATGTGAATTCAAACCAGCCTCCAACACATCCACTGACTGACAGAGGTGCAGCCTTACATCCTTTACCACATCCATTGACCGGTAGATGTGCAGCCTCACATCCTGCAAGACAAAAACTACTAAAATGTCCACTAAATTATATGATTTTGAATAGAATATATCATGAGTATTGATAGAAACATTTAGTATATTGCAAAAAGAACTTCTATAGGCTTCATTCATTAGCTCTAATGCTTTTCCATGGAGGAGTTGACTATGAGACTATGACTATGAAAACTACGAAAAACCTCTCACAAATCACAGATACGAACAATCAAAAATCAAATAATATAGATTTTTAAACCCTTACTTGTACTTGTAACTGAGTATAATTCTAGCCATGTTATTCTAATTCGTTACACTTTAAAGAAGACATATTGTGCTTGTGTCTGCTACAGTATATAATTATAACCTCTGACGCTCCAGGATCATTATGTTACATTTTAAAATGCAGTATTCATCTAAAATTACTTCTTTAAGCTTCTATGACTGACCTGGATTTAAAAGTGTTCAACAATGTCTCCAAAACTGTGTCAGTAACTAGTACACTTTTTTTTTACTTTTACTTAAGTATGCATGCATGCTACCAACCAAGTAATAAACATTTCTTAAATCTAACGTTACCATGGACAAATGAGCACCACAAATATAGTGATTCACAACAACTGGACAATGACATTTTAATTTAAGTTCATTAAGCACCACAAGTCCTGCAGACAGTAGTGAGCTTTAAAAACTGGGGCTGAAAGTTTCATCTAAACTTGTATTTATCTATGGGAAATGTAACAAACATATAAATAACAATAGAACTTTTATACTGGTATCAGACTATGTGTGTGCTAGTGGTGGAATAAGTACTCAGTTTTGTTACATAAGTAAAAGTACAGATACTGGAGAAAAAAATACTCAAGTAAAAATATCAAATAAAAAATCAACTTAAGCAAAAGTATTTACTTAAAAATGTACTAAAAACTTTTTTGAGATCTTATAAAGCTTCAGATGTGGTGATTTAACAAAAGATTTGTGCAGATTTTTTTAACAGAAGCAACTGAATAGATTTTTCCCAGCTGTTTTTATTTGTATCAAACTTTGAACATGTTAAAAAAAAAATAAACCTTCAGCCTTTTCAGCAGGTCTAAAACAATAATAAAAATACTTTTCAGTTTTGTTCAAAAATGTACTGGAGTAGAAAGTACAGATACTTGCTCTCAAATATAGTGAAGTAAACATTTGTGAATTTGTGGATATTTCATGATGGTACAAGATATTATTTGAAGTAAAATGATGATTTAAGTCGGTGCCCTGTAGTCTTCATAATAAATTAAATTAAAATAAAATCACAAATAATATTTACCTGTGATCAGTACAAGGACAAAGAGAAGTGCGTTGTTCATGTTGACGGTGCTGATGAATAGTTTCCTCTGATTTGCCCCTTGTGAGGTTTCAAAGGCCTTCCTCTTTTTCTAACTTCTGTCTCACAAGCCCATACAAGGGTGGCAAAACAAATCCACAGTGTTACCAAAAAGCTCATTTGCCCAAAACAAAGAAATGACATGATACACAACTTCCCAAATTTACATATAATGTAATTTGGTTCCCATATGAAGGCCTTTAGTTCTACAATATTCATAGGATGTCCATATTAGTCTTGCACACCAGGAAGAAAAGTACATTTAAACTGCTAAAAATGTTCTCAATCAAAGTTACTGCTGCCAAATTTCTACTTAAGTAAAAGTAAAAAGTACACACATATAAATACTAGTCAAGGTACTCATTGCTATTTTATTGTTTTACACATTTTAACAAAATTTAACACAAATTGGAAGCATTTTGGATCATAATTTTATTTTTAAAAAGCAAAGAAAAATAATAAAAAAGGATTACATTTCTTTTAAAAGTGCAACGTGAAACTTCTTGTCTCCATGAAAAATGATACTGCTTTACCTGGAATGTGCCACAGTATAGAATTAAACATATATCTTTATTTGGGTCAAAAAATACCACAAACACATGCTTTCTTACTTTGAATTGGATCGCCTTTCTCGGCCTGTTGGTGTATTTGGGGAGGAATGGTTACGAGACAGTGGGCTCCTTCAGCGCTCGCTCTCCTTCTCTGTGCTCTAGCTCTCGTGTGGTGCTTGCACAAACACTTTCAAATCCGACAGCTTCCCACTAGTGATGCTCTCCGCTGTATGTGTGTATATTTGCATTTAGGTGTGACTAATTACATTTCCTCATTACTGTAATTTCTCCGTGAACACGAGTCGGATTGTACGAAAACACACAGCCTAACATGTGGAGAACAAGCTGCTGTCTGAGTTGAAACAGTTGATAGAGGATTCAGACAAGAAATCCAAAAAGTGGGCCTTTGGAGCCAGAGGAGTTTGTTCTATTGCATCAGCACGAGTACAGGGATCACCAAGGATGTGTTGTTGAATCATTCAGAATTTGACATTAAAACTCATAAAAACATGTTCAAACATCTTTATCGGAAACCAAATACTCTGGTCTGATTTTGATTTAAAAGTCCTAAAACTATAATACATAATATGTTCAGTCCACCCAACCCCCTGTCCTCTGTCCACTTCTCCTTTCTCCTCCACTTCTCTCTTCCCACTTCTGCTCCTCTCCTCTCTCCTCTAATCTCACCA
Source organism: Boleophthalmus pectinirostris (assembly GCF_026225935.1). Taxonomy (NCBI): domain Eukaryota; kingdom Metazoa; phylum Chordata; class Actinopteri; order Gobiiformes; family Gobiidae; genus Boleophthalmus; species Boleophthalmus pectinirostris. The sequence goes on from NW_026571299.1 coordinate 13,265,602, forward strand.
CTACTCCTCTACTGCTCCCCCCTCCTCTCCTCTTCTCTATCTGCTTGTCTCTTCTCTACTCCTCTAACATCTCTCCTCTGCTCCCCTCTCTTCTGTTCCTCTGTTCTGCTTCTCTCTCATCTCCTCTGCTTCTCTCTCCTGTTCCTTTCCCCTCTCCTCTCTCCTCTGCTCCACTCTCCTCTGTTCCATTCTTCTCTACTCTGCTCCTCTCCTATTTCTCTCATCTGCTCCTCTATCATCGGTTCCTCTCTTCTCTCCTCTGCTTCTTTCTCCTCTGCTCCTCTCATCTGCTCCTCTATCATCAGTTCCTCTCTCTTCTCCCCCTCTTCTCTGCTTCTCCCTCCTCTGCTCCTTGCTCTTCTGCTCCTCTCCTCTACTCCTCTGTTCCTCTCTCCCCTGTCTTCTGCTCCTCTCGTCTGATTCTCTCTCCTCTGTTCCTCTCTCCTCTACTCTGCTCCTATATTCCTCTTCTCCTCTTCTTTGTTCCTCTCCCTTCTGTTCCTCTCTCCTCTCTTCTCTGCTCCCCTCTCCTCGGCTCCTCTTCTCTGTTCTGCTCCTCTCCTCTGCCCCTCTGTCATCTGTTCCTCTCTCCTCTCCTCTTCTCTCCTCTCCTCTCTTCTCTCCTCCCCTCTCTTCTACTCCTCTTTGATCTGCTCCTCTCTCCTCTCCACTCTGTTCCCCTCTTTTCTGATCCTCTCCTCTGCTTCTCTCTCCTCTGTTCCTCTCTCCTCTACTCTGCTCCTCTGCTCCAATATTCCTCTGCTCCTCTTCTTTGTCCCTCTCATCTGCTTCCTCTATCATATGTTCCTCTCCCCTCTATCATCTTTTCCTCTCTCCTCCCCTCTCTTCTGCTCCCCTGTCTTCTGCTCCTCTCCTCTGCTTCTCTCCCCTCTGTTTCTTTCTCCTTTACTCTGCTCATCTGCTCCTCCTTGAAGAATCAAGGAAAGAGAGAGGTTACAGTACCTCCAAGTATGAACTGCAGCTGCCTTTTGAAGAGGAGCATGGAAGAGCGCATTCTGCTGGAGGAGACAGGTATGTTGCAGAGACCTCCACATAATATTATTCTGAGTCTTATGGATTTGTGGTGGGGTTGAGTGGGGGTGCATCCAAATGAATATACATGCATTCATTCAAGACATTCATCCTCTTCTGTATTTCAACACTGGAGATGAAGTTTATGAAGTGTCTTGCACAAGGACATAATAACAGCATGCACCGTCTGAATGGGGGTTGGGGTTGAGAGGTCAAGCCCAATGATCCTCTGCTGCCCCTGCCCCCTGTTCTAATACCAATTTTTGGGGAGGATCTGACACCGATACCGATACTTGGCCTTAGTGTACTCGCTGATACTGATACCCAGAGGTGGGGACTTGCAAGTTGTGACTTGGACTCAAGTCAGACTTGAGTCACTATTTTTAGGACTTGAGACTTGACTTGATAAAATGGACTAAGACTTGGGACCTGGCTTGGACTTGAAGGTCAGTGACTTGGGACTTGACTCGGACTTGAGGCCTGTGACTTGATAAGACTTGAGAGGCACTTTAAAATCTGAATTTTTTCTATTCTGACTGTAATTCACACTGCGATCTTGTCAATGTCACGTCGATTTAAAAAGGAAAAAATAACTAAATTGATTTCTACTCTCTCTTACATACTCTATAAATACTCATATACAAATATAGTATGATTTTTAAAGTACAATTTATCTTCAAAGTCACATACATTGCAAAAATCAAAGGTATATTTGATACTTTGGTTTAAAGACTTGGACTTATGGGTCAGTGACTAAAGATTCGACTTGGACTTGCCAGTATTTGACTTGGGACTTGACTCCGGCTTGAGGTCAAAGACTTTAGACTTACTTGACACTTGCAAAACAACGACTTGGTTCCACCTCTGCCAATACCAGTTCGATACTGCATAGTGGGAAGAAGTAATCAATTTTGTAACAGTACAAGAACAAAAAACAACTACTACTCATTGGACATGGGCACTAGTTGTGACATACGCAGACCAAATCAATTATAAATCAATTATACCAAATAAATAAATAAATGAGACATGTGCAGTGGTTTCGTAAATAAATCAACATTAAATAGTTATTACTAAAAGCTATATTTTATTTGAACATAAAATAAAAATCTTGCATACAGTTTCTTTAATCTCAGTACTGCACGTAGAGGACATTGTCTTTAAATACTGCATCTGCACTGTGCCCAGTGCTGTGAGGCCCAGGCTTCATATGATCAAGCGTAGCAGTGGCATAGACGGTATTCAGTACAGTTCCTGAACTGAGCTGCTGGGGGCGCTCCTGTATCTCATCATAGCAGTGCTCCTTCTAAACACACCCATAAAAACAAGTTATAGACAAAATAAGTGAATATACAGACATTGTTTAAAATGTTGAATTTTTCAGTTTAAAAAAAAAAAAAAGATATGCTATTACTTTGCTTTGAATGTTCCACATATAGTTTTTACATTTACATTACATGTGTGAATGAAACAAAACAAAACTCTGGCTATGTTTTTGATGAGGAAATAACATACCTTAGATCATAATACAGAATAATATGGGCCCTTTAAGCAACTAGATATTAAATGGATGAATGAGTTTGTATTTCATAAGATGTCCATTGTGTGGCGCTGTTCTCCAGGGGCTGAGCGCAGTTAGTGCTAATCAGCTTTTATTTCTCTTTTTTCGTCTGTTGGCAGTGGGTTCATACATCTGTAAGAATGAGCTGATGTTTCCTTGTGGTTCTGATGCTGGTTCTTGATATTTTACACCAAAAAGGAGATTGTGTGTACCACCACTGACTGCATGTTTTCACCCAAAAAATGAGTAAAAGCAAAACTGCCTGTGTGTTGAAGACATCTGTTCAGTCGCACAATGTGAGTTTGGGAATAATTTGGAATGTTGTAAAATCCTACAAGACACAACAATAGCTCCTCTAGGGCAGCAAAATTAATCACTATTGAATAAAAATGACTATTTCAATGAACACAATTAGCAAATCGCAAAGCCCTAGGTCTATAATTTTCTCCAAAAACAACAAGATCTCCTATCTTATTCTGAATAAAACTGCTAACCCTATAGTTTAGATCTGCACCAACATGTTCAGAAAGGAGATTTGTGTGTGTTTATATTTCAGATTTCTCCTGGACATATTTCAAACATGTACTTTGAACGAAATCCTATAAACTGTACATTTTTCTCTCCAAATTGTCCATCCTAACTGAGCTGCTCTGCTTCAAAAAGAGCGGTCCCTATTGTGTAGCTCTCTCTCATTCTTAAACTTAATCAAATTAGTGTAATCAAGCCTGCTTTTGCTTTGGGTATACAGAAACACACTGCTATTTGTACTGTACTGTACTGCTACATTATGGTCACATTTTATAGAATCATACTTACCTCTTTGAGAGAGGCCACTGGTTTTGTGAAAGTGCACCATTCTGAAAGAGGAAATGCCAGTGATTAAATTATACAGTAAAATACAATGCAGCTTTCCACTACAATGTTTAGAGTTTAAAGAGATCATGATAGTGTAAATACATACTTTTGTGGAGGCAGAAGGCGAGGGCGAGCAGTAAAATGATTATACAGACCACCATTACAATAACTATATTTCTCCAACCATCTGTAAAGATATTAAAAATTAAGTTTATGAAATTCCTTATAAACCTTAAAGATGCTCTATGTAACATCTCTCTTTGGGGGTTCAGCCATCTGCTTGTCCACATGGAGAGGTTATTGCTTTGCCTGGAATATTCTACAATATGGCATTTTTACCCTGGGCTCATGCTGGATTTACACTTGACTGTAGGGTGCTGTGGTCTGGGATATGTGTGGCCAACGCACACGAGACACTTTGACCCTCAGCAAAATTATTGCCTCCATTACTTTCTATAAGGCGCTCCGCACACACCGGGCACGTGCCTTTGGACACCGGTGAAAACACATGAGGCGTTTTGCTCTTCTGTGGTGAGTACAGACAAGTCTCTGCTCTGTGACCCACAGAAACACTGCAGTAAACTGTGAACAGACACACAAGAGCTGCAGCAGAGGCAGAGAGAGCCCCGGTGTTCATCTTTGCACAACACCACCATCTCTCTGCTTCTCTCTGTGCAAGAAACTCTAGTCTATCGCTAAACTTACTATAATCTGCTCAAAGCACCACATTTCCTCTCTTCTCACTGCCTCACACTGAGTCTCTCATTTCATAAGTAATCTGTAGATAAAATGCTCATTTATAACACTATAGACAGAAGACAAGAGTTGCATTATAGCTTTTTTAAAAGCCATGTGGGGTTCAATGTGTGTTTCATGAGTGGGTTTGTCATGCAGCAAATGACATGCCACAGTTCACTGCATTTTGGTGAGTGATGGCCTCTTTCAAATCAATGCACTCTGATACACTGACCTCAGAAGGGAGCAGGTGTAGGTTTGGACTAGTAACAGCCCGTCGACTGCATTAAGGTGAGGTCAAAGCTTTTAAAGTCATTGTTGGATGGGTAAGCTGTCATTGATGAATACATTTAAACTTAGATCAAATGTGCATTCATTTGGGTTTTCAAAATATATTCACTCACTGTCAATATGTGAGATAAGACTGATCATTTATAAACCCTTTATAAAATTGCATTTATATATATAAAAAAAAATGAGAATGACGTACTCCATAACATCAGTCTTTTCACTAAAGCACTTATTTATAAATGACAGGGTAAATCTCAGTTTTGTTTGAGAGAACCAGAGTTCACTTTTTCTCTAAAGTCCCATGCACTTGTGTCCTCTGCTACTGCGTCTCCCCCTGAGCCCCTCTCTCTTTGTCCCCATGTGTCAGTCAATTATCGACGCATTATCTGCTCATGTTTAGGTAAATCTCATTCAGAACTCACTTTGCATTTTCCTTTTAATTATTTTGTTAGCGCTAAAGGAGCGTGTTCTGCCCTGACAATAAAATCAACTGAATATACATAATGCCGTACTGTGGAAAATTCCAGGCAAAGCAAGAACATTTCCAAGGAGTCGAGCAGTTGGCAGACCCTCCACTCAAAATGTTACACAGTGCACCTTTAAACTCCTGTTGAACTACCATCAAACCAAGGTCCAACATGACTTTATTTCTACTTAATATGAGTATTAAATGTTATATTTTAAGAAGTATGCGTTAATTTGAAGAAGTTTAATCTGTAGTTGAAAAGTCAAAATGAAACTACAACACTAAGTTACCTGTCACCATACATTAAATTTAGATTTAATTAAGATGGCAATTATTTTGGTTGGTTAGAATCTAGAAATTGTTGGAATTTGATATAAGGTATATTTTAGGATTTAGACAGCAGCACTTTAAAATAATAATACAATTTAGAAAGTATCTCTACATATATTTAAAATTGCAGTAAAATAAAGGCTCACAACTCACCTGTTCCCTGTGGCGACTGTGTGGGAGTAAAAGTAATTGGATTTGTAGATGTTTCTATAGGTGACTTGGCAGACACTATGGAAGATGTAAAAAATAAATAACTGAATAACATTAGTAAAAATAAAAATAAAATCAATATTAGGTTTAATTGGCCAGCGTCATGAGATCGATTCCAGGCTCAGACGTCACTGTAAACATCATCACAACAAAGTGTAGATGTCAGCACCTCCGATGGATAGCTGCACATCAAACTAGCAAGTAGCAGATTTTAAAAAACTTTGTACCAAAATGATGCTGCCGAATCCTACTGGTATCACTGATTAAGAAAATAAAATTGGGGAACAATGTACAGACTAGTAGCCAGTAGCTAGTGAAAATCGTCTGAACTCGCAGCATTAGGATTCATTCGCTTGACGGTAGGCAGGTACTTTTTTTATTTAAGCAATTGCTGCTATTTGGTCGTGACGTATGTAATGCGTCACTAACAGGGCTAACTGGTATATTAAGCTTTTCCAAAATCCCTATAAGAAGAAGGGCAATAACATCTTTCCCCTTGATAAAATTCACCAAACATTCTCTTTATTCCTGCTTTAAATCCTCAATTTCGGAAATCACTGCCAACACAGAATGTATGTCTTTGTCTACATTGATCTCAACCGCTTTGTTTACTGTTGTGCTGTACCACAAAAGGGAACCAGACAGGTGCTTGAGTTTGACGTCATGGCTTCACAGCTCGTCGCTGATTAGCCGGTGTGCGGGTCTACAACTTCTGGGGTTCTTGCAAACCGTCTAGTGTATTCCAATTCCTGCCCTAGTCACTGCAGAGAAATGACATTGAGCGGAGGCACTAGGTGGTGTCAGCCTGGCTTACAGACTAGGGCAGTGGTGGTGAAAACAAGAGATCATCGGCAATATGGGATCTTGAAATGAGTCATTTAAGATTACTCAAACATGCACGAGTCACTCCAAATACGAGCCAGGCTGGCGCCACCAAGTGAGTTCACTTAATTTCATTTCTCTCCAGTGACTAGGTCAGGAATCAAAATACAATACAATCGCAAAAACCCCAGAAGTGCAAGTTCAGGCACTAGCCAATCAGCAAAGAGCCATATATTCAGGGTTGGCAACGATTCCCAAGATTGAGACTTAAAGCTGGAATAAAGAGAATATTTGGTGAATTTTATCAAGGGGAAAGACGTTACTGCCCTTCTTCCTATGGGGATTTGGGAAAAGCTTAATATACCCGTTAGCCCCGTTAGCAGCGCATTACATAAGTCACGACCAAATAGCAGTGATTGGTTAAATTATAAAAAGTACCCGCCTACCATCAAGAAAACGAATTCTAACACTGCGAGGTCAAAAGGTTTGTTCAAAGTGAAAAGAAGTGAAACCGGCTGATGAATCAGGCTATCCAAATACAACTTCAAGAGGGTAAATGAGAAGAGGAAACAAGTATAATATAATAGGTCGGTTTTAATGCAAGCTTAACTCACCTGTACTGTGTGGTGACTTTGTGGTAGTAATGTGTGGGTTTGCAGTATTCATTTTTGGTGGTGCTGTAGGTGACTTGACAAGTACTATGGAAGATATATATAAAAAAAAAAAAGCAAACATTTGTTTACATTATTTAACTTAAAAGTCAATAATAGGTATAACAGGTCTTACAATGTGATAACCAGAACTAGATCATTTTAAACAGTTTGCAGTAATAAGTAATGTAAGTGAAGCAACTCCTCACTTACTTTATTCTTTTGAGCATTCCAATTATTCAGTGATGAGTTCGTATGAGTGCTCACAACTTTCAGAGGCCAGAGCTTTACCATCACAGTACCAACTAGCATGCTAACAGTGCACTTTTTGGTTCAGATTGCACACAGTGGACTTACTTGACCTCAAGAGCAGCTCATACAAAAAAATATATGTACTGGGGCAGGAGAAATGTTGGATCAAATACAATACAACACATCAGGTACAGGCCCTTTGAGCCATTTCTGAGCAATATTGTGTTTTACAATGAAAAGAATGTCCAATGATGATCTGTGTGTAAAAAATGAGGGAAATTCAGCTCGAACTCTTACCGAGGTGTATTTTCTCTCGTGACACTCTGTAATACGGATTAAGTGATTCACAGCCACACAAATAGACCCCTTGATTCACTGCTAACACATGACTGATGGTGTAATTACGTCCTGAGCTCTTCTTGTCACAGGTGAATGTGTTATTTTTGCAGATAAAGTTCACTTCATGCTCACTACAGGTGATAGTACAGTTTATGGTAAGTTTTGCCCCTCTGTTAACATGTAGTTTTGAGGGTTGGGGGCAGTGTTTACCTAAAAACAAACAAACAAACAAACAAACAAAAACAATAATAACAATGTCAGGACAGCTTAAAAAGGCCTTACGAGAATTCACTGTCAGGGACCAGACGTAAAAATGTTTTGAAATATGATATAGGCAGAGGTAAATCTGTAACTGTTACCAAGAATAATGTTACATATCTAACAGTTATGATTAGAATGATAAATAGCTACATGTTTACTTTACTTAATGAAACTGTTAGAAAAGTATCTTCTTTGTGCATAAACTGTCCCTGATTTTCTGTGTTACGCTTTAAAACTCAACTCAACCTCTTTCCACAAAGCTGATGTAAAACTGTGATAAATATTTACAGGAACTATCCCACCCAACTAATTAGAAATTAGAATTAGAAAAACCTGTCAAATGCACTGGTGGTCAATCATTTTAAGATAGATCCTACCTTTTTTCAGTTTTATTTCTATTTCTTTTTCTTTTTCTTTTTCTTTTTTCTTTTTCTTAGGCTCCCACTTGCACTCATAGTCATCAAAGTCATTGTTGGTGAGTTGTTGGACAGACACTGTCAAGTTTTTGTCAGTTGTCTTGTGGTACAGTGAAGTTGTGTTGTCCAGTTTCCAGGTGTTTTCATTTTTGGTGCTTATATTTTTTAATGTTCCTCTTGGGGTATGAACTGAGGGTTGTTTATCATTGTTTTTGAAGTTACATGTGAATTCAAACCAGCCTCCAAGACACCCATGGACATCAGCTGAAGCACCAAATCCTGTAAGACAAAAAAAAAAAAAAAAAAATTATTAAAACGTCCACTAAATTATTATTTTGAATAGGCTATAGCATTAGTATTGATTTTGTATTGACCCTTGCAGTTTATAAATATAACTTCTATAGGCACCATACACTGGCTCTAATGCATTTTCCCTCACAAACTTTGAAAAACCTCTCAACTACAGATGAGCAGATTTTAAAACGTTTACTTATACTTGTACTTGAGTATAATTCTAGCCATGTAATCGTAATTAGTTACATTTTAAACACTGAGTACTGTCATGTCACAGATGTGTACACGACAAACGCACATACACATCACTGCATCTCCCACTCTGTTTGGACAGAAAATATGCAGTTTGCTGTTCAAAACAGCTCAATTTTACACTTTTAGATCAATCTTCTGTATACAAGCGTTATCTTTAACAACAGCATTTTATTAGGTCCCCAAGGAGCAATTGTTCCGCAGTCAATGATTACTGTTGGAGGGTCCATCACCTGTTTGCCTAGAATGTTCCACAGAATGACCATAAAATTATGAATCAGACTTGCAAGTCAAATTACAGGTTAGAGTTATGGAGAGGCGACCCCACTCACAGTAAGAATGGATATTTTCTTTTAGATTACTGTATCATATATGTATTATATTTTTCAGCAATAAATAACACCTGGAGTTTAATAAATGCAAGACAGATTAGTTTAATACTACTGTGGACAATTTAAACCAAAGGATTAACATCTCCATGGAAACAAACAGATTGTGGACCCCCTCCAGAAAAATTACACCGCGCACCTTTAACAGTAGAATGGTCTTTGTGAGGTTCAAGTCTGGCACAAATTGCAAATGAACCATAACATTAACCATAAAAGGGCAGAACAGCTCTGCTAAAACAGTGAGAGTTACAGGACTACATTTATACCATACTCCACACAACTGTACAACAACTCACCTTTATATCATCTTTGCACTGTTTCTCCTTACGACCTCTTGTACGTAGCTGAGATACATTTGTATTACTATATTTATATATTATTTTTATTTTTACTTGTAGATGATGGATCAGTAAAGTTGGTCTAAATCTAAAGGCTGCCACACACTACAGGATTTTTCTGTCTTAAACGATTTTTAAATGTGCGACAAAACGCGAACACCACAGACACGAGGAAAATCTTACAAGAGCACTGCACTTCTAGTTTAGATAAAAGTCAAAACTGTGTTATTATTTGTGAAATGTGGTGCAATACTTCAGATACATGATTTTTTTTATGCATAAAAGATAAGTGATAACGTACACAAGAAGTAGAGTCACTATTGCTAATGTACAGCTTTACTTCGAACCCGTGCGCTGTGTGGATGTAAACAGACACGTGAGGAAATACTCTTGCCTTTCAGTTTTAAAGAATACCTCAAACTGGATTAATATCAATGTTTTGTGGACTGGGTGTCATTATTTGCGGAGGACAATTTCTATAGATGATGTGGATGAGATGCTGCACTTGTAATAAATGTATTATTCACCTCTCCTATAGTGGTAAAGTGCTCTAATTATTTTGGCTGGAGTGTGTATTTTGCGTCTCTATGTCCATCACTCTTCTGTCCCTGACGCTTTACTTTTTTGGCTGTTATTGTAGCTTTGCTGGTGTTTGGTGGTTATGATCTGACACCACACACACAGAGGCTTCAAAATCACGTACAAAGACAAAAAGTCAGGTTACCCTTCCTCAGAATTGGTGGGAAGCAAATTGCAGCCAAAATCAACATCAATTCAACGTCAGGGTCAAGGGCATAAGAATAAAAACAACATGATAAAAAAAAGATTATAGAAGTTAAATCAGCCTCACTAATGAATATTGTTAAAATGGTCAGAGATAGAAATGATCCGCTCCAGCATTTGCGAATTTACCATTTTGGAAGTTTCATGACAGTACAAAGTAACCCCCAGCATTTGAAATAAATAATGGTAATAATAATGGTCTTAAATTAAAATAAAATCACAGAAAGAGAATATTTACCTGTGATCAGTACAAGGACAAAGAGAAGCGCGTTCCTCATGTTGACAGTGACGGTGTCATCAGCTCTGATGAAAGGTTCTTTTGTGAATTGCCCGTGTGAGGTTTTCAGGCCTTCCTCTTTCTCCCTTTCACTACTGCCTCACAAGCCCAAACAAGGCTGACAAAAAAAATCATATATACATATATAACTTGAAATTCATTTGCACAGAATTATGAAATAACTTGATGCACTTCCCAAAACTGGCTGAAAATTGGACTTTTAGTTCCCTAGTTGAAAAATAACCGATCTCCCACACAAGGGAACTGAGTAATTTGCAGTTTTGGACGACGTTCTTAAAAATATACTCAAGTAAAAGTACAGATAAATGTCTAAAAATGTTCTTAATTACAATTACCGAGGAGGGTCCGCCACCTGCTTGTTTGTAATGATGTTATTGCTTTGTCTAAAATATTCCACAGTACGGCATTAAACGTATCCATTTTATATTCATTCAATTTAAGTTGTTTTTATTGCTCAAAAGTACCTTGAAATACATACATTTTTACTGTGAGTGTTGTTTCCTCTCCATAGATCTGGCCTGTAACCTAATTTGGCCTAACACATTCCATTCAGACAAGCACTGAGCGGACAGACCACCAGAAAAGATACACAGTGCACCTTTAAGTAAATGTGGTTTGTAAGTTTGGATTCCTGCAGTTTCCTTGCTTGCACACATCTTTTGCTTCATCACTTCAACAAACTCTTCATTGGAAGTGTCCAACTTTTACACAAGCTACTACAAAAAACATTTAAATGTCTCTGAGTTCCACACCCTTCACCTCCGCACCAGCAGAGCAGTCATGCATGTCATGCTGTGATCCATAAAACTATTTTTGAACAGTGTTTTTTAAATTTTAAATTGTTGTCGTGAGTCAGTGTTGGTTTCCTGTGGTTTAACAGATGTGACTGATTTCCTGTTGGCCTAAACGTACATCCGATGTCGCTCCTAATGTCATGTTAGGGAAGGTATTTGTCAACATATTCGTCTGTAATGTCTGTGTTGGCTTTATATTAGCTAACTTCTCTATTTTTGTGTTTGGCATTATAAGAAAAACTATAAGAAATATAATAAGTGTCTTAGCATTTTGTAACTTAAATTATGAGTATTATAAGATGCTTTTATTTTAGCCTACTTTGTTGTCTAAAAGTTACACACAGTGGATTTCAATGAAAGTTGGAGCCTTTCTAGAGCCTCATCTACATTTAAAAAGGATCCAATCTGTAGACAAACTTTCACTTAGAAAAGATCATAATTGTCTGTAGATCATAGGGTTGTCAAAAGTATGGAAAATCAGACACTAATAGATACTAAAACTAACATCAAAACTGGATACTCATTTGAGCGAGTATCAATACTAAAAAAAATCACATAACTGGATAAAATGTTTTCTTTCCTGAACATTTTCATCTTGAACTAGTGCAAGACCACGTGGTATAATGGTTCTCTCTTATTTAATGTTTCTCTCTCTTTTTAATTTTATGTTGATTGTTTTTATTGTGATTTTAATGTATTTCTTATTTCTGTAAAGCACTTCGACTTACTTTGTGTACGAGCTGTGCTATGCAAATAAACTTGAGTGCCTATAATAAACAAGTACAAATATATACTATTCTGTTTTTGAAAATTGCAATATTGTCAAAAAAAAACAAAAAAAAAGAGCTATTAAAATGATCATTTGTGAATCACAATTGGTATTTTTTGTAAACATTGAGTGTGATAATTGTAGTTATTTTGATCATGTCACAGTTCTGCCTTTTTGTTTACTTTTTTCCCCAGTCCAGTTCCATTTCTGAGTGTGTTCCGGTCCTCCTTTTGCCACCTCCCTCCTTTCCCTACAGCTGCCCCTCATTCTGTAATCAGTCCAGGCCCAGTCTATATATACTCCCTCTTCTCCCTCAGTCTTTGCCAGATTGTCTACCTGTTAAGATAGACATTCAAGCTCCTGAAAACCCAAAATCTGAAAACCCTGTATTCCCTGAATCTGATCTGTTTGTGACTTCCGCAATTCTGAGTTTCCCTGTTTGTTGTCCCTGTTCCTGAGTTTCCTCCCAGTGTGTTTTTTACTAGTGTATTCCCAGTCTTGGAAGATAATTTTGTTCACATTTAATATCTTATATTCCTCTGTTATATTTCCAGTCTGAGTTGTCATTATTAACATTTCCTGTTATAGGACACTTTCTGTTATTTAAATAAGACTTTGTTTGCCTGAGTACTTATGTTGCATTTGAGTCCAATTTACCGGCGTGATAGATCAATTGTGCAGCCCTAGTAAGCATTTGTGTATAATAAATATATATATTGTAACAATCATAAGTGTCACTGTATATTGTTCAAATCAATGAGCGCGTCTGCTGTTTATAGATACCATTTTGAGGACTTTTGGCCACTTAATAGATATACATGTATATTAAGCTTTGAACTGTGAATCATAATGAAAACAGAACTTGGTGTAAGTGAGCGGTTAGCAGGCACTAGTTGTTTTTTGTCGTCCCATAAGGCGTCCATGAATGCATCCTCCTGTGCATCACTGTGCGTGCCACCCGAAGTCACTGATTATCGATTAGAAAAGGGTGCACACGCCGTAGGGTGGCAGTCGGGGCTTTTGGTGGCTAGTGAAGGCAGCACTGTATGTATCGGGAGTTGTTTCTCTCTGTGTCTCTCTTAGAACTTGGCTTAATGCGATGTTTCTGGTTACTATGTTTAAAGGTGTTGTCTGGAATAGGCAGTGGTGACGGCAACTGCTTCCAACGTGCTCCAAGCCCCATGTAGGGTACTCTCCTTCTAGAATCTAGGTAGAGGCTCTTGGCGTTGTGGTGGCATTTGATGGCCTTTGTATGGTAATTAGTGTATTTTTATGTGGTTTGTGTTTCTGCTGTGTTTTTCTGCTCTCACATTCTCTCTCGATTCTCTTAAATCCTCATGAATTCTCTCGCAAAGTCTGATCTCAGAGTTTGCCCATAAATTCCTTTATCTGTAGAGTCAGTGTAGCTGCTATAGTGTGTATATTTGTATTTATTGGCTGGGGTAGTTTGTGCAATAATAGAGGATAGTGCAATGCATTAGCACTTTAAAACATCTACATTTTCAGAGCACTTTAAGACCACACACCTAGCACTTTACATCTAAGAACAAGCGCAATCAGAGATGGCAACCTGGTCCACCATGAGGCATCAGTGGGGGCAGTTCATCACCACGGACACCAGCTTATGAGGAGCCCAGCCCATATTACATGATCATTATATCCACAATGCAATGTGTGTAGCTGTACAGTGCCCATGAACATTAGTGTGATATTGGTCACACATCAGAATGTCTGTGTTTACTCGCGTGTAACAAAAATGTAATTTTTCGTGAGTTCTGTATATGTTAGTTCTGTGACTGTAGATCAATGTTTTGCGTGTCACCAGAAAAAGAAGAAATTATTTTTGTTGCAATTAGAATTTTAACAGCATACACTGAAAAAGGAAGGAACTGTTATAATTAGTGATTACCTCGAAAAACTATTAATATTTTACTATACACATGCATCAAATAATAAATAGATAATTTTCTTTTTTTGAGATTTTGAGAGCACTCCCGTTGCTCTGGCTCGATCCTTTGCGGAGTTATGACCAAAAACGCATATTTGAACTTGGTTATCTTGACCTTCAGCTGACCTTGACCGGTTTCAACCTGTAACATCCATGTATGCGCCAACTTGTGTGATGATTGGGTGAATATTTTAGCCTGCAGATGGTTCAGAAATAATAATAATGGCGTGAACTTTCAATTGACCCGTGTGACCTCAAATGACCTCGGATCATCACCAAACTTTTTTGCGGCTCATCGAACATGGGGGCTTGACCTACTTACCAAATTTGGTGACAATCGGTCCATAAATGGTGGAATTATCGCGGGTGGACAGACACACACACGGCGTGAATACAAAACCTGGTCAACCCTTTGGAGATCAGGTAAAAATACTATAGCACCTTTTTATATTTGCACACCACTAAAATTTTGGGTACTGAAATCTGGGATTCAACTGGTTGTTTGGTTTGATTCATCTTTGGGTTTTTGCATTACAAATTTCAGTGTGTGTGTGATTTAGTTTAGTTGGATCCCAGATTTTAGGTCCAAATTGTTTTTAAATGTGTACTTTTTAATATTATTGTTAACTGAATAAAGAATTGTATTTTTTCCACTATTTACTGCTTTTGTCCTATGTTTTTGCTAGACTTGCTTGCGTTATAACTAAATATATGTATGCGGAGATGCCGTACTTGCCTTCCCCCTGCTACACTGGCATCATCCTGAAATCAATAGATATAGTCTCAAATATCTGTAGTTGTTATTTATTGTTTTTTTCTTATCAGCCAATGCTAATGAGGTTAAATGTTTATATCCAGTGTTACCATAAAAACTTGTACAACTGTGTGACTTTTGATTGATGGGAATCAAAGCCCGCCCACAGATCAGGGAGTATTTCTTTGTTTATTTTACCATTTCAAAACCTGTCAGTGCCCACTACTTCAAACTTCACAACTGCCAATCATATTTATCTAAAACATTTTATCATACTACATGCAATGATTTAACAAGTTGCTGTTCTTCCTATTTTTTATTTTTTATTTTGCCTATTTGACCTTGCCCACAGCTTCTTATCTGCATAGCTTTTATGAAACGTTTTGAAAAGTTGATATTGAATTATAAACAGTATCACGGCTAATGGTGGGAACACTTTGTCCATTTACACTCAGCTTTTGAACTTTGGTTTTAGGTATTTTTCACTCCCAGGCTGAGTGCATTCCACTTTGATTAAATCTCATACAAATCAATGGAAAAGATGATTGCAATGACTCATCTGAGATACTCCGGTTCTTTCAGTCCCATTAGGAGTGTGTGGTATGACATGCACTCATGATAATTTTACATACTGACACCCACTGAATTTTAGAGTATGTGTGCTAGGATCGCGTAATGTCATTATTCAGAAAATTAAGATGAAGGTCAAAGCTCTATGGTAGTATTAGTATTGCTGTAAAAGAAACTGCAATTTCTCTCTTTTTTTTTTTCTCTTTTTTTTTTTTTTTTTTTTTTTCCCTTTTCAATTTTAATATTTTGTGCTCGAAGATGTAAAGTTGCACTCTGTAACTTTCTGGTTGGAGGGGTCCATCACTTGCTTGTTTCTATGGATATGCCTGGAATGTTCCACAGTATGACATTAAACAGCTCTGCCTTTACATTTATCACTGGGAAAAAAAACGATATCTAGGTATGTTAAAATGATTGAAATTGAGAATATTTTACTTTATTTGAGTAGATTCAACTTGACAAGTAAAATGATCTACCAATGGAATAAGTGTGATTTTCTTAATTTCAAGCAACATTTGATTTTGTTTATTATTTTAAGTGTAGCAAGATGTATTTTCATATTTTAAGTATAAATAGTCTTGTTCCATTGGTAGATAATTTTAGCTTGATTCATCAGCTGGTTTCACTTTGTAGAAACCGTCTGACCTCGCAACATTAGGATTGGTTCACTCAACAGTAGGCAGGTGCTTTTTTTTATTTAACCAATCACTGTTATTTGGTAGTTTTTCCCAAATCCCATAGGAAGAAGGGCAATAACGTCTTTCCCCTTGATAAACATTCTCTTTGTTCCAGCTTTAAATTCTTGATCTTGGGAATCATTGCCAACATGGCTCTTCGCTTATTGACTGGTGCCCGAACTCACACTTCTGGGGTTTTTGCGAACTATCTACTGTATTCCGATTCCTGACCTAGTCACTGAAGAGAAATGAAATTGAGCGGAGGTACTAGGTGGCGTCAGCCTGGCGAAGATAATTTTACTTGTCAAATGAAATTTACTCAAATCAAGATAAAACTTTCTTAATTCAAGTCATCTGAACTTAACTAGATTTAGTTTTTTGCAGTGTATGTGGTTTTATAACTCCAAAATACCTACAAAAACAGGTGTTCTGACAGTGAGTGGGATTGCCTCTCCACAGATCTGACCTGTAACTTGATCTGCTTTGGTCTCAATGAAGATAGATATTACAGACACACACACACACACACACAAAAAAACATCACGAAGAAAAGCAGAACAGTTAGACAATGTCTTCAAAAGAAACACCACATTTTAAAGGGAACTTTTTTTTTTTTTTTTGAGGAGGGTCCGATACTTGTTTGTCTCCATGGAGATGTTATTGACTTGTCTGGATTGTTCCACAGGGTGAGATCTCTCACCCCCGTCCTTCCCCTTTCTCTGCACTTGCCTTTCACCGCACTCACACGAAGAGTGGCATGAGTGACCAGCCCCCATTCATTTAGACTTAGACTTAGGTTACGTTTATATGATGAACAGAAGACGCAAAAGTGGTGTCTTCACTTTTTATTCCACGTTTAGACGAGTGTTTTCGGGAGGATATCTGTGTGTATACAGTGACGCAAAAGAGTGTGGAATTCAACTGGGTATGCATTTATGATTTATATGACGTAAACGTGTACACGACGTGAGCAGATCTGACCAGAGTTTTGCATCTTGGGCAGTGTAGACAGAAACGCTACAGCGGAGTGTATTCAACTTTTCAACTCTGGAGGGTGGTTTCAGATTTTTGCATTTCTGAGCCCCAAAAATGGCGTCACTGTCTAAACGAAAGGCACTTCCGATAAAATATTTTGTCATTTTTACCCGCAAGTGTTCTCGTCTAAATAGGCCCTAAGACAAACTTCACTGATCCAGACGGGAAATTATTTGGACACATTAGCTCACAGCATATTATAATAACAAAGAGAAATTGTATAATAAATTCTTAATAAGTAGCAGAAATAGCAAGAGACTGATGTCAAGAGACTGCTTCCTCTGCAGACCGAAGCAGGGAGGAGACAAGAGGAGGGAGAGCTGTTATCCAAATGACCTGAGTGTAGCAGAGTGTTGTAATGACTGGCGGATCAAATGAGGCAGACAAAAAGTCAAAGTCAGTTTATTCATAACAAAAGATGAGCAGGTTGCTATGAGATGGGTCGGAGGCTGGGGTGAGAGTCCAAGTGCAAAAACCGGGTCTGAGGAAAAACAAGAAAAAAGGCAAACTAAGTGCTGGGAAACAGGCAAAAATTCAAGAAACAAAACTAGAGCCAATACTTTGTACTGCATTGAATAAACTGTCTGGCGAGGTGTGAATGTTTGAACTGTTTTTTAACTCTGAAGAGGTGAAGGTTGGTTGGAGAATGTTCTGCAGGTGAGGAGTGGGTGGAACCAAAAGCGAGGATGGTGCCAAATTCTCTGCCCAGCTCCAGACACAAAAGACACAAAGAGGAGGGGAAGACAGCATAAAGGGAAAAAACAGGAATCTTGGCACGTGGTTACATTTACACATAGCCGTGTATTTTGAGAAACGAATATTTCCTTCCCTCCGTTTTCCAAAATAACATCGTGCACGCAACATCGTTTTCAAAAAAGTTTTTACATCAACCTGCATAAATACACCATCGAGCGCCATCATAACGACGCCAAGCCTCTGGACAGCAACCAGATTAGACTCAAACCTGTAGCATTTAATTCATTATAGTTGTAAGTATTACTCCAAAATACTTTGAAAAACATGTATTACTGAAAAGTGTTTGCACCAGAAGAAATGCGACTGCTGCTCTGAATGCTCCATGATCATCATCAGAGCAAAAGGTAAACATTGGTTGCATTTTCGGCGTGTCAGCTCCTAAAATTTCATTTATCTCACGCAAACGTCAAACCGTAGTTTTCCACAATCTCCGCTCTAGAGTTTTTAGAAAGATTCGTTTTTGGAGGCGAATGCGCAGTTTGCGTGTAAAAGATGGGTACAAACAAAGGGAAAATAATTTTTTTAGAAATACCTGTGTATGTACAGATAGTATCTGTAGAGGGTTGGAGACACAAGACCCAAGAGTGAAGTGGACGCAAGAAAGAGGTTTTGTTGCTCTTCGTGTGAATGTGGGTTACAGTTTTATGCCATACTGTGAAACATTCCTGGAAAACCACTGACCTCTCCATGTTTTTTTTTATGTTTTTTTATTTAATATTTTGTAGTACTTTGATAGTCAAAATAGCTCATCGTGTAATTTCATGTGATACATAACTGGATTTTGCACTTTGTGAAATAAAACTAGAGGAAGTTAAAACCACCTGGACAAAAACAAATGTTGTAAACTTAATTGAAACCAGTCTAAGGATGGAACAATAAAGAATAATATCGTGTAAAAAAGGGGCAACAATCATTCATGGGAATGTTAAATGTGATAATCTGCAACAAAGATAATCCTTATTGTATCACCAAAATGTGTAGATAAAAGCTATAAGTGGTTGTTTTAACTTATAACAATGTACAATTATATAAAAGTTGTTTAAACATGGTACTTATTTATAACATTAAAGTTATAATTATTCATATCCATAACATTTTTAACCTATCAGCAACTTTAATAATTATTGTGATAATTATTAGGAACTCTCTGCCCCCCTCGAGTCCAAACATCTCCCATAGTGGAGAGTTTTAAGTCTCGTCTTAAGACCCACTTTTACTCTTTGACTTTTAACACTGCATGAGTTGTGTGGTCCTCTGTGTCTTTTATTTACCTTTTTTAATTTTACTTATTTATTGCTATTTCATGATTTTTACGGTTTTGCTTTTATTTGATGTTTTTGTTTGTTTTATTTTATTGTTTTAGAACTGGTATGATCACATTTTAGCTATTTATCTTTTGTTGTCAAAATTTTATGTTCTCAGTGCAGCTCTTTGGAAACTGCTTTGTTTGTGAAATGTGCTATATAAATAAAGTGGATTTGGATATAATCATAATTATTTTGGCCATGATAATGGTGACATTAAATTTCAGTATGGTCCCATGCCTGAACTAGTCACAGACATTTGGTTGTGGTCTTAATCTCAGAAGGTTAATAATAACTCTAGTTGTATGAATGTTATGGTTAACTCAGAACCTTAAATAGCTGCTGAGCTCTTATATTCTCTGGGACTGTCCCGGTCTGGCTCTGTTCCCATGAGAATCGTCGTGTCCCAGGCCATAAGCCATCCACAGGGTAACCCCCCAGAGCCCCCCAGAAGAGCCAGGGCAGCCCAGTGGGAGCGGTGACACTAGACAGAGGACTACAAAAAATCATTGTGGGTGTGGTAGATCATAGGGTTGTCAAAAGTATCAAAAATTAGATACTAATAGATATGTGTAAAATCACTCAATCGTCCAGGTAGAATCCATGGAAAAGGAGAAATTAAATTTGTTGACTACACAAAAGAACTGAAGAAGGAGCTTGGATGAACTGCAAAACGTATTCGACCAAATAAACTTCTGTCCAGTTGACAAACTGAATTTCTCCTTTGCCATGCAATAGATATTAAAAACTAGTATCGAAACTAGATACTCATTTGAGCATCGATACTGTAAAAAATCACATAACTGGATAAAATGTTTCTTTTCCTCAACAGTTTCATTTTGAACTAGTGCAAGACCACATGACATAATAAACAAATACAATCAAATACTATTTTGTTGTTGAAAGCTACAATATTGTCTAAAAAAAGAGATTTTAAAATGATCATTTGTGAGTCAAAATTGGTATTTTTTGTAATCGTTGAGTGTGATAATTGCACTTATTTTGATGAATTGCACAGCCCTAATGTAATAATAATACAAATCCAAAATTGCAAATTCTGGATTTTTTCCTTTTCTTTGACAAGATTTGTGTGAAAATATAAATAATCAAACAGTTAAAAATGTCATTGTACATTGTCACTGAGTCTGTCTGTTTCCTATTTATGGACACCATTTTGAGGACCTATGACCATTCAATAGATGTATGTGTGAAACTATATCTATTGTGTGATTTATGTGTGATATATGTGTGACACCAGACAAAGGATAGAGAAAAATCCCCATTGTGGGTGTGATGGTATCTGTATATTTTAGTTTTAATGTATGGGTTTAAGATTCCTGTTAGAGGCAAAATTTCTTCATTATTCAAAAGATATTTATATGTTATTTACTGTCTTAATTTTTCATCATTCTGAACCCAATGGATAAAAAAGCACTCAAAAATATCTTGAAAACATGCCCATACTGTAATCCAAATCACCTCTCCCCAGATCTGGCTTGTAACTTGGCTTGATGGCATCACCTGTTTGCCATGGTGACAGAAACATTTTTATGCCATACTGTGGAGCACTGCAAGAAAAGCAAGACAGCAGATACTTTTAAAGATATACTTTAGAGAGGCTGAGAGAAATTTCCCTCTGGTGACAATTAGGGGTATGCAAAAATATTGAAATATCGATATATCGTATCATTTAATGTGATGATACAGAATCAATATTGTGGACTGTTGTATGGATATATCGCCGAGAGTATTTTTTGGTACATTTCACTAAATTATTTAGTTTCAGCACTACAGTTTTGTTGCTTGTTTAGGGGAAGGAAATTCGTTTATGCAACACATTTGACATTTTCACTGTTTTGATTATTAAAATGGTGTGTTTCAAATTCACTTTGCACAAGAAGTGGTTTAACAAAGACTTTTAGTATCACAGTCATGATTTAGCCTTTTTTTTTTTTTATTGAACTGTACTGAATTGATTTGAAATATATCATATCAAAATATAAAGTCACTGTGTCAAGATATGTACCGTATCGTGGTAAACATTCAACAGAATCAATAAGCCAAAAAGCATCCAAAGTTAGATGGACTGATCTCCTCGCCTCGCCTGTCGCCTCTCCTTTTTATTCTGTACACGGACAGCTGCAGATCCTCAGAGGAAAATCAACACCTAATTAAATATTCGGATGACACGGTCCTGGTGTCACTGCTTTCAAGATCTGAGAGAAATCATGGTCCTGCACTGGAGCAGTTTGTCCAGTGGTGTGAGGAAAACTACCTGGATTTGAACGTTGCCAAAACTAAGGACATGGTGATTGATTTTAGACGTGCACCTTCCCACAGTGCTAGTGTCATCCATGGTGATGATGTTGAAATAGTTGATAGCTACATATCTGGGCACCGTGATGGACAATAAACTGAAATTTGACCTAAACACTGAAAGCATCGTCAAACGAGGGCAGCAAAGATTACATTTATTGAGGAAACTGAACTCTTTTAGTGTGAACAAAATTATTCTTAACAATTTTTATTGTTCTTTTATTGAAAGTCTTCTTACTTTTTCTTTTATTTGCTGGTTTGAATCCTTGTCTGTGAAGGACAAAAACAAACTTCAGAACATTGTTAAAACCTGCTTGAAAATCACAGGGATCAAACTGAGGGAGCTGCAGTCTTTGTGGGAGGAGCAGGTGCTGAGCAAAGCCAAGTGTCTCCTGGCTCAGTCCCTCCATCCTCTGGCTCCTGATTTTATCCTGATGCCTTCAGGGCGTCAGTTTTATGCTCCAATACGGAAAACCAACCGGTTCTCTAATTCTTTTGTGCCCTGTGCTGTTAAATTGTTAAATTCTAAGAGTACAGTTTTATGAAAGCTTTACACTGTAATTTGTACTTTATTTTGAGTTCCACTGGTGGACGGCAATGGGCTGACACACTTTGTGTTTGTTTGTGTTTGGGTGTGCTCTGAGATGCTGCTAATGAATTGCCTTATGGGATCAATAAAGTTTTCTGAATCTGAATCTGATCTCAATGATGATGTGTTTGACCGGAGGTATCTATACTGCATTTCAAATGTGCTTTTCCCTGATAATATGCAGATAATATTTCACACACAAAAGACTGTAGTTGAGTTAATCTGTAATAACATGAGTGTCCCATTCAGTGTCCATGGTGTGCAGCTTGTTTCTCTGGACCAGTCCTTCACTCTGGGCCAGCCCTTTGCTCACCAAAACCACCTCATGTTGGGGTTTTGAGATGGGTTAAAGGTCCTATATTACACAAAATTGACTCTTGTGAGGTTTAAGCCATGTTATAATGTTGTTAGCTCACCAAAAACATACATGGAGTTGTGTTTTGTTTCATTCAGACATGTTTATTAGTCTGTCTGTCCATCGGAGTGGCCGACAGCTACACAACTCAGCTGACTTGTTGTTTTAGATTAATATTACAATTTAAAACCATTATCTTTAACCAAATTATATATTAAATACATTAATTAATAAATTGCAGATGTTTTTAATGGCAAAAAGTACCTTGAAAACATGCATTCTTACTGTGAGCGGTGAATATTTCAGCAGTAAGAGCTTTTACTATTACCAATACTATAAGCCTACTTCTTGGTCCAACTAACTACATTTAACCGCTCTGTTATCTTTGCACATTTAGAAACAAATTAAGTTAATTTATGAATGATTTATGCCAAAAAAGACTCTTCCAAGTGACTAATCTGGGATCTAGTCCAGACCCCAGACCGGTCCTTCATGTCTTGTAAAGTCCCAGGTCTGGTCTCAGGAGGTCTGCTGTGTATCCTTGAGTTAGGACATGGACAGAGGGCCTCATAAATAATTATTACTGCTGTGTTGTGTCACTCTCCTCTTGTCTCACTTCACCCCGGGTCCTTCCTCCATTTTGGTCCTCCTCAACAGCTCTTTTCTGCCACACAGACATGAAAAAATAGAGTAGTGAGTAATATAAGTCTGTTTTGGTTGCTTTTTGTTGCTTTTTCTCAAAAGCTTTTGGGGTCATGATGGTTCTTTGCAACAGACCCTCTGGATAACGTGTTAATCAGCTTGTAAGCTACTTGTATGTTTTGAATAATGTAACTGTTCTCTCATCGTTGACTTACTTAAAGTTGTGTTTTGAATGATTTGATCAGGCATGAAATCCTGTACTGTGCTTGAGTGCTTACATTTCTTTTGCATTTATTCTTAATTTCTGAATTTCTTGGTCTTTCATTAAGCATTTTTAGATTGATACTGCAGCATACTGTGGTCAAAATGTAAATGAATGATCTATGCATTTTATGATTTTAAATTGCTCTGCATTTCTTAAAGGGAGAGTCTGGAATTTTGGACATAGGATCTCATTTCCTAGTTAGCCAGAGTGTTGGAGACGTGTGGAGACACTTTTTAAAATATTCCGTCCAGTCTTTGTATTTACAGAGGTCAATGGCCAGTTACTCTGCCACTCAAAACAGTCTTACCCACTCCACAAAACACCCGAAGCAAATCTATTATTACACCAGACTGTCAATGTGAATGTCTGTGTTGATAGAATAATGTTTGAAATAAAACCAACCTTGGATCGCATGAATCGTCGCATGTTGAGGAACTATTTTCTCAGCAGCAGTAGAATGTTACTTTGCCGATAAGATAGGTGCTAGGTGATATCAGTCCGCTGCTGCCAAGCTTTCTATCAGGAAGAACATCTCTCTGCTGCTCGGACATAAATCCTTCAAATGCAAGGTTGGTTTTATTTCTAAAATTATTCTATCAACACAGACATTTACATCGACAGTCTGGCATAATAATAGATTTGCTTTGGGTGTTTTGTGGAGTGGGTAAGACTGTTTTTAGTGGCAGGATAACTATGGCCATTGACACGCACAAGTCTAGCACCAGCGACCTCTGCAAATACAAAAACTGGATGGAATATTTAAAAAAAGTGTCTTCACACATCTCCAACACTCTGGCTAACTAGGAAATGAGGTCCTATGTCCAAAATTCCAGCCTGTCCCTTTAATGGAGGGTCCACTACCTGCTCGTCTCCTTGGTGTCGTTATTGCTTTTTCAGGAATGTTCCACAGCATGCCATTTAGGTTTTCTATCTTCATGAACATGGCATTAGGCAAGTTCCAATGTGGCTCTGTGGAAAGGTGAGTCTGCTCACAATGAAAACGCATTGTTTTTTAAGGTAATTTTAAAGCAAAAAAACACCTGTACTTGAATAAATACAAAATAAAGTAGTATTATATAGTAAATATAGTATGATTAAATGTGAGACTTTCTTTTATCACTATATTATTATTGTTATTAGTATGTATTTGAGCAGTACTTTGGAAACTGTTCGTTTGTGAAATGTACTATATAAATAAAGTGGATTGGATTGGACTAAGCAATAACATTACCATGGAGACAAACAAGCACTTGAAAACTTACATAGCACAGTTTTAACACTAAATACTCATCAGGAAAAAAGCTTAATTTGTCTTCTTTTAATTAGTGTAGTGTACAGAACATCTCGTCCAAACTGCAATAAAAAAGGTGACATACTAGTAGCAGCACAAATGAATTCTTCAGCTTCTCCTTTTTCCTTTTAACTTTCTTTTATTTGCCCAATCCTTCTTCTCACTTCCCCTCCGTCTCCCCCTCTCTCTTTTCTCCCCCTCCCTCTCCTTCTCTGCAGGGCTGTCCTGTCTCTCTCTCACATGTTTCCTTGGCTTGTCCCAGATAAGAAGGGGGGCTGAATCATTTCTTTAGACCACTTCGGACACTACCACCAGCTAAGAACTTTCTTTCTCCTCTGAATTTTTTTATTTTGCTTTGAGAATTTTCACATTTTCAGCTTGAAATTCTACTTTTTCATACATTTCCAACACTGGATGTAACTTTCATTGGAATACAACAAGTGTAACTGTTTCTTTGGAGACACCTGCTTCAGATAGTTCTAACTACTCCTACTTTCTCTAAATACACAATTTTGCACAACCTAAAACTGTAGGATTATTGAAATACCTGTAGCATGGATTGACTCTCATTGTAATACTATGGACATGTATGCCAGAATGCTATATGTTATCCTAAAGTGAACCATTTTCAAACTTACTCCATTAAGAACTTCAAACTTCATTCAAAGGAAAGTCATGAGGCATTGCAGTCCTTATTGGATCTTACTACTCATTCTCTGGACTTTAACCACTGTTGCTGATGCTGCAGGATCTTCTTCCACTTCTTCTGACAGAGGACTTGGAAGGAACCAGAGGAGAGACAAAACTGGTGGAGGAGCGGAGAAGAAGAGGAGGCTGCACAGGATCCAACACGGACAGTGCAGTTACACATTCGTGCTGCCGGAACTGGAAAGTTGTCAGGGAAGAGGACAGGTCCCTGGGGTGAGACCGGGAGCCAGTGTGGTCCAGAGAGACTCCCCCACGACCCAGGACTCGGACTGGTCCACGCAGAAGATACAGAGGCTGGAGAGCACCATGGAGAACAATACACAGTGGCTGCAAAAGGTAAGGAAACATTTATGTGAAGGATTTCTTAGAAAATGTGTAAAGTGTGAAATGAATAACTGAGCTGAGGTTTGCTTCTATATGATTTCTGTTGGCTGCATTTTAGTGCAAATTTTAAAAAAAGTTTATGGTAATACTTAAGTTTAGAGACTACATATTACATTAGGTATGGTCATAATAAATGTTAAATTACATCTCTCTTAGTGATGAGTCGGTGTAATCCCTCATTCATCCAGGAGTGGTCCATCAAAAATATTTCAAAATCATCTGCACACTGTCTTTGAAGTTATTGTCAATCTGATGAGATACTAAGCATTGAGAAAGAAAACACTAAATTAAATAAGTCCTGCCCCAAAAGGAGGAGTTTTAAACTGAAACTGCCCTTCCTTTGCATCATTATGGGTGATCTGTGTGTCTTCACCACTGTTAAGTACCTATGCATATAATTGGCTTTATCTCTAAACTTATCTTTAAAAAAAAAAGTGTTATGTACATCTCTTTTTTACTTCTTTTCCTTTGTGATGTATAAAGAGGCAAATTTGAGCGGTGGGGTTTTCAGAGATGAGGCAGATGGAATCCGTGCTGAAAGAGATGAGTGAAGATGAGAAAGTTGTGAATGTTTGTGTTTTGTCTTTGCATACACCTTTAAGTTACATTATGTTTTATAAATGAGACCTCAGATGACTACCCTTTGAAACATTTTCTACATCTCTGTTTGTATTTATACAGTAATACTTGTCTAGGGCTATATTTTACTGGCATCTTATCGCAGATCTGACTTGTGAGTCAACTGTGTAGAGAAGGAACACCTGTTTGTCCCTGTGATGTTGCAGCAAATTTTACTTTTTCATGAACATAGAAGTGCTTATATCTTAAAAATATCTTAACCTGGAATATTCCACCATATCACTTTAAATTGAGGTATAGGTCAGCTTGAATTGTAGAGTTTTTAGAGTTAATTTGCTGGTCATATTCTGTTAAAAGTGCATTGTGTTTTATGGCAAAATGTCCGTCACCTGCATGTTTCTATGGATGTCATTGTTGTGCCTCGAATGTTCCACAATATGACGTCAAACAGCTCTACATTACATTTATCCAACTACAGGTGGTACATATGTGGTTTATAGCTCAAGAATACCTAGAAAAACAGGCATTCTGACTATGAGTGGGGTCGCCTCTCCACAGATCTGACCTGTAACTTGGTGAGGTTTGGTCTCCATGAAGATAAAGTTTAATGCCATACTGTGAGACATTTAAGACAAAGCAATAACATCTCCATGACCTCCCACCAAAAAAAGTTACAATTTAAATATCAGGATTTTGCTCAAACTTGTTCACACATTTTTCAACTTAAAGCTGTTTATCTCCCCAGAGCTATTGTTTTTAGCCAAATTTAAACCCACCCACCCTGAACTTACTAAACATAAATATAGAATGCAAGACCAGGCTTGAACATATATTATATTACTTTTCCAAAACATCTGGTTACAAATAAGATGGCTGTTAAAAACACTTGTTATGACAGTCCATCTCTCCTGGGGTTGGGGTGTATTTGCTGCTATAGGAGATCAAAACAAGCTGCTTGGACAATGGTCAAAAACAGTGCTGAGTGTTGTGAAGTGTGAAGAATGTTAAAAGCGCTTTATTAAATACATACGGCCGTAAACCTTGGGAAAAAATAAGATGAAGGTGAAAGATGAACTAAAACCAGCATCAATAGATAAAACAACCCAGCCCCAGGTATGATTTGATATGAGCCACATCATAATATGCTTAAAGAGGCACTATGTAATCTTTCTGGTGAGTATTTCATCAACTGCTTGTCACTATGGACATTTACTGCTTTGCCTGAAATGTCCCAGACAATTGATTTAAACTTCTATCTTGCATTTATTCATCAACTTGTGTTTTTAATGCTCAGAAATAATTTGGAAAACACGCATTCTGACTGTGAGCTGGGCTGCCTCTCCACAGAACTGACCTGTAATTTGGCTTGGTCTGGTCCTATGGAGTTAGATGAAGTTAATGACATACTGTGAAATATTCCAAAGCAGTAACACCTTCATGGAGATGAGCAAGACGGAATTCTCCACTGCAAAATTTACATAGTGCAGCTTTAAAGCTCATAAAAGTAAATTTAGCACAGGATTCCCTTCAGAGCATTTAAAGATTATGCTTTGGAGGGTATTTAGTCTTAAACATAACATACATTCTGTGCATTGCAAACATCAATATTGACCTAAAATAGCTTAATAATAGAAACCAGGTTCATTGACTTCTTGTTCAGAACTGCTGAAATGATAGAGGAATTTCAGTTTCGTTGCTTGTTTGTTTTTAATGGTTGAAGTATGCAAAATCTTTACCCTATATACACTACCGGTCAAAAGTTTTAGAACACCACACTTTTTACAGTTTGTTCTGTTTACTGTTGACCTAAACTTTTGATTCATGAAAGTGTCCACCTTTGGCAGATATAACAGCTGAACACACTCGTGGCTCGTTCTTTTTACAACAGAAATCAAATATTCATCAGAGAGTTCTTCCCAAGGCTGTTGCAGAAGTTCCCATAAATATGTGGCACTTGTAGGTTGCTTGGCTTTCACTCTTCTGTCCAGTTCATCCCAAAACCAGCTCGATGGGGTTTAAGTCTGGAAACTGTGCTGGACACGCCATGTTTTTAAGCTTTACCATCTTGTTCTTTTTTCCTGAGGTAGTTTCGGCAGAGCTTGGACTTGTGTTATGTTATCTTTTGTCTTTTTTTAAGCCTTTCGCTGTTCAGTTCTTACCTTTGTACCATTTCAAGCTCTTCATTGGATTTACGTGACTTGAATTTCAATAAATATCTGGAAAAATTAGGGTGTTCAAAAACTTTTGACCAGTAATGTATATGACGGCAATTTTAAAATAATCACCAGTAAATTCAAGGAAGTGCGTGGGGATAGGAGAGAAGGTGAATAAAAGATTACTGCATGAATCAATCAAAATACAACTTTGAGTAGCCTTATGATAAAGGATTAAGGTTAGAGAAGTCATTCAGTATCCCAGAGGTCAAAGGTTTTATTCCTGCTCAGATCAAATTCTGACACATTGTCCATAGGCAAGACACATCACGCACATTACCGAGCATGAATGTTTGTGTGTGATTGGTTTTGTTTTTTGAGGCCGATGATGCAGATTGTCAACCTCGCTTCTGTCAGTCTGCTCCAGGGCAGCTATGGCCATAAGTAGTTTACCGCCACCCAGTGTGGAGTGAATGAATAATGGCTGCAGTGTGGCACTTTGAGAGGCTATTATTATAAGGAGTACCTTCATAATACAGTCAAGTTAAATTAACATAATACATCTCCTTTAACAAAAGAACACATCATTATCCTCTTTTTTCGTTGCTAATCAATCATTCGTAATAGTGGTA
This sequence comes from Boleophthalmus pectinirostris, assembly GCF_026225935.1. Classification (NCBI taxonomy): domain Eukaryota; kingdom Metazoa; phylum Chordata; class Actinopteri; order Gobiiformes; family Gobiidae; genus Boleophthalmus; species Boleophthalmus pectinirostris. The sequence goes on from NW_026571299.1 coordinate 13,294,697, forward strand.
AAAGTTTATGTCCGGTTGCCAAATATTTTCCATTTACCATTTCATTGTTTTAATTGTACAATTTTGTATATTTTATGAAATGATTAGCCCTTTGTTGTAAGCATTACCTAACTGTATATGCCCACAGAGTAAGCATGTTGTCAGTGGTGTTTTGTCCTGGCACACAGCAGCCCTGTTGAACATCGAGGGGCTGGTCTGATGTGAGGCGACTTGCTGCACAGATGTTGGGGTTGTGTTGGATCACAGATGGAGCAGGCTGAATGGCAGCTGGTTTCAATCACTACAACAACAGCCTTGTGTTATTTTAACCATCCATAATTCTCCCACATGTGGCTTTAGCTGGTCTGCCTGTAGATTACTTCACAACCTGTCTGTTCCAAATATGGCACTACAGTTTGATAAGAAGAAGGAGCACATGTGTCTTCTGCAGACTCTTAAAAAGCAATATTTAATAGTCAGTTTAGGCTGCATGGTTCAAACCAGGACTTTCTCACATATGGAGCATTGATGTGCATTGACCAACTCTATAAAGGGCATTATAATAACTTAAATAGTAGGTTGATAGATGCATGGCTGAGATCTGATGTGGGCTACAGGAGACATATTGTGCAAAAAAGCACTTAAAAGTTCACTTAAGAGGTTCATAAATTTTATAAATGTAGGATTCAGCAGCTTTGTGTAAACATTTTAGTACAAGTTTTTAAAAAATCTGTTGCTCCCTACCCTGAGAACAGTTCTTTGGCATTTTTGTAGTACTTTTTGTAATCCCTGTAGGGAAATTCTCCTCTGAATTTCACCCATCCTTTCAGGAGCAGTCGGCAGCACATGGGGTGCCCAGGGACCTCTATGATCTTGTTGCTAGGCTTGGTCAGGACTTGAGCTATGGTGCATGTTTTGGGTTGAGGTGGAGGTTTCTTTTTAAAAATATGGATTTACAGATGTCATGGATAGTAGTCACTGGCCTTCCATTGGCACATGACAAGGCTCAACCAGTTTGATAATGTTGGACTTTTTCGTTGAGGGGACAGTCTAAGGTCATTTTCATACATGTTAATGTGCTCTGTGGAGCAACTCCAGTGGCACTAGATTTAGTTTTGTGTACCTCACTTCATTCACCCAAAACGCATATACACACACTCACGTGCTCTTTTCTTTGACATGTGGCTATATACACAGAGGACTGAGCGCAATGTTGAAGGAGGAGAAAAAGCTTTTTGAATGACACACATACAGACCCAGGCTCACCTGTGCAGGCAGAGGCAGGAGGAGATGTCTCACTGATGTAATTATATTATATTATGTCAAACTGATTCAACTGCTACAAAAAGTCCTCTTGTTTCAAACATTCTCAGAGCGGCTGTTGACTGCTCTCCAAAGTGTGACTGTCGTGTCACACAGGCCCTAGTGCACCGCTCTCAGAGCCAATGCTCTTTTACATCCATCTGACTTTGTGACAGTGTGAAAATGATCTAAGACACTGTGCCAGCATAGTTCAGTAAAGCACCATCTGTCAGTGTAGCAAAGCACCATTTGTCAGCATGTTACACAGGGAGAATAATGACAATCCAGGAGTGCTATTCAAACACTAATGATGGATAATTACTCCCAGTGTTGTGTTCAGCTCAAAGTGTTGAATAAAGGCAAAGGCCTTCTCTGCCAAACTCAATACCATACCATGTTATCATTTATCACATTCTTAAACTGACAAATCATTTTTTTCTTCTTTTCTTTACCTTACAGAGATAATTGCTTGAAGATGTGTCTAAAGCCATTTGGACTTTGCCACTTATGAAATTGGCTTGTGTTTGTCATTAGGACCAGGTGCTTCAGCGTCTGTTTTTACACACCTTTGTTGGCCTTTTTCAAACAACCCCTTTTATCAATCATACACACCTTTTCCGCCCACGTCTTCCATGGTAGAGCGTGCACAGCTGTGGTCCGGAGCCAGATGAGTAGCATTAGGCCTTAATGAGCAGTTCTCTGGCCCACTCTGGACTTCCTCAGCCAGGGACAGTGAGGCGCACAGACGGGAGTGATTTGACTGCAGCAGGTGAAGCAGATCTGCTCTATCCGATTATATCTAAAGAAAACACAGTGCTTAGAGGAGTTCGACGCACATTCATCATCATTATATGGTCTAAATGTTACAGAGGAATGACTAATGCCACTGTGTGAGGAACAGGCCTGATCCATCACAGAGCTTCATTAGTCTGTACATGTAGAGAATGCACCAGCAGCTGACAGTGATACAGGACATGTGGGTGAAGGAACACACACAGATTATTGAGAATTGTAAGTAAAAAAATAACACATTTTGCACAGTATCCCCTATATTGTGCAAAATGTGTTATCTTTTTCATAGTGCGGTAAGATTTGAGATTGAGGGGTGAATAATGAATGGATATGTTGTTTTGTGTCAATTGCATCAAGTATTACCGTGATATTTTCTGTAACAATATAACATAATTGACAAAATCAACTACATAGACCATAGAGAATTCTTCATTACTGCCAACTACACACCCTACACTCCATATTCTGCCTAGACCACACCACCTATGGCCTTAATCTGCAGGTGTACTAGTCTATGCTTCCTTGGTTTAAATTTGGCTCATAAGCTTGAGTTTGCATTATAATGTGCCTATAGTTTTTAGCAAATATGACAGATTTACAAAAAGACATTGTTTTCACTATATGCAATAAAGTTTTTAGCAAACCCTTTATTTTAGGGTACACATTTTGCATATTTGTGATTAAATAGTTAACACAAGTGGTTAATTTGATGTTAATAAAGATTGGTTCAACCCTTATTAATGTCTACATAGTCTTAGTCAACAGCTAATTAGACATTTACTTTCCACTTTATTTCTATTAATACATTCTTTATTACTGCTAATTCATTAGTTCCTTCATGTTTGTACATATTTGTACATAGATGAGCAATAACACAGCAAAAAAATACTTGTACCTATTAGCTTTTTTATCAACATCATACTAAAATGCAGTTATTTTTTTATAGAAAATATTAATTAAAAACAAAAAAGTATGCAAATTATGTAGGCTATATGTCAGAGGTGGGGATTTGCAAGTCATGACTTGGACTCAAGTCAGACTTGAATCACTATTTTTAGGACTTGAGACTTGACTTGATAAAATGGACTTGGGACTCGACTCTGACTTGAGGCCTGTGACTTGAGAAGCACTTTTAAATCTTAATTCTTTCTATTCTCACCATAATGATTCACACTAAGATCTTGTCAAGACATTTAAAAAGGAAAAAAAATTTGCATTTCTACAACTCTTATATACTCTATAAATACTCGTATATAAATATACTATTATTTTTTAAGTAAAATTTATCTTAAAAGTCATACAAATTGCAAAAAACTGTTTTAAAGACTTGAGATGACTTGAAGCTCCAAACATACGACTTTGTTCGTATGGGTTAGTGACTCGAGACTTGACTTGGACTTGCCTGTATTTGACTTGGGACTTGACTCGGACTTGAGGTCTAAGACTTGAGACTTACTTCAGACTTGCAAAACAACGACTTGGTCCCACCTCAATCAATCAATCAATCAATCAATCAAACTTTATTTATAGAGCGCTTTTCATACAAAAATGCAACACAAAGCACTTGCTATATGTTGCTTAGTTTTGAGCTACTAAATTCTGGTTTGGGTTCTTACCTTTACAAAATTGGAAACCCATGTGTTGACAAATAAAAAAGGTAATTTTGAGCCTTGTTGTTCCACAACTACAGTAGCAAAAGAATTAGTCCATCGTCTGTATAAAATGTTAGAACTTGGGAAATTTATCATCCTTTAAGTTCATTTGTTGGACAAAGAAGAAAGCTGTATTAGAAAGAGAAAAATTATAAATACTGATGATTTTCTGATTAATAGTCAAAAGTTAGCAGTCAAGGTTGCCCTCCGTCATCACTCAAGTTTGCAAAAAGAAGTAAAATCACATAGAGTTTGATTTGATTGTCACAGCTTTACACAACACTGCACCAGAAATATTTTGGTTGCAGTCAGATAAATTATGGTTTAAACCCATACCTACAATAGATCAGGTTTCCTCTCTTACATTTAGCAGTTAGTTACATTCCTGTGTTAATGGAGCGAGTGAAAAGTTCATTAATTCTGCTGCCCACCAAAGTCGACTGGAGGCCATTGGTCTTCGAGTTGCTCAAGTTTTGGGTTTCCTTTCTGTAAAGTTTCTATGTGTCCAAGTACATATTTTTTACGCCAAACCTAGTGTGGAAATTTAGTGTAGTTAGCATTAGGGAATAACTTGTCATCAATCACATACAAGAATTATAAAGATATACACTACCTTTCAAACTTTTGGACACACCTACTCAGTCAATGTTTTTTTTTTTTTTTCCTTCTTTACTGGAATATTTGTCCAACTGTGTATTAAACTGCAGATGTTTTTTTTTGTTTTTTTTTTTTGTTTTGTGGGATAGTTCCTGTGGTAAATATTTATCATGGTTTTAGATCAAGCCTCAGATTGTTTTATGGCAAATCTAGAATTATATCCTGTATTTTTTTTCACACAGATTCATATCAGACTGGCCTCTTCAATGTTTTTTTTTCTCTCTCTTTGTTTTATACTTTTTACATTTTATATATGGGGGACATCGGATATATGATGCAAGATGTATATAATTATAGTAAACAAAAAAGCTTAAATAACTCAATAACATATTTTATTTTATATTCAAATCCTCAAAGTATCCACACTTTCCTTTGTTTACTGCACATGGTTTTCGCTTTACAGCTGTGTCATGTCGGGGTCAAGAAATGCCAAAAATGCAAACCAAGGTTCAAAGCAAAGAGAGGCTATTTATTATTATTATTATTATTATTATTGTTTATCTAAAACAAATGTTAAGTTATTTTCAGTCTGTTTTTTATTAACTTTATTCCATATGTGTCCATTCATTGTTTTGACGTCTTCAGTGAGAATCTACAATATAAATAATAATGGAAATAAAGAAGAAACATATGGAAAAGTGTGTACAAACTTTTGACCGGTAGTGTATACAAGGGGTGCAAGTCTCAAGTAAGTCTCAAGTCCTTGACCTCAAGTCCAAGTTAAGTCCCAAGTCAAGTACAGTATATTTGTTATGAGTTATTATGGCCAGAATAAAAATAATTCAGATTTAAAAGTGCTTAATAACAGTTTTTTTGTCATGTAATCTGCACTGAAATGGAAGGATCATGTTTTTTGTAGTTGCCTTTTACTGTATTGTACTGTATATTACTGTAGTACATTTTGAGGTGCCATCTCACAGTACTTCAGTTACATCCGAAGTAACAAATGGAGAGGGACATGTTCCAGTTTGTTCCTGTAAAATGAATCACCGCACGTATCAACTGCAAAGAGAAACGCATGTAGGAGGCTTTTTAGGAGAAGCATCAAGTCTTCTCAAGTCACAGGACTCAAGTCCAAGTCAAATCCTATGTCATTGACCTTCAAGTCCAGTCTAGTCAATTTTATCAAGTGAAGTCTCAAGTCCTAAAAATAGTGACTCAAATCTGACTCAAGTCCAAGTCATGACTTGCAAGTCCCCACTTCTGATGTATACTGCTCTGAAAGTTCTTTCTTGTGAATTAAGGCTGAACATTAAAAAAAATAATAATAATAAATAAAAATTGATTATTTGGACAAGCATGTGATTAGATTTGTGATTAATGTTTTAATATTAGGATTTTGGTCAAAGTTTACATTTTGAACACCCCTTGGAGAATTCACAAAAAGACTGAGATGTGAACTGATGAACTAAAGCAAAAATCACATTTGAGATTAGGAGTTTTGATACAGAATAAGACTGGCAATTTTGTTATTTTTTATGATACTTCATAAATTTCAGTCTTTACAATTTTCAAATTATAATTTCAGTTTGATTGTGATTAATCTTGCAGCCCTGTTGAGAGTTCTTTTCTGTTATAGATGCCATTTTGAGGACTTTGACCATGTGAAAAGATTCAATATTGTGTTTGCAATTATTCAGTCCGAGTTTTATCACCCTGAAACCCATGGATACTCTGGAAGGAAGTTGATGATAGTACACAGTGTGAGGGGGCCCCGACTCTGCATTCCTGTTTTATTGCCAGAAATTCCAGAAATTCTCAAACAAATTCTTTATTTCAGTGACAATGCTGCCTGTGGTGCAGATATATTTAACCAACTCCACCACTACCACCACCATGTTATAATGTTGTTTTCTCATCACAAACAGACCTGGAGTTGTGTTTTGTTTCATTCACACACGCTTAACACACAAACACTGCATATTTAGGCAGAAAACCACCTTGTGATATCATCCAGTGTTTCTTAAACATCTGGACGATACTGAAATAAAAATAAAGGTAGCTGTAAACTTGAAAACTACCAATATATGACATCACGAGGTGGAACAGACCATTTTGAGCTTTGGAGGTGAGAGACTAATAAAAAAGGATTCCTCAAACATGTGTGAATTAAACAAAACACAACTCCAGGTATGTTTCTGAGGAGGTAACAGCATTATAACATCATAATCAAAAACACTACATGACCTATAGGATTTAGTGATGAGATTTGAACCACAGCTACACCATGAACCAGCTAATTTCCATCATATTTTGAGTAATTACTTGAGTAAAGACTGATGTTTTTACCACCCACGCCGTTAAACCTCAGAGGACACACACGTCAGGTCCAGAGTTGAAATTTTCACCATAATGACACAAGACAGAGCGTCGACCTTTCACCTTTGACCTTTGGGGTCCACACAGGGTCAAACATCAGTATCTAATCACCCCACGGCTCCACGACAAAACTTCAACCTCGTCAGTGCTGTCATCAAGTCACTTTCAACACAAATCAGCCTCAGCATTTTTAGAATTTTCTGGGTGAGTTAAAAAAATATTGCTCAATTTTTAGGATTTTTTTTTTTCCTTTAATTTTGTAACTGGAATACATCTGTGTTAAACTGCGTATGATTATTTTTAATTTAATTCCTGTGGTAAATATTTATCCTAGTTTTACATCAATCATGCATCAGTTTGTTGCCTGGTAAATCCATAATTATATTTCTGTATTTTTCTGGTTATTTGACTGATCCCCAAGCCCTTCTCTCCAGCCAGAACCAAACATGATTGTTCAAGCACATTTGTTGTTTTTTTCAGTGATGCATATAAAATGAATGAGCTGATTGGTCACATATCATTTACAAATAAAATGTAATTCATCACATCTCCGATTAACAGAGTTTAGTGGTTGGTTCAATGATTCTGCAGAAACCTGTTTTTCAGCCCCTGTGATTTATTTATTATTATTATTATAATATCTATTTTTTATTTTTTTTTGTTCTGATTGGCTAATCCTTCTGTCAATCATGTCCATCTGAGCTCTGGGAGATTCATCTGTGACCAAACTCACATCTTCGTAAAATAAAGTGTTTGTTCTGGATCCCAGGCAAATCAGAAAAAAAAAAAAGTAGCAGTGAGAAAAACAATTATGCTATCTATGTTACTGTTCTTTTTTTTCTTTCCTTTTTTTAAACAATTCATTTAAAATTATTATTTTTGGGGGGAGGATTCAACAAAATTGTAAAACTAGGGAAAACTAGCAGCTATATAGAGAAATGATCATGTTAACTATGTTTTAGTGAAGTAAATATGAATGTCTTTTTATATTATCCATTATAAGAGCTTATCTTATTCCATGTTATTCACAGCAGCTATCAGTGCAGTGAGTCGATCCATCTCTTCGCAAGTTTCACAGTAGTCCAGACTCAGTGATGTGAGCCCAGGCGTGGACGATTTCTCTTTATCTTTGTGTGCTTGTGTGAACTCCACTCACAGCTTTAACATCTGATTTGTGACTTCCTCTGCTCTACTGCTCCACTGACCACATGAGAACCACAAACGCTTGGTAGCAGAATTAGCTCTTTTATTCTCTGTCAGTCATATCTCTACATCAAATCTACAGGAGCTGGTCCTTATTTTTCTATAATTATCTGTGAATGAAACAGCAGCATAAAAAACATTGAATGAAACAGCAGTACAGCCTCTGGTTTAATGTTTCCATTATAATTTGGTTTGGATAATAGTTCTATAAGATCCTGGACTGTTGGAGCAGTTCCTTTGTTGTTCTTTCTGTTCACCCAGTCAGTTAAGCTTGTGTCATTTGTGAAGCATGCTGGGTAATTAGATGTGTTCAGAAGTGAATGTTATGAAAATGAAACTTATAGCTAAAATATTTGAAAATTAGTGAAATATAAAAATAGTTTAATGCAATGTTCAGACTGTGGCCTCACACTTGTACCAAATGCCTCTATTTGGATGCATTTGCATTTGAAATGCTTGAAACTCGTGGCATCTCATAAAGTTTCAATTTTGTACTCTGACGTCTGTTCAAAAATGACGCGTGAACACTCAAAATGCACAGTGGAAACATTGGAGCAGCAAAGACATGTGTCCCCCATAGAATTTTCATATACACGCAATACCCTGATGCAACATTAGAGAATAAAATGATTTTTAAAAACAAATTTTAAAAAGTTCAATGAGTAAATAAGAGTTATATCTAGTAGCGATTTCACTGAAGTCTATGGTTACAAAATTTTAATTATAACTTTTAATTTATAATTATAATTAATAGCAATACCAATAAAGGCTTAATACATTGACTGTAAAATAAGATAAAGATAGTACAAAATAGTTGAATAGTCATAACCACATGCAATGACAAAACTATATCCTATCTCCTTGACTTTAGACAGGCGAGATTGACAGGTGGATTAACCAATCAGAGAAACACATGGTGTAAAACCAGTGCACAGGCCTGAGAAATGGCACGGACTTCTACAGAATCAACAATCAACACATCAAACTCTTTACCTCAGATAAAAGAAGTTATATATTTTGTTCTACATTTGTCTTCTGCATTTGAGAGACATGAGATATAAATTAGTGTCTGTGGTTGCATTGCCCCAAGTTTGGATGAAGGTTTTTCATGCTGATTCCATGGACTCAAACAGAATGTAGAAGGAACTTGCTGGTCAGGCAAAGAAAAATAGTGATTATACCAATTTACTCTCATTTGTATGGTTTGGCAAAATAGTATAACTTGATACAAATAGTTATATAAATGTATAATATATGCTTGGGTAGATTGGGCTAAGCTAATAAAGTGGATCAAATGGAATACAGTCAGTGGTAGTTTGTTGGTCTCCAGTAGTCTAAACATGAGTAAGTGAGGACATTAACAGGGCTGTGTGTGTTTAGGTTTGTGCCAAATGACTGAGCTGAAATGGGCCTGCTCCTCAGAGACACACAGGAAGAGATGTGGGGTCAGATCTGCAGAGTCTATCAGGCCCTGGTCTACATCCAGGACTTTGAAGTGGTCGGGGGAGGGCACCGTGGAGATAACCTCAGTTTACACAAATACAAAAGGTTTAATCACTATGAAAGTCTAAACACATTTACTCGGAAAAAGATGATTCATTCATTCTATGGTAAACGTACACTCTCATTGTAGCATTTCTCTTTTTTATCATTATCGTCCACATTTTGGAACAACAACAATATCATGCCGACTTATAATTCCTGCCATGATAACAACAGGACATAATGACAAATGGTTATTATGACTTATTTTCTAGCTACCACCTTTCTCAGTTCTGCATTTTAAGTCACGTCGTCTTTATGGCTCACTGCTTTCAGCTTCTATAGAGTCCCTTTTCACCACACAAAAGGGCCATTATGTTGTACCTTATCTAGTCTCTTGGTATTATAGTACAACCTACAGTATGTGTGGAGTCTTCAAAGCAGGAGCCATAGATATAGTCCCATACATTACCGTGTGCTTATCGTCACTGCAGTTTCTAATGCACACTTCAAACTGTTTTCTCCAATTTATTCTGTGCCCTGTGACGCCAACCTACCTCATGCCAGATTGATATATTTGTCATTCTGAATTGAGTTCTACACATTATTAATCTGGGATGGCTCTCGTTGAAAGCAAAGCACCACAACCGCAGAACAAGCTGAAAATCTCAATTTTTGTTTACATCTACAGAGAAAAGAACATATACATATCTTCCTGTACAAATATGTTTAAAGTACTTACCTTTTGCTCACTAACAAAAAAGTCCCTATTGATGCTAAAATAGGCTGAGGTACGTCTGAAGGCGTCGCCACGTTGGTTTTGGCTCGTTTGGGTGTTTTGCTTTTGGCTTCCGCACAAACCTCAATGCTGCTCTGTGATTGGTCGCTCATCACCTGTCACACCAGCGGGTGCCAATATAGATTCTTGTGGATTTGTGAACTCACTTATTCGCAAGATTCCATTTTACTGTGACACAACAATTCAGGCAAATGTGAATACTCAGGCTACGTTTATATGATGACTGTTTGAACAGAAGAGGCAAAAGTGGCATCTTCACTTTTTATTCGACGTTTAGATGAGTGTTTTCGGGAGGAAATCAGCGTGCATACGGTAACGCAAAAGTGTGTGGAATTCGATTGGGTATGCATCCCAGGAAGCTACGTGGTGATGTATGTGACGTAAATGCGTATGTGACGTGAGCAGTTCTGACCAGAGTTTTGTGTCTTGGGCAGTGTAGACAGAAAAGCTACTGCGGAGCATATTCAACTTTTCCACTCTGGAGGGTGGTTTCAGATTTTTGCATTTTTAAGCCCCAAAAATGCCATCACCGTCTAAATGAAAGGCACTTCCAATAAAATAGTTTGTTGTTCTTACCTGCAAGCGTTCTCGTGTGAACTGGCCCTCAGAGAAGATGATTTTGGATTAATAGATTACTGAAAAAAACATGAATGACGCTAGATACAACTCCAGGTATGTTTTGATGAGGGGCCAACAATATAACATGGTAAGAAGTTCAAAAAATCAATTAAGAAATGTTTGATAGTGGGGTTATTTTGGTTGTTAATATTCTGTCATTCAGTCTAGGTTTAGTTCAAATGGCCCTGGGTGTGGTACGTGATGTCCACTCATTCATGGTGACTGAAGTGAAGTAAGTCTACAGAGGATCAAAGAAGCTGGTGCAGATAAGATTAGCTCAGGCTGTGGTGACGGCAGCCCTCACACAGACCAGACCAGAGGGGAAGAAGTAAAAGCACATCACATCGTATTAGGGGAAAGAGGAAGTGACAAATATGTATATGCCAGACAGGAAACCACAATAAGTCAGATAATAACTCAGAATGCGTCATGTCAAGGGTTGAGTAAACCGTCTGGCTTGGGCATAAGCTTTGGCATATTGATTTTAAAAGTGCATTTTGTAACTTTTATGGTGGAGGCTCCGTCAAAAGTTTTTCTTCATGGAGAATGGAGATGGTATTGTTATGTTATTATGTTATTAGATGTTATTTTTATTCATAGAGACCAAACCAGACCAAGTTACAGGTCAGATCTGTGGAGAGGCAACCCCGCTCACAGTCAAGGTATTTTTGAACTATCATACCACATGTAAGTGAATAAACGTAAGGTAGAGCTATGACATACCTATAGAAACAAGCAGATGATGGACCACCAACCAAAAGTTACATAGTGCAGCTTTAATTGATATAATGCTGCTTTAATGTTGCAAAACAAAGGTCCTACATTATGCAAAATTTACTCTTTTTCTGAGCTTTTAGACATGTTAGAATGTCGTTAACTTCTCAAAAACAGTTGTATTTTGTTTCATTCGCATATTTTTGAGTAATCCTGCATTATTACTCTACAATTTCCAAAGTGGATCAGTGTATTTTCTGTTTTAGAGAAGAACAGAGTCAAAGTCAACTCCAGGTATGTTTTTGATGAGGAAACAACATTATAAAACAAATCAGAAAATTGCGTAATATGGGCTCTTTAAGCACTTTGGCCCGATACCCTGAACAAATTTTTCACTTTTTAAAGCTCGGTCACAGTAAATGAAACATAAAAATTTGAAAGAGATGATGTTTGAATCAACTCCAATGCATGCAGAAGAAGAATAATAATAAAAATGGGGGAAAAACAATAAAATAAGTGGGTCATGGTCTATCTTAGAACCATTTGGAGTAAAGCTGTTTATAATTACTAATGAGCAAATACAGTTACACTCTTACGCTGCTTTATATCTTGCAGATTATTCCATGAATGGTTAGGACATTTTAATAGCTCTTAAGAAAACCCAGATACATAGACTGCACTCTCTCTACATGGATTACACTAGTATATAAAACAAGTGATTGACTTAAAAGTGCACTATGTAACTTTTCGGGGTAACTTTGGGGGGTCCATCACCTTTTTGTTTCTCTGGAGATGTCATTGCTCTTCCTGCAATGTTTCATATTATGACATTAAACAGCTTTACTTTACATTTATTAAATTACAGGTAGTTTAAAGCTCAAAAATACCTAGACAAGCATGCATTCTTACTGTGAGCAGGGTTTCCAGTAATTTAGTCTGGTTGATGATAAAAAGGTTTAATACCATACTGAAGAAAAATTCGATGGACTCTTCCACCAGAAATGTTACACAACACACATTTAAACAACACCACATTATACAATACACACCAACTCTGATCACATTTATTGGCTGTGTGGTAGCGTCGGCATTCCTCGCTAATCAGCTAGAGATTCTCGTTGGATGTCCGCAAAAACGGCCATTATTTATCACAGAGACTTTCCCAGAGAAGCTTTTGGATCATACCCAAAGCAAGAAGTGTTAGCCAGGGCTGCCCAGAGACATGCCTCTGCTCAACACCCTTGTATTTAGTGTCACAGAATCAAGAATATTTGTTTAAGGTCTTATATTACACAAAATCGACTCTTGAATGTTATTACATCCTCAAAAACATCCCAGAATTGTGTTTTGTTTTATTCACACATGTTTGAGTAACCCTTTGTTATTAGTCTACATCTCCCAAGCTCAAAATGCTCTTTTACACCTTGTGATTTCATTAAATAGTTTTCACATTAACAGCTTCTTTTACTTTTAGTTCAGTAGAGATTGGCAATTCCAGGGCTGAAATCATCCAAACTATTAGTAGTAATCAAAGTGGATGGAGTTTAAAAACACAATTCCAGATATGTTTGTGATGAGGAAACAGCACTATAACATAGATTGGAAAATAGCGTAATATGGGCCCTTTAAAAGTGCACTGTGTAATTTTTCTCGGAGAGTCTGCCACATTCTTCTCTCCATGGAGATGTTACTATTATCCCTTGATTATTCCACAGTATGGAAATAAACTTGGCGATCAGAATAGAGACAGGTTAAGGGGCAGATCTATGGAGATGCAAACCTGCATATCGTAAAAAATTCAAGGTATTTGTGAGCTATAAAACACCTGTAAATGAACAAATGCAAGGGAGATGTGTGGAACATGCAGGTAAAGAAATAACATCTCCATGAAGAAAAGAAAAGCAGGTGGCAGACCCTGCACAGTGCACTTTTAAGCTGAGTATTGTAGGTGGATATTGATGATATTGCAGGGACTAAAATCTGTATACACACTTTTGTCCTTTAATGGAAACAAAAATCAGGTTACCATTACGTAGTTCCGTTATTATTAAATTGACAATATGATTTAAATTTAAGATGTGGGCTAAATAACTAAAAGTTCAGTTTTAGGTTAAACTTAGACAAGAAGTGACTATGAACTATGATTAAGGTTAGACTCAGTCTCCAGGAAATTAATGGTGAAAAGTGAGTGGAATTTCCCCAAAATGGATGAAAACATGATGAGTCCAGATGTGGGTTAAAATAGGTTAAAGTAAGGCTGGTAGTGACAAAGGTTAAAGTTAAGATCAGCCTCCAGGTAAATAAATGTCAATGTAATGTTCCCAAAAAGCATTAAAAAAACATATCATGTGTGTGTGTATGTGAGTTTTGATCTCATTCTCTCTCATAATCATTTATCATGAGTCCATTTAGTCTATTCAAAGCTCTAATATCACTTATTTTTCCACTCCACTGCAAAGCTTAATACAGTAATTGTGCAGTAACAGAATGTTGTGAATGTAAACATTTCCACAGCCTCTTTGCTTTCAGAGTAAAATCTGCTGATCTTGAGCTTCTTGAGGAACAGCAAGCAGCAAGACTCCAGTGAAAGTGTGGAGTGTGGTATAGCCTACTGTCGTGTCCAGTGTTCAGGAGAGAGGCAGTAGAGTGCTGGGGCTGCACTGACAACCAGTGTTCTTATATTAAATAATGGGCCCGTGGATCTTGGAGAGAAGCAGACTACAATCATGATGACAGAAACTACTGAATTTGTTCATCTATAACAGCAAATCCCTGCATGAGGACCCCTAAACACCCCTGCTTTCAAGACTACCTGTCAGGTCCGGGTCTACACGAGTGCAAAAGGGTCCACGACAGCGAAAACATTTTTAACTAAGGTTGCAGTGGACATTGTTATGTTTGCACCTCTTTAAAACTGGGTCAGCACCCGGGCCTGCTACTTACACCTATACAAAACCCATTATGAATTATAATCTGGGACCCTTAATTACTGAACTAATGCTTACAAAACTCTGTTAAAATAGCCGAAAGTGGACTAGGTAGATGTCATTAGATTTCCAGTCATCCATCCCCAGCCACAACAGGCTATAGCGCCAACACTGCACTCGCAGGACGAAGTTGAAGTTAACAAGCTTTTTATCATATTACACAACATTAATTGGGTACGAGAGGACAACACCATCTCACAAAGCTTTTACATTTGTCCAAGTAGCTTTACTGAAAATGAGTGTAATATAGCCTAGATATGATTACAAGCAGCTGTTGTAACTATAGCTCTTTCGTATTAGCTCTTTTCCCAAAACGTATCAGTTCAAACCGCCTCAGATGCTGCAGTATACAAGAGCATTCTCCTCAGTTTTGATTAGAGGCTGTTGTTTGGTCCAACTCAAACACTGATATTATGTTATTAAACCCTGATTAAGACTCGCACTCAGGCAAAATGTGATTTAATTCGAAGCTTGGTGCCAAATGGTTAAATGAGCGAAAATCCATCACTCTATGTATTATGGCCCAAAACTGCAACCTTATCAAGTCCACACTTAGATAGAATAACAGTCGCAAGTTGCCAGTTCTCAAGATGGCCGCTGATAGTTCTCCTCTGCTGACGTCTTTTGGGCATGGTTTTTGTTGAGTCATTTTAACAGTACGTGCAGTTTGTGTTTGTAATAATTATTCAAGTATTATAGAGGTCATCGAAGTTAAAGCAGCAGGCTACGTGCTCCATCTGTCCATTATCTTAAGACTATTTATCTTTTAATGCTGAGTTAATACCTCATACGTACACATCCTTTTCTAAGTAATCAACTGGAAAAGCTAATAATGAATGATTAAGGAGATTGTGTTATGAATCATGTAATAGCCTAATGATTTTTGGTTTTCAGTGCTTTGTCTTCATAAAAATATTCAATATTTCAACTTATAAAAGATGAAATACAAATGCACATTTTGACCACAGACTGTATAAAAGTGGACTGAGTGAATGTGACGCCACCCACAGCATTCAGCTCCAGTCAAATGAAGCTCATCAATAGGAGCGAATTTAGACCACGAGTATCATAGCAACTAACTCGGCCAGGAAGCTAGGAATCTGCGTCTCCCTAAAGAAGAACTTTGGGCTTTTTGGGCTATTATTATTTAATTTAGAAGATTGAGAGTGAGAACATAATTAAAATTTTTCATAGTTCATATGGAAATTTGACAATAAACATTTTGAATTTGAATTGAATTTTGATCCAACTTGGAGCGAAGCTGTTCAAGGTAATGTCCCTTCCCGTCCACATTGTTGGTTTAGCAGAAAGTTGATTTTTCTGTAACTAATTTTTTATTTACAGAAAAAGTTGCAAAATAAAAACACCAGGATCATGTGAAGTGGGTTAATACTAGGGCCGGGGACGTTAACGCGTTAACTTTGCGTTAACTAATTAAGTCAATAACACCAACAATTATTTTAACGCTGTTAACGTGTTTTTATTATTTATTTATTTATTTTATTGTAAACGTCTGTTTCTCACTGGCTTTTATTTTGAAAAAGTCCACCGCGAGCGTTTCTTTAAGTTTGCCGTCTTTTCTTTACACTTTTTTCACTTTTTTCTGACCACGTGAGATGCAACGTGCCCGAGCCTCCGCGAGCCGCGGGCCCGGCCGCGGGTTCGGCCGCAGGCTCCGACTCCGGCCGCGGGCTCAGCCGCGGGTACCGGCTCTGAGCTGAGCTTATAGATACCATTGGAAGAAAAAATGTGATTGGTCCATTTCCATTCCATTATATTAACCCTTTGTTTCCTAAGAAATATCAGTCCAAGTTTATAACACTGATCTAGAAATTATTACTAGTGTAGTGTTCATTGCTCACAGCATAAAAAATATTCAATAAATATATTAGTAGTACAAACGTCCATTCAATATTTTTTCTTGAGCCTTCCCTGAATACCTTGAAGGCTCTGAGGGTTCCCCTGTGAAAGAAATGCTGTATGCACAACAAATGTATGGCTCTTTCATTTACATTTCCAATAAAAGCTCGCTATACTCTACTTTTTAATTCATTAATTGGTTTTGCGTATAACATGCGACTAATCGCGATTAGTCGCATGTTATTAATCGCGATTAAAAATGTTTATTTTTGCCCAGCCCTAGTTAATACAAACATTTTAAGACCAAAATGAGGAGTCTGACAGCAGCAGTTATGGAGGCAGGGGCAATGTTTTTTCAATATAAAGTGAATCGATGGAGCAGGACAAGCATCCATGCTCAACAGGGTGTCTAGAAGGTTTAGTATATTGTTGGATGACATGAACTATGCCAGCTTGCACATTCATTATTACTTACCACAATCGTCTCTCTATACTATAGCAAGGAGAAATTCAATTCAAATAAAAAAAAAACTAACTGTTAAAACTGATGAACTTTCACATGTCTACTCCTGATCCAAAAATAATGCTGTGTTGCTGAGTTACAATACTTTGGTAACTGCCAGTGTCAGTATTATTTTATTGCAACTATTACTTTTATTTATTTATTTTACTTTTAATCCAGTAAGAGTAGCTACTTTTACACTCTAAACTATATTAATAAAGTATGTGAAAAAGTACAGTGTCTGAAAACTACTTAAAAAGTGCAAGTTCTTCAAAAGGTTACACAAGTAAATGTAACTGCCAATTAGAGTGTGGATTGGGCCGAATTTTTCTGTCTGAGCCCAGCCCGCATACGACAGTGCAGTGATTGATAGGCATTAAGATATTTGTGTCCGAACCCGACCGATCCCGACACAATTAAAATCACACTATTTTTATAGGCATACTAACACATGTAGGATATTGTTTGTGTGGCCTCTAATGGACACAGAGACCCAAAATACAAACTCAGGATATAGCGAAAATAATGAGAAGACTTTATTACTCACCTCTCGTAAAGAGGTAAATTTAAAGTGCAGCATCTCATCCATATTATCCATAGAAATTGTCCTCTGCAAATTATGACATACAGTCCACAAAACAGTGTTGTTTATCCAGTCTGAGGCGTTATTTAAAAGTAAAAAGGTGAAAGTAGTTCACTTGTGTTGGTTTACATCCACACAGCGCATGGATTGAGGTGAAGCTGCAGATTAGCGAGTGACTTAACTTTCTGTGGACTTTATCACTGACCTTTTAATGCTTTAAAAATCATGTGTCTGAAGTACTGCACCACATTTCACAAATAATAGTAACACAGTTTTGATTTATATCTAAAGTAAAAGTGCAATCCTCTAATCTTTAGAACACTTCAGAGTCTCAAAGCGAGTCATTTTATTGTGGACAGGAAACAGCTGACGTGCTGATGTATCCAAGTCCGACCTGAGCCTGAACATAAGTTCTAAATATTTGTCAGTCGGACTTCGGTCGGTGTTCCATGGTCTCCAATCTGTATTAGCCTCTCTAGCCACCCTCCATCACTCACTCTCACACATAAGACAAGGTGAGTGAAGTGTCTTAACCATAATGTACATTTGTAATATAATTCCAAGTGTCAATGTACACCAGAGACCCCAGTACGGCCCCTGTTGCACTAGCCTTTGTATATTCTCAGGTTTAAGCATGACTGTTTACATATTCACTGGTGCGTGCATTAAATAAGCTACTCACCTTCAAGTTTCAGTTTGTGTGCACCACGTTTCTTTTGTTTTCCTGTGAAACTGATCTTCATATTTATTTAAGTGTATTATAAGTCTTCCCTCTGACTAAATTAACTTTTCATAGGCAAGGCAAGACAAGTTTATTTGTATAGCACAATTCGTACACAAAGTAATTCAAAGTGCTTTACAAAATAAGAAAGACATTAAAATCACAAAACGATCAGATCAGAACATAAATAATCATCATAGAATTATCATTCAAATAAAAAGCTTTCAGTCGTATCAATCACGAGTCTTTCCCCGAGGTCCTGGATGCAGCACTGTGTTTACATGACTGTAGTGTTTTTGGAGGACTTATTTGAAAAAGCCTGGGAAGTTTATTTTGACACCACGTACCTCTTTCCTGTGTTTCGTCAGTTGCCTGGAGACACATCATTGATGCAGAAAAATATGAACTTCAGCCTCATTTGATCAACACATACAGTAATGTAGATTGTGTAACCAAATAAAGGGCCCATTTTACACTATTTTCTGAACTATGTTATAATGTTGTTTAATCATCACAAACATACCTAGAGTTTTGTTTTGTTCCATTCAGACATGTATAACACACAAACCCTGTATATTTAGGCTGAGTTCTTCACTCAAGTGCTCAGGAAGTGCTCCACTGTGTTTTTAAACTCCATAAACCTTCACTAGAATTATTTTGATGGTTTCAGCCCTGGATTTGCCAATCTCTATTGAAGATTTACATATCTTCAGTGTAAATCTTAAACCCTTTATGTTGAGAAACAAATATTTCCCTTCCTCCGCTTTCCAAAATAACTTTGTGGAGATAGCATTTCAAAAAAGTTTTCATTTCCATCAACCCGCATAAATACGCCATTGAGCGCCATCATAACTACGCCAAGCCTCTGAGCGGCACCTGGATTAGATTCAAACCTGCAACATTTATTTCATTACAGTTGTAAGTATTACTCAAAAATATCTTGAAAAATGTGTGCGTTAAGGAGCGGGGTTGCCTCTCCACAGATCTGTTAAAGAAGTGGTAAAATTGCTGACCTCGGAGCTCATTGGTCTCTGGTCATGGATATGATTCATCAGCTGTGTGCGCAAATGCAAACACATGAAAAGTGTTTGCACCAGAAGAAATGTGACTGCTGCTCTGAATGCTTCATCATCATCATCAGAGCAAAAGGTAAACATCGGTTGCACTTTTGATGCATCAGCTGTCTAAAACTTTATCTCACTTTACACGCAAATGCCAAGAATTCCAGAATCTTCACTCTAGTCTCAGTTTGTAGAAAGATTTATTTTCAGAAGCGAATTTGCCATTTGCGTGTAAAAGATGAGTACAAACAAAGGGCAATCTTTCCATTTTTAAAACTACCCCTGCTACGGGGCCTAAAGGTTAACAGTATGGGTGTTAACGTGAAAACTACTGCCTCATGACATCACAAGGTGGAACAGAGCATTTCGACTTTTGGAGATGTAGACAGGCTAATAATAAAGAATTACTCAAACATGTGTGAATGAAACAAAACACAACTCAAGGTATGTTTTTGATGAGGCAACAGCATTAACATGGCTTAAAGAGTCAATTTTGCATAATATAGGACCTTTAATAATAAAAACCATTCCTACGTGCATGTTGTGCTTATGTGCTGTTTCTATTTTGGTGTAAATTGGAGGTGAGCCAAGGACGCAAGATGAGAATGCACTGGCTGGAGCTAGGATCAAAACTTCTTGATGGGTGAACTCTAACACTGCCGCTGTCATCTATGTAATTGCATATAATTTTCTACGTACTTTTGTTTAATTCTATAACTATTAATATGTCTCAGTCTGAATTGGGCTAATAAAGTAGCTTAGCCTTTGAATTTTGCTTGATTCTTATCCAGTTAGCGACTAATGATTTCTTCGATATGCCCACTGGCGCTTACCAGAAAACCACTTACATTTCTTTGAAGTGTGAAATTATATGAACTACTTCCCTTAGGTTTTGTTAGTGGAAAACTCACTTCGTAATGACCAAGTCCTGCTCCAGTTAGTCTGCAAGCTTTGATCAAGACATTGAAATAAACTGCGTGGTATATTTATGTAAGCTTAAGCCAATCATGTGACCGACTGACGTTTACTTTACACTTCTGTTCAGAGGTGCATTACCCAGTTACATTTACTCAAGTCTATTTACTAAATTAATATTTTATACTCACCACACATTTACTCTGACTTAAGTTTGCACCATATATATTAGCTACATATTTGTATGCTCACTTGAGTAAAACTTTAGGTTACTCTTCCATCTGCGAGTACGTGTACAAGTGACAAAAGCTTGATGCGGACAATATTGAAGGATTTGTTTGTATTTTTGCACTTTCCTTTGAGATTTTATTTTGTTTTAATAATTTATCTAACACCATGCGGCCATACTGGCTTGTTAAGGCCCAATCTCAGAAGCGAAGCAAGGCTGGGGCTGGTTATATGTGGATGAGAGACTGTAGAGAATACCAGGCAGTGTCCTTAGACAAGACAGTTGCTTAGTATGAATGTGGTGTGTGAGTGTTGGTGGTGATTTGAGGGGGTGGTGGTCCAGATTGTTAGCTCGATTGTAAGCCTCACTGCCCCAGGGCAGTTGTGGCTACAATAGTAGATTACCATCATTGAGTGTGGAGTGAATGAATAATGCACTCTAAGCAGCTTTGGTCATCAAATTATTATTATTATTATTATTATTTTTTTTAATTGCTTGAAAAACATCTATTCTTACTGTGAGTGTGCATGCCTCTCCACAGATCTGACCTGTAGACTGGCCTGGTGATGTCATCTGCTTATTAATGCCATACTGTGAAACATGCCAGTTAAAACAATAACAAGAAGTTTTATTCTATACAAATACCTTTTTTTTTAGACCTCTTCAACTTTTCATTTTATTTTGAGTACATTTTTAAAATCAGAAAATCTCTGAATCTCTGATTCTGATTTTGAGCTACTCTACCCTCCTTTGCTTCTGTTGCAACCACCACAAAAGTATTTGGATGTCACACGGCAGTTAAAACTACACAGATGTTGACAGTTTGACTTTTTGCGTGATAGCTTTACATATTTTGATTGTCAAAGACGCACTTTCGAATGGGAATAGCAAAGATAAAGCAGTTCTCCTCCCCTCTGCAGTGTTTGGGGCGCCTGGACAAAGTGGTCCCCACAGATCCACCGTGTCCACACAACAGTTCATATCTCTGGGCAGATTGTGGTCGGCTCAAGGGGTTATCACAAGTATTTCAGACCCATCAGTCACCAGCTGAGAAAGCACTTTTAAAGCTGCAAGATGGATGTTTGGCAGTAACTATATTTCCATGTTTGTTTTGATTTTTGTCTTTTATGGAGAGAAAATTATTTGTTATAATTCATTATTAATGTAAATGTCCAAGTAAATTTTAAATGCAAATATCATAACATATCATTAAGTAGATGGAGATAAACCAAAAAGGGAATGTTTCATGATTTTATGTTGATCCAGGGTAAATAATTTAAGTTTACATTTTTTCCCCATGTATTTCAGCAAAATGTGTCTGGCCCCAGTTTGGTATAATATTGGTACAAAAAGCTCCTGAGGTCAAAATAAGTCAAATGCATACTGTCTGCATCTAATTATAAAGTATTTTATATTCTGATAATCAGGAAGTGCACAGTAGCATGCTAGATGTTATTAGCTTTACCATCACAACAAAACTTTGCACTGGTCTGTGAGAGTTGTAAAAGCACTTATAAACTCATCGTGGTGAATAATTAGGATGCTCTGAATGCATAAGGTAAGTGAGGAATAACTTTGGATCGTTTAAAATGAACTAATTCTGTTTTTCATATTTTAAAACTGTAAAAATCTGTACCTTTAACTGATATCAAATTGTGAAATTGAAGATTTCAGAGTTGTTATTGCAGTGGCGTAAGAAAGTCTCAGTATGGCTGCTCAGTGCATTTTAAAACAGCATGGTGTTAATGGTGGTGTTTGTTTTTGTGGTGTATGCCCTTTACAGCGTTACAAAACTTCAGACTGGATTCATACTGAGACTGAAACATCTCACAGCTGGCTCTTATTTAACATGTTTACACGTTCACGTAACCATAGTTTAATGAACAGGACGATTACAGCTATTATACAGATCATACTGTGCATCTAAATGTTATAGACTGACAATTACAGACATTTGGGTCAGTATCACGAGAGGTTGTACCTGCGAAGTTTCGAAGGAAAAATGGTTCCTAATATTTTTCTATAGATATATACTTCTGATCCCCATTATAAGTAAGGTGCACTTTATTGTCAACTTGGGGGAAACATGTCCTATGCATTTGACAAATCCTTCAGTGGCAGCGGGGCAAACTGTTAGGAACATTTGGGACAGATGTTGAGCTAGTCTTGGTCAGGATTACCTTAGATGGAGAACTACTGGAGAAACTATTATGAATTATGAATTATGGAGACATTTCCTAAGAAGGAAAATGGAGTGCCAGGAGTTGAACTTGGAACCTTCTCAGTAAGAGGAATGAATTCTAACCACTTAGTCACTCATGATTTGCCTGGTAAATCTAGAATGAAATCTCTTTGTATTAAGACATTTAAAATACTGGTCATCATGCCCACTGTGGCGTCTCAAGCCAGAACCAAACCTGATCAGGCAGTCAGATTTGTTTATTTTCAGTGATGCATGTGAAACAAAAGAGCTCATTGTTCACCCATCATTTACAAATACAATTAAATTTATTAATTTTACATTAAGAGAGATTAGTGCTTGGTTCATTGATTCTGCAGAAATCCACAATGTTTTTCAATACTGTTTGATTTTTTTTTTTCCTTTCTTTTTTTCCAATACGGTGGACCAAGTGTGTATTCTGTGTCCTAGGGAAACTAAAAGCAGCAATTTGAGTAAAACGTATTATGCATGTCTCAAAACTAAATTACAAAGTAGAATAAGTAGAACATCGAAAGACAGGCTAAACCAGATAATACAAAATAGCAAATCACCTATTTTAAAAGTGCACCACACCATTTTTCTGGTGGAGGGTGTGCTATCTTAGCCAGGCTGGCACCACCTAGTGCCTCCGCTCAATTTAATTTATCTTCAGCAACTAGGTCAGGAATCGGAATACACTAGACAGTTTCCAAGAACCCCAGAAGTTGTAGACTGCACGCAGGCCAATCAGCGAAGAGCTGTGAAGCCATGACGTCAACTCAAACGCCTGTCTGGGTCCCTTTTGTGGTACAGCACAACAGTAAACAAAGCGGTCGAGATGGATGTAGATGAAGCCATACATTCTGTGTTGGCACTGATTCCTGAGATCGAGGATTTAAAAATGGAACAAAGAGAATGTTTGGTGAATTTTAAGGGGAAAGACGTTGTTGCCCTTTTTACTACAGGATTTGGCGCATTACAAATGTCAAGACCAAATAGCAGCTATTGGTAAAATTAAAAAAGTACATGCCTACCTTTGAGCGAAGAATCCTAATGCAGCGAGGTCAGACGGTTTCCACAAAGTGAAACTGACTGATGAATCAGGTTAGTGCTACCTGCTTGTCTCCACGGAAGTTCCATGGTGTGATATTAAACATATCCACCTACCATTTATTCAATATGGGTGTTTCTATTGCTCAAAAATACAATAATTCTTCTGCAAATAGGGGCAGCTCTCCACAGATCTAAATTGCAGCGCAGTGCTGTAACCTTCTTTTCTCTCTTGTGATAGATAAATTTAATCCATACTGTTGAACATTCTAGACAAAGCAATAACATTTCCATGGAGACAAGAAGGTGGTGGACCTCTCAACTAGAAATGTTGTGCTATACACCTTTAATAGGCCTGTTGCAATGATCTGATGAAGTCACATTAACTGTAGTTTTCATACAAATATTTAAACATGATGTTGAAAAAGTAGATCAGTTTCAGATTAAAGCATATTGTACCCAACAAACTACAAAACTGACCAGGGTTAAGCCTGAGTCGTGAACGTAAATAATGAAAAAAAATAATAAATTCAAAAATGACAAAGTGTACAAGTAAATGTTGTCTCTTGCTCTAAAATAAAGGAATTCTATCTAACTCAAATTCTATTACCCCATCTACACACTATAAAATTGACAGAAACTATTTGACCAACCTGCTCCCATAGTAAAACGTTACCGGAGTTTTGACAGACTTATAGCTGTATGTATTTTCAAAGTAGTTAGATTTGAGCTGAATTGGCAGAAGGGGTGAGTGCGTAAAATGCTTGAGTTGCTGTTGGCTGCTGTGTGCGTGTTTGTTTATGCGGCTCTGAGAGAGGAATCCACCGGGTCAGGGCTCTTCAGCGGAGCTACAAGTACCAGCGCAATCGCAAAGAAAACAAGGAAATCTACTACAAGCTTGGGACTCACTTTATCATAACACACAATTAATGGGCTGGAATCCACTGCAATCAAACTGAGGCCTATCCCTGCAGCACTCACAGCACCAGGAACCAAAGCGCCGGAGCAGAGAAAGGGTTTAGATTGCACTCAATGTAGCATGAGGTTTGGCATTAGAAAAAAATATTAAATTTCTGGACCAAACGGAAACCCAACTCTGTGTACTTTTCGTGATATATTTGTACTTGTATAAATATTTTTAACTATAACATATAATATGCTAAATAACTGAATTGAAATGGCACTGCTTGAAATGGTACTACATTTCTGCTGAAGTGTTGTCTGCCTGCTTATCTCCATGGAGATGTTGTTGCTTTACCTGGAATGTTCCACAGTATAGCTGTTACAAAGCATAGACTGTAGCTAACATGCTTGCTGGCGCGTGCCAAATAGGAAGTTCGCCAGGAGGCTCTTCCGGCTCTTTCTGACCCTGGCTTCAATTGACTTACATTAGGCTCTTGTCGCCCCTCTCTCTGTACCTGCTGCTGTGAACCTCGTCATTTTGGTCGTAAAATGTTTGTATTAACCCGCTCTACATGATCCAGATTTTTTTTCCCGCTTTTTTGTAGGTCAAAAAAATCCTATTCAAAACGTAGAGCTCCTGTAACCATTAGCATCGCGAGCCTCATTTGAGCAGCGCTGAACGCTACGGGTGACGTCACACTCGCTTAGTCCACTTCTTTTATACAGTCTATGTTGGAAAGGCAGTAGGTTTGTAAGGAGCGCCCACTAAAGGTGCTAAGAGTTAAGGCATGCTTTAGTTTAGAGCGCGCTGCACCGCTGTCTTAATTAGTTCACGAGGCTCGGGTGTGCAGACATCTACCGTCAGCTCAAGTTGTGCATTGTTGAAAAAAAAGTAAGTTTATGGCATTCGGAGCTTGTTTTACTCAAGTCAGGATGTGTTGTTTATGTTCCTATAACACCTGTTTAGTTCATAGACTGTATATATGCGTGGACATAGCTAACGTGCTATCCGCCGTGTGCCAAATAGAACGTTCACCAGGAGGTTCTTCCAGCTCCTTTTGACCCTGGCTCCAATTGACTTACACCGGGATCTTGTGGCTCCTCCCTCTGTAAGTGCTGCTGTGAGACTCGTCATTTTGGTCTTAAAATATTCGTATTAACTCTCTCTACGTTATCCTGAATTTTTTTTCCGCTATTTTGTCAGTCAAAAAAATCCTATTCGTAATGTAGAGCCGGAATCCAGATTCGCTCCTGTAAACGTTCTCATTTGAGCGGCGCTGAACGCTATGGGTGACGTCACACTCACTTAGTCCACTTCTTTTATACAGTCTATGTTGGAAAGGCAGTAGGTTTGTAAAGAGCGCCCACTAGAGGTGCTGAGAGTTGAGAGTGCTGCATGTTTTAATTTAGAGCACTGCACTGCTGTCTTAAGTAGTTCACGAGGCCCGGGCGTGCAGACATCTACCGTCAGCTCAAGTTGTGCGTTATCGAAAAAAAAGCAAGTAAGCATTAGGAGCTGTATGGATGTTTTATAAGTAATTTTCTATTGTTTTACTCAAGTCGGGATGTGTTGTTTATGTTCCTATAATACCTGTTTAGCTCAATTTATAAGAGAGCTATGTTAGCTTAGATGCTAATGCTAGCTTAGATGCTAATGCCGTGTGTGTTCATTGTAGTTATATTATGTCTTTTTTCTGTGCCTTGTGGAAGTTGTGTGTAATGAAAAGGAGTTCTCACATTTCAGACACAGAAAGCCACGTGTTGCTTTATTAACTGACCAGAAACCTTGAGAAAAAATGGCTAATAACAGTAAACAGAACAGCTTGTCTCAAATGTCATCGGGTCTTAAAGGGACCGAAACTATACGGTATATAGAGCACAAACCTGAAAACTGTGAATAATGAACATGAAGTGTTCTATTTTGTTGACTTGTATGTGAAGCACTTTGGTCAGCTGAAGTTGTTTTAATTGTGCTATATAAATAAACGTGAATTGAATCAAGTGCTTTATCAATACTGGTGTGGAACGATACATAGGTACAACAATGCATAGGTAAGCATGTAACTAATGTGTCTCCAGTTAGCGGTGAATTATGTATGTAAACATGCATGCTAAAGACACTACAGCCTCTTATTTAGTCACTCCATGTTTACTATTTATGTTTTAGTGTATGTTTAGCAGTACACCTTTTATTTTATCAACTTAATTTGTTTATTCTTTTTCTTTATAGACCACATAACCGATAATGTTACGATGATGATGCCTGAGCTTAAAGCGTCCTAAATTTTACCATCTGCATCCTGTCTCCTGTGTCCTGTCCGAGCGAACACCTATACAGTTCTTAAGCCTGAGAGATTGTACTCTTCAGCAATAGCATTAAACTTTTATATTTCGTATGTGCTGTGTTCTGTCTGTATCTAAGTGTTGTAGAATAAATTGTTCGAAGCCTTTTGTTGTCGAGAGTTGAAAAAAGAGGCATGACTCTGGAGTTCTAACGCAGGAGAAATGCATTTACATCAGTTCACGACCCAGCATCCGGAGACATGAACCCCCAAGAGTGAGTAATAGTGTTGGCCAGTCTAGTCTAGTGCAGTCCAATCTGGTTATGCTTCCGTTGTAGGGAGTATTACACCTCTAATGACTCAGGCTAAGATAACAAGGACTGAGCTGGCTGTGTGCCCTCAGTACAGCACAGAAATGGAAAATCTCTAACACGAATGATAAAGCATTTTATTCTCCAGTAGCTAGAAAGTGCATTTTACTTAGACTTAGACAAACTTTATTGATCCACAGGGTAAATTATTTGGACACAGTCGCTCACACCTCACAATATGCTAACAAAGAGTAAAAAATATAAATAGTAATAATAAATTCGAAATAACAATAAATTCTAAATAAGTAGCAAGAAAGATAACAAGAAACAGGTGTCAAAATAAACTTTAAATATTGGAAATAGAGGTCAAAATCATTTTTTTTTTGTTTGACACTAAAACAGAATAATGAAATAACAAACTGTTTTCCCATTTCATCGTTTTCTTAATTGAAATTCAAAAGAACTAATAGTACACGGACACTTGTGATGTCCTGAAGTTGTAGTTTTCAAATGAACAGCTGCTCTTTACTTCTTGAAGTTCTTGCATGCTAAGTGTTGTCAGCTTTACTGTGATGGCAAAACTTGTCTCTGGAAAGTTGTGAAAAGCACATATAAATCCATACTGGTTCATTAGAGTGCACAAACAAGTAAGGTAAGTGAGGAATAACTGTGGACCACTGCAAACAAATTAAAATGAAGTAGTTCTGTTTTTCTCACTTAAGATGGTAAAAATCTGCTAAAGCACTTTTAATGCCATACTGTGGAACATTCCTAGCCAGGTTGGCGCCACCTAGTGCCTCCGCTTAATTTCATTTTTCTCCAGCGACTAAGTCAGGAATCAGAATACCCTATACGGGTCGCAAAAACCCCGGAACTGTGAGTTCGAGCACCAGCCAAGCGAAGTGAAGCGCCATATATTCTTTGTTGGCAACAGTCCCAGAGATCGAGGATTTAAAGCCAAAATAAAGAGAATGTTTGGTGAATTTTATCAAGGGGAAAGACGTTATTGCCCTTCTTCCTACGGGATTTGGGAAAAGCTTAATACATCAGTTAGCCCCGTTAGCTGCACATTACATACGTCATGAGCAAACAGCAGTGATTGGTTAAATAAAAAAAGTACCGGCCTACTGTCGAGCAAACGAATTCTAACACTGTGAGGTCAGACGGTTTCTACAAAGTGAAACCGGCTGATAAATCAAGCTAGAACATTCCAGGCCAAGCAATAACATTTCAATGCAGGCAAACAGGTGGCAGAACAGTCACCAGAAAAGTTACATAGTGTACCTTTAAAAGAAAAATAGTCACATTATCATAAGAATCCCACACAAAATAAGAGACAGCATTAGAAGGCAGTAAAATTGTAACTCTTACGGGCTAAGGAACACATAGGCGGTTTCATACGAACATTAGTGGAGTGTTTAGAGAGGACAGGAGGGACAGTGGGCAGCGTGCATGTATTGGGTGTACTGAGGATGCACAGTTTGTTGTTGTGTTTATGGCACTGGATGTAATTAAAGGACTTACCCAGAAGAGATACAAACAGACCGAGGGTTTGGAGTCGATAGCAACGCAACTCTGGGAGGCCTTTCTCGTCAGCTATTTCAGATAACCTATTTTATGGTTGACGCACGGAGGGGAAATTGAACTAAACTGTAGCCATTTGTAAAGAGGTTAGTGGTGTAGTGGGATTCAGAGCATTTTGCCTGGCCACTGGAAGGTCACCAGTTTAAGTGTGCCTGGTGTGTTCCTGGTCATGGAATTGGACCACACAGGAAGGGCATCTGACGGTAAAAAGAATAAATTTATCATCTTTCTATAGAAGTACAACATATGATATCAAGATCAAGTTTGAAGTAGTTGAAGCAGCTGTTTAG
This sequence comes from Boleophthalmus pectinirostris, assembly GCF_026225935.1. NCBI lineage: Eukaryota > Metazoa > Chordata > Actinopteri > Gobiiformes > Gobiidae > Boleophthalmus > Boleophthalmus pectinirostris. The sequence goes on from NW_026571299.1 coordinate 13,323,692, forward strand.
TTAATGAAAAGCAAGACTAATGCAGTAACACAAACAGTCTTTTGGAGTTAAATATTTAGACTGTTAAAAGTTCATTAAAAGACTATTTGTTGGTTGATGATATCAGATGTGTCCTCCAAGCAGGTGAGTTTGTTTCTTTAACCAATATTATGCATTTCAGAATAAACAGGACTCGAGGCTCATCTTTTTCAACTCGTGTGTTTTTATAGTCGAACAACATATTAGAGAGTGGACAGTGAGTTTATGGTGACTGAAACTACAACACTTACACTGATCCATGAATAATGTTGACTTTGAGGTTCATTTGGTCTTCCGATAATTTATGCTATTAGATTCTTTTTTCAGACTAAGAGTTTGTTTTCATACCTGACAGTTTCGACTACTCGCTAGGGGTCTTCCTCAGAGTGGTGACATGATGTTGCTGTGACGTGTCCGGTCAGCTGATTTAAACAGGTTTTGACACTGTCTTCATGCCAGTGGAGGCAGGATGACAGCGCCATCTGCAGTCCGACTGCCTCAGGACAGTATCCCAGGTGTGTGAGAGTAAAAAAGCCGCTTCTTCCTGGTTTATAGTCCCATGGGACGACGTAAACATCATTGGGATAGAGGAAAACAAACACTGAGGCTGGATTAAAGAGGCAATCAAAATAAGGAGAACGTGCCCACGGGACTATAAACCGGGACGAGCGGGCTTTTTTACTCTCACACACCTGTGCCAAAACCTGTATAAATCAGCTGACCAGACATGTCACAGAAACATCACGTGACCACTCAGAGGAAGACCGCTATTGAGCAGTCGAAACTGTCAGGTACGAAAACAAACTCTTGGTCTGAAAAAAGAAGCTAATAACATAAATGCTGACTATATTTTAACACTCTTAAAAGCATGTTGTAATGATGCTAAAATAGACTGAAGCATGTCTGTGGGTGTCGCCATGTTTGGTTTGGTTCGTTTGGGCACTTCGACTTTGGCTTTCACACAAACCTCAGTGGTGCTCTGTGATTGGTCCGAATGATTAACATTACAATGGGATTCTCTGAAGATGGATTCTCGTGAGTTTGTGAACTCGCAACTATCACGAGAATTCATCTTGGGGTGCGAGGTTAGCACTTTCATACACCAAACTTTTTGATGGATCATACAGAAGGATTTGTTGATACCTAATTCTGAACCTTTTAGGCACTTTTCTTCAAATACTAAATAAAATATCAAAAGTCTGTGGTCAGTGGTGTTGGTTAGTTTCGAGGTGTAGTTATGGTTGGTTTAGTGGGCTGTTTCAGTTGGCTGTTTGGTTCATTTGGTTCCTTGGTGTCGGTTTAGTTGTTTGATTGTTTGGCTTTGTTAGTGTAGTTGGTTGGTTGGTTCATTTATTTGGTTGAGATTTGTTTAATTTGTAAGTGATTTGGTTGAATGGTTTAGCTGGTCTTGGTATTTGTTTTTATACACATTTTATTTTAGTTCTTCAGTGAAGTTTTCTGACACTCAAAACTTTCTAACAGGCAAGAAAACTCAAAAAGCTAAATTATTAACACTAGTTATTATTATTATTAACACTTATTAAAACTTTCTCCCTAAAAAAGGATGCTGTCCCAAGTTGTCTGGAACCTATGGTGGGGGCCCCAAGCCAAACATGATGAAAAATGTCCTAGAAGAGGAGACGTAGAAGACATAAGTGAGATGAATCCATTGTTCAAAAGGCCATCTCATTTGTTCGATCAGAAGACAGGCCGTTATCAGAGGGCCCAGAGTCTGTCCAGAACACAGGAAACAAGCTGCTCTGTTTCTGTTCAGAACACGCTTTTACATATGTCCACACTGCTCTGGGGATCATTGGATATAGAGTTATTTACCTAATACCTAAAACGTTGATAATGCAGTTACTACAAGTAGGGTGTCCGCTTTTTTCTCTTCCATCTGATTAAGATATCATTGTTTTCATTTTGAAAGTGTTCATTTTAAACAAGTTTTCAACCAATGAGCCCCACTTTAAATTGTGTGTAGTTGATTCTATCAAGCTTTTTAAAATCCCCCTATAGCCTCTGTAACATATTTGGTGTACTTAGGTACATATTAGTATAAGATGTAATAAGTCAGGCCACAGCTGGTGTGGACCGTTTCAATGGAAGCAGACGAGCTTAGAGTGAGGAGTTCATGGATTCACTGGGGCTCTACAATTTAATTGTATTGGGACTAAGAGCTTATTCTATTATATTTCACTTTAGTAAAATAATTATTATCATCAAATTATAAAACAGGGATTAAAACTATAGTCTTAGCCAGACTTAAAGGACCTTTTTTAACCTTTTTTAAAGGATTTTTCTTTTTAATGACATAAGCATGATCTAACTGTGTCCCAAGATACAAGGAAACATTTTCAAATTAGTATAGCTTTTACAGATACCAGTTGTAATGATGATTTATCTTTAGTTACAAAAACATTGGACATGATGGTCAAGTTTCTTTTTAATTCTATAATATAGTGTTTTGGTTCTCAAGATGAGAACAAAACATTCTGAGAATAGGGAAAACTGGTATGTTTCCTCTAAATGCAGGTTCAGGCTCTGCCAAGTCTAAATCTGGTCTAATCTTTACTCCTTGTCCCTTTCAATGATCCTTAACCTGTGAATGATCAAAACACAATTATTCAAAAGTTCTTAAAGCCAGATCACAGTTTTGGTTTTATCACATTTCATGTAGATGTCTTTTTAAAGGTGCATTGTGTAACTTTTCGGTTGGTGTCCATCACCTTCTTGTTTTTATGAATATGTCATTGCTCTGCTTCGAATGTTCCATAATATGACATTAAACAGATTTTAAATTGATTCATTCATTGGATTTAAGGCTCAAAAATACCTATGAAAACTGCATTCTCACTGTGAGCAGGGTTGACTCTCCAGAGATCTGACCAGTACTTTGGCCTGGTTTGGTTTACATGATGTTAGAAAGGTTTAAAGCCACATTGTGAAACATTTCTGACAAAGCAATAACATTTTCATGGAGAAAAGCATTTGACCGGCCCTCCACCAGAAAAGTTACACAATGCACCCTTAACTATTACAATAAGTCTCCTGCTCTTGAGTTTAGTGATCAAAATCAGTGTCACAATCACAAACACGATATTGTCAAAACGATGTACAATTTTTATCCTCGTATCGCCCATTCCTACCTACAGCTAAAACAATTTGAGATCAACCAGATTAGACGCTTCTAGGAAAGTAGATTAAAGGTCCCGATGACAGTGTTGGACATAAGGAGGTCACTAAATGCGAGATTCCCAGTGATTCTTGAACCCGAGCCAAACTGACCACAGCAACATGGAGCTTCTTGGAACTCTCTGCTACGCACACAACTGGATCTACGCCAAGTACCACAATCTGCCTTTATCACATCCTAACAAGCCAGCAAATCCAAGTTTATTCCTTCTTCGGTCCATGTAGATCTTTACGGGCAGCTGGTAGTGCAAACTCGATCAGTATCTCACATATGAAAGACATTTTTCTCCTTTCACTTCAGAAACGAGCAGGGGGTTTAAGCAAGGAAAGACCAGCTGGAGAAAGTTACGTATTATAAGTGACAGTCCAATATAATTTTGAGAAGAATTTGAAAGTTGAGCCAAATCATATGCGTGTTTTTGGATTTGAGTAATGATTTAAAGGGTCTAGATAGTTGACCCCACGTAGGGATGCAACATATTTCAATTTCAAAAGGGGCTCAAAGGTAATCATCTGGACACTGTTTTGGACATCAAGATGTTTCATTTTCCCATCCAGAAGCCATTTTTTATTCGATGATGCTGGTCTGAGACATGAGATTTATACTAACACTGCCTCTGAAATCGTTTATACACTGGACCACTCCTGGATGAATGAAAGATTACAGTGTTTAATATCAAAAGTCTCACAATATTCTTGGAAGTCTAAATAGTACACTAAAAGCAGACGGAACTTCAGTGGTTCTCAAATGTTTCACATGAAGTACCACTAAAGATAGTTTTTGGCTTTCTGAGTACCACCAGATCTAAACTCTGACTATTTCAGGCCTAAATATGGGCTGAACCAGGTCTAGAATGAGGAAAAAAACAAAAAAACAAAACATGCTTAAAATTATACTTGAGAAACACTGACATAAACAATAACCCCTTGCATCATTTCAGTGAAGCCAACATAATGAAACTGATAATAAAGGTGCACTATGCAACTTTTCTGGTGGGGAGCCCTCAGCCTGCTTGTCTCCATGGAGATATTACTTTGGTGGAATCTTTCACAATATGGCAATAAACTTATCTATGCATTTCTTCAATTGCAGGTGTTTTTATTGCTGAAAATACATTGAAAAACATGCATTCATACAGTGAGCATGCCTGTCTCTTCACAGATCTGACCTGTATCTTTGCTTGGTGGCGTTACCTACTTGCAGAGGTGGGGACTTGCAAGTTTTGACTTGCACTCGAGTCAGACTTGAGTCAATATTTTTATGACTTGAGACTTGACAAAAATGGACTAAGGCTTGGGACTCAACTTGGACTTGAAGGTCAATGACTTGGGACTTGACTCTGACTTGAGCCTTGTGACTTGAGAAGACTTGATGCTTCTCCTAAAAATATATATAAGTATGTGGCAACCGAGGGGTTAACGCTCCGGGAATTGTTTAAGTATGATAATATGTTGCTGCAACAACGCCACCCCAAATCTAGTTTGGGGAAATTAAGTAAATGTAAGGCACACAGGTAAGTATATCAGAGGGAGAGGGAGCCAGGTTCCATCAATTACACAATCTTTATTGATTTTCTGTTGTTTTCAAAGACAGATTTAAATGCTAAAAAGTAGCTACATTCATAAAAATAGACAACCAGTAAAACACTACAGTGGGTGAACAGGTACACAATATTGAAAGTGCAAAACAAAAACCCCAAAACCCAAAGCAAAACTGAAACAAAGCAAACAGAACACAACAAACAAAACAGGGCAAAACAAAATAAAACTAAAAGCGAAACAAAATAAAACTAAAAGCAAAACAGCAGAGGTGGTGTCCTCACGCCGCTGCAGGCCCCCGCCGACACCTGAAAAGTTAAATTTTGGGATTAAACTCAGAGCCTGCAGCGTAAGGATCTGGGCCGAACATACCGTGGTTGAGTGTGACAGTGCGCAATCCCCAGGCTGAATTGAAGGCAACTCTACATAGAATATCTGCGTCCAGACGTGGTCCAACAATGTGGACCGGCACACGCTATAAACAGACAATTTTGAGAATTGTTTGGCACAGGTAGCACGTGGGAATAGGGTTTTGGTTACCTGCCGCCGCGGTTTACGGGACACGGCGGCGCACAGCCAAGCGCAATGGGGAGGGATTCACTCGTCTTACCCGTGGAGCTACCGAGAGACACCGGTTAAAGTATGGGCACGGATGAATGAGTGGAGGAGTATCGGGCGTGCATTACCTTGGTCAGAGGAGATGAAAGCGCGCCCTAGGTGCTCCGCGACTCGGAGGAGCGAGGGACTGATGCGGTGCAGAGCACCGGCCAAGCAGTGGCCAAGCAGCGGCACTAAAAAGAGACGTGGATGGCAATTTGGATATAACGGCCATGGAAGTTACAAAGTGAAGTTACCTGAGCGGGAGGACAGAGCGGCCACAAGGAGAGGCCCGGAAGAGCGTGTGAGCCAAAAGGGGGAACGACTGAGAAGGGAGCGCTTAAATAGCCCACCAGCGCAGCGCCACGGAACGCCAGGTAAGAGCACCTGCAGCCTAGACCCTCAAAGCCGGTCATGCCACATGTTTTTAGAAAATACTTTTCTCTTTACAGTTGATAAATGCGGTGCTGTGATATGGTATCCTCAAATGTACTACAGTAATACACTGTACAGTAATATATAGTACAATACAGTAAAACAGAGGGAATCACAGAGAATGACATGACAAAATAACGGTCATTTAGCACTTTTAAATCTGAATTCTTTCTGTTCTGACCATAATGATTCACACTAAGATCTTGTCAAGACAGGTAAAAAGGAAAAAATACAATTTCTACAACTCTTATATAGATATTCATATATAAACATACCACTTTTTAAGTACAATTTAGTTTAAAAGTCATAAATTGCAAAAGTCTAAGCTATATTTGGTACTTTGGTTTAAAGACTTGAAATTACTTGAAGCTCTAAGCGGACGACCTGAACTTGACTTGGACTTATGGGCCAGACTTGACTTCGACTTGCCTGTCTTTAACTTGGGACTTGACTCGTAAACTTACTTGAGACTTGCAAAACAACAACTTAGTCCCACCTCGGTCTACTTGTCACTATAGAGACCAGCTAATGATCGACCCTCTGCCAGAAAAGCTGCATACTGCTCCTTTAATTAACACTATTTAAACCTTTAATCATTACAATATGAGAGCAGTGAAAGTAATTGAGAAACCATTTCTACAAAACTCCCCCACAATTGTGCAATCAATACTGGAACACCCTGATAATTAGTGTGAGAATTGATATCACTGCATTTTTCTTTGACATGTCTCTCATTCTTAAACCAGGTGTTTTGTTTTTTGTTTTGTTTTGTTTTTTGTTATAGACTTGACACGCTCTTTTTTTTTTTCACGTGATGATGTAGTTTGAGATCGTTTTAGCTGTATTATTTCCTAGCACATGTTATAATAATCAGCCGTTTTGTCAGCTGAATTGTATAATTTATTAACGTCTTTTGTGTCAAAGGACAAACACTTTGAGATTTCGCTGTGTGATTGTATTTTAAATGGTTTGATATATGGCAATCTGCAGCTCATCTGACTCCAAACATTTGTTTTGGCATTGCGTTGTCCAAGTTTCGTGCTGAGTCAGAATCCATCTTTCCAGCTCTGTTGGATAAGCAAAGGTTCTCCATTGGAAACAGGTTTGACAGGCTGATGTGTCCAGTCTGCACCTACAGATGTTTTAGTATTTAATTTGATCTACATGTACTCATACATTTATAGGGGATATTGTATGTGTAGCAATTTTTACACATAATTTTTCAATAAATCAGTCAATCAAACTTTATTTATAGAGCGCTTTTCATACAAAAAAAATGCAATTACAAATCCCCCGTCCACCCACCAACCTACTCACCCACGAAGCTAACCTAAACACAGTTGGGTCTTGAAATTACTATCTGTGACAGAATTATCTTTTTTTTTTTTTTTTTACAACTAACCATCTGGAATCTGGAAACTTATACTAACTGTCTGGAATCTGGGACACTAACTATCTGGAACCAGTACTTAAAGAAAAAAGCAAACCCCTCCGCAACATCAGCACATCCATTTACTCTATTTACTCTATCACCATTTTAGCTTCTATTGTTTTGAAAGTGCAATATTTGTTGAAAACAACGTATTAAAATGTTGTTCCAGTTTATTTTTTAATGTCCTGAGTCTCCCTTCCTCAATAAGTCACTCCCCCTTCAGAACGTTTATCAAAATAATCGGTGTGCATTCTGCTAATTAAACTACTCCACATCACATCACGTTTGTGAAGTTGTAGTCGATTGTTTTGTAGAGATGTAACAATAACCAAAATATTGTGCTATCGTATCATCAAAGATCTCACAATAATATCGTGGACAAGTTGCTTAAACTAAGAGTTATGGTGCAGCAATAGCTAAAAAAAAGACAGAGGAAACTACATAGACCATGATCCTTTGCACCATTTCAGTGCAGACTACATGAAGAAGTCAGTTCTAAGCACTTTTAAGTCTTAGTTCTTTGGATTAAGTCTTGTCAAGGTATTTTAAGAGGAAAAAACTGCATATTAACAGCTGTTTAGCCTCCACAGTATATCGCAATAAATATCGTATCATGAGATGTATATCGTGAAAATATCGTACTGAGAGACTTGGATATTGTTACATCCCTAATCGTGAGCCTCCCAACCATATTTTGTGAGCTTTCACACGATATCACAATAAATATCATACCGTGAGGTTCATACCGTGACGATATCGTATTGTGACAACTTGGATATCGTTACACCCCTATTGTTTTGCATCCTGCTTCTGTATATTTATGTAAAATTTCCGTGCGGGAGCTAAGGTTACATAGGCTTGTGGTCTCTTGTATTGCTTGTAACTGATCTAGAGAGAGATCACTAGATTACCCAGACACGCATGGATGACATATAAAACTCCATCAGGCATGTTTTTGATGAGGGAACAACATTAGTAGAAAGCTCCAAAAAGTCAGTTTTGCATAATACCCCTTCTGACCAATTTGTTAACATTGCCAGTGAAAATACTAATACTAATCTTTTGTCATCTTTTGTCATTACTTCCCTTTCACACTTCTCTTACACTGACTTCATTCTAGTGTCGAACTTGGACGCCTTTTTCTCACTGTCTATCATCTGCTAATGCTTTTATCAACCAGTGGCATCCGTCCAGCTCCATCTGTGCAAACACACCTCGAACATGTTATGGCAACACCTCGTCATACACTGCCATATTTATTATCAGAGTAAATATATTAGGACATATGTAGGTAATGTTACGCAGTCGTCTCTCACCAAGACTCCATGTGCTCACATTTTACCGGTACATATGTCCAAATGTTTAGCTTTATCTTTCTACGGACCTGTTCATCTGTACATTCACAATACAATCAAACATGGACTTTGTTTTAAATGTTTAATAGATTAGCAATCGCAATTTTATAACTGTAAATAAATGGGGGAATGTAATGATAGATGTCCAGGTATTCACAGGCCTGACAATAGCTCAGAGTGAAAACCGAAAAGTAGTTGGCGGTTCAATCTCCGAACAATGCAAACTTTTGTGGGGTCAGTCTGCGAGATACTTTCTTAAAGGTCCTATATAAAGCACAATTGACTCCTGTGAGCTTTAAGCCATGTTAGAATGTTGTCACCTCCTCAGAAACATACCATGTGTTATTTTCTTTCACACATGTTTGGGTAATCCTGCATTATTAGTCTGTCTGCATATACGAAGCTCAAAATGTTCCACCTCCTGATGTCATGAAGCTGTAGTTTTCAAGTTAACAGCTATGTTTTACTTTTTATTCAGCAGGGACTGACCATTCCAGGGCTGAAATCATCCAAATATGGAGTTTAAAAACACAGTGAATAATAATAATAATAGTAATGCATCAGTTTTATATAGCGTTTTTCTGGACACTCAAAGACGCGTTACAGTTTATTATTCAGTCACTCTACACTTGGTGGTGGTAAACTACACTACCGGTCAAAAGTTTTAGAACACCACACTTTTTCCAGTTTTCTACTGTTTACTGTTGACCAAAATGTATTCTAAACTTTTGATTCTGCAATAAATAACTGGAAATATTAGGTGTAAAAATTTTGACAAATAGTGTAGTGTACTATTGTAGTTACAGCTGGCCTGGATCAGACTGATGGAAGTGAGCCCCCGATTGCACCCCACCCCACTCCGACCACCACCATCACTCACACACACACACGCCACTTTCATACTAGGCAATGTGGGTGAAGTGTCTTGCATAAGGACACAATGGCCACAGTGGAGCACTTCCTGTATTACCACATGACATCAGAAGATGGAAGAGCATTGAAGAAGCGTTTTCAGTTTGAGAGAAGAACTCAGCCTAAATATGCAGGATTTGTGTGATAAACATGAGTGAAATAAACAAAACCTAACTCCAGATATGTTTGTAATGAGGAAAAAACATACTGTAAATCAGAGAATAGAGTAATATGGGCTCTTTAAACCCTCTAAAGCTATGTACAGATTTGCACCTTCATATCTGTGTGAGAGACTGGTTTGCCTCATGAGTTACAGTCATCACTACTAAAGACTCATTTGTTCACAATTGCTTTTAACACTTACTGTGATTTCTCTGAGTTAATATTCTGTTTTTGTATTATTATTGTTTTGTATATGAGTTTAACTTGGAAGCACCTTGGTTCAGTTGTTCCTGTTGTAAAGACCTATACAAATAAAGCTGAATTAAAGTGATTGATTGACTTGGGGCCACTACAGCCCAGCACGAGCCACTGTTGTGTCACTAACCCAAACATATCCATCCAGTGACCCCTACAGTCTGGGAGGCTCACAGCTTTAGTTTATTTTCTATGAGAGAGTGATTGCTTTGTGTCTGTTCTCATTTGTGTCACTGTCTGTACGGTCACGAGCGCTGCACACCACAGTGACAAATGTGAAGTAGATTAAGAGCAGATGGACTCCAGCAGAATGAATGAGTGTAGTGGGGATGTATTGGTCTGCGGAGCCCAACAGAGGCCGCCTGATCCAGATCTGGAAGTCAATTTTCCATTCATTCTTCCAATATACAAATTTCAAATATTAAGACATCTTGAAGGTTAAAGAGCTGCATGACCATTTACAATTTTACCGATATACTTTATGTCTATGAGAGCCTTTTAATGATGGGGCTTTTGGCTCCTTGTGAGATCCGAATCTGTTGGATCTGTTCATTTCAAAGAGCTGTTCAAAACATATGTGTTTGTATGACAGACAGTGTTGGGAATAACGGCGTTTAAGTATAACAGCACTAGTAACGGTGCTACATTTTTGGTAATGAAGTACTGTAATTAATTACACTTCCCATCGTTACAACGCCGTTGTCATTATCGGGAAAGCACATTGGCACGTTACAACTGGGTTGAATGAGGCGCCACAGTGTCAGACTTCATGCAGTGGACAGACGCACATCATCAGCAGGAGCAGGGAGACCTCAGGAGAGAGCAGGGCCAACATGACTGGCAGAAGAAGTTGGGTGGGCGGAGTCTCTAACTAGTAACAAGTAACTAAATACTTTTTAAAGTAAAATGCCCACCACTGATGACAGAAGCCAATGGAAGAACTCATTTTAACAACAAACTAGTCACAAAGAGAAATTACCAAAGCTCAGATTTCTTTAAAATGGTTCAAACTGAGAGCGGGAGTGCGCACATGGAAATGATCTATAAAAAGTTGCACTACAATAGGAATAATAACTGTTATTATGATGTCAGTTTATGTATTTATTTTATTTTTGAGCACAAAGCGTTCAGTCATGTTACCAGCTCTGTGTGTGTGCTGATTTTTGGGTTGGTTCAGTTCATGTACCTGGGAATATGTTTATATAACCGCACATAACTTTCCAAGCATAAAAGATAGAAACTTACTTTCCTTAAAAAGCTGACAGATGCCGCTTTCTGAGCATATTTCTGGCATTATCCTACGTCACATGCATGCTACATGATGACATAGTGAAAACAAGTGTCCAATAGGAACTTTGTTTTCTGCCAAACTCATGCGCTCCATCTACTTTGATTGGCCCAAACTTTGCCAAAGAGTGTAGTGAGTCAAAATGGTCGACTGCTCTGAGCAACTATGTTCGGAACATTTGAAAAATCCGGTCTAAGTGCAGTTATTTCTCAAATAAATGGTCTGCGTAATTGTGCATCCCTTGCTATTTTTATTTGAAAGGTTTATTTCACTCTAAAATGTACAAATACAAATGTAATAAACTCCATGAAAATGCAGGAAGTGATGTGGCTCTGTGCCCTGGACCTGACACGAGCTGTTTCCATGACTGGCACCAGGAAAGTCATGGGGCCATTGCACTTTTCTTTTTTTTTTCCTTTTCCATGGCAACGGCAGTATATTTATGTTCCATCTTAAGCTCTAAAGCATATAGGGATTTAACGATATCCAAATCTGTTGGTACAATATTTTCACGATATTTTGTGGAGGCTAACAAAAGTGTGAATATGCTACTTTTCTGTCATAATGCAACAAATTAAGACAGTTATTTCATCATTTAGATTGGACTGAAACTGAGCAAAGGATCATGGTATATGTAGTTCTCTCAGATTTTAGCTGTTGCTGCACCAAAACAATGAATTTAAGTTGTAATTCGATACTTTGTGATGGCCCACGATATTTTTGTGAGACTTTTGATGATACAGCATCAAGATATTTTGGTTATTGTTACATTTCTAATAGCAAATGTGCCACCTGAATGCCGTAACTTATTCAATTAGCAAACTATACTACAATGTACTTTATTCTAATGTTATCTACCATGCTATATCTGCCAAATTTGCATCTAGTGTTTTGTACAAATCGCCCAGCGGGGTTTTGTTGGAACCTTTTATCACACAGACCATTTGAGTTCCCTACGCAGAGCCAAAGAAATCACATTATTCAATATCGTAAGTGCTTTATCAACAACACAAGAACGTAAGCACTGCTCTTTTATCACTATGAAACTCTCAAGGCCCGATTATATTCTGTGGATTACTAACATTTAACAGCCCCATAAACAGTGTGTTTACAGAGAAATCACAAATCTTACTCAACCGTCTCTCTTCCCTCCCTTTAGTCATAATAAGTCCCTGGACAATCACATATTCTGATAGAAACATGCCTTCCAAAACTAGCTCTCTCTCTCACCACAGTTTTGGAAGATAAGGAGTTTCGTCACAAAATATGATTCCCAAATGTTGTGTCTTGCTTGTTGTGTTGATTAAGGATGGAGGAAATGCATGACACTAAAACACATTATGATTAAGCTAAAGCTAATCAAAATCACTTTATTTATCTGCTAGGAACTTAATTCGCCGACAGAGCGCAAGTGCAAATAAGGACAAAACTGTATTAAAGGGCTGTATTCACATTTTGAACCATGAGTGAAGAACATGTATCAGCCTCTTCTCTCTGATTTTGATAAAGAAGTTTTTCAAATCGTGCCTGATTGGAAAATGACTCATGAATGCATAGGTGATACCCTTCAAGTGTTTACCCTTCAAGTTTTCTTTCTCAGGCCATGTTTATATGATGACGGTTTGAACAGAAAACGCAAAAGTGGCATCGCGTCTTCACTTCTTATTCCGCGTTTACACAAGCGTTTTTGGGAGCAAATCTGCATGCATATGGTGATGCAAAAGTGTGTGGAATTCGACTGGGTATGCATGCCATCCAACGTGTTTCTTTCTGTGTACTGTATGCATGTGACGTAAACGCGTACGCGACGTGAGCAGATCTGACCAGAGTTTTGCGTCTTGGGTATTCAACTTTTCCACTCTGTAGGGTGGTTTCAGATTTTTGTGTTTTTAAGCCCCAAAAACGCCGTCACCGTCTAAACGAAAGGCACTCCGATAAAATATTTTATTGTTTTAATCCTCAAGCGTTCTCATGCAGGCCCTCAAATAGCTGATTTTATATTACATTGCATTGTGACCTAGAAGAAATAAAAGTCAGGAACAGCAGCTTGAATCCATGCTAGATTTTAGAAAGGCCCTTATAGTGAATACCAAATGATTACATGTATCAAAAAGCACATATTAAGAATAATATTTTGAGTAAATGTTTTCTAGTGAAGAACAGTGGTGGAAAGTAACAAAGTACAAAAGAAAAAATACAATATTTTCAGTACAGTTTTTAGGCATCTTTACTTTGCTTAAGTACATTTTTCCACTGGAATTACTTACTTTTACTTCACTACATTTTTCTTATTTCTTATTTATTTATTTTTAAAAGGACAGCACATATTACTAAACTTCAGTCCCTTGGCAAGTTGATCTGAAATCATCTACAGTACAGGGAAAAGTACAACTACAATCACACAAAAGTACATAACACCAGCACACTCACTATACATACAACACACTCACTGTACACTCACTATTCACACAATTCATTTCAAACAGTTCATTTAAAGTTCGAAGTCAAGAGTTAGAGAGTTAAACCAACAACCCCTTAATAAAAAAAAAAAAAAAAAAAGTTATTTGGTTAGACATGGTGATATATTTGGCCATTGAACAACCTCTGTTTCAAAGCTTTAGAATAAACATTTGAGAGCAGGTATTGGTACTTTGGTACTTATTGGTACTACTCCACCACATTTTAGATCTGGACTGAAGTAAAAAGTACTTTTATTTATGTTTGAGACCTGCTGAAATGATTGACATGTATTTTTAGCATTTTTAACATCTGAACTTCGAGCAAACCTCATATACAAAAACACAAAAGCAGCTAGATGAATTAAGAAATCATTTGAATCATTTAAAATCATCTAAACTCTTGATAAAAATCACTACATTTGATTCTTTAACTGTTCAAAAAATCTCTGCAAAGTACATTTATAAACGGGTACTTCAATAGTTTTACTTAAGTAGATTTTTGTCATGTAATGCTTTTACTTTCACTTAAGTAACAAAACACTACTCGATTACAAGTCCATTTATCTGAAAACAAAAAAACAAAAAAAACCACAACTTCTCCAGTGGGTATATTTTATTTCTGGAGAATATAAGTCATGCCTAAATCCAGTATATTTGACTCATGGGGAAGATATCTTTTACAGTAAAAATTATACTTTGTTTTCCGACTCCCACCTCTTTTACTGAATTAACCCAGGAACAACAAAAGTGCCAGATAAGTCAATGACCTGGCACAAAATACTGCTGTGGTTACTAACAACATTAGCCTCTATAAACAGAACTGTGCAAGAATAGAGTCACCATTAAAGGCGCTCTTTCTATTTTTACTGTCTTATAGGGCCCATATTGTGCTATTTTCTGATCTATGTTATAATGTTGTTTCTTCATCACAAACAGACCTGGAGTTGTGTTTTGCTTCATTCACACATGTTTAACACACAAACCCTGCACATTTAGGTTCTTTTCTCAAATGGAAAACACTCTGATCCACCTTGTGATGTCGTGTGATAATACAGGAAGTGCTTCAGTGTATTTTATACTCTACAAACCTTCACTTGAATCATTTGGGTCAATTCAGGCCTGGAATGAAGGTAAAAGGTTGTTGTTAACTTGAAAACTAACACTACATGACATCACAAGGTGGAGCAGAGCATTTTGAGCTTTGGAGGTGTACACAGACTAAAAATAAAAGAACACAACTCCAAGTGTGTTTTTGATGAGTTAACAGCATTATAAGATTACTTAAAGCTCACAAGAGTCAATTTGTGTAATATAGGACCTTTAAAACACAAAAAAGAGATCTAGTCCATTTTAAACAGTTTGCAGTGATCCAAAGATGACCTTAGCTGAGTTTTGCTGTCATGGTAACACTAACAACAACTAGCATCCTAAGCGTGCACTTCCTGATTCTCTAACAATATGTAACACTTGGAGGATCCACATGATCAGCTACCTTGCCACAAATATAATGCTTTATAATATTAGTGTACTACTATTATCCTACTACTATAATTAGATGCAGATAGCACGTAGCACATTTACTCTGACCTCAAGAGTCGCTTATGTAATATATCTGCACTGAGGCAAGACACATTTTACTAATGTACATGGAAAAGAAATTGGTTACAGGCGCTTTAATGACTCATATGTTAAAACTGCCAATTGATTTCTGTAGAACACATTATTGTGAGAAATGGGACCTCATAAAATAAGTAAAATGCTTACATGCTCACAACAGAAATGAAACTGAAATGACTTAGCTTGTTTCTTCATACTTTAAAAAAAATATTATTTTTAAAGGGCCTACGCTTTCTGATCTGTTATAATGTTGTTTCCTCATCAAACTCAACTCCAGATATGTTGCCAGGAGTTGTATTTGGTTTCATTCACACATGTTTAAAACACAAAACCTGCATATTTACTTATTTTCTCAAACTAAAAACAGTCTGTTCCACTTTGTGATGTTGTGGTAATGCAGGAAGTGCTCCACTGTGTTTTTAAACTCCATTCACTACAAGCCAGAGGTGGGACCAAGTCATTGTTTTGCAAGTCTCAAGTCTTTGACCTCAAGTCTGAGTCAAGTCCTAAATCAAATACAGGCAAGGCCAAGTCGAGTCCCAAGTCACTGGCCCATAAATCCATGTCAAGTCCAATCCTCTGCTTTGAGCTTCAAATCATTTCAAGTCTTTAAACCAAAGAACCAAATATCTTAGATTTGACTTTTTATGACTTTCAAGATAAATTGTACTTATAAAATCATAGTATATTTATATTTGAGTATTTATAGAGTATGTAAGAGTTGTAGAAATGTTCATTTTTCCTTTTTAAATGTCTTGACAAGATCTTAGTGTGAATCATTATGGTCAGAATAGAAATAATTAAGATTTAAAAGTGCTTCTCAAGTCACAGGCCTCAAATCCGAGTCAAGCCCCAAGTTTTAGTGCATTTTATCAAGTCAAGTCTCAAGTCATAAAAATAGTCCTTGAGTCCAAGTCACGACTTGCAAGTCCCCCCTGGTATTGTCAGTCTTGGTAAATATTAGCTGTTAACTTGAAAACTACGACTACATGACAAGGTAGAACAGAGCATTTTGAGCTGTGGAGATGCAGACAGATTAATAATGCAGAATTATCAGATCCAATTAAACATGTGTGAATGAAACGAAACACAACTCCAGGTATGTTTTTGAGGAGGTAGTAAGATTATAACATGGTTTAAAGCTCACAGGAGTCAGTTTTGCTTTAAAGTGAAAATGAAATTTACTGGAGCTTCAATGTAATGTAAGACGTATAATTGAACAAACGCAAGAGACAAATGTTTAATGCCCTATTGTGGAACATTCAAGGCAAATAAATAACATCTCCATGGAGACAAGCATGTAAAGGACCCTCCACTAGGAACTTACACAGTGCACGTTTAATTCTTCAAACGCAAAGAGGGCAATTTGGCTCTAACAATGAATTTGGAAAGTATATATCATTTTCGGATGTTGTTAATGGTGACAACTGTTGGCACATTTACTACTTTTTCAATGGCTCCATGTTATTCCATTATTCTGACGTGTTTGAGAAGTCCCACCTGCTTCATAATGAGGCTGTTTTCACTCTGTCCCTCCAGCAGTGTTATCCCAGAGGCTAATATTTCACAAAACACCTGTCTGTGTGCTGCTGTGAAAATTATAAAAACATGTGTCACCACCGAAAACTCAATTTGTAAAAGCTAAAAATCACATGCACATCCGATCGAATGGAGCAGAGGTTTCAGATTTCTACACATTCATACCAAACATTGAGCTGTTATGACTCGAACAGAACTTTTCAGACAGAAGCTAAAATAACAATGATCTTAATAAAACAGTTCTTAACACATAGATAGATATCACATATATGTTTAGTTTGTTTTTTTTTAAAGTCGTGTGCAGACTTTTTTCACTGTGACCCAAAGTTGGCACCATGTCTTGAGTTGATCACCAAATTTCCTGCACTTAGTGAATAAAGAATAATAATAAAATGTTGTTAAATAATACCTTCAGTGTATTGTATTTCTGAGTGGGGTGGCCAATCAGATTCCAGGGATAGCCTCTGTTAGTCACTCCCAAGACATGCTCCTGCTCTGTTTGTGAAAAGGAAATAAATTTGACAGGCCTGAAGTAAAACCATATGGGCCAGATTTATCGATCCAGGTGCAAGCAGGTTACGAGATGCTGAATTTGAGGTGATAATGGGATGTGAACAAACACACTGAGCGCACAGTGAGTCAGTGGGTCGACGGGATGATGAGTGGCGGCTGTTCTTTCTTTCATATACGGTGTAACCTACTTCTGTTGTCAGCTATCAGTATGTTAAAGAAACATAATGTAGCGCACAGCAGGGGGTGCACATCATTTTTAGGATTTACCTGACAGCAGCTCCCTGTACCAGCGGAGGTCGGGCTTAAATAGGCCGCGTTGCAAAGGCTCAGCCCCGACTTCCGCGGTCTGGTGTCAGAGCTAAAATTATACCGGAGGCAGACCTTTTCCCCCCTGAGTATTGAAACTGAAGGATTTGGTCTGCTACTGTTTGGTTTTACTCAGTTTTGTTCCGTTTACTGATTGTTGTGTTTAGTATTGTTTCTTAAATGTTATTATATTTTAGCTCTACTGCACCTTTTAAATAAACATGTTTTATTGTTGTCATCCCTGGGCTTTTAACTTTGAGCTTTTTTTAAAACTTTTTTTAAGTTCCAGGGTCGTACTTGGGAGGGGTTTAGCCCGTACCTTTTTGTTTGCACTTTGGGTTTTAAGTTCTTTAGATGTGATTGCATGGTAGCACTTTCAGTTTTGTTTGTTCTGGATGGGGCTACCCCCTCTCAAGTCATCCTTGATTGGTTAATTTGTAACATTTATTTCTGTTTTTGTTTTTTTTTCAGACTTGGTTCCTCCGCCTAGGGGCTGCAAGGTTGTTGTTTTTTATCCTTATATCAGTAAATTTTATGATTTTTGGCCATTTTACCCTCCTATCCTCCGCCTGGCTCGTTTTTGCAGAATAAATCATTTTAAATATTAACTTGCCGCTTTTTAATCTTTTAACAAATTTTAATTATACATTTAAGTCACGTCTGTGTCCTTTCTGTTTTACATACTTATCTGTGGCCTTGGTCATTTTAAGTGTTTTATTTATTTATCTATTTTATTGAAACAAAAAGGGTACCTAAGGTTATAATAACTAGAGACTGGAAGGGCATCTCACAAATTATTATTGTTTCTGCTGTAAACTGCTTAATCTGTTTGGGTTGTCGCCAAGATCTATCAATAGTAAAAATAGTGTCAGAATATTACAAACTTCTGAATATGTTTTGTGTTGCTCCTAGACTAATATGAGACAGATGGTCGTTTTAAAAAAAGACATTTTTGCTGTTTTAAATTAAATTCAAGTTTTTTATATTATAAGATTATATTCTGAGTTGTTACATCTTGAACTCTCCAAATGTCTTTTTTTAGGCTGAGACCCTCCTCTGACCCTCACTTCTCCCCAACCAGTTCACTGAGTTTACGCTTAATTGTTTACCTCCCAGTGGTCTCTTTAATATGACATAGTTTGAATATTTTCTGTGTCCAAGTTCTGCTAATCCACAAATCTGTATGACCCCTACAAACTGTTGTGTGGATCTTAAAACACATCACATTTTAATGCAGAGATTTATGAGGAAATTATGTGTTAACTGAATGCTCTGGTGGGGATATAAGCACAGCAGGTGTTTCTCCTCCAGCAACACAAGGGGGAATTTAAATAATGAGTACACAATAGTAAGATAGATTTGTGTGTACAGTAGACATAAACTCACATATTGTCCCATATTATGCTTAACTGCCTATTTCAGGTTGCAGTCAAAAACTACCCGGAGCTGTTTTTCTTGAGTCTTGTGGTAGTCCTGAAGGGCTCCTCTGTG
Source organism: Boleophthalmus pectinirostris (assembly GCF_026225935.1). Classification (NCBI taxonomy): domain Eukaryota; kingdom Metazoa; phylum Chordata; class Actinopteri; order Gobiiformes; family Gobiidae; genus Boleophthalmus; species Boleophthalmus pectinirostris. The sequence goes on from NW_026571299.1 coordinate 13,342,805, forward strand.
TTTTTAGCTGTGTGTAACATTGTGTTTGAATCCAGAAGAGTCTAGAAGTGAAAAAACTCTGTCCAAACTTGAGATGATCCAACCAGAGCCACTAATTTGTAGCTCATGTCCCTCAAAAGCAGATATCTTCTAACATTCAGAACAAAATATATAACTTCTTTTACCTGAAATAAGTAATAGTTTGGTGCTTAGATTGTAAAAATCTGCCGTGTTTCTCCGTCCTATGTCAGTTTTCAAATTTTCGGGGAGACTGGACACACCCTGCATTTGATTATTCTTCCGAGTCGGTTTTCCGAGGAAGTTGCCTAGCTACACATGAGACACGCCCCTTTTCATGGGACTACGTGACTCAGAACTCTGTGGTAGAAAAAGTAGACCAAACAAGGATTCCGAGTCAGAAGAATAGATCGCTCCTCCCACTGTGACGTGTAAATATGAACTGTTTCCATTATGTTTGGACAGTTCGGTGGTTTAAATGACACTCTTTCAGTCACATGTATTACTGCAATACCTTACCACGTCAGTATCACTGCCTGTGGGTTTGGTCAAATCCGAGGTCCAAGTGAGAGTCGGAAAATAATCGAAAGCAGGGACACCTCCAGATCCACTCGTCTTTGTAAAGTTTTGTCAAAGCGTGTGGTTCTGGTGGACCAGGTAAGGGTAAGGAAGTTTTAGCTTCAGCCTGGATCATATTAGTGTCTTAAACACAGACTGAGGAAGTTCTAAAATAGCTAAAACATTATTGATGACAGAGAGAGTGTTTGCTTTACCCTCGCAATGTTTTCACGGACCCTTAGGAGCAAAAGCAAATCATCGTTCAATATCCTCTTTTCATTTTACGGGAAGGATGGTTACACTGCCCAGTAGAGTGGGTAGCATTTTAAAAAAGATAAGTGTACTGGATTTCTTGTCTGAGCAGTCAGTTTCTTCTACATTTCCAAACTTGAGACGATCCAACCACAGCTTCTAAGCATGGGTCTCTCAAATGCAGAAGACATCTCCTTTTAAAAATTCTCATAACAAAATATATTATTTGTTTTCCCTGAGATACGTAATTTGATTGTTGACTTTGTGAAAATCCATGCTGTTTCTCAATCGTTTAGGGTTATGGTTTAGGTTGTTTCCCCCCACCCCATTTTTTTTTTTTTTTTTTTTTTTTTACGTGTAAGCAGCCAGGTTTGTTTTTCTCACGAACAGAGCATATGTCTGGCAGGCCAAGAAAATTGATTTTAACCTTGAACACTTTTCCACTAAAAGCACTAAACAATGACTTCAATTTGAAGTTTCTTGGGCCAATGTAATGGTAGTATTATTTATTTAAAAAGTAAATAAATACAATGCTATAATACTATCTAAAGAAGAAGAAAAAAAAAATGTATACAAGGATTGGCCCACATCCTAATTGGGTTTTTAGACTGTAAACGCTCAGAGGAAGGCTATATACGGAAATGCATTATTGTTTGCTTGTGTGTTGTTGCCTAAAAAATATATTTATTGACTGAAGATGTGCAATCCAAAAATGTTTTACATATTTGTTATCGCTTTTGGGTTTAGCACTCAAGACCTGAGAACACTCAATCTTCACCCCTTGAAAAAAGAGTGAAAACCAAACTTGGGCAGCAGATTGGGGCTGAATACTTCACTTATGTACATATGTTAAAGGTGCACTGTGTAACCTTTCCAGAGGAGGGTCCATCTCTGTGGAACATTCCAAGCACAGCAATGACAAATCTATAGAAACAAGCAGGTGACAGACCCCCAACCAAAAGTTACATAGTGCACCTCTAAGTAGCCATGTGCTTCTGGCAGGTTTATCTTCTTTTTACAAGCTTCAAACTTAAATAATAGTAAACAAACAAACAAAAAAAACACTGGACCATTCCTAAATAAAATGACATCTCTTCATTCTTTGTCCACGTTTTTCACACATAATTCAAGCTGGTCAGTCCTTTACAGAGGAACATGGTGCTGTTGAAGCTGTTGTTTTGCAGAGCAGAGCTTTTGCTGGAGGCTGTTGACTTGTTCTGATGGTCCAGCTCCACTTCAACTCTGAGCCAAACCCTCTGCTGCTCCTGAGTCACGCTGCAATAACACTATAGGCATTAGAAGAGCTAATGCTAATGCTTATGTGATGTTATGTGATCCATACACCTAAAGTTTCAGCATAAGGTCAATACATTTGCTTTGTGATAGATATCTGCCTCCCGGTTGGTCTTCCCTCATCATTAAGTTACTCAGAGATGTGTTTTGGTAAATGGTCACATTTTTATATAGTGCTTTTCCACCTTGAAGGAACTCAAAGCACTTTACATCAAGGAACCACTCACCCATTGGACAGCATTCATCTGTGGGAGCTGGAATCGCACCGCCAACCTGTGGGTCAGTGAATCTGACCACCTAACCAATGATGTTTATGTTGAGAATGGAATTCGAACCACCAACCTTCAGATCAGTGCACAAACACTTGACTGAAATAGCTACTGTCACCAATCAACTTTGATTGATTCATTGGAGTTTGAGTAATCCTGTATAGTCCTGCAACTGAAGTGAAGCGAAGTGAAGTGAAGCGTTACAGCCAAAGGACCAATATTTCCAAATCTGGTATTTGATCCAATTCTTGACAGATTGAGAACGTGCTGATCTGCAGACATTTCCAAATCAGCCTCTGTACTTTTCTCCAAAACTCTGTATCTTTGACCCTCTGCGTGCGATCAAGGCCTTTGCTAAATATTATTCTTTCTTCTCCCCAGTACATCACTCATACTCAGGGACTGAATATTTTCTATTGAATAATATCAGATAAGTTTCTTATTCCAAAGTCACCTCTTGTAAATGTCATACTGTTGTCATTTCTGATCATGCACCAGTGCAGATTGACGTGTCAAACAAAAATGAAAAGCTTGAAAGTTTGAAAAGCTTGAAGCCTGTGCTTAAAGAGGGAGAGTCAAATGGAACTGTCTTTTTTGGAACTTTCTACCCTGTTATAAGGTTGTTCCCTCATCGCATGCATGCCTACATCACCCATGCCCCCACACAACAATTTTGAATGCTTGTTTGACCGTTAAATTAGCCATAACATTACAGAAATATCACTCACCACCCTTATTTGAGAGAGATTTCCAAATAAGAATGGCATTATATATTGCACTTTTATCGTTTTATATCTCCCACTCTTTTATCGTTGCTTTTTCTCTCCAAGTTTGAACAAGACGTCTTAATTCCAGTATACTGCTGCATTTTGGTCAATATTTTTGCTCAAATCCAAGAAACAAAGTAATGAAGATTTCCTAATTCCTAAATACTAAATACATTGGACTGGACAGCCTGCTGGTTGTGCAGTTTAAGTCTATGCATTGTCAGTGTTTTCACAATAATAAAGTAAAATATAATAAAAAACTTGAACATTATTGATTTTCAATGTATTGATTTATTTTTCTTCTTTAAAGCTGTGGGCTGCAAGAACAAGTAAATGCATAATGTTCAACAATCGTTCAAACTGACTGCACCAATTTTAACATAATCGTTTATAGATCCTAGTAGCATTTCCTACAATTCAAGAGATTTCACCAAAACTTTTCAAATTTTCCCTGCCATCTCTCCGGTAAAAACGTAATATTTAAGTCAGCAAGTTACTGTAAGTGAGTAAGTGAAGAAATTGAATATTATAAGAATATACCTGTGAACAAAATGAATTAATCATTCAAAAAAGTTAGATGGAAGATGTTACCACCTTTCATCCAAGAGACTTCAGATCCCTTCTAGATAAGTTTAAATGCCAAAAAACTCATATTCAGATCCCAAGAGAAGGTTTAGAAAAGGGATTTAAAGCTGCTAGAAAGCCCAGATATTCCTTCTGTCGGACAATATTTCCAGTAAGCTCCAGCCGCCAATGGACAACCACCTGCAAATGGGAGTCCTTTCATTTGTTACTTGCATCTGTGTCCAGAGTCTCACCGAGAATGATTTCATCTATTCCCTTGCCATTTGATTTGTCACTGGATGCAAAAATCTGATTGGACACTGTTGCTTGGTTATCCAGTGACTGTTGGGCTCTTGTTGCCTTGTTAATAAAAAAAACGTAACAGACAGGCTTATATTTTCCTTCTGAGTAAGATGTTTCTATTTGAGCTTTTCCCTTGCTGAAATTCCAAGATTTTTCGCAAATACCCATCCGATCTACCCACTTCTCTTGTGAGTGAATCTGTGAGTTCTTTGATTTTAGCTTTTTGCTCATAACTTTCCATCTATAAAGTATTGTTTTTCTTTATTTTTTATCTTTTTTTTCCTTTATCTTTATTATAGATCTGTGGAGAGGTGAGCTTTCTCTTTGTAGGAAGGCATGTTTTTTGCAGTATTCCTGAGCAGTAAAACACTCGTAACAGAATAAATGCGAAACCTTTTAGGCAAAGCAATAATATCTCCATGGAAACAAGTTGGTGGCAAAAAAGTTAAACAGTGTGCCTTTAAACCAGGGGTGTCCAAACCTTTTTCATCAAGGGCCACATATCTAAACACAGATGACGCAGAGGGCCGATCGAGGGCCGTAGACTGGAGCTCAGTACAGTGAATAAATGAAATATGTGCATTAGAATGAACCATCAGTCTTTATTCATGCTTAGATCCTTAAAACCACACAGTAAATATTAAATATTAGCTTTATCAAGGTAGATTTTCAGAAAACTTGCAGTAAAAAAATATTTTTTATTTGATGCAAGGTAATTTGGGCCATTTCACCTGGAAGCCTGAGGGTCAAGAAAAATGTGTCTGGGGCCGCATTTGGCCCCCAGGCCATAGTTTGGACATGCCTGCTTTAAACCGTGTTGTAATGCTGTTACCTCATCACAAACATACCTGGAGTTGTGTGCTTCATTCACAGATGGTTGAGTAATCCTTTAGTGTGCAGTAGAACAAAAGACCCAGGCTCATTCTTGACTCTGTTCTTCCAGACCAGCCTGGCCTGACCTCATATCAAACAAATGCTGGAGCTTTTTCATCTCTCTTGGCCCGAAGCTTAATACTAATGAAGTGGAAGGATGCACCACCTCCTTCCTCTGTTCAGTGGGTGAGGGTACTTCTGATGTGTTTGCAGATGGAGTGCTTAATAAAGTTTACGAGGCTCATAAAAAGAAATACCATTAAACGTGGGCGCCCTTTACTGTGCATGTTGCAGTTTAGTCACGATACTAAAATTTCAAACCTGATTTCAATACAAAGGAAGAGCTTCCTAAGACCTGAACTCTTGCATGGCATACTTTATTGATTTCTCTTTGTTATTTGGGCTGATTGGGACCTGATGAGTATCCAGGCTGGCACCACCTAGTGCCTCCACTCAATTTCATTTCTCTCCAGTGACTAGGTCAGGAATTGAATACACTAAAGGGTTCGCAAAAACCCTGGGGAAGAGCAAGTCCGAGCACCAGCCAGTCAGCGAAGAGCCATACATTCTGTGTTGGCAATGATTCCCGAGATCGAGCATTTAAAGTCGCAACAAAGAGAATGTTTGGTGAATTTTATCAAGGGTAAAGGCCTTATTGCCCTATTATATATATATATATATATATATATATATATATATATATATATATATATATATATATATATATATATATATATATATATATATATATATATAGACTGAAAAATGTCATTTTCAACATTAAAGGTGCACTATGTAACTTTTTGGCTGGAGGTCCATCACTTGCTTGTTTCTGCGGAGATGTCATTGCTCTGCCTGGAATGTTCCACAGTATGACATTAAACTGCTACACTTTCCTTTTTTTTTTTTTTTTAAATTACAGGTTTTATAGCTTTAAAATACCTAAAGAAAGAGGAAGGTCGCATCTCCACAGATCTGACCTGTAACTTGGTCTGGTTTGGTCTTCATGACAATAGAAAGGTTTAATACCACACTGTGAAACATTCCAGACAAAACAATAACATCTCTATGTTGAAAAGCATTTGATGGACCCTCCACCAGAAAAGTTACACAATGCACCTTTAAATAACAGTACTTTCTTTTATAATACCATGTGGTCTTATATCTGTGTAATCTTTCAGTCGTCGTAGGTTCCATAGTATCCATGAGCGCTCTTATATTTGTTCTGATACAGCTCAAGATTAGTCTAAAGCTGTTCAGTTTCATTTCTGCACTGTGATTGGGACTTTTTTACTATTTGTACTTCATCAAAGGAGTATCTAGTTTCAGTTCTGGTTTTAGTATTGGTTAGAATCTGATTTTTTTGTACTTTTGACAACACTAGTATGTTGAGAATCTACCAATTACATGAGTAGGAAGTACATAATGATATTGTTGAGGTGTACGTGATGCAGCCTTTTACATTTTTGTTGTTGTTTGTTGTTGTTTTTTTTATTTCATCCATATTTCTTTTTGCACTTCATTAGAGTGCCTAAAAAATCTGATTCAGAAGATTTGTTTGTGTATAAAACTGAAAATCTCTAAATAGAATTCTAAAAAAAAGGAGAAAAACAAGAAAGGAAAAACAGAAGTTGATTTTAAACAGTTCGCAGTGGTCCAAAGTTATTCCTCATTTACCTTGTGCATTCCAAATCATCTTTATTAGTCACTGTGATGAGTTTACAAGTTAACTTCCAAGACACCCGTGTGGAGTTTTGTCATGACGGTAAATCTAACAACACTTGGTAATGTGCACTTCCTGATTAATGGACAATAAAACTCTTTATAATTAGATGCAGACAGAACGCAGCTGCTTATACGATATATCTGTACTGAGGAAAAACACATTTTTCTCAAGTACATGGAAAAAACAGATACAGGGCCTTTAAATCAATGTGAAGTCAATGTGCCAAAATTGTCTCTTCTTTAAAAAGATACTTACAGTTTTGTTTTATTTTGTTTCATTCATGCATTATTGAGTAATTTAGCATATTAAAGAAGTAATTTAATGATTGATAGAGGTAATTTAACGATCTCTCCAGGGACCTGTTTGAATCTTCCAAAACCTGGATACCAAAAAAACAACATTACATCACGAACCTGATGCGATATGCAATAGTTTAATTAGCAAAATGCACGCTCATTGTGTTGTGAGGGTGGTCTGAATGGGGAGTGAGTTAGCCCTGGGAGCAAGGGGAGTGGGACTCAAGAGTATCAGAGACAAAAGTGCAACCCATTACATGTCCAAATACTTTGTTTACTGCAGTGGTCCCCAACCTTTTTAGCACCACAGACTGGTTTTATGTACTACAGTATTTCACACTGCAGCAGCGCGGCATGATTTAGTCCTGGTCTAGTCCTGGTTTAGTCCTGGTTTAGTCCTGGTTTAGACCTGGTTTAAACCTGGTTTAATCCTGGTTTAGTCCTGGTTTAGACCTGGTTTAATCCTGTTTTGGTCCTGGTTTAGTCCTGGTTTTAGATCCAGTTTAGACCTGGTTTAGACCTGGTTTAAACCTGCATTAGACCTGGTTTATTCCTGATTTAGTTCTGGTTTAGACATGGTTTGTTCCTGGTTAAATCCTGTTTTAGTCGTGGTTTTGTTCCTGGTTTAGTCCTGGTTTAGACCTGGTTTAGTCCTGGTTAAATCCTGTTTTAGTCATGTGTTTTTTTCCTGGTTTAGTCCTGATTTTAGACCTGGTTTAGACCTGGTTTAGTCCTGGTTAAATCCTGTTTTAGGTGTGGTTTTATTCCTGGTTTAGACCTGGTTTAGTCCTGGTTTAGACTTGGTTTAGACCTGGTTTAGTCCTGGTTAAATCCTGTTTTAGTCATGGTTTTATTCCTGGTTTAGTCCTGGTTTTAGACCTGGTTTAGACCTGGTTTAGTCCTGGTTAAATCCTGTTTTAGTTGTGGTTTTATTCCTGGTTTAGACCTGGTTTAGTCCTGGTTTTAGACCTGGTTTAGACCTGGTTTAGTCCTGGTTTACTCCTGGTTTAATCCTCATTTAGACCTGATTAAGGCCTGGTTTAGTCCTGGTTTAATCCTCGTTTAGACCTGGTTTCGAGATGCATATGGGAGGGGGGGTTCACACTTTTACCGGTCCGCAGCCCGGGGGTTGGGGACCCCTGGTTTACTGCACAAAAAGCATTTTCAAAACAATAAAAGGTATAAAACATGTGATCTAGATGTGTTATGTGTTAGCATTTAACACCCCCTCTTTAACTTTTCTTACCAGGTATTTTTTTTACTCTAACTCTGAAATTGCTTTGGGCTCATTCTCATAGTTCCTTATCTCTGCTGTTTAACCCTGCACTAATTACTGTTTGGTGTTATGTGATCTCTCCGTAGGACTCCAGTACAGTCTCCTTTAAAGTCCTTTGCACTTCCTGACTGTCACGCACCATAAACAAACTCCTTCCTCTCCTGTGCCCCAGTCCGAGCTGTCCAATCACATCACGGCACACTCCAATCACCCACAATGCACTTGTTACCCCAGATCTGTATCTGTATCGGTGCCTTGCCTGTGCGTCAGTGGTGGGTCGCACTCACATACCCTCTCTTGTCACCCCCCTCTTGTCCCATAGAGTCAGAGAAAGGACCAAAGCCACATGTGTTTTGAGTTAAAGTCCTGGCGGTAGGCTACGTGGGGCAGTGAGCATGTTTGACCCCAGTTCAACCCAGATCAGATGGGGCTAGACTGATTTGAGACTGGATTTTAAAGACGTCTTAATTTGAATATCGTAATGTTTTGAGTGCTTTAAAGTAAGCAGCAGTGCGTTGGTGGTGGCACAGTGATAAGCAATCTCCATAGAAAGAAAGTCACTGTTTTGATTTCCCTAATGAGTGGAGTTGGTGCATTTTCTTGGCTTGCAGAAAGTCACTTTGTAATAACTGCACTTTAATAAGCTGAAACAAAGGTTATTTAACTAGCATATATGTAATATTTATCAACAAGTATCAGGATTTAACTTTCAGCTCAATTTTCTAAAGTTTACTAATGAGAGAGATTTTGAATCTCTTTTTCAGGGAGTCATGGCCCCACAGGGGTAGCCAGGCTGGAGCCACCTAGTGCCTCTGCTCAGTTTCATTTCTCTCCAGCTACTAGGTCAGGAATCAGAATACACTAGACGGTTTGCAAAACCCCCAGAAGTGCGAGTTCGGGCACCAGCCAATCAGTGAAGAGACATATATTCTGTGTTGTCAACGATTCCCAAGATCGAGGAATTAAAGCCGGGATAAAGAGAATGTTTGATGAATTTTATCAAAATCATTATTGCCCTTCTTTCTGCGGGATTTTGGAAAAGCTTAATATACCAGTTAGCCCCGTTAGTGTTGCATTAAATATGTCTCGATCAAATAGCAGCGATTAGTTAAATGATAAAAAAGTACCCGCCTACTGTCATGAGAACGAATCCTAACACTGCGAGGTCCGACGGGTTCTACGAAGTGAAACTGGTTGATGAATCAGGCAACCAGAGGGGAGCCTATTGTACATGTTTTTAGTGGTTGGGAAAACTGGAGCACTCGGTGGAAACCTACACAGACACGGTGAGAACATGCAAATTCCACTCAGAAAGGTCCTGCGCTGCGAAGCAATAGAACCCAAGACCTAGCTGTGACCGGCAGAAGCTCTCACCATTTTGCCACCACGCCACTCTTTTGAACCTGGATCAGCTGTCCTCCTCCATCCTTCATAATAAACTCTCTTTACAGATGTCAGTGTTGTTATTTGTGATGTAAACTTTACCAAACAGAGACTCAGGAAATTGACAGTTTTGTTTTGGTTTGTATTCAGTTGTGTTTAGTGGAAGTTACCTAATCTCCGGATGGAGGAGGACAACTGATCCAAAGGGCGACAGTGGCTCAATGATCCCCCAAATCAAAGGTTGGAGGACAATTTCCGCTCACGCCAAGCTCTGCCTTTATGTCATGTCCTTAGGCAAGACACTTCACCTCGTCCAGTATGAATGTGAAGTACGTGTGAGTAATTGGTGATAGTTTGAGAGGCATTACTATAGTAGCTTACCTCCGTATAATGCAATGTGAAGCGCCTTGGGTGTCTTGACAGTTTTTTGTTTGTTTTGGTTTGGGTTTTTTTATCTGTGGTTTCATTGTTATTTCCTATGTTTAAAGATAACATAAAAAGATCCTCATTTAATCCCCAGCACAGGTTGATTAGATCTCTTGGTCACCTCGAGAACTTCACTGTATTGAACGGCACTTTGTTGAAAAACCCAACATTTGTCTGACTCCATTTGTTTTATCAGAGCGCAGTTCTGCTGTTTCAAACTGAATACATTTTCCATTTCCTTAAGTTAAGAACAGCAGGTTGACAGCACTCATCACCAAAGGTTGGAGATTTAAAGAGACAGTCCAGAATTTTGGACATAGGACCTCATTTCGTAGTGAGCCAGAGTGTTGGAGACGTGTGGAGACAATAAAATAAAGACAGTTTTAAATATTCCATCCAGTCCTTGTATTTGCAGAGGTCTCTGGTGCTAGGCTAGTGCATGTCAATGGCTATAGTTATCCTGCCACTAAAAACAGTCTTACCCACTCCACAAAACACCCGAAGCAAATCTATTATTACGTCAGACTGTCAATGTAAATGTCTGTTGATATAATAATGTTTGAAATAAATCTAACCTTGCATAGCATGATCGTTGCATGTTGAGGGACCATTTTCTTAGCAGCAGTGGAATTTTACTTTGCCGGTAAGATCGGTGCTAGGTGATATCAGTCCGCTGCTGCCAAACTTTCTTTCAGGAAGTACAACTCGCTGCTGCTGCTCAGACATAAATCCTTCAAATGCAAGGTTGGTTTTACTTCTAAAATTATTCTATCAACACAGACATTCACATCGACAGTTTGGCGTAATAATAGATTTGCAGTGTAGAGCAGGGGTCTCTAATCTATAGTTCAGGAGCCACCAGTAGCTCTCCACCTCCTTCCAAGTAGCTTGCCAAAGAATTTCTGAATTATAATTACTTAAAATTAGATAAACAGAATGACTATTCAAATTGTAAATGTATAATTTTCATGCCCAACTTTACTTTTTGCACTAATAAATGGATAATGGTGTATGTTTTATAGGCCTCTAACTGTTACTTTCAAAGGCCGTGGCTCTTATAATTACTTTAATTACTTTCTTGCCACCACTAAATTGAGCTCTCTGGCATTTTAGTTTTGTAAAGGTAACTCACTGAAGGAAAAAAAGTTGGAGTCCTGTGGTGTAGAGCTTCGAAAGGCTTTGACAAGTCTGTAAAATGCAATACAAGTGCAAGAATGTATTATTAACCTCTTATTATTAGGGGGAGATAAGAACATCAAAGTGTTTTCAGCATAAAATGAGAGAGATGACCAGAATATGCAAGACTGAAACAAGTGACAACTCTTTAAACTCACCCAATCAATCTTCATCATCTTTCTTTATTTTTGTAGAACTACGTGACTTCTTGTCCCTTTGACCGCCGTGTTTTCTCTTAAGGTGACCGTTGGTTTGACTCTTGTGCTGATGCTGTCCCTCCGGGCCGTACTGTTTGTTAGTGCAGAGATATATTTGGGCTGTTCCGTGGCACTGATATCGTGGGTACGGGGGCTCTGAAGGGACAAAAAGAGGCTGGGATTATTTATGTGTGCGAGTGCAGGGCCTTGAGGTGGTACAGTGGGTTGGCACCAGTTGATGTTCCCAGAGAGGCAGTTTTATGTAAGACGTGATCAGGGAGAGGGTCTGAACTGTGTGGTAAGAGGGTCACTGCTGTGGTCACAACACACAGAGTAGAATACAGTATTAGAATGTAGTCATGCTGTAACTCCAGAGATCCTAAATAAATGTATATGCTGTCCAGTACTAGGCCCCTGGGTCCAATTTCAGCCCTTAGTTACATTTTTGTAGGCCCTCAGATGAATAAATGAACTGGTCCAAAATACCAGAGCTCAGGCATTCCAAACCACTGTAGCTTCAAGGGCAAATATTTGGTGTGAGACAAAGTTATAAGCTTAAAGGTGCACTATGTAATTTTTCTGTTGGAGAGTATAAGATTGTCTATTGCATTGCCTGGAATGTTTCACAGTATAGCATTAAACATAAATAATCAGTTATAGGTATGTTAATTGATAGGGGTGTAGTGGTCCACAAAAAGCACACATGCCTCGGTTTTGAGGTCACAGTTTGGTTCATTTTCAGTACAGTATGAGAACAAAACCATTTGCTTGTTGTTTATTTGTGTATTTATTAAACCAACAGTTTGTTTTAACATTACACAAATGGGAAAATAAAATAAATGCAAAGTGCTGATTGGTAATACTAATAAATTAAATAAAATATTCTCAAATAAGCAACAAATATATGAAATATGATTTAAAAAATAAATAAATTCCTTGTAAACAGTAAACAAAACTTTTCAAAAAGTAAAGTGCTGCACTAGCAGTTCCAGTTCCAGTATGAAGTTTTACACAATCTTCATATTTTTGGCCAGAAAAACCAACTTGGGAAGGGGGGGAGATTCCGTGCCAGTAAAAGTGAGGACCACAGCTGTAGTTTTGAGAGGATTCGTGTTGTATGGAGGGACGTAGTCAAGGCTAACCTAACAATAAAGCGCTACGGGAAACACTACTCAATCACGGAAGCATTCCCTCGTGAATATTGAAGAGCCGAGCATTCCATGTAGCTGCACATGTAGAGGCGGAATGTAAAAACACACTAATTGTGCAAACTCACTCATGCACAGCCCTGCACTGAACTGTCCTGTACTGAATACAAATACATATACTGATAACTATATAATATATACTGATTCATGTGGACCACGTGACTTGGCACCTGTCAATAAATTATAACGTATCTATTGCTGATAGGGTGACCAAACGTCCCTATTGACCTGGAACAGTCCCCGTTTTAAGTCCTGTGTCCCCTGTCCCAGCAGATTTATCCAAAACCAGTGATCTGTCCCAGTTTTACACAAGAAATGTCAAAGGTGTCCCTATTTTTGATCAATTTCATCTAAACCAGGACTATAAACTAAGACTAAACCAGGACTACACCAGGTCTAAACCAGGACTCAACCAGAACTATCACAATTTTCAACTAATCTGATCCCTCCCAACAGTAAAGAGGAGCATAAATTGTCATTTGTTTGGCCAAAATACAGATAATCGTGCTTGCAAATGACCATGAAGCAAAAAAAAAATACAGAAACAGAAGTTCCTCTGATTATGATTGACATGAGAATCCACATTGTTACACGCTCTTTTAACAGTTTTATTCATACCAAACATCCAAAAACGGGTGTGTCTCAGTTTTGCATCTTGAAAATTTGGTCACCCTAATTGCTAAAATTATTCACATACACAAAATTTGGAGGTTTCATGATGCAACAGTGAAATAAATAGCTGCTTAGAGACCCCACTTGGCTGGTGGTTTGATCCCACGTTTTTTCTCACGTTTAAAATCTTCAGAAAAGCTGGTAATGCATGACAGATTTATTGTGCAAACTTTTCTTTTTAAAATATATGCGAATATCATTGTGGTTGTTTTTCCTGTCTTCCACAGTTGGAAAACGTCATCCAGAGTAGTTTAAAGCCAGACATCTCAAACATCCGGTCTAACTCCGTTCACAACCAGACAGCAACCATGTTGGAAATCGGCACAAATCTCCTCACGCACACAGCCGAGCAGACCAGGAAGCTCAACGTGGTGGAAGCAAAGGTAACACACTTTTAAAATTAGTATTAAGTTACATAGAGATCTCTAAACCACTCTTCTTATTTTGTTTTCCAGGTTTTGAACCACACATCTCGAATAGAAATCCAACTTCTGGAGAACTCTCTGTCCACAAACAAGTTGGAAAAGGAGCTGTTACTGCAGACCACAGAGATCAGCCAGCTCAGAGACAAGAACAGGTACAACTCAGGAGGAAAGTCAACGTTATAATGCACTTCACTACACAATTACATACTCAAATCTACCTTTAATAACGTGAGCTTAAAGAAGTTAATTAATTTACAGTACCTGATTTTTACTATCTTAAAAAAACAAAAACAAAAAAACAGTTCATTCCTATTACATTATGCATTCCAAGCATCTTAATTATTCACCACAATGATTTTAAAAACATATTTTACAACTAGAAGACCAGTGCAGAGTTTTGCAATCACTTTAAATCAGTGCGTCTCAATTATTTTCTGTCACGCCATCCCTAGGAAGAAGAAAATATTTCACACCCCACCACTCCACAGAAACACTACCAAATGTGGACAAATTTCACCCTTGCCTTCAGTAGCCTACATTTGAGAGCAAACGTTTTAGTTGGGTCTCCAAAGCGACTCCCGGGACACAGGCAGCACATGTCCGTATTCCGCACTGTGCTCACCTGTGTCATAAGGCAGTCCGCCCCTGTGTCCTCGTCGTCTTTAAAGATGATGTCCGTGTCATAGTTCAGGGGCACTTGCGTGATCCAGCGTGACAGAAACCACGTCTAATGCTGCGGCTGCATCAGCTCCTCTGCTGAAAAAAACTCAACCGGCTTATCAGCATGACAGGGGTACAATGTCTTTAAGCGACGCTGTCATTTATTTGGCTTCATACTGTCCACTGCCACTGCACTTCCCATCGTAGTCACAGTGAAGCCGAGCAGTAGGACATACACATTACATACAGTTTTTTCTCTGCAATTCATGTCTTCTGCTCTGTGCTCTGTGTGCATATGTCCAGTGCAATAAACCTGACATTACAGTGTTAATTCTCTCTGTGCACACTCTGACAATGAGAATGTCACTGCCAACTACTGTAGTGGATGTGCAATTACACTTTATTCTAGTAATTCAATAAAAAAAAAAAAAAAAGTATGCTACCTGCGGTCACACGCCCTATTTGAGAAGGACTGCTGTAAATCAACAACAATGTGCACTTCCTGAATATCGGACAATAAAACACTTTCTAATTAGATTTAGACAGTAGTATGCAACAGACTTATTTTGAACTCAAGAGATTACTTATGCAATGTAGCTACAATATACCGGACGGGTAAAGTGCTTTGAGTGCCTTGAGGGTGGAAAAGTGCTATATAAAAATCTGACCATTTACCCGTTAAAATTTTACTCAAATACATGGGGAAAAGAGTATGCAATGCTCTGACTTGCTTTATCTTAATAGAATGTAACCATGGTCAGTTGAAGTCTATTTTTAGAGTTCATTCGGTTTTGTCCAGCAGCAGATATGTCTGTCTGCAGTGGAACCTGTTTTATTATATAATGTAAAGTAAGTAAGTAAAACACACTTGATTGTACAGAGAAAGATTTCTATACACAACGACACTGGTAAACTTGGCACTTGGCAACACACAGAGATGAAATGCTCTCTCAAATAAATGAAAGCCTCTGTAATGACTTCCCACCACATGAGATGTGAGGTACAGATGAAGCTGTTAGGACAGGTTAAAAGCTTGAGGTCAAAGTCTGCGGTGTCCTGTGGGGAAGCTGCAGTGCTGGACGTAAGGAACCGGAGCTATGGCCTTCTGTAATTGTGACCAATTACACCAGACGTCATTCATTAAAAAAACAGCCTAAACCTCAACCAGTCCCAGACCGGAGCTAGAGGCCAGACAAAGAATAAAGATGCACTGTGTAACTTTTTTGTTTGACTGCTTGGTTCCACGGATATTAGACCTTTGCCTGTAAAGATCCACAAGCAGTCTATCATAAGTGTAACATGAGTGTTTTATTGCTTAGAAATGCCTTGAAAAACATGCATTTTTACTGCGAGAAGGGTAGCCTCTCCATAGATCTGACCTGTAACCTGCCCTGGTAGCGTTACCTGCTGTTTCCATTGGAGATGAATGGCAAATGAGGTGGCAGACCCTCAACCAGAAAAGTTACATAGTGCAAATTTAATGTCCTGTAGGCTAGGTCTACACTAGAATGAACAGAATTAATCAAATTGAGCATGTAAAAGTATAGACTTTAATAAGTACATAAAAAAATAAAAACATATTGCAACTAAATAGTTTTAATAGTGAGTTTTATTTATGGATTGCTATGCTTTCAATGTTAGCAGGACAATCAAATCTGGATCCAGTTTTAGTCAGAAACATAGCTGGAAGTTTAAACTATTTAGTATTCTTCAGGTTACTGAAGGAAATGTAAGTATCCAAACCCACCCAGACACATGGATAACATGCAAAATTAATAAATAATTTAATAATCCAGTCAATATAGGCCAGAAAGGATGAAAATAGAAGATTGTGTAATGTATTTGTGTGTGTGTTTTTAGTCGTCTGGAAAGCAAGGTGGCGCTGTTGGAGTCCCAGCAGAGAGGAGAGCTGGAGGACATGAGACAGGAGAAGAACAGACTGCAGGTAGTGTACTTTAAATCCCCCTTATTACACTATTTTCTGATCTATGTTATAATGTTTCCTCATCACAAACAGACCTGGAGTTGTGTTTTGTTTGATTCACACATGTTTAGCACACAAACCCTGCATATTTAGTTCCAAACACCTTTATTTGGATCATTTCAGCCCTGGAATTGCCCATCTCTACTGAACAAAAGGTAAAAGGTAGATGTTAACTTGAAAATGAAACAAAACATAACTTCATGTATGTTTTTGAGGAGGTAACAACATTATAATATTGTTTAAAGCTCACAAGAGTCACTTTTGTACAATATAGGAGTAATTTTAGATGAATATTATGATTTAAAATGTTGAAATTATAACATAATGATCCTCGATTGTCATAGATTATAACTATAGCAGACACAATGTCTTCTTTAAATACAGGATTATGTGAAATGACCTGTGTGGGAAAGGTTAGACTATCATTACATAACCTCTGCTTCTGTGGATTAATCCTAGGTTTACTCAACAACTCTCAAACTGAATTTCAGGAACTAGTACTTTGGTCTTTGAAGATTACTGTCAAAGTTACATCTTTATAATCTTAAATGAGGATTTGTGAAATTTCCAAAACTCCATGCCAGACAAATATTTTCCATTCGCTCACAAAAACATTGTAAACATTTAATTGCCGTTATTATCACACATGTTTAAATATTTCCATATGCCTATATACAAAACTGTTTAAAAAAACATAATGTGAACATAAAGATGCACTTTTTAAAAACTGATTTCAATATTTAACAAAACAAAGAACAGAAAAAACACATAAACAAACCCCCGGAACCTCTCTCCTCTCTCCACAAGCACAACACAAAGATGCACTGGAATGTTCCACAGTACAGCATTAATGGATTTGATTCATATAATAATGGACACTCAAAGATGCTTTACTTTGCTTAATTCATTCACTCCACACTTGCGGGGGTAAGATACTATTAAAGCCACACCTGCCCCGGAGCCTGGAGCCCTGGAGACTGATAGAAGCGAGGAGGTCAGTCTGTGCCATCGCCTGCTCCAAACGCATCCAATCACACACACACCAGACTCATACTAGGCAATGTGGGCGACGTGTCTTGCTTAAGGACACTACAGTACAGCCACTGTAACAATGAACATTCCAGATGACGCAGTAATATCCCTATGGAGACAAGAAGACCCTCCAAAATTTACACAGTGCACCTTGAAACTGCAATTTTGGCATTAGTAGTTGTTTATGTAAAAATAAATACATGAATTGAAATTAGGAAAGCACCGATCGGATACTGGCATCAGATATCAATGCCCATAAGAAACAATGTACTGGATTGTATACGGGCTGCCAAATAACAGGTTCATAACACATTTGGATCAGTTTTGTCTTATTTTGTTCTTCTTTTAAGGAAATAAATGCAGTTTTTATTCTCTGCACTGATATTGTCTGATATATTAAATCCATATTATTGGAATTGGTATCAAAACTGAAAAAGCTGGATTCGTGCATCTCTTATTGAAATGACACATCTTTGTCCCATACAGTCTATAGTGCGGACTCAGATGGCAGCGATCGAGGCATTGGAGAGACAGCTGAGAGTCGCCAGCACCAACAACTCAGCTCTGCAGAGACAACAGGCCCAGCTCATGGAGTCTGTGCACACGCTCATCAACATGGTCACCAGCACCGCAGGTACGACAACTCACACTTTCAACATAGAATGGAAATATACTGTATATCACTGTATATCACATTTATAATACCTTTTCGAGATTATGAAAGGTTTTTGCAATAAGTTTAGTTAAAAGTATAAGTAATAAGTATTTCTAGGACCATGTCAGTCCTGGGTCAGACTGCACTGCAAATTTTTCTGATCTGGCCAAATTTTTTAAACTTATATCAGGTTATTCATCTTGTTTTCAGATTTATTATCTACTTACTAGTGCTGAGACTGCTTAATTCTAATCTAGAGGTAGTTTATTTAATGATTACTTGTCAAGTAAAATTATCTTGCTGCATGGACAGATAATTTCACTACTTTTAAGTCATTTTCTGATAGATTTAAGTGCTTATATCTTAAATTTTAGCCAAGCAGCTTTTTGTTGCAGTGTGAGAAGCATTGAAGTTTGCACTAGAGTAATGTCAAAATATCTTGTTTTTTTTTTTCTTATTAATAATCATATTGACATATAATTCACTATGCTTAAAAATGTCACTTATGCTTGGTGATTCTCATTCTGCTCTCTCTCTCTAGCGCCCCCTCTCAGGAGCCACGTGTGGAGAGACTGTGCAGATGTTTACAGAGCAGGTCACTCCATCAGCGGAGTGTACCACGTCTACATCAGCAACAGGACACAGCCAGTACAAGTACTACAAACACACTACAACTCCAACATTTTACCTTTTTATCTAATCAAACATGTATTTATTTTATCATTTTATTAATTTTTCTTTCTTCTGCAGGTGTTCTGTGACATGGATACGGCCGGTGGGGGCTGGACACTGTTCCAGAGGCGGAGTAATGGCAGTGTGGACTTCCAGAGGAGCTGGAGGGAGTACAAGATGGTGAGTTAGAACTGTTATACAAAATGTTGGGAAGTAACTGAATACATGTCATATTAATATAATATTAAAAGTCCTTGTTTCCTAATCACAAACATATCTGGAGCTGTGTTTTGTTTTATTAACACATTTTTGAGTAACCCTGAATTATTGGTCTGTCTGAATCTCCAAAGCTCAAAATGCTCTGTTTTACCTTGTGATGTCATGAAGTGGTAGATTTCAAGTTAACATTTATCTTTTATCTTTAGTTCAGTACAGATTGGCATTACCAGAACTAAAATCATTCACTGATTCTAGTGTATGGAGTTTAAAAACACAGTGGGGCACTTCCTGCATTATCACATGACATCACAAGGTGGAACAGAGTGTTTTATGTTTGAGAGAAGAACTTAAAGAAGCCTAAATGTGCAGGGTTTATGTGTTAAACTAGTGTGAATGAAACAAAACACAACCCCAGGTATGTAATATTGACCTTTTGAACAATGCTTCTATTGCATTTAGGATTTTACTATATAATTCAGTCATAGACACATTAAAATGAACTGAAATGATACAATCCTTTAAAAAAAATGTGTTTATTGGTTTGTTGCCATCAATTCATGTTAACAGCACATTTGGGAGAAAGAACATTTGAAATCTATTAATCACAATAATGGATATCAAATTAAATAAAGTTAAAATAATACAATCCTCCTAAATGACTAATGATGTTTATGTGTGCAGGGCTTTGGTGAGGTGTTGGGGGAGCACTGGCTGGGTAATGAGGTGGTGCATCAGCTGACATCACAGGGACAATACAGCCTCAGAGTGGAGCTGCAGGACTGGGAGGGGAACAGCGGGTACTCCCAATACGACCGCTTCACACTGGCCAGCGAGAGACAGCAGTACAGGTATGCACCGGAGCCTAGTCACATAAGATAAGATAAGATAATCCGTTTTTGTCTCCGACGAGGGAAATTTGTCTTGGGAAAGGGGGTCACTTAACGCAAAGACAAGGGAACACAGCAGCATAAGCACCGTATAAACAACCACCATAGAACATAAATAATTAAAAGACGAACTACTAGACAAGCCATGAGTGATACAACAGCAGGACCTTGAAGTCACTCTTCACAGGCAAGCCCTTCACAGTCTTGTATTCTATTAATAATTGCACACTCCCTAATCCTATGTGTAGTTTTATTTGCACATTCCCTTGACCTATGTGCAGTTTTGATTGCACATAGGCAGAGGTGCGGACTTGCAAGTCATGACTTGGACTCAAGCCAGACTTGAGTCACTTTTTTTTAGGACTTGAGACTTGACTTTGGTAAAAATGGACTAAGACTTGGGACTCGACTTGGACTTGAAGGTCAGTGACTTGGGACTTGACTCGGACTTGAGGCCTATGACTTGAGAAGACTTGAGAAGCACTTTTAAATCTGAATTCTATTCTGACCGTAATGATTCACTCTAAGATCTTGTCAAGACATTTAAAAAGGAAAAATTAGCATTTCTACAACTCTTATATACCCTATAAATACTTAAAATTCATATAAATAGCAAAAATCTAAGTTATATTTGGTACTTTGCTTTAAATACTTGAAATGACTTGAAGCTCAAAGCAGACAACTTGGACTTTATTTGGACTTATGGGATGGTGACTCGAGACTCGACTTGGACTTGCTTGTATTTGACTTGGACTTGAGGTCAAAGACTTGAGACTCACTTGAGACTTGCAAAACGACGATTTGGTCCCAACTCTGCACACAGAGGAGTGTAAAGGATCATTTTATTTATTTATTTATTTATTTATTTATTTGAGACATTTACACTTTATAGTGAGTGGTGAGTGTGAAATGAATTGTAATTTAAAGGTCCATTATGTAACTTTGCTGGTGGCCATAAACATGTTATTGCTTTCCCTTGAATGTTCCAGAGTATATCATTAAAAATATCTTTATTATCTGGGTTTTATCTCAACAGTTGTTGCTAATTCTAATTCAGCCAACACGTAAAAATATTGTACTGTGTGATGATTATTAAGAGGTACTTTTTACTTCTAATTCAAGTATCTCTATCACTGCAATCTCAATAACATCTCATTGCATTGTGATACAGACCTAAAACTTGTGTGTCTGTCAATCTTACTGTAAAATGCATCTATCTGAAAGTCTTACTATGAATATCTTTCTATATGCAACAATATGGTGAAAAAAGTTTAGACACACCTAATTTACACCAACCTCATTGTTCAATATTTGGAGTTTGAATGTTCTCCCTGTGCCTGGGCAAGTTTCCTTGGCTACTCTGTTTTCCCCATGGACTTTAAACAATCGTGCTAATCCTCCAACAAAGACTGGTGTCAAATTAGGCATAATGTTACTTATTAAGAATGCATTATTTACCATTTCTCTTTGTTATTATATTATATTGTGATGTGTGTTACTGTGTTCCAATAATGTCCCTTTTGGATCAATAAAGCCTAAGTATAGACTCAGAACTAGAGATGATGGATCACCCACTGCTCCATACTATTTGCTTCAGCGGCATTGAAGGATGGGTCTAAAACTGAGCACAAATTTCTCTCTAAAGACAATAAAGCGTATCTTACATTACCTGTATGTTATTGTGTGTAGGTTGTACCTGCGGGGCTACAGTGGTACAGCGGGCAGACAGAGCAGCCTGGCCACACACGGGATGGGCTTCAGCACCAGAGACCAGGACCACGACAACTGTGACCACTGCAAATGTGCCCTCATGCTCACTGGAGGTACACAATACACTTCTGTTTTATACAAGTAAATGCTCTCAAATGTAAAACCTGAGATGATGAGTAATTACTTTAATGCAGGACTCTTCACTGGAAAACCAACTTAGAGATTTGAAATATAAAGTTAAAACCATATTGCAATCAGGACATTCTCTATTAGGATAATTTTTACACTACAAGTCAAAAGTTTTAGAACACCTCACTTTTTACTGTTTACTGTTGACCAAAACATATTCTAAACTTTTGATTCATGAAAGTGTCCACCTTTGGCAGATATAACAGCTGAAAACACTCGTGGCTCGTTCTTTTTACAATAGAAATCAAATATTCTTCAGAGAGTTCTTCCCAAGTCTGTTGCAGAAGTTCCCATAAATGTGTGGCACTTGTAGGTTGCTTCACTCTTCTGTCCAGTTCATCCCAAACCAGCTCGATGGGGTTTAAGTTTGGAGACTGTGCCGGTCACTCCATGTTTTCAAGCTCACCATTTTGTTCTTTTTTCCTGAGGTAGTTTCGGCAGAGCTTGGCCTTGTTGTTTTGTTATCTTTTATCTTTTTTTAAACCTCTGGCTGTTCAGTTCTTACCTTTGTACCATTTCAAGCTCTTTATTGGACTTACACAACTTGAATTGCAATAAATAACTGTAGAAATTAGGGTGTTCTAAAACTTTTGACCAGTGGTGTATGTCATAGTGGGGAAGATTATAGCCAACAGAACAACATTTCGATGGAAACAAGGGGGGGGAAGCCCTCCTTCAGGCCGAGTAAGAGTCAGGTTTGTGGAGATGCAAGCCTTCTCACAGTAAGGATGCATGTTTGCCAGTGCAATAAAAACATCACAAATGAAAAATAAAAAAGCTAAACTAATAAAACCAAACAAACTAAAAAGCTAATATTTTATTTTAGTCCATGTTTTTGCTCACATGGGGTCAATATACAGTACTACACAAACTATTACTCAAGTACATACATACAAGTATAATTATTACTATATAAAGTGCAGATCAACATCTCATCTACCCCAGAATATATACAGTAGCTCAGCATTCTCTGTTACTAAACATGAGAAACTCCCTAGTTTGTGTTTAGTACAGAAATACCCAGTCAGCATGTCCGATGGCAGCGGCAGTGGTTCGGTGGCTTTCCCCTAAACCTGGGTCTGTCCCAGCCGTGCCCTGGCCCTCACCCTGTGCCCGCGCCAACACAAACAGCTCCCCTCATGAGTCCTGATGCAGATTACTCTAATAGTCCTGGTAAAAAAGGTCCAACTCTCTGAGGAACAGAGCGGAGCGGTCAACATTACTCAGACAGTCAGCTATAATCACAGCCATTTACAATACACTTAAGAAAGGAGCATGATGTATGGGCCAAAACAACAGGAATATAGGGCAATGAGAAATGACATTATAACTTGTATTTATGTTAAACACACAGGAAGCAAACAAGCATATGTGATATTGTGCAAAAGCCAAAACAAATCTGTGGAGAGCTAGAGTAATTAACAAACGTACCTCAAACAGTGCCTTTGTAACTTCAAAATAACATCACTTGAGTCAAGGGGAGGAAGAAATAAATATGATGAATATAATACAGTTTAATTTAAGATTACCGATGTAATAACAGAGTATATTTTAGTGTGGTTCATATTTGATTATTCCAAAAACATGGCTAGATTTTTGTATTTCTGAACAATAGACAATAGAACAATCACAATAATATTCCACATTTTATAATAAACAATAACTGGCTTTTGGGCATATGGCTCTCATGGCTCTCACAATTATTTTGTTATTGTTATAAACAAATATAAACAGTATCAAACAGTGTCAAATAAAAAACAAACTTAATTTATCAGTATCCTTATAAGGAAAAACAGAGGCAAGCAAGAGATTTGGAAATAGTTTTTGTGTCAGATGTTCTTCCTGTTGCTGCCAGATACGTATTGTCGGTAAGATGATTAAGCCACACTTTGGTTGATAGGCAACCACTTAACCCACTGCACCCTTGCTACTCTATATCTATATGACACCCTACACTAGAGATAGACTGATATTTGAACTTTTTAGTGTATCAGTTATCGGCATTGAATCTCCAACATCGGCTGATATGTTGTTTCGAGTAACCCACTGACCATGAGCTTCAATCGAACACTTAAAGGGACAGTCCAGAATTTTGGAGATAGGAGCTCTTTTCTTTTTTAATGTATGATTTATTTAAGTTTTTTCAAAATATAAAAGACAGTTTACTTAAAGATGTATAGTATTCAGGGCCAATATACAATGTTAACAGTTCACAATGCACACACCTTAAAAAAGGGAAGAAAAAAGACAAAAAAAAAAAAGAGACCAAAACAGAAATAAAGAATATGTGATACTAAAACATTTAGCATATCTATATCAACCACTTTGTACCCATGAATACATGAGATGAAACAACACAACTCATGGGGTCACCTCCAATGCCAGTGACATGACTTGGTCTATAAGAGGCAACCAGACTTCAATAAATTTAGAGCCAGAGCCTTTGAGAGAGTGTCTTATGTTTCATAAATGAGAGGGCATCTTTTATCCCTTGAGGGTGGGTGAGTGGGTGAGGATCTTGTCAGTGCATCAGGATAACCCGCCTGCCCAACAGTGTAAGAAAAGCTACAAGGTCAATAAAAAAAGGTGACAACGGGTGATCGGCTGGAAGAATCCCAAAAAAAGAGCAGTCAACGTGGAAGGACCTCATCTCCTAGTGAGCCAGAGTGTTGGAGATGTGTGGAGACTCTTTTTATAATATTCCATCCAGTTCTTGTATTTGCAGAGCCATAGATAGTCTGCCACTAAAAACAGTCTTACCCATTCCACAAAACACCCGAGGCAAAACAATTATAACGCCAGACTGTCGATGTGAATGTCTGCATCAACAGAATAATTTTAGAAGTAAAACCAATCTTGCATTTGAAGGATTTATGTCTGAGCAGCAGCAGTGAGTTGTACTTCCTGATAGAAAGCTTGGCAGCGGTGGAATGATATCACCGAGCACCTATTTTACCAGCAAAGTAAAATTCTGCTGCTGCTGAAAAAAATAGTGGGTAAGACTGTTTTTAGTGGCAGAATAACTATGGCCATTGACATGCACTAGTCTAGCACCAGCGACCTCTGCAAATACAAGGACTGGATGGAATATTTTAAAAAAAGTGTCTCCACACGTCTCCAACGCTCTGGCTAACTATGAAATGAGGTCTTGTGTCAAAAATTCCAGACTGTTCCTTTAAATGCAAAGAGGGCACTGCTCAAAATGTGACTACACCGCTCTCTGATGGGTTTGCAGTGAAATAAGGTCATTGTTAAATTTGTTGTCATTTCAGATTATATTATTTGGGTCGAAATGATCAAAATCATCCTTATGTATTGGCCCAAAAATACTGGAAGATCTTATTGACCATCAATTGCTCTGGTTTCCAAACTGGTTTCATTACAAAAAAAAATAATTTAGTCGATCTCTACCCTACACATGGTCTGTTTTTTCCACAGGTTGGTGGTTCGACGCTTGTGGTTTCTCCAACCTGAACGGAATCTACTACTCCATCGGCCACAACATCCGCAAACTCAACGGGATCAAGTGGCACCATTTCAGAGGGCCCAGCTACTCCCTGAGGTCCACCACCATGATGGTCCGGCCCTATGACTTCTAATGCGTTCACTGAATCTAAAAACAAAACACAACGGTACACCCAGGGTACAAGACAGACGCCAAGCCTAACGGCCACCCCTTTCAATGTGATACAGGAGAACAGAACATTCTATGATATAACCAACATTCTTCAAACTATCTAGATAATAATATGCTTTGGTAACTTGTCAAAATGGTACTTGGACTTATTTTGGAGCAAGGAAGAACAAATGTTACTGTAAATAAGTTATATATATGTGTAAAGATTTTAATAACCAGGGTTTCAATGTTTTATAATTTAATCATTCATCTGTAAATGGCCTTTCCAAGTGAATTTAAAGCTACCATCTGTAAATTCCAATACAATACATACCTTGATACATAGGCCAAGATACGATACATATTTCAATACAGTGAGCTTTCGATTTGATACCATATACTGTATTTCAAATCGATTATATGGTTAAGTAAAAATAATGGCTAAATCATGGATACTAAAAGTCTTTGTTGAACCACTTCTTGTCCAGTCAATATAAAACACACCAATTTTAATCATAAAAACAGTGAAAATGTCAAATGTGTCACATAAATGAGTTTCCTTCCACTAAACAAACAACAAAACTGTAGCTCTGTAACAAAGTAATTTTGTAAAATATATACCAAAATAAATACTCTAGGCAATATATCGATACAGCAGCCCATGATATCAATACTGTATACATTAAACAATACGATATATCGATATTCTGATATTTTTGCACACCCCTACCCCTCACCTGGGGTAGGGGTAGGGCTATTTTTTAATTTTATTTTATTTTTTATTAAGTTATTAACAAATTATAATACACAAATTAATAGGCAACTTACAAAAGGAAAACGAACAAAAAGAAAGAATATGAGCAAAAACATAATTAGGGCTTCCCATATAAATAATATAATTTAACAGCAATAAAATAATTCATTAATGCAAAAGCTTTACAAAAAAGAAAAAAAAAGAAAAAACTCATTGAAAAAGACAGCACCTGGCCTTTGTTCGGGCTCACCTGTGCTCTCTGGTCTTCTGTCAGACCAAAGCTGGCACACTATCAGACAGCTGTAATGAAGATAACATCTAGTGGTGAAGGGTGAGAATACAACAAGAGCTGGACAAATCTAATTACAGATGGTAGCTTTAACTTAGCCAATAAAAAGGTGGTTTTGTACACAAGAGAAAATAAAACTGGTTCCTGTAGCTCACTGCAAAAAGAGTTCTTAGTAAGGTTACGGTATACTGCAATCAAACAATCAAATGATAATATAATGTGGATGAAATATGGAAAATACAGGAAGATTGTGTACTGGCTGATCAAAGGACTGAGTGCTTCATAATGAACTATGGTGACCCAGGAAGGACAAGATTCTTATATGGACAAATTGTTCATACAAAACACGGCACTTTGTCCATGTTATCACTGGCAGCTAATAGATGTTTATGCATGGACAATGATAATATTCTTGTGTTCCTGTAACTTTCTTCAGTGCAAAGTTGGATTTTATTACTATGGAACAAAAAAAAAAAAAAAAAAAAAAGAGAGAGAGAGAGAAAAAGCAGAAAAAAAATGCTTCTGTCACTTCCAGAGACACAGATACCACATTCACATGCCCCTCTTGTAATAAGATGTCCAGAATTTAAACAGCCATCAGTGAATTTATCAAAAAAATTGTTGCAATGGACTTCAGCAAGCAAGCAAGCTATGGGACACAATCTGAACTGTTCTGTTATGTTATGGGAATTTCCAGTTCAAGCATTGGAAATACAATTTTTTTTTTTTTTTTACATTATCTGCACATAATAATACTGTCACATGTGAACTGATTTTTATATTGTGTACAATGAACTTGTTTCTGTAAATAACTATGTATGTTCTGATGTTACAGTTTGCATTTTCTGATGTGTAATTGCCTGTGAATGAAAGCCCAAAAAAGAAGAACAAGATAAGGAACTATTGTGAAGCAGTGGGTCTACAGGAGTGCGAAAGGATGCCTCATTTAAACATAAATCAGGCAGGTTAAATAATGAGACTTAAGGATGTGAAACCAGTGAAACGACATCACAGTGAAAGTTGCATGGGGACATTGTTTTGTAATATAAATTACAGCATCATGTTTTGGATGTTACTGTGTCATGCAACTGTCTTTACTATGCACTTTAACAAAAACTGTAAGCTTTTTATAAGAGAATAGACTAACTTTTAATTTAGCCAACAAATATATTTTGTACATTGAAATATGAAGACCTACCGCTACTTTTCTAGAACAACTTGTATGATACACCATTTTGTACATTAAAATACATATTTAAAGTATTTTTCTTTTATTTATGACGTGTTGGACAGTCAGCGATTCTTGAGGCCCCGTAACTGTAAATCATTTAGGTTTTGTCTCCCTCTTGTGGTCAAAAAGTGAAACTACAAAGGTCATCATCGAGTCGGCAAAAACAGAGCGACAGTCAGCGAGTGAACCAGTTAAAAATCACTTAGATGCCATGTATTTTTTAATTTTTAGGAGTACTTTATTAATAAGAAAAAAAAAACCTTGACAGTGAATGAGAATAAAAAATAATAATAATAAAAATGGGCCTAGGTTAATGCTATAATTGTGTACAGCCTAGACCACAATTAAGTATTAATTAAGTTTGTACTTTAGAAAATATTTTAATGTTACTTTTAAGTTATTTTTGCCCAGTTTCATTCGTATATATTTTATATTTTATACTGTCCTGATTTGCCCCATTTCGCATAAACGCATGACGCTTGTCCTTCGCCGGCTCACGTTGCAGCCTTTTCCGGTACAGGAATACAGCGAATCAGCCAGTGCGGTTTGTGTGAAGGTCGTGCGTCTAAAACTGTAAGTATTCTCCTCCAAACCCTTAATTTATTCACGATTTTGTATGAATACTATTAGATCACACCTTAATTTATAACCTCACGCGTGCTGGTTTACTTTGATTGCGAGAAATGGCTTTGACTTACACGAAGCTAAAGGAGGCTAACTTTAGCTCACATACCGCTTGCTTTGTGCTAACCCTGTCAATACACAAATTAATAAATATAAAGTAAAAATCATGACTATCTCAATCGGATACGCTGTAGTTCGCAACGTGGGGCCGATATCTTACGATTTTTATCAATACTCACTGAAAATTTATGTTGATCGAGGTTTGTTTGCTAAAAATCTGTCAGTGCTAAAACCAAAACGCGCTTTCGAAAAAATAGCGGAAGTAAAAAATATTATGTGTTTGTCAATGATGATTTTAATATATCGTGTAGTACCGGATCTGTATTTACATCATTTGAATTGGAAAGCGCTATCGGTGCACTGTAAGTTAGACTAAAGTTATGTATGTGCTGACCTGACTTGGCAGCGGTGAATTATGGCGTCGTGCCCTCAGATGCACTCCTCTCGATCCTAAGGTCATATAAATGCTCTATTAAACTCAGTAATGGGGATTTGCATGAGTTTAAGGAAACTGTTGAAAGACATAATGCGATAACTTATTTATTAAACGTATATTAACACAGTGCCAGTCCATAAAATAAGACATTAAATCAGACATTAAAAAAGATTAAAAAGATTAAAAAGATCAATCAGCTTTTCAAGCAAAGTATACAGAAATATACATGTCATTATATTTGTCAATATAATATCTTAGGACCCTTTTAGATTATTATGTTGGATGATAGTAATAATAAAAATAAAAATAAAAAAACAAAAGTAAAAGTAATAATAATTCACCGGAGTGTTTAAGTTGAAAAGGTGGATATTACAAAGACCATCATATACCTTGGATATAAATGAGTTTAAATACCTTCTTTAAATAAGCTAATAAAAGGTGACCATATCCTGTTAAATTTATCTTCCTGACCCTGCAAAGAGTTTCTAATTTTCTCTAGATCCAAATGCATCATGACATCTCTGAACCAGTTCACATGTGAGGGAGGCTCTGCCTGTTTCCACTTCAATAAAATTAATCTTCATGCAAGCAGAAGATTAATTTTATTTATGAGCAGAGAAGAGGTTTTCCATGCTTTCTAATAACAAATATGACCCTGACAGTATAAAGCACCTGTCACTCCTCCAGCACCATCTGTTACAGCAAGAAATGAGTTAAGTTGCAATACGTTTTCAGATGTAGGAAGAAGATTACTACAAAAAGGCCTGGAAGACTTAGACTTAGACAAACTTTATTGACCCACAAGAGAAATCATTTGGACACAGTAGCCCACGCATCACAATTTAATATAATAACAAAGACTAAAATATATAAATGGTAAATTCTAAAGAAGTAGCAAAAAAGAAGGTGTCAAAAAGTGTCAACTAAGGCATAATTATATAAACATATGTGTACAGGTCAAATATAATAGACAAATATGTACTAAAATATACAATCTCAGCTATATCCAAGAGGTCATAGGAAGACAGTGCAACAATGATATGATGATTGGCAGGACATGGGGTTATCTGTTACATAAAGTTGAGTTGTTTATGTACATCTGTAAGGAGTATAATAGTCAATAGAGATGCAAGATCTTGTCCAAAATTGACTTGATTTTTCGCTTTGCATCTTTTCATTATGGAAAATTGTCAACAAATTGGCAACAATAGTTTTAACAGGGTTATTTTTTTTCTGTCCACAGTGGTCATCATGTCTCTGCCCAAGCCTGTGATGAGGGGGCTGTTGGGGAAGCGTTTGAGGTTTCACCTGCCCATCGCCTTCTCTCTGTCTCTGGCCGCTGCGATTGCTTTCAAGGTAAGCTGCAGTTTCAACTAGGTTATTTTCTTTGAGGCATCTAATTAGATCATTTCTGTTAGAATGTATTTTAAAATTAAATGTGCTACTAATTAGAGAGTTTGTAAATGAACAAGGCACACGCTTTTCTTATACACGAAAATTTTCTAATGTCTCACAGTATACAGTGACGGAGCCCAGGAAACAGGCCTATGCTGATTTCTACAAGCAGTATGATGCCACCAAAGAGTTTAACGCCATGAGGGAAGCGGGCATCTTTGAAAGCGTACGGCCCTCTGGAGAGTAAACCAGGTGAGGACATATTCTATGACGGGGCTCTTCATTTTTATAAAGGTCATGTATACTGAAGAGTTTCTCATAATTTTTCCCCTTTTTAGCTCCCAGTTCCTGTTGTTCATTCCTTGTAAGAAGAAAGTCCCCTTTGCTGTTATTTACTGATCAGATGAGAACATTGCCATGTTATGTTCAACTAAATAAACTATTCTATTAATGTATGTTATCTGTGTGTATGTTATTGCTTTTATTTATTTGCTGTCTCATAGTGACATCCAAAGAGTGATTTGCATGAACCAGACGGTTCCCAAACTTTTTACAGTTGTGTACTCTTCAACAATTTTGATAATCAGTCGAGTACCCCAGACTTTGGACTTATTCACCTTATTTCTTATTCACCTTATGATGCTGCTGTCATAAAAAAAAAAAAGAGGGAATCAGCGCAGTGTTGACTTGTTGGTGCACATTAACACTGCATGTTTTACACAAATTAACCTATTTTGTCATATTTAAGCAAAAAAAAAAAAAAAAAAAATTTCTTAAATTTGCTATTGAAATGAATGGGATTCCTGTTTAACTGGAAGTGCCACCACAAGAAATTGCAGTTTAGGAGCATTTAAAGATAAACGTGGCCGGGGCGGAATAAGAGGACTAAAAAAAAAATTTGGATGCGGCCCCTGTCAAACTATCATATAGCTGTGTTTTCTAACTAAGCATGTGCTTTATATTTAAATAACTGTCAAGGGAGATACAAATATTAAAAATAATTTCAAACATAATCTTAACAATCCTTTTTGCATACTCCATAGATCATTTTGGGAACCCCTGGAGTTATCTGTACCACTGTTATTTCTCATTTGCCTACACAAGCTGATGTACTACAGTAACCGTACCCACTCATAACTGTTGGTAATTTGTTTTTATCTAAGAATCAAGTTTTTTTCTACACTTCCCCAGCAATGTTTTGTAGATTTTGACCCTTATCTGACAGTAATATGATGAAATGCATAAAAACACCTCTTTGTAAGCATTAGTACAGACTGTGTAACTGCAGTCTGTCGGTTTTTACCTGTGTGTTTGTCTCCCTCTTGCGGCCGTGCGCGGTACTCCACCTCATTGTCCGCGCCGCCTCCTCTCTCTTCTTCCTGGTTTCGTCAAGTGGATGTCACAGCGTCCACCTTACAAGCTTTTTAAAGTTGTCCTGATCCGGGGACGAGGATGAGCCCCCCACAGAGGCCAGGACATCTGGGACAAATTTTCAATATCAGCACAAGGATCACGAAAACAAGGATAAACGGATAAAGTATTTTGAAGAAGTGAAGTCGAGACTGAAGAGGGTTAGCTGTTAGCCACCTAGCAGCTAATACGCGGCTGTGGGTTACTTTTAGCATCGAGTTGGGTCTGCAAGCGTGATCGGCTGACTTTGCAAACAGAAACTTTTATTTTTTAAGAAGACAACATGCAAGTTAGTACGGATAAAGTGCAAATGAGGCATAATCCTCGAAGGTAAGGCTAAGAAATGACCATGATCTTTGACTTGCCCATTGATTTGGCTGTAGTTAGCAGCTCACGGGGTCAAAATGAACCTATAAAATTTTAAAATAGCCCTGGCATTACGGGGACTGGGTTTTAAATATACATTACTTCACGATTTCACTTAGTATTTAGCATTTTTAACCTGTTTCAGTGTCCAATTGATGCATCAGTAGTAGGTTATAAATGAAGGCTACCTGCAAATGCTTAAAAGTAAAATAAATTCAGATCTAAAATGTAAAAAATGTGTTATATGCATAATTTTAAAACCTAAAATTTAAATTAAAACGTCAACCCTTTGTCTATATTTGATTGTAATGCATGACAATATAATCAAGCAAATTCCATTCATAGTCTTATTCATATTTTATGAAATAAGCCTGCATTGCGTTATGAAAATGTCTCATTCAAATGACTCAATCATCTGTATTTCCACATTTCAGAATGGTTGAAAATAATAGAAGAATGCATGTAGTATGTCTAAAATGCCATGGTAAAGTGGAGCACTCGTTGTGAATTTGACCCTTGCTTTGGGGTAGTGTGACAGTAACCACAGAGCTGGACTGAACCCAATACTAAGTCTGTCAGCTGTTGAATAAATGCTGCTGGCATACTGTGGATTTGTCACTATTAAAATCTTTGTAATCCAAAGTATTCAGAAAAGTGAGCCCGGGATTATCCGTTTGATCCCAGTAGGTTTAAACAGATCACTTTACATCCAGTGGCAACACTCAGAGGGCAGCCAAAGCGTTTAACATGGTTGAGGTTTATATAGATGTGCTGACAATGGAAGACTACTAGACCTTTATGGGACAGGTTAGGATGATCAAGAGAGGAGAGTTAGAACTTCATACTGATTGTGGTGTTAAATGCTACTATCAGTTTTTATGTAAAATTGTATTCTAGATTAATTGGAATAATTGTCACTAGTAAGCTATTGAAATAACTAACTTAATTTTACTTATCTTTCATCATTAATACTCTTAATAAATATTCTCTACCTAGATGCATATTTCTATCTTTTATTTGATTTTAAATGCATTTAAAAAAAACTCAGTATGCAGTAGACAAGTGGTGGAATAGCTGACTAATAAAAAAAAATAAAAAAAGACTAGTCAAATACTGAAACTACTGGACATTTTTCTTGTGTTATATAACTTTTTTCCATCTTCATCTTCTGCCTCGTAAAAAATTATAAGCTACCACTAATCACTCACTCACTCACTGACAAGGTGGATGTCTTGCCCAAGACCACAACAAAAGCGTGCATAGGTAGGAGCTGGTTTTCAACCATTGAACTCTGCGCTGGTGGGCGATGCGTTCTAACTACTGTGCCATTACCTCCCCTACATTGTTCCAGTTAAGAGCATAAATTAGCTGCCATCTTTATTTATCTGTATAATTCAAATATATTCACCCACTGGCAACCCCTAACATCTCTTAAAAGTGAATAAGGTGGATACAACTTGATTTAAAGATTGCATTAGTTGGAGAGGGTAGTTTTGTTTACTCTGGGGTTGTCATGATGATCATAGGAAGTGCTGAGTTCCTATTCTGTCACTTATCACAGCTGAGTGGTGCCAGTAAAAGTCAACACTACTTATCATGAGTGTGTCCAGGATTTCCTCATTTAACCACTGCAATACTGGACATTTGGAGCTTTTAAGATAGGGACTAGTGCAAAATGCTCTATTGGAAAGGTCTGTAATTTGGATTCTTAGGTTAGTTTACATGATGGGATGATTTGAAAAAATAAAAAGGTAAATTAAATTGCCGCATTGTACAGTATTTTTATATTCCCATTTGGTCATTAAAGCATTTTAAATCAAGAAGATCAGATTTAGTTCAGTGTACTCAGAGGTTGGAGGCAAGTGATAAGTGTCTTGCCCAAGGACACAGCAGTTGGGAGTTGAGATCTGACTGTCAATTTAGGGAACGGTCAATCAAACTGAACTGCTACTGACTAGGGGTGTGCAAAAATATTGAAATATCGATAAATCGTATTGTTCAACATGATGATGCAGTATCGATATCATGGGCTGCTGTATCGATATATCTTTAAGCGTATTTTTTTGGTACATTTGGCTAAATTATTTAGTTACAGTGCTACAGTTTTGTTGCTTGTTTAGTGGAAGTAAACTCATATATGCAACACATTTGATATTTTCACAGTTTTTATGAGTAAAATTGGTGTGTTTCAAATTTAGTTTGCACAAGAAGTGGTTTAACAAAGACTTTTAGTATCACAGCCATGATTTAGCCATTATTTTTTACTGAACCGTATCGAATTGATTTGAAATATATTGTATCGAACCAAAAGTGCACTGTATTGAGATATGTATCGTATCGTGGCTTATGTATTGAAGGCAACTTCTTAATGATACCCAGCCCTACTACTGACTGTGCCAACACTAAGCCAACAAATGTCATGTTTTGCTTTAACAATAACCTATTTTTATACACATTTATTTTTGCACAAGTCTGACTATGTTAATACATAATTTTAGATTATTATGAAATGTGAGCTCAACAATAATTATTGTATTAGACTCAGGTTTGTCATTACAAAAGTCAACTTAATGTTAGATTGAATGGTCAAACCTGTGATTAACTTAAAGCTGTATTACACCACCACCTGCTTATCTCCCTGGAGGCATTGTTGCTTTGCTTGGTTGTACAGTGTAGCATAAAGCTTTTCTGTCTCCATGGAGACAAGCAGGCCAACAGATCATGTTACAGGTCAGATCTGTGGAGAGGCACCTATAGGAAGAATGTATGATTTTCAAAACAAATTCCTCTGATCTGGCCAAGATTTAAAAACTTATATCAGGTTTTTCATCTTGTTTTCAGATTAATATCTATTTACTAATTCTGACACTGCTTAATTCTAGTCTACAGGTAGTTTATTTTAAGATAACTTGACAAGTAAAATTATCTTGCTGCATGGACAGATAATTTCACTACTTTTAAGTCATTTTCTGATAGATTTAAGTATTAATATCTTAAATTTTGGCCAAGTTGCAGTGTGCATGCAATATAGATAATACATTCTAGACAAAAGCAATAACATCTCCATATTGAGCCAATGGAGGGTCCCATCCCCCTCACCAGAAAAGTTACACAGTGCACTATTATCCATCTTGTGCATATTAAACTCTACTGGAAGCACCCCCAAGACAAAATTACTGCATACCTCCCCGTGCTATCACTCCACATTGTCTCCATAAAGAGCAGACCCAGCTCAACCACAACACCCAAGAACCTACATTATAATCTGTATTTAGTGCTGATAAGGGGTTGTTCCTGCCAGGCCTGAGAAAATCATGGATATGTTAACATGAAGAGGCATGCTTAAATTTAGCTGTGCAAACATGAGTAAGGACTAACTA
Source organism: Boleophthalmus pectinirostris (assembly GCF_026225935.1). Lineage (NCBI taxonomy): Eukaryota > Metazoa > Chordata > Actinopteri > Gobiiformes > Gobiidae > Boleophthalmus > Boleophthalmus pectinirostris. Next base: position 13,378,035 of record NW_026571299.1, read on the forward strand.
CAGGGGAGTCTGTTCTGTGGCTAGTGGCATAGAGCTACTGCGGCTTAGTGGTTAGATAAATTATATTTTGTCAAATCATAACATGGAGGCACTGATTGATGTCTTGACAGTGATATTTTAAGAGAGGTTGACCCTTCAGGGCATTTTGACTTTTTATTTTTCTGGTTTGAATCTTGTTTGAAGCTGTATTCTTGTATTGGGTTAGTTTATTTTTATACTCTCTGGGGCTATTTTTGTGTCATCCAACTTGATGACAGGCGATATCTGAAAGGAAGAGTGCTTTGTTGTTCTTTTTTGTAGTGGTGATATTATCGTTCAGATTTACAATATTGGTTATGTCACCAGTTATGTCACCGTTCTTGAAAATGTCTTTTATTCCATACAGTATATTATAAAAGCAAAAGTTTGTCACAGAAAAATTACACCAAATTCTATATTTTAGAGGATATTTTATCAGGAAGAGAGCCTCAAAGAAGTAAATGAGTGAGTTTCATCCAGTCTGAGGCATTGCTTGGTCAGATGGTAGATGGAGACATGCACATCCAATAAAAGTTGCGATTGCGTGCTGAGTCCAATGACAAAAATTGTGCAAAAAAAAAAAAAAAAGAGGGAATCTCTTTTTTTGCACATTGTTTGGTGAGAATCATTCGGAAACAATTACCTGTGACTTACTGGACGGTCTTTCAGTTTATTCTGACACATGTTTTTCAATCATGGTTCAAAATCAGGTAGGGGACCTTGAAGCTTATATACTTTTTGCACCAGACCAAACATTTTATTATATTTATTTATTAGGGATGTAACAATAACTGAAATATCGTGATATCATATCGTCAAAGTTCTCACAATAATATCGTGGACCATCACGATATATTAAATTACAAGTCTCTTTTGCTTAAATTAAGAGTTCTGGTGCTGCAATAGCGAAAAAAAAAAGACAGAGGGAACGACATAGACCATGATCCTTTGCTCCATTTCAATGTAGATTACATGATGAAATAACAGTTCTAAGCACTTTTAAATCTTAGTTCTTTGGATTAAGTCTTGTCAAGGCATTTTAAGAGGAAAAAGCAGCATATTAACAGTTTTGTTAGTCTACACAAAATATCGCAATAAGTATCATACCGTGAGATGTATTGTGAAAATATCACACCGACAGATTTGGATATTGGTTACGTCCCTAATCATGAGCCTCCACACTATATCGTGAGCTTTCCCATGCTATCTCAGTAAATATCGTAACGTGAGGTTCATATAATGACGATAGACTTGGATATCGTTACTCCGCTATTATTTAAATATGTATTCATGGATCACAGTTTTCTGTTTATAGCTGTCATTTTAAGTACTTTTCACCATTTACAAAAATATGTTGTATACAATTATGAATTGCTATGGATTATACGTGGGTTTCAGAATTATGAAAAGTTAAGATCATTGCCATAGACATTAACAATTTAATACTATGTATACATATTTTGAATGAGAAAAGTCCTCAAAAATATTACCTACAACAGGAATCTGAAATCTGTGAATAGAGGGGGAAATACTGAGTGAGTGAAACAAGAAAAGTACTAAAGGTAGTACTAAAAATAAAGTTTGACTCCCCAACTAAAGGCAATATTGTTTTCTAAAAATATATCTTTGTCCTTTTTTCCCCTCAGACAGTTGAAAAAGCTGAGTGAGGAGAGTCTGACCAAACCACCAGAGCAAGTGTTTGATGTCCTGGAGAAGCTCGGAGAGGGGTGAGACTTATTCAACACTTTGTCATCAAACTTTATAGGGGAACTCACTGAACCGTCTTGGTACATTGCTGATTTTCTCTGCTTTTTGTGCTTCTACCCCTAAACATGAGATTAAACTTAAAGTGAGTAAAGCATTGCTATACTTACTGTAAATTAGAGGTGGATAAAGTTGCCAGAAATCGTATTCAACTAAAAATACAGTTTTCCAAAGTAATTACTCACATAGTACACAAAGAAATACACAGAGTAAAAAAAAAAAAGTGTTTGGAGAAGCTACTACTTAAGCAAAAGTAATTCTAAGAGTCATTACGTAACATTTGATTTATAATATCAAGTTTATGTAATTGGAAAGACACAGCGTTACATAAAAAAGAGAGAGAGAGAAGAACTACATGTTCAAGTCATTTCATTTCATATTGACAGCATGAAACTTCAAGCAGGAAGAATAACCAAAACTTGTATTCAAGTACTGTTACACTGTTACAAAGTACATCGAATACAATTTTACTGAAAAACTTACTCAAAAGTGGGCAGAGTAAAAGGAGTACTATCCATCTCTGCTATAAGCTGAGTTAATTCTACTAATACACCCTTGCTTTTTCACCCATCTTGACAACATTTACATTTATATTCCCTGACATGGCAAAACCGCTCTTTTAGTAGTCTCCTGTCTACTGTCTGATCTGTGGACAGCATGTGGCCCTGCCCTTGTCTGTGCAGCTCATCTACATAAAGTCGTGGCCTCTTCATTTCCTGTTTCTCAATGTACTTCCTGTTCTGACGCCTCATTGACTTTATGTTCTATTTTCAACTGCTGCAGGGCCCATGTCTGTCCTGTCGTCCTCAATTTTAGTTTAGATGGTTTTATGTAGTAAATATTTGCTCATGTACATAAAATAAACATAATAATTTAACTAATAAATTTGGAACATTTTGCAAAAAATAAACTCAAGTATTTGTACTATTACACAAAGCAATCCACCAGTAGTTGTATGTCTCTCTGCAATCTGCTTTACTTTCGTAGTAGTTGTTGTAGTTTTTGTAGCTGTAGTAGTTGAACTAGTAGTAGTAGTAGTAGTAGTAGTAGTAATTGTAGTTGTAATTGTAGTAGGAGTAGTAATTGTAGTTGAAGAAGAAGTAGTTGTAGTTGCAATAGTCGTAGTTAGGAGTTGAACTAGTAGTAGTAGTAATTGTAGTAGTTGTTGTAGTAGTTAAAGTAGTAGATGACGTAGTAGACATAGTAGTTGAACTAGTAGTAGTAGTAATAGTAGTTGAAGTAGTTGTAGTTGTTGTAGTAGTAGTTGTAGTTGCAGTAGTAGTGGAAGTAGTAGTAGTAGTAGTAGATGATGTAGTAGATGACATAGTAGTAGTGGTTGAAGAAATAGTTGTATTGTAGTAGCAGTAGTAAGTTTAGGGATCATAGTTTAAGTGGTAGCCAGTACTGTATGAAGTGATATAGTTATATTACTTCTATTAAAAGTATTAGTAGCATCTAGGTTTGTCAAAATAATCGAAACCCAGATACTACTTGATAGTAGAATTGAAAATCATCTATTTATTCAGAATAAGTATATCGAATGTGTTGAGCCTTGAATTTCACTGTCTTTAAATATAAAGTGCCTTTGTAGTATCAAAATTGGTATTAAATAGTATTCAAATTTTGTTATACTGACGACATTATTAGTTAGTATTATTACATTAACTATTTATTTCTTTGAATGTGTCTCTATAACGCAAGTTTACAAACAATGACGTTGCTTTCCTCCTTGCGTGCAGGTCCTATGGCTGCGTGCACAAAGCCCATTATAAAGAAACTGGAGAGATCGTGGCCATCAAACAGGTCCCAGTGGAGTCAGACCTTCAGGAGATCATCAAGGAGATCTCCATCATGCAACAGTGCAACAGGTCAGTGTACGCTAATTTAAAGTTGCACTGTGTAAGTTTTTGGTTGTGGGTCCGTCACCTGCTTGTTTCTATGGAGATTTCATTGCTCTGGCTGGAATATTCCACAGTATGGCATTAAACACAGCTCTGCCTTAGATGTATTCAATTACAGTTGGTTTTATAGCTCAGGAATACCTAGAAAAACAGGTTTTGTGACAGTGCGTGGGGTCACCTCTCCACTGATCTGACCTGTAACTTGACCCAGTGGTATCACATACTTGTCTTTTTTGAGATGGATAAGTGTAATGCCAAACTGTGGAACATCCATATGAAGCCAAGCATATGGCAGACCATCGAAAAGTTGCACAATGCATCTATAAATTTTGATATATTGAGTAAACTGTCTTTTTATTTTCAAAACAAAACTTTTGCATACTCAGCTGGTAGTTGGTGGGACTGAACAGTTTGGGGGACATCTAATTGAGAATTTTCTGACAAGCATTGCTGTTAAAATTTAAGTTCAATTTTGTTTAATAATATAATTCTATTTGAGGTTCACATTTTAAGGTTCTCATTTGCATTGAGGAGAATTGACAAAAAGACTGAAATATGAACCCACAAACTAAGTTCAAGAATCACATTTCAGAACACGTTTGAACACAGCTAAACTACAGGGTTAGCAGGTTTTTACGCACAATAAAGGTCGCCACACACTTTAGGAGAATTTGCCCGATTTTGGCTGAGATTTGCTTCTCATATGTGGTGTCAGTGTGACTCTGAGCTGCTCTGTCAGATCGGAACTGCCAAACATCAGCTACGCTACGGTAACAGTCAATAAAACAGAGCGGCAGGGGCAGAGGAGTGACGTAGATAGAGGTGCAAAATACAAACTCAGGATAGAGCGAAAGAATGAGGAGACTTTATTACTCACCTCTCGTAAAGTTGACAATGACACTCAGTCCACAAAACAGCACTGTGAATCCAGTTTGAAGCCTTGCTTAAATTAAAAAGGCAAGAGTAATTCCTCACGTGTGTTTGTTTACATCCACAGTACGCCGATCGAGGTGAAACTGTAGATTGGTGATAGTGACTCTACTTCCTGTGTACTTTATCGACAGCCTTCTGTGCACTAAAAATACTGTATCTGAAGTATTGCATCACATTTCACAAATAATAACTCAGTTTTGACTTGTATCTAAACTAGAAGTATAGTGCTCTGAACTGTAGACAGGAAACGGTGATCACGCTCACAACTGTGTAGCCTGTGGTCCGCAGACATGTCCTGCTGCAGTCTTTGTGATCGGAGTTTTCAAATCTCACACAATTCTCCATGCGTCTGTGGTGTGTGTGTGTTTTTGGCTCACGTTTAAAAATCATTTAACACTGAAAAATCCTGTAATGTGTGGCGGCCGTTAGACAGGATATTTTGTTGTTTGTGGATGAAATAATGGTACTTCAGAAATCACAGTTTTTGCTATATTGTGATCCAATTTTGAATAATCTTGCAGCCTTAGCAGCTGGTTGTTTCATTTTCAAAACAACTTCTTAGTGATAATACCTGTTTAACAAGTAGTACATATATTGATAGCACAGTAGTACTAAACAATAGTAGTGGTAACTGTTGTAGTTATTGCAGTTGGAAAGAAAAGTATGGATTTCTTAAAATATGTTCCACCATTTTTAACTTTTCATGTTCAGGTAATTATGATAAGTAGTCATTTTAGTTTAAACATATATTTTGAAGTAGTGTTGCCACGATAGTAAAATTTAAAACACAATTTTGATACTAAAGAGTAGACTCAATACCAATACTACAATGATAATCAGATAATTTCAGCACTAAATCATAGTGCTTTCTTTTGTATTTCCATTTGGTTTTATATCTATGTAATCCCTCAGTCGTTCAGGTCAGTTCCATAGTGGTCCATTGGCTTATACTAGTCTTGACTTAGACCTAGACTTGTAATTTTTCTGATAACGCTCAAGATCAATCTAATCATCATTCATTTCTCTCCTGTGAATGTGACTTTTAAAGTATTCATACTTGCTCAAATTAGTATCTAGTTTTAGTGTCTGATTTTTGATACTTTTGACAAAGTATTGTGACGTAAGAGTACTTTTTTACATCACTATATAAAGTTACGGTCACAATTAAAGTACTCTTACTGTATTTGAGGTTTGTTTTAGGTTTTTTCTGTCAGACATTACTCATCTTTATGGGGTTTTCCATTGTCACCCACCCTCTCACAGCCAGTGGTTTTAGACATAAACACATTAAGGCAAATTTCCGCACACTCAATCAAATATTTACACGTTGAATCTCTGATGCCCACCCACACTTATCAGATAAAGATACTCGTTTCATGGCTAAAGACATCAAAGTAGTCCGACATAACAATTCAACAAATCCAACCTTGAGTAAACAAGGTGTAAAGAACAAAGCTACTGAAATAACTGAAATACTGCATGAAGTACTAGTGCCAATGCATTTTTATTCTTGTACTAAATGTATTTGTAGATGTCATAACAAAAAGGAAGCTCAAGATTAAATGTCAAGCAGAGTCACTTAACAATATCAAAAACAGAAGAACGTGTGTAAGAATTTTATAAGCAACAATATGTATTTTATTATGGATGCACCAACACAATACTGGTTTATTGATATTGGGTGTCAGAAGATACTTAAACTCAAAGTTCATCAGTATCAGAACACAGAAAGCTGGATCAGAATTTTTGGTGTGTGTTTACAGCACCAGAGCATCAGAGAAATCTGATCATCAAAACACCTGACATGTCTGTTTTCAGAGGGACCTTGTGTCTTACTGATTACTGAAAGAATTCTTTTGTACATCATTCATTCTCTCATTATCTCGTCATCTCATCATTTTCTCTTTCACTCTTGTCTTTGACAGGCTAGTTTGCCTTTTTTGCATAGTTGTACTTGTCAAAAACCACAGAGGTGTGAATAAATCGTAAAGAAACCAGATTCCTCGCATCAGATTGAACTGTTTACATGATATTTCAGTAATCAGATGATGATACAATCGTTGGTGTGCACGTGAACACGGTGCTGGCAGAATTTCATAAAAGTTGCGACTGCATGCTAGGTCCAAGACCAAAAAATGTACAAACAGATCCGCACTACAGTTCTTTAGTGCTCTCAATTTCAAATTATTTTTAAAACACCACAATATGACTGTTTGTAGTCAAACCTTCTTCAGACAGACACATTTTCATGACAGTGATACCTAGTTACAAAATTTGGATGTTTATTCTGAGTTTGGCCTCTTTCTTGTATATTGTCTTCTTATGTGTACCTGCTCTAGTCTGACTTGTGTTTGTTTTGTCTGCAGTCCACATGTGGTACGGTACTACGGCAGCTACTTCAAAAATCGAGAGTTGTGGATCGTCATGGAGTACTGTGGAGCAGGATCAGTGTCTGACATCATCCGAATACGTAACAAGACGGTAACAGTAGTACACTACACAAACCACATATACAAGTATACAGTTACAGTGATATTGGTCTAGAATCCTGACTTCTAGTTCCAATGCAAAAGTACTGGTAGTGACATTTGAGTTCCTGTTTAGTAATAATATTCATATTTATGTTTAATTATTTATTATTTATAAAGAAAACGGCATGACTGAGTATCTTGTGTCAGTACAAGTTTTTGTATCAATTAGTATCTAGTTATTGATCTTTAAACAATCCTGAATTGCTTCTTCTGACTGTAAACACTGAAAATTTGAAGCAAATTTTGACATTAGATATATGAAACAGATTTTGACATGTGACTAATTCTGCCAAATCAGAATAATCTCGATACCTGTCATTAGTAGTTAATTAGCTTCATAGCTGTACTAAAGACCCCTCCCTGTGTTGTTGTGCTGTGTACAGTTGACGGAGGAAGAGATCGCCACCATCCTGCAGTCAACTCTGAAGGGCCTGGAGTACCTGCACTTTATGAGGAAGATTCACAGAGACATCAAAGCAGGAAACATCCTCCTCAACACAGAGGGACAGGCCAAACTCGCCGACTTTGGGGTTGCTGGTCAACTCACTGTGAGAACAATACAAGGCTACTTTTTTATAACCCTATTGAAACAATCGGCATTAGACATTAGGCAATTAAAAAAAAACAAAAAAAAACTTTATGAAGTAATAAAAATAATCTAACTAAAATGCTTCAAATCAAAACACTTTATGGTACATTTTATTACTTTCAAATCCATGTTTACCTGAAATTGAGAATAACATCTTTCTCCAGTACTTTACAAAATGTGAGTCTTTGTAAAGGATGTCTCTGGGCATCCTCGAGTTCAGATGTGAGTGATTGACAGGTGCATTAGCCAATTAGGGACACGCATATTAAAAGAAATATGGTTACTTATGAGGAAAATAAGAAAGTAAAAATCACAGGTGAGAGAAATGCCACTTCCGTTCACATGCCTGCCATCCATTTTACCCAGCCACGCTGCAGAGTAAACATTTTAGTTCACATGCATCACTAAATAAACAAATTTGTTTGCATAATCATGTTTGGTTCTGGCTGAAAACACAGCAACGGGCGTGGTGACCAGACTGATATAAAAAAATAAAAAATAGTGTGATAAATTTGTGCCATTAATCTAGATTGACAGCAATTGACAATATTTACTTTTTTTTTTTTTTTATAATTAAATACACAAAATTCCTGAGTCACTAGTAATCTTCTTGTCTTCCTCAGGACACGATGGCAAAGAGAAACACAGTGATCGGCACACCGTTCTGGATGGCTCCCGAGGTCATTCAGGAGATCGGGTACAACTGTGTGGCCGATATCTGGTCTCTGGGCATCACCGCAATCGAGATGGCAGAGGGCAAACCTCCATATGCAGATATACACCCTATGAGAGTGAGTCAGAAGACAGATTTAATGATGAATTTGAATGAATTAATTTAATGATGTTAATTATGAGGCTGTAGGTATTTGTCCCCACCTACTTGCGCTAAATTTGTCTTTGGGTCAAAATAAAGCAGCTGCATTCTGTATACATCTAATTAGAAAGCATTTTATTGTCTGATAAATCAGGAAGTGTGCATCAGCATGCTAGTTGATGTTCTCTCTGAGCATTGTGAAAAGTGCTTATTCCGGTGAATAATTAGGATGCTCAGAACGCCTAAGGTAAGTGAGGAATAACTTTAGAACACTACAAACCTTTCCATTTAAAATGAAGTAGTTTTAAGACTCTAAAAATCAGGCACAGCACCTTTAGCGAAACATTAATGGCGTCAGTTTTATTTCAGTACTAAATATATTTGATCTAATGCACAAATTTCAATTACGTGCACCATAAAATTTTTTATTGACTTCTAAAACCTTTTCCGGGGTGAATATTTGGCAGTTTAGTTAAGTAGAGTCCTCCAGTTTTCTTTATTATTATATTTAAGGATGACCAGACTTTTTTGAGCCGATTACGATATTTGTCTTGCTGTTGTTGCAGAAAAGTGATATTTGCCAGTATCAGTATTAGGCTTTTAAATCTATAGTGCAGACTAACTTAGTGAAATTTACAACTAAATCACTTTTGTAAAAATAATAACATAACACAAAAAGAAAAATCTGAAACACTGAGTACAAACTGGGAATAACACATAGGACACAGAGACTTGGACAGTGCAGAAAAAAATATCTGTTCCGAAATCAGCTACATTTTCAATACCAAATCAAAACCGAACCAATATCTGGGGAAACCCTCTATTGCTGACAGTAAATAACCAGTATACCATCTCTAATAATACTTACAAAATTAAATCATGTACATTATCTGCTGTTTCATTTGTGACTTCTTCATTTGTGTTTGTGTTTTGTTATCCAGGCTATCTTCATGATCCCCACAAATCCTCCTCCGACCTTCAGAAACCCAGATCTGTGGTCCTCATCATTCCAGGACTTTGTGAAACAGTGTTTGGTCAAAATCCCAGAGAAAAGAGCCACGGCCACACAACTGTTACAGGTAGCATACTATTACTGCTCACTCAAGATTCAAGGAATTTAGGATTTAGGAATTATAATTGCCTTAACTTCAAATAGTAAATTTAATGTGGTGAAAGTGGATACTAAGTGATAAACCTAATAATGTACTGTGAAATTTGTTTACTGTTAAGCCGCAAATAATAAGAATTCCGTATTTATTTATTATGGTTAGCCCCTTAAAATGCATCTTTTTAATATTTAACACTTTTTATGTATTTTTATTTATTAAGTTAAAAGTTGGATGTCTCCTTGTCAAATGTCTATGCTTGTTCATTTTTCCAGCTTCTATATTTTTGTTCAATTTTATTTAACTTTTTTCTTTTTATCTTCTACTTCAGTGAGGCCATGATTTACTCAGTGGTGATAATATTTTTGGTTGATTGGAGTATGCTAGTATTATTCCTAGTATGGTAGCAACATTTAATTGAAATAATTGTTACTGATTAGATCTAAAACACATTCCAAACAGATTTGAATCAAAACCACACATAAATATCTATGTATCCTTCAGTCATTTTTACCTTTACCTTGTCAAAAATGGTATTAAAAATTGTTAGTTGCAGCTCTAACTCTTGATACGTGTTCTGGGTCTGTAGTGGTTGAAGTGTGGTGTGTTGAAAAATCAATACTTTGTGGTTTGTGCGTTTTGAAAGTGTGATTTGACATGTGTCTTCTTCCATCAGCATCCCTTCATAAAGTCGGCCAAACCCAGCTCGATACTGAGAGCCCTGATCACAGACGCCATGGAGATCAAACTCAAGAGACAAGAGGAGGCGGAGCAACGGGAGCAGGACGCAGACGACGATGAAAACTCGGTAAAATCATTTTTGATGGTTTGATGTGGATTTTTTTCCAGTCCATATTGATATCCAATTTTTTGCTTGCTTGATGACACCGATATTCAGCTTTTAAAACCCATAGCAAGGCCCACAAATTAATTTTTATCTTTGAAGTAAAGATTTCAACAAAATGTATTTATCTGGAATATAAAAATCATTTGTTGCATGCATAGACTGTATAAAGAACTGGACAAAGTGAGGGTGGCAAATTTGGATCTGAATTCCATATTAGGAATAGGAATTTATTTATGGACAAAATAGAAAAATAAAAACACCAGGATCATGCAGAGCGGGTTAATATGAATGTTTCAAGACCAAAATGAACAGACTCACTGCAGCAGTCACGGGCAAAGGAGAACCGATTTTCCAATGTAAAGTCAACTGGAGCCCGAGTCGATGAAACATATTTTAGCCTCATGTCTCCATTGTTTCCATTGTTACTCATGAGTCTGTCCAAAAAGACAAATCTGAAGCTCTGAGGATAAACTTGGAATGACACATGAGCACACACAGACTAGGGCCACACCGGAAAAATATCTCTGCCAAATATCTGCCTATATCAGTATCTGCGGACATCCTGCGAAATAGGCTGATACTGGTACTGGAACCGAAATATCATCATTAAAGATATTTATTACTGGCTAAGGTTTTGTTTACCAAAAATAATTTTCATCTTATTTGTTGGTTTGCTAAAACTTTAATTTAGCATTAGACCTAGACAAACTTAATTGATCCAAAAGGGAAATTATTTGGACACAGTAGTTCACACATCACAATAAATTATAATAACAACGAATACAAATTTTAATGATGATACATTCAAAATAAGTAGCAAAATAGCAAGAGATCCACCTTAATCAAACTTGCTGTGTGGAAAGTCACTTGCTGTGGGAAGTCATTAGTAAATAATACATAGTCTATAATAATAAAATCTATAATAATAATTATAAAACCTGTTGTAGTGCTTTGAATGGCCTCTGAAGCTTATAAAGTCCAATATAAATACAAGCTATTATTTTGAAGATAATTTAACCTTTATTTTTTGGTTGCAACAACAAAGCAGTTCTACAGTTTTTACACTGGATGCCCCGTTTATCTCAATCAACCCTGTTACTAGAGTAAGCATTGTTGTTTTGTGCTTTTTTTTTTTTTTTGTCTTTTTAGGATGAAGATGAGGTTGACCAGGGCACCATGGTCCGAGCGGGGACCGGAGATACAGGCACTATCATATCCACAGGCTCTCGCAGTGGAACTATGATCGAACATGATGATACAGGAACCATGCTGGGGACCATGGTCATCAACTCTGACGAAGATGAAGAGGAGGAAGGAGGCACCATGAAAAGTAAGGCACACTCTTATAATATGTTAAATATACATTGACCTGACAAATATGTATGAGCAGACTGTATTGGATAGTCTGTTCTGGTCAGTGGATTAGTATGAGACAACATTTGATGGTGAAGTGACGATTTGACGGCAAAGTTACATAGTACATCTTTAACTAACTGTATTCATCAATGGTCATAATTTAAAGGGCTCATATGAAATTTTTTGATCTCTGTAATAATGTGTTTTCCTCATCAAAAACATACCTGGAGTCAGGGTTTCCACGGTCATGTTTTGTTTCATTCATACATTTTTAACACACAACCCCTGCATATTTAGGCCGAATTCTTCTCTTAGACTGAAAGCACTCACCACCTTGTGATGTCATGTGGTAAAACAGGAAGTGCCACACTGCATTTTTAAACTCCATGCACACTCACTAGAATCATTTGGATGATTTCAGATCTGGAATTGCCAATCTCTACTAAACAAAAGATAAACAGTAGCTGTTAACTTGAAAACTATCACTACATGACATCACAAGGTGGAACAAAGCACCTTGAGCTTTGGAAATGTAGACTATTAATAAAGGATTACTCAAACATGATGTGTGAATAAAATAAAACACAACTCCAGGTATGTTTTTGATGTTGTAACAGCATTATAACATGGCTCAAAGCTCATAAGGATACATTAGGACAATGTTTTTGTCATTCAAAGCTTGTATTGAAATTGTGTATGTTATTAATTTCTAAACTGATCCAAAGTGCACGAGGAACAAGTGATGCGGAACTTATGCACTGAAGATAATACAATGTTAAACAGGTGACTTCCCTTGTATGATTTAGTACTCTAAATATAAACTGTGAACCTTTAGTACCATTCTCAGTTAAAACCTCCCATCTCATGAATAGGCTGCTTTATAAAAGTTACCAAAACAAAACAACAACTTTGAGACTGCAAAGGCATTATAAGTAATTTGTGGACGACATTTCTTTTTTTTTCCCCTCTTTGCCACTAGAGGGCAGACAGTGACCATCATAATGTATATGTGAATGTATTTCACTATGGTATGTTTTACCTCTTTGTGGACCAAGCTTATTTTTGTTATTTTATGTTTGCTGTGAATACATTTTATTATGTGATTGATTACAATGCCTCAAATCATATTTTTCCATTGCTGCAAGGTTAGATTTGGATTAATCTGAGTTTTAAATGTCTTTTATTACACAAAATGGATTCTTGTGAGCTTTAAGCCATATTATAATGTTGTTTCCTCATCATAAACATTTTTAGAGTTATATTCTGTTTCATTCATACATGTTTGAGAAATATTTTATTATTAGTCTGTTTACATACAAAGCTCAGAATGCTCTGTTCCACCTTGTGATGTCATGAAGTGGTAGTTTTAAAATTTAACCGCTACCTTTTACCTTTAGTTCAGCAGAGATGCGCAATTCCAGGGCTGAAATCATCCAAAGGGTTCTAGTGAAGGTTTATGGAGTAAAGGTGATAAGGAAACAACATTATAAGATCAGAACTAGTATAATAGCACTTTTAATAATTACACATGCAAATCTGACACTTTTGTTGCAGTCTGTTAATTGACTATACTCCACCTTTATGTATTTTGTGTTTGTCTTCTTGTAGACTGTATACATTGCCTATAGTCTATCTGAGCACATCGTATTTGAATGAGAGCATGCTGTTACAGTGTTGAAGGCCTTTGTGCAGAGTGGGAGTGCAGAGCGTTGGTGCGTTTGGAGCCTGTTATCCGAGTTGGACAGCGTTTAGTTTAGCCTCGTCTCTGTAGGTGTGTGGACTGTGTAGGCTTCTCTCACAAACACTGAAGAGACACCACGCTCATTATGATTTCCCTCCCCACGTGAGACCAAAAATACACAAAGCCCAAGTGACTAAAGGTTACTGGAAAATTTTCTATTAACATGTTTATAATTTGGGCTCACATTGTAACACAAAACTCAGTAATGTCAGAATGGAAAATTAATATAATATGTAGTTATAAATAAATACACTTATTAAAAAGTTTGATCTAGAAAGGTTTTAAAGGAACTGTACTGTTCAATCACAACTCAGCCTGGGTTGCCAGTGCCTTAACCTGCATATAGAAGACACATACAAGTTTGATCATTCAAGTACATGAATAACATACACTGAGCTGTAGAGGCTGCACTAGCACTGATTCATGATTGGCTGTATGTCCTGGACTTTATATAGTTAGGATTCATATATGGGAGAGTCCTTTTAGTTTTAAACCAGCTGGATTTCAGCGTTGAAACTGGCAATCCAGATGAGAGACTCATGTGAAGCTCATCCTGCTTTCTGATTGGATAATTTTCTTGAGAGCCAAAACACCAAATAGCCTCTATTCACGCTTACTCCACAAACCAGTAAGACATTTGGAAACATGTGTTTGACAGCTTCCAGTGTAGTTACCAACTGTGATAAAATCCATGGAAGTAAATGTGATCAGTGGTAAAATGAAGACTGCATACGTCTGTGTTTGGAATCATCTTGAATTTGGTGCCCTCATCTCTTCTAATTGCATTTACCCAGTGCACTCAGAGTTGTGTGTCAGTGGGTAAATGATGAAAACAGAGGTAATTGTTGATTAGTCGAACATAATGGAACGCTACAATGACATGAAGAAAGCAGGGCCATTTTCTTATTTTTCATAGATTTTGTCAGACTTACTACCATGAACAGAGACCACCGGAAGTTGTCATTGCATCTTTACAAATGTCTTCCTGGCTTGTGACGTAAAGCATGAGCCTATTATAACATAAGAAACTTAAGAATTAATCAGCATTACAATTGTTATCAATAAAAACTATATTTGATTTGACCATGTTTACCTCATATCTAGGGACACAGTTAGGTCATGTTTATGGAAATTAAAATCACATACAGTTCCTTTGACTTAAATAAATAACAAAAACTTTTCAATTTTGGTCTCAGTTGTCCAAATATATTGTAGTATGATACTGATATTTTTCCTCAGTGGCATATTTATTCATATACTATTATAAATGACATCTATTTTCACTATTAGCTGTAGCCAAGAGTCTGAAGTCTTGGATTACACAAAGACCTCATTATCATGTCCCTGAATATTGGATATCAATCTTACATTTTCATTTCTATCAAACCACATTGTCTCATATAGCAGGTATTGCATTACATAACCCACAACTAATATTTAGGTACATAGCGGCTTACTGGCATCATGGAGGTATATTTTTGTATTTTTAAATATTTAGTTATTTAATATTGATTGAAGAACACACAAAAACAATGTAATTTGGAGGAAAAAATGATTTTTTTTTTTTTTTTTAAAGGTCCTATATTACATGAAATTGACTCTTATGAGCTTATAGCCATGTTAGAATGTTGGTACCTCATCAAAAACATACTCATACTTTTTTTGTTTGTTTGACTCACAGATGTTTGAGTAATCCTTAATTATTAGTCTGTCCACATCTCCAAAGCTCAAAATGCTCTGTTCCACCTTGTGAGGTCATGCAATGGTAGTTTTACCTTTAGTTCAGTAGAGGTTGGCAATTCTAGGGCTTAAATCATCCAAATGACTCTAGTGAAGGTGTATGAAGTTTAAAAACACAGTGGAGCAATTCCTGTGTCACCACATGACATCACAAGGAGGAACAGAGGGTTTTCAGTTTGAGAGAAAAACACAGCCTAAAAATGCAGGGTTTGATTATGAGTGAAAAAACAAAAAAACAAAAAAACAACTTTGGTATGTTTTTGATGAGGATACATAGATTAAAATAAAATAAAAATCATAATATGGGCCATTTAATCATGTGCAGTTGTTTGAGTAAAGTACGGTCTCTCCCTAAACTCACTACAACCTGCTCCAAACACTGTCTTTCCTCTCCTCACTGCCTCTATCTCCCTCATTATGTCAATGTCCTAAGAGTTGTATTAAAGCCTTTTTAAGGGCTGTGACGCACGGTGCTCAGTGTGTGTTTACACCAAACTAAAAGTTCAAGTAGTAATCTGGGGACTATATGCTGTCATGGCAAGATAAAAGTAATGGTGAAGGTCTTGACTGTCTTAAGTGCTTCCATTGAAACTATTCACTGCCGTTTGTAATAGTCAAGGTTAGTTAGGTCCACATCATCTCTGTGTGCCGTTTGTTTCTAATTATAAAGCATTCATATTGTTGAAATAATTTAATATTGATTAAAATTCTTAAGAGAACCTTCAGCCAGTGTTCAAGAATCTAATCAAGAGTATTGCACTGTTAGCATGCTAGCTGTTGTCAGCATTATAGTGGCTGTTCTGATCATTGAAAGTTGTGAAAACCTCTCAATAGACGAGAGAGACTTTGTACCACAAAGCAATCCTGCACAAGGCAGCTATTACCTTAATACTGTGAGAAAGAATAAAAATGCAAAATCACCCGTGCACTTAAACTACAGCTACTTTTGTGTCCATAGAGATGTTATTGTGTTGACTAAAATGTTTGACACTGTGGCATTAAATGTTAGCCTGAATCATCAGGTGGTTTCACTTCGTGGAAAACGTGTGACCTCAGCACTAGGATTCGTTCACTCGTTCGTTCACACTTGTGATGTATGTAATGCGCCAAATCCCGTAGGAGGAAGGGCATTAACGTCTTTCCCCTTGATAAAATTCACCATTCTCTTTGTTCCGGCTTTAAATCCTCGATCTCAGGAATCGTTGCCAACACAAAATGTATGGCTTCGTCTACATCCATCTCTACCGCTTTGTTTACTGTTGTGCTGTATCACAAAAAAAGACCCACTCATGGCTTCACAGCTCTTCACTGATTGGCCGTGTGTGGTCTACAACTTCTGTGGTTCTTGTAAACCGTCTAATGTATTCCGATTCCTGACCTAGTCGCTATAGAGAAATGAAAATGAGCGGAGGCACTATGTGGCACTAGCCTGGCAAATTAAATCTATCTGTCTAGGATTTATTTATTTTGGGGTTTTGCATTTTATCTGTGAACAGAGTGGCCTCTCCATGGATATTATTACCCCAAGATGCTTTTTTAGCAGAGTTCAGAGCTTTTTTTAGGGACCATTTTTTTCTACTGTTTCTTTAGCATTGTGTTTGTGAATAGACTATTTAATGGTGTTGTTGCAATTCTTCAATTTCCAGCTCTATTTCTATACTAAGTAGGGTTGGGTAGGTGGTATCCAAATTTTGATACCGTTAAACCTTCTCAGCATTTTACTGAGGCATATGGTATTACCTTGACTAATTATTTTGTAGCTTGTGCCTTTAGCATTCAGAAACAGAATAGCAAGCTTTATATTTGCCTAAAACTATTGAAAAGCATCAACAAAACATGTACGCCATTAACAACTTTTATTAACATTTATAAAGTGCAAACGTAACGGTCAACGGAACATAATGTACGAGACGAGCTAAAGTGCACTTCCAGCTTAATCATCACAAATTAATTAGCCTAAATTAAAACACAGCCCTACAGCATCTTACATTTATCAACGGTACTTACAGGCTTATAATTATAGAAAACACTAATAATAAAAGAATGATAAATAACAAATGCAGTAACGAAAATATATGTTACGGCATAGGCTATAGGCTACAATGCATCCTGGCACAGCATCGGGTACAGTCTGTTGGTTTATTTACCCATCTCTTCTGTCATTCGGCCTGAAAGCAAAGTACTAGTATTATTTTTTTGGGACCAACTCGCTTGCGGCCTCATTTCCCATCTTGTCTTGGTCTCCCTCATGAGCTGTCACGTGCCAACGCAATGAAACTAATCAAACGTCACCTCCCCACGCAATTAAAAGAAACATTATAGACACTGTTAGTTCTAAATCGTGATAACATTAAATTAAAATACAACCACACATTCATTTGTACTCAGCAAACAAATTTCAGTGTCAATGAATTATAATACTGTTAGGTCCTTATTTTTTAATGACACAGATACCGTTGCTACTTTTTGATACCTCAAGATACCTTAATACCTCCCAACCCTAATACTAAGGAATAGACTTGATACTCAGTACCAGTTCTGATACCACAGTGATGTACTTTTCAACATTAGTAGTACTTTTTTTTATATTACCATGCTGTCTTATGTCTGTGTAATCCCTCAGTCGTCCAAGTAGGATCCATAGTGTCCATGAGCTAGTTTATTTGCTCTTATACTTGTTTTGGTACAGCTAAAAATCATTCTAAAACTATTCAGGAAAGCTCCATTTCTGTCCTGTGAATGTGACTTTTTTAGTATCGATACCTGCTCAAAGGAGTATCTAGTTTCACTACTACTTTTAGTATCTGATTTCCAATACTTTTGACAACCCATTTTCATACGCAGCATTACATTACAGCATATTGCACAGTCACAAGCCCTATATGTAAAAATTGTCAATTAGCCTCTCTCCTCCCTCCCCTCTCTGCCTGTGTTATGTGCTCTCATTGTATTAGTATGGATCTCCAGTGCTGGCCCTTTAAACCACATTAACACAGGAACATTGAGCTTGTATAATCGTATTACATTACTCTGATACCCCTGTACTCTGCCGGTGGACATGTCTATTGCCCCCCCTTCCCCCCTCCTTCTCCATACCCCTTTGTATGTGAAGTTGCTTGTCCCAAACTAAGGCCACAGTAGTGAGTAGGATGTTCGTATATTGATCCTGTGGTAATGGATGGGGATAATAAAGCAACATTTAATTTCTGACCGACAAAGCCATAAAACATGAGACTCCACACTAAGTAGGAGTTAAATGGTCATCTCTATTAGTGTGTTTCTGGAAATGCTGTTTGTAGGTCAATGTGGACAGGAAAGGGTGTACCAAAATTAGCAAATTCAGTAAGTTTGGGGGATTTTGACGGTATTTAAAGGTCCTATATTATGCATAATTGACTCTTGTGAGCTTCTAGCCATGTCATGATGTTGTTACCTCATCAAAAACATACTCAGAGTTGTTTTGTTTCACTCACACATGTTTGAGTAGTCCTGAATTATTAGTCTGTCTACATCTTTAAAGCTCAAAATGCTCTGTGATTTTATGAAGTGGTAGTTTTCATGTTAACAGCCACTTTTAACCTTTGGTTCAGTAGAGATTGACTTTTCCAGGGCTGAAATGATCCAAATGATTCTAGATTCTACTGAGAGAAAGCCTAAATATGCAGGATTTGTGCATTAAACATGTGTGAATGAAACAAAACACAGATATGTCCAGATATGTTTGTGATGAGGAAACAACATAACATAGAACAGTGTAAATGAGCCATTTACAGATATATTGTAAAAGCTCTTTGTGCTGTCTGCATCTAATTATGAACTACAAAGTGTGTTGTTAGCATGCTAGTTGTTGTTAGCATTACCGTGATGATGACAAAACAGTTGTGAAATGAGCATATACCCTCTTTGTAGTGAAATAGGAATGCGTTAAGAAAGTGAGACATAACATTTTTTTTAAAAGTAGACCTTAATGGTGCATTGTGTAACTTTTCTGTTGGAGGGTACGCCACATTTTCTTTTTGTTTAGGGAGATGTCATTGCTTTGCTTGGTACAGTATAGTATTAAAAGTCTATTCAGCATTTGTTTGATTAGAAGTGGTTTTATTGTTCAGAAATACCTTCAAGAATACGCATTCTTCTGTGAGGAGGTTCGCCTCTCCACTGATCTGATCTGTACCTTCGCCTGCATGCCTCCATGGAAACAGATAAGTTTAATGCCTTACTGTGAAATATTCCAGTCTGAACTAGACTAGCATGTGATGTATCCTCTCCAGGAAAAGTTACAAAGTGTGCCTTTAAATCTATCAGTTTAACTAGAATATTAAAATATACTTTGATTTAGGCGAATACTACCACTCTTCATGCTTCCAGAGTATTTATGCAAAAGTGTTCCTCTTTTCCCTTTGCTTTTTACATGTTTTATATTACTTCTGCTTTCAACCCTGAATAGATTACAAAACTCCACTCAAATCTCATTAAAAAAAAAACTTTTCTCTTAAAGTAGCGCAACACATCCAGACACATGCTCCCTCCAAACACACACGGTTAGCCTCATTACTTTGACATGGGATGAATAATTCAAAATTCTCTGCACAAGCTCCAATGTATTTCAGTGGAACTAAATGCCTTGATAATTGTCTTAATGTTTTAAGATGTACTTCTAACATAGTGCTCTTGCCCCTACTTTAAGGATACAACATTAACAACGACTTTACAAGGCGTATTTGAAATCATTAAAGTTTCATTTTGTTACGGGTTGTTCAGCCTCTCCACCGCACTCCGCTTTTTGTTTTTTTTGCCTTCAATTTAAAACTTGTTAAAGCTTTCAAACTCTTACTTTATACACAACTTGGTCCAGGGGGTGTGTAGTAATATAAAAGCATGTAGCCTGACTTTGTTAAACCATAATGCACAAAGGCAATGGGTTTTCAGATTCGATTATCACTTGTCAGGTGGTGTCCACTGTAATTTAATCATGGGTGGGTTAATGCATGTTGTATTCATTGTTAAGTTTTTATCAAGGGGGAAATACATTAAAGGGCCTGTATTATTACCTTAATTTAGGCTGAGTTCTTCTCTTAAACAGAGAACACTCCACTTTGTGATGTCATGTGGCAATAAAGGAAGCGCTCTGGTGTGTTTTTAATCTTCATACGCCTTCAGTAGAATCATTTGGATAATTTAAGCCCTGGAATTGCCAATTATTACTGAACAAAAGGTAGGAAAGGAGCTTTGTTCCGGCTGCTATCGTACTTATGAATAAACTGTAATCTATTTATCTAAAGACTGTGTGTTTTTAATTTAATATTTATTTAGATTTTAGCCAAGCTTGCTGGATGAATTTGACTAATTGTTTATGAAACAAACAATTATGTACTGGAGCACTGTAACACTTAATTTTGTAATTGTGTTTTTATACGTGTTTTTTGCACATAAAGTGGATGAATGAAATGTGAAATGTGGAACCTGTCTCTCAAATTTGCAAAGCAAATTTATCTATGGGTACGAATAAAGCAATCTAACCTAAAAGTAAAGATAATGGTTAACTTGAAAACTACAGCTCCATTACATCACAAGGTAAAAGAGAGCCTTTTGAGCTTTGAGATGTAGATAACCTAATAAAGCTGGATTACTTCAAAACATGTGTGAATGAAACAAAATACAGCTTCAGGTATGTTTATGATGAGGCAACGAGATTTTAACATAGCTTACATAGGTCACAAGAGTCATTTTATAATTTAGTAATATAGAGCCTTTAAATTGGGTGTCCAAACTTTTTTCATCAAGGGCCACATATCTATACACAGATGAAGCAGAGGACTGATCGAGGGCCGTAGACTGTTGCTCAGTACAGTGAATAATTGAAATATGTGCATGTTTAACACGTTAGAATGGGCCATTAGTCTTTATTCATGCTAAGATCGGTAAAACCACATACTAAATATTAAATATTCACTTTATCAACGTAGATTTTCAAAAAAAAATGCAGTAAAAAGTTATTTTTTAATTGATGCAAGGTAATTTGGGCCAATTCACCTGGAAGCCTGAGGGCCACATTTGACCCAGGGGCCATAGTTTGGACATGACTGCTTTAAATTCTTCATTGAGGAGCATCTTCATATTAAAGGGACTATACGGGATTTATTTTCATGTAATAATGTCTGTGTTGCCTGGTACAGATATATATTGTAAAAGCAGCTTTCAGGGTAAAAATGAGACTGCTGTGTGCTTTCTGCATTTAATTATTAGTATTTATTTTCCTTGAACCAAGAAGTAGTGTGCTTTATTCTACTATTTAGCATTACAGTGACTCCACTTCTCTCTAAAAATAGTGAAAATTTCATAAACCCACTGCAGTGAATAATCAAAAAGTTTCCCAATAGTACAAAGAAAAGTACACGCTATAAAAATAAAGCCCTAAAATGTATTGTTCATTTATAGAGCAACACTTATAGTTAATATTGTGAGTGTGGAATATTACCACACACAGGTCACAATAATGACCAATCATGTTCAAGTATTTGCCATGACGAGGTTAGAACATCGTTGGTATGAACAGGTGACGCACCTCTACTAGAAAAGTTACACTGTGCACCTTTAAACACAAATGTGTCCTAGTTTCTCTGGTGAGGTCAGAAACTAAACCTCGTGTAATGGTGTTTGGATTCAGAGGAGAGCAGCCCTTTAAACTCCTGTTCTGACCCAGTGAACACGGAGTACTCGATCAATACGACGTTTTAAGAGTATGCTAAACTGAGAACACAAGTGCCAGCCAAATGCCCTTTCCACATTTATCATCATTACGCAGACTTCAACTAAAGTACACCTTACCAACATTTACCAGATGTTACAAACTACTACCACGTCGTGTACTTTTTCTACTACCACTACCCACAAATACTGATACTACTATTACCACTGCGTCTTCTCCTGCTCAGACTCCAACATCTGCACTACAACTGAAGCTTCTTCTGTTCCTATTATTACTACTACTACTACTACTACCACCACTTCTATCATTTCAAGTAGTTAAGGGTGTAACAATAACCAAAGTCTCTCAATAATATCGTGGATCATCACAATATATTGAATTACAAATTTCTTTGCTTAAACTCATTGTTATGGTGCAGCAATAGCTAAAAAAACAGAGGGAACTACATCTTCCATGATCCTTTGCTTCGTTTTGGTGTAAACTACAAAGCAGTTCTAAGCACTTTTAAATCTTAGGTCTTTGAATTAGCGTTTTAACTTGTCAAGGCGTTTTAAGAGGAAAAAGTAGCATATTCATAATTTTGTTCGCCTCCACAAAATATCGCAATAAATATCGTACCGTGAGATGTATATCATGAAAATATCATACCGTGGGATTTGGATATCATTACATCCCTACAAGTACTACCTCTTAGTAGTACTTATTTCTACTACCTCTACTTCTAAATACTACTATTACTAATTACCTCTAGTGCTTCTTCTCCTGCACCTCTTACTACTATTACAATTACCACTAATACTTCTACAACCTCTTCTACATTTTTTCTACTACTACTGTTAGTACTACTGTTGTTCCTACTTCTACTGCGTCTTATGCTGCTACGATTACAGCATTACAACTGAAGCTTGTTCTGTTACTAGTACTACAACTACTACTACTACTACTAGTACTACTATCGCCACCACTTCTATCGTTGCACATACTACCTCTTAGTAGTACTTATTTCTAGTGCCATTACTCCCAAACACTGCTGTTGCTGCTATTGACTACCTCCGCTCCTCCTGCTACTATTATTACAACTGAAGATGCTTTTCTTGTATTATTACTTCTACTATTACTATAACTGCCACCTCTTCTATGTTTTCGCTACCACTTCTCCCAAATATTGCTCTTGATACTACCTCTATCACTAGTACAAATGAATGTGACCCTCCTGTTTCTAGTACAAGTACTACTGCTAATATAACTACTACAACTACTACATCTGCTACTTGTTGCTACTACTACGAATAAATACTAATACCACTACTAGTGCTGCTTCTTCAACTACTTTTACTGCTACTGCATAATATGTGAGTAAACATACAAGGCTGACAGCACATGTAGACAGCTTTATTGATCCCGACAAAGGACTTTAATTTGGTCTTGTCTGAACTGAAATCGTATTGGAAAAGTACTTACTGTTGTATACAAAGAGCAGGATGGGTTCTAAGACTAAACGGGAGTAGTGCTGCCTTAAATCAATAAAGGAATATTTGCTGAGGGGGTATAAAATAAAATAAAACATGCTTAAAGATTGGGGGTTGCATTTCTATGGCGTTGCTATCACATAACCAATTTAGATCACCATGTTGCCTTTTATTGTTTTGGAAAATGCTATATTCACCAAAAACGTATTAACATTTCTAGTAGTTGTTTTCAGTTTCGTTTTTGATGCTTTGAATAAAAGAGAGATCAGTAGATTACTCAAACATGCACAGATGACATGTAAAACCTCTTCAAGTTTGTTTTTGATGAGGGAATGTTATAACATGGTAGAAAGCTCCAAAAAAGTAAAGTTTGCATACTACATCCTCTTTAAAAATGTAAAGATTATTATCATTGTTACTGAGGGGATCACATAGGGTTGGACTTTTGGCAATCTTACATACAAGAATAAAGGTCTTAAATTATGCAAAATTGACTCTTGTGAGCTTTAAGCCAGACCTGGAGATGTGTTTTCTTTCATTCACACATTTAAATGATCCTTTATTATTAGTTTGTCTACACCTTCAAAGCTCAAAATGCTCTGTTCCACCTTGTGATTTTATGAAGCAGTAGTTCTCAAGTTAACAGCTACCATTTCCCTTTTGTTCAGAAGATATTGGCAATTCCAGGACTGAAATTATCAAAACAATTCTAATGAAGGTGGATGGAGTTTAAAAACGCAGTGGAGCACTTCCTGTATTACCACATGACATCACAAGGTGGAATTTTCTGCTTGTGAGAAGAGTGAGTGAGAGTTTGTGAGTTAAATGTGTGAATGAAACAAAACACAACTCCAGGTATGTTTGTGATGTACTGTATTGTCATCAACATATAAAACAAAAATCAAATCATTTTCTTCGTAATATCGCTCACCCTTATTTATTCTGACATATACAATAAGGAAATGAAAAACTATGAATTCTTTCAGTAAAAATGCATGATAAAATTGCATCTGCAGATACCATGGCATCATTGCACTGTGTTCTTTGTGGAACTATGTAAACGTAATGTAATTTGTGTAGGTATTGCGTTTGGGGAGACTCCGACCTGTTTGTTATTAAAGTCATGAATCACTGTGTAGCGCATTGGAGCACACTTGGCCTTTCCATAGACTCACAGGGGTGACTTTAGACAACCAAGCGGGGTGTAACCAATAAAGGAAGATCTCTTTACTAAGTCCCAAAGCTAATTATAGCTAACTGTTGTTTTATTTGTACTATCTCAAGAGCAGAGTATGCAGTATATTCTATGGGAACAATAAGCTTGTATATTCATATTTTCTCTTTCTATGAAACGTTTTACTAACCAGAGTAACAGAAACATATGCATTTCTGTAAAATGTGTTAAATGTACTGGAGCAGTTCTAAAAATGTTGTTTTATGTTTTGTTTAAAGGGGATATATTATGTAAAATGGAATTATATGAGCTCTTAACCATGGTATATCTGTTCTCTTACTCAGAGTTGCATTTTGATTTTAATTCATCCTGCATTTTCTCACATTCAAGCGTACGCTGAAAATTTTCCCCTATTCAGACATTCAGACTCAGGGTAATATGTACAGGATTCAGAAATATCAAGTAGCTACAGTATGTTTCAAGGGTGAAAAGTTGAAAACATGTCACTTCTGTCAGTTCTGGAGTTTAAAACAGGATGTTAATGATCCGCTTTGTATTATTAAGCCTTTTTAGACAAATATTGCTGTTTACAATGAACACTGTAAAACGATATGTATGCAATAACTTTATACTAAATATCCCAGGCAAATCTTTGTTATATTTTAGAGTTTCTGTAATTTTATTTTATATTAAATGGCTATTTCTGGGGGAAATGTACATTAAAGTTGAACTCACTTTTTAGTTTTGGAAAGTAGAAATACTTTTAGTTTATCTCCGAAAATAACAGCAAGACACGGTTTTTAGAACATGTTAATATCTAAGGGGACAAACGTACATTTACTTCGTGGAACAAGCATCACTGAATTCTGCTTTTCAGTCCAAATATAATGCTGACAGAATTGTTCTTTCATTCAATAAATGACAACAATTATATCCCAGAGGACGTCAGCAACTGTATGTGACTGAGTTGTTTTCATTTTTTATTGCTCTATTGTGTGTTCTATTGTATGGGCTTTAATGTGTTTTTGGCTGATCCATTAGGATGTAAGTGGTGATTTTAGTCCTCAATGACCACAGTACTTTTGGTGGCCAAGAATAAATGAAAACAAAACATTGTACTTTAAAAAAAAAATATATATATATAGTTTTTTGTGTGAGTGAAAGAGAGGTGGGCCATATATTGTTGGCAAGATAGTATTGAAATTGTTGTTTTGAAAGTATGGAAAATGTGAATATTAAATAAATAATATATGAACTGTAATAAGAAAATCTACAAATTCTCATCCCCTTGGAATTATGAGAATCCATCTGTGTTCTGAGTTGCTCTGAAATATTGCAGTTTAAATTTAAACTCCTTGAGCATAATGGAAAAGCGAAATGTTTTTTTCCACCAAACTCTCCAAAATCTTGACGAGAGTATGGAAAGTATTCAGGAAGGAGAATGTGTATAACTCAACTGCTACAAAAAAACAACAACAAAAAAACAATAGGACCTTACTGGCTAAGGGGATGATTTGTTGAATTTTAAAGCAGACCTGTTATGCAAAATTTACTTTTCAGTGCTTTATACTTCTTTCCTTTCACCATTTAGTCACCAAAAGTTGTTGCCGATCAACTCCCATTTTCACCGCCACTAGTGTTCTCTACTTACTTTGTTCTCCATATTTTCTTTTTTTTTTTTTTTTTGATACTTGTACCTGCCAAGTACTTCACACTACTTTGTTAGAGCGAACAAAATTGCAATAACCAGCTTGAACACGTCACAACATTTTAGATTTCGCCTGATGAATCATATTTTCTGTAATAAAGTTATTTTTTGTAATGACTCCAAACTGTCTTTCTATTTTTAATTAACTAAACAAATCCCAGTGCATCTGCTGAATCTTGGTAACAATGCTGGCCTGCTTCTTGTTGTGTCTTAGGGAGAGATGAGACCATGCAGCCAGCCAAGCCCTCCTTCCTCGAGTACTTTGAACAGAAGGAAAAAGAGGCCAACATCCACAACGAGGCCGGAGAGAACAACGCAGACCACCGCAAACTGCCCACAGAGGGGGACCTGGAAGTGGTGAGTCCCCTTAAGCTGTATGGGTCAAGGTTAAGTCATAATAAAGGATAGAGCGTTTGTTTTGGGGTTTCATGTTAAATTAGTGTTTCAAGGGCCCTGTGCCAGATTTTTAGTAAAACTTGTCTGGTCCCAGTACAGAAATATATTATATAAGCAGGTCAAAATACTCTATATCCACTGTGTACTGTCTGCACCTAATTTAAAGATCAACTGATATGGGTTTTTTCATGGTCGATGCTGATACTGATCGCTTAGAATACAGTGGAACCACTGGTTGATATTTTTAGGGATGTTATTTATAATAACTGTGTGAGCCAAATTCCAGTAACAGGTTTGACAAAGTTGTGATCATTACTGACCAATTATTAGTAAAGATGTAACAATAACTGAAATATCGTGATATCGTATCTTCAAAGTTCTCACAATATATCGAATTACAAGTCTCTTTGCTTAAATTAAGAGTTATGGTGCAGCAACAGCTAAAAAAAGACAGAAGGAACTACATGGACCATGATCCTTTGCTCCATTTCAGCGTAGACTACAAGAAGAAATAACAATTCTAAGCACTTTTAAGTTTTAGTTCTTTGGATTAAATCTCGCCAAGGCATTTTAAGCGGAAAAAGTCGCATATTAACAGTTTTGTTAGCCTCCACAAAATATTGCAATAAATACTGTATCGTGAGATGTATGTCGTGAAAATATTGTACCGAGAGTTTTGGATATTGTTACATCCCTAATTATGAGTCTCCCTACCATATCGTGAGCTTTCCCATGATATCGCAATAAATATCGTACCATGGGGTTCATACCGTGACGATATCGTATCATGAGACTTGGATATCGTTACACCCTAATTATTAGTATCACTATTATTACTATTGCTATTGTTAATCTAATACTGTTATCAGATATCTCTGAAGAGAGAGAGAGAGAGAGAGAGAGAGAGAGAGAGAGAGAGAGAGAGAGAGAGAGAGAGAGAGAGAGAGAGAGAGAGAGAGAGAGAGAGAGAGAGAGAGAGAGAGAGAGAGAGAGAGAGAGAGAGAGAGAGAGAGAGAGAGAGAGAGAGAGAGAGAGAGAGAGAGAGATTTTGATTTTTAACAGACCTTTATTGTGTCTGTCAAAAAACATTTACACTAAATTGCATCCACACCTCGTGCTATTTACATAAAAATATTGACATTACATACACATACTATTTACACTATTTACACTATTTACACTATTATATATTTACAATATTTACAAAAACAGGGGTCCAAAACAGAGACAGAGAGAGAGAGAGAGAGAGATGAGAGAGAGAGAGAGAGAGAGAGAGAATCTATATCTTAGATAGATAGATAGGGCTTAATGAGACTATTTACTAGTCGTAATTGGGCCAACTCTCATGTTTGAATGTTTGTTTATACAAAGTTGTGGTAACACTTCAGTTTAGAGACCACATATTAATCACTAACTAACTGGTAATTGGTGCTAATTAGTTGTTACTTAACTATTAGTTGTTATTTATCAAACAATATTCATGCTTATTGAGATTTTAATGTATGCACAGAAAGATATTTTATAATCCCCACTACTTTAAAGTTAAGAAAATAACTTAAAGGTTTAATACTTGCAAAACACAGCCTTAGTCAAAAATACTTTGAAAGTACCTCATGAATACTAACAAAGATATATTAAGCACTAATTATACATTTTATTATTAGTTTGCTATTAATATGTGGTCCCTAACCTAAAGTGTTACCAAAGTTGTTTTGCAGTTATTTGAAAGATAACTAACAGCTACATCACACATTTGGATCAGTTTTGTCTCACGTTAATTTTACTTTTAGGAAATAAATGCTATTTTCTGTCTCTACACTGGTATTGATTGATATCGGGTCACTATCGGAACAGAAAAACTCTGAATCAGTGCATCTCTAATTATTACTGATTGTTACCAACTAATGTATCATAAAAAAAAAAAGTGATCCTAAAAAAGAATAGGCTCACAAAAAGTTGAACTTAAAAGGTTAAATGTTCTTTCTAATGAAAAACACTAGTAATACTGCTTTAATTCCACATGCAATCATCTTATCTCTTTATATCGCCCTTGAATTTGGCATTACGTACTTTGATGCCTGTAATCTTGCATGCCCCCTGTGACATTTGAAAGCCAAGGTTACTTATTGCCATGATGTGGGTTGCCTTGGCGCCCTGGAGACCACAGATCTGGTTTAAAGCAGAAACATTTAAAGGGAAAAGAGCAGCTGTTTGTCTTGGGCAGCAGCGCTTAAGCAGGACAAATGACTGAGGCTACAATTAAATATTAAGTATGTGACCTTTACATCAATGCGCTCTGCTGTTCCTGGATCTGCCTGTCTCCTGCTGCTACTGCTGCCTCTGCTCTGGGGCTGGCGATGAGACCTATATTCCTGGCAATAAAAATTAATGTGATGTGAGAATATTGAAGAAGATGTTTGGTTTACCGGCAGTGCTAATTTTGAGTAATATTCAGTCCCGTTTCGATCTAGTTTAGTGTTGTCTTAAATTTCTTCTTTGTTTAATATTTGTAACTGTAGTATAATATTTAATAGCATATTACAAATACATAACATATTTAGATCACGACATTACCTTTTAGTGTTTATAAGTCTTCACCCTTCCCAATCAGCATGCATCCCACTAATGAAACTACTGCATATCGCATCAGGTTTGTGAAGTTGCTGTGTACAGTTTTGCTTCATGAATTTTACAGCTAACCCACAAGGAGGGTTCGCTTAGGGCCTGGGAAAGATCTCTAAAATACCCAAACAAGCATGGATGGCACCTAAAACCTCTCCAGGCATGTTTTTGATTAGGGAACAACGCTATAACATGGTAGAAAGTTAAACAAAAATCAATTTCACCTAATACCCCCTCTTCAAAGGTGACATGTTTCGATTGCTCATTTCTTACCCTAAAGGTGCACTGCAGAACATTTCTACAACATTTTGTCTCCATGGAAATGTTATTGCTTTCTCTAAAATGTTCCACAGTATTGATTACAGGGTTCCCACGGTCATAGGAATCCTGGACAAGTCATGAAAATTTAAAATGTAATTTTCCAGGCCTGCAAAAGTCATGTAATTTAGTAAATTCAATGAAAGTTTTGGAGAAGTTATGGAATTTTAGTATCTCTTTCACACAACTACAGCGTTCTGTTAAGCTGTCATTAGGCTATTATGATTATTTCCGAAACGTATGTGCCTTTTGTTTAAAAGAGATGACAATAAATGCATTGACAGTATTTTGAATGTTAAAAAACTATAATACCAAACCATAAGGTGAGTGGAAAGGGATAACATTTCATATTTAGCCCTAACACTATGCTAAAGTCTACACATGTAGGGGTCCGTAATGTCATGGAAAATTCACTTTAGTTCATGAAAAAGTCATGGGAAAGTTTTGAAATTTTGCCAGTGAAAAAGAGTGGGAAATCTGAGATTAAACCTCTCTATCATGA
The DNA here is from genome assembly GCF_026225935.1 of Boleophthalmus pectinirostris. Classification (NCBI taxonomy): domain Eukaryota; kingdom Metazoa; phylum Chordata; class Actinopteri; order Gobiiformes; family Gobiidae; genus Boleophthalmus; species Boleophthalmus pectinirostris. Next base: position 13,408,273 of record NW_026571299.1, read on the forward strand.
CGGAGAAAAGCAGATTACGGTCTTCATTATTCATAGAAAGAATTTATATATTTTTGAGTAATATAAACTAATATAAACTATAAACTAATAATTGAGGTATATGTTTAATGCTACACCATGGAACATTCCAGGCAAAGCAATAACATCTCCATGGAGACAAGCAGATGGCGTACCCTCTGCCAGAAAAGTTGCACAATGCACCTTTATGTAACTATGATAAAGCTGAATTACTGGCCAATGGTCAGTTTTAAAACTTTTTTTTTAGACCTTCTTAATGTATCAGTGAGTACCGGGTCTTAAGATCCCTGAAGCCCAACTCCACCATGTTTTATAGATCTGAAAAAATGAATATGGAAAATAAAAAACTTGTACTGATTGAACTGAGATGTGGTTCATTAAATTCAATATAGCACTCGCAGTACAGTATTGTTGTTAATTAGAATATATGCAAAACTGAGAAAGTTTTATATCCATTTATATGTTTTGAAATTAAAACTCAGTCTGTAAACCCCTGGGTACGCTCTTACATTAAGTCTATAAATAAAGTAATGTAAGTAAAGTTCTGAGAAAGTTGTCATCAGTTAAAACCAAACATTAGTTGCCAAAAGAAAGTTACATATCAGTTATTCAACAAATATATTGTATAAGCAGCTCTTGAGTTCAAAATGTTTTATTGTTTGATAATTAGGAAGTGCTCAGTTATCTGTTGATCACAAACTTTGCTCTGGTCTTTTTTGAGTTTTGAAGAACTCTTAATTAATTTGTTACAATTAGGAAGCTCAGAATGCATGAGGTGAGTGATTAATAACTTTGGACCTCTGCAAACCATTGAATTAATTCTGTTTTTTCACATTTTAAAACAGTAAAAATCATCTACTCTGCATTAACTGTATAGTAGAAGTGAACTAAGGAAGTGTGACGTCACCCATAGTGTTCGGTTGCCAAATGAAGCTCAGCGAGGCCAGCACTTCAGGAACCAATCTGCAATCAGGAACCATATTCAGAAATCCGAGCTCGAAGCCAAAGAGCCAATCAGGAGCTAGATTGTTGAATGTACATGCCTCTTTACACTGGCACCGCAGATTTGGCAGAGGGCGAGCACTTAGCAAAGCTGTCAATCAACGCTCCATAAGCAACCTCAGGGAAAACAAGCACCAAATTGGGCTGTTATTAATGTTCATATCTTAATTTAGGGACAAAATAGCAAAATTAAACCACTCACTGCACTCACCTAAACCCATCTATGGCAGGAAAATATTCAAACATGTACCATAATAATAGACCAAAGGCTTATATGTGATTTGAGCTGTAACTTCGTATGACTGTTGTTTGCTCTCATGTGTGCACTATAAGAAGTTCCCGTGGAGATAATCGTCAGAGTGTTTATTGAAGTACTATAACTCCCGCTGACAAGTAACCGCTGCCTGACCCTCTCCACGGCGCGCACTTCCTCTGCCTGTCATCCGCACATCTACATAGGTGTGCACTGACAGACTAACAGATTACATTTCATCAGAGCTGGAACAGAGAAAAGTGGCGTATTCAGGACAGTGAGAAGCTCCAATAGGATTTAATGGACACAAAGGCGTTCTTGGGAGGGCTGTGCATTAATTTGTTTTGTATTTGAGGATTGGTGGGGTTTGAGTAGAACTGTGCAGGGATAGAATCTTGATTTTAGACTTATACAAACTTTATTGATCCACAAGGGAAATTCTTTGGACACAGTAGCTCACACATCAATATAATATAATAACAGAGCAAAATACAAATGGTAATATCCATCCATCCATCCATTTTCGTCCGCTTATCCGGGGCCGGGTCGCGGGGGGAGCAGCCTAAGCAGGGACTCCCAGACTTCCTTCACCCCAGACACGTCCTCCAGCTCCTCCAGGGGGACCCCGAGGCGTTCCCAGGCCAGCCGAGAGACATAGTCCCTCCAGCGTGTCCTGGGTCTTCCCCGGGGCCTCCTCCCGGCGGGACATGCCCGGAACACCTCCCGAGGGAGGCGCCCAGGAGGCATCCGGAACAGATGCCCGAGCCACCTCAACTGGCTCCTCTCGACGTGGAGGAGCAGCGGCTCTACTCCGAGCTCCTCCCGTGTGACTGAGCTCCTCACCCTATCTCTAAGGGAGCGCCCAGCCACCCTGCGGAGGAAACTCATTTCGAGCGCTTGTATCCGCGATCTCGTCCTTTCGGTCACTACCCAGAGCTCATGACCATAGGTGAGAGTAGGAACGAAGACTGACCGGTAAATCGAGAGCTTCGCCTTTCGACTCAGCTCCCTCTTCACCACAACGGTCCGATACAGCGACCGCATCACTGCCGACGCTGCACCGATCCGCCTGTCAATCTCACGTTCCGTCCTTCCCTCACTCGTGAACAAGACCCCGAGATACTTGAACTCCTCCACTTGAGGCAAAGACAAATGGTAATAATAAATTTAAAATAAGTAACTAATGTAATAAAGACGTAATTGTTTGAAAATTCTGGGGGGTTAGAAATGATCTCTATAGACAATTGTGTTACAGTAAAAGCACGTGGGTTAGAGCAGAAATGAGACTTTGAAGAAATATATATTTTTAGTGTTAAAGGGAATTGATCAAAAGTGTTTTTAGTGTGTGTTTTTAATTAAGATTAAGACACATGTAGTTGTGGAGTTGTGTTCTGTTTCATTCACACATGTCTGAGTAATCCTTTATTGTTAGTTTGTCTACATTTTCAAAGCTCAGCATGCTCTGTTCCACCTTGTGATGTCATGAAGTGGTAGTTTTCAAATGAACAGTTGCGTTTATCTTTTATTTAGAAGAGACTGGGAATTCCAAGGCTGAAATAATCCAAATGATACTAGGCAAGGCAAGGCAAGGCAAGTTTATTTGTATAGCACAATTCGTACACAAAGTAATTCAAAGTGCTTTACAGAATAAGAAATACATTAAAATCATAATAAAAACAAATCAAAACAAATAATCATGAAGATTAAAATTAAAAAAGAGAGACATAAATTGGAGAGAAGAGTGCGGAATGAAAACCTTTCAGTTATATGCACAGTTAAACAGAAATGTTTTGAGCCTGGGTTTAAACAGCGTCACAGAAGAGTCTGTCTCACATGTTCAGGAAGACTGTTCCAGGTTTTAGCTGCATGAACCTGAAACGCTGACTCCTACTAATGAAGATCTATGGAGTTTAGTGGAGCACTTCAAGTATTACCACATGACATCACAAGGGGGAACAAAGTGTTTTCAGTTTGAGAGAAGAACTCAGCCTAAATATGGAGGATTTGTGTGTTAAACGTGTTAAACAACAAAACACAACCTCAGATATGTTTGTTAGGAGGAAACAACAGCATAACATAGATCAAAAAATAGCGTATTATGGACGCTTTAAAAAATTCTGACAGATTTCATCCTTAGATTAGCAGTCATTATTTAAGTTTTCTCTCTTAAAGCAGCAAAACAGTTCTAAAAGTAGTTATCTAGTTTAAAGGTTAAAACATATGTAGGGCAGTAGACATAACTGTACCTGTACTCTGGGACACTTCTCTCTTCTGGTTAAAAGCCTGTCCACAGACTGTACAGGTTTCTCAGTGCGAGTTGGATGCAGGATGTCCTCCCTTGGGCTTTGTAGATGCAGTGAAGTGACAGAGGAGAAAACATGACCCACACATGCACAATAACCCCTGTAACCCGCCATTAAAGGGTAAAAGAGGCAGTTTCATTTACCCAAAGGTCAAGGAGCCAGCCCTGTCAGCAGTGCAGTACAGTATACTGCGCTGGGAGGATTGAGTAGTGAGGCAGGGCAGATAGATTCATACTGTATTTTATGCAACGTTTCATTTGAAGCATTTAAAGGTGTGCTGTGTAACTTTTCCGAAGGGGGGCTCATGTTTGTTGATGTTTGTCGCCATGGAGATGTTAATATTCCACAGTATGGCATAAATATTTATTTAATCACAGGTAGTTGTTGAAAGAAATACCAACTCATTTTAGTCTTGAAGAAAATATTGGGTGCCCGCAAATACTCAAAAGTATCGGTATTGGTATTGGAATTGAAAAGAGATGTAGTTTTTTGTAAACATGCATTTGAACAACTGTGTATTGCTGTGTATGGAGTAGGGCTGGTTTTGGCAAATTCAATTGTGATTTTTCTTACAAACATTGCAATTACAATAAAATTTACAATTAAAATGATTTGAGAGATGCCTGAAAAATGAACTGACAAAATAATACAAGAATCACACGTCTTACATGTTTATAGATGTCTAAACTACCGGGTGAGCAGGTTTATGTTTTGTTTTTGTAGATATTAAGACAGGGTATTTTGTTGCCAAGGACATAAATAATTGTAGTCTTTGCAATTTGCTAATTACAATCGTTCAAAATTAGATTTCAGTTTGATTGTGCTTAATCTTGCGCCCCTAATACATTTATTACAGTCATTCTTAGAGTCTTCTTTTGCACAGGGCAATGTTCTTACATATTTGGCAGACAAAAGCACTAAAAGTTTATAGACTATATTAAACGATCAGATTTTTATATAGGGCTTTTCCACTTTCAAGGCATTCAAAGCACTCAAACCAATCACCCATTCACGCACATTCATGCACCAGTGTACACAGACACTGGAGGCAAGGGGTGTAAAGTGTCCTGCCTTAGGACATAATAACAGCATTCATCTGTGAGAGCAGGAATCGCACCGACAACCTTTGGATCAATGGATATAACTGCTCTGTTTATGTCGAGAGCGAGATTTGAACCACCAGCCTTACAAACTCTCAACCAACTGAGCTCTAGAAACCAGTAACAAGTCAGAAGAAAATTGTGTTTGCTTAGCTTAGTAAATTCTTAGATATTTCTTATACAAAAAACAAATGTAATTTTTAGTTGTTGTTGTTTTGTTTTTGTTTTTAAATCAGTGCCTTTCAGCTAAAATAAACAGACTCTTTAATCATCGCTATCAAACTAATATCTCTAACCACAGCTACAAATCTGCGTGCTGCTCTGCTCCATTTTCAAGCGTGTATCAGTGAGAGTAAACTGGACTTGACAAGGCCGGTCCCACAGAGCAGCCTCATTGATCCATTAGACTTGCAAATGCACTGATAAAGAACAACATTTAGTGCTTCAGAGGCAGGCTGACAGCTCCACCCTGACAGACACTGGTTAATTTTAGATGTTCTGCTATTTTTATCATTCACCAGCTGTGTTTCATGAGCTTTTGTTATGCCCCCCGCCCAAACCAAAGTCTTTGTTTCACACTGTTCTAGTTACGACATTTCTTTGCATGTAAATTGTATGAAGGTTATATAATGTACATATAGTTGAATTATACAGTAGATTTCCAGAGTTTTCAGGTTTTATATAGAACTGGTGGGGTCATGTCTGGAATTAACGTGAAGATAATAGTATTTAATCAAGTATATTTCTATATACTTATATATTATATTCTGATCTGTGTTATAATTTTGTTTCCTCATCACAAACATATCTGGAGTTGTGTTTTTGTTTCATTCGCACATGTTTAACACACAAAACCTGCATATTTAGGCTGAGTTCTTCTCTCAAATGGTACACGCTCTGTTCCACCTTGTGACGTCACATGGTAATATATAGGAAGTGCTCCACTGTGTTTTTAAACTCCAAACACCTTCACTAGACACATTTGGAGGTGATTTCAGTCCTGGAATTGCCAATTTCTACTGAACTAAAGGTAAAATGGAGCTGTTAACTTGAAAACTACCACCACATCACAAGGTGGAACAGAACATTTTGAGGTTTGGAGAAGTAGACGGACACAGTGCACCCAATAAATCTCAAATTTCTACTTTCAAAGGAGTATTGGCTGTGGACCTCTTGATTAAAATGACAACTATAGCAACCATAACATTGATATAGAAATTCCTAAATCTTGATCTTGATTAAAATTTGAGTAACTGCACAGCCCTCGTCATTAGAGGTGTGCAAAAATATCAAAATATCGATATAGAGTATAATTTACTGTGATGACACAGTATTGATATCGTGGGCTGCTGTATCGATAAATCACCAAGAGTATTTTTTGGTCTATGTTACTAAATTATTTTGGTACAGCGCTACAGTTTTGTTGCTTGTTTTGAGGAAGGAAACTCGTTTATTCAACACATTTGACATTTTCACTGTTTTGATGATTAAAGTGTTTGTGTTTCATATTCACTTTGCACAAGAAGTGGCTTAACAAAGACTTTTAGTGTCACAGCCATGATTTAGCCGTTATATTTTTATTGAACCATACCAAATCAATTAGAAATATATTATATCGAATTAAAAGTGCACTGTATCGAGATATGCATCGTATCGTGGCTTATGTATCGAGGTATGTATCGTATCGTGGCCTGTGTATCGAGATATGTATCGTACCTTGGCCTATGTATCGAGGTATGTATCATATCGTGGCCTGTGTATCGAGATATGTATCGTATCATGGCCTATGTATCGAGATATGTACCGTATCGAGGCCTGTGTATTGAGGTATATATCGTATCGTGGCCTATATATCAAGATATGTATTGTATCACGGCCTATATATTGAGATATGTATCGTATCATGGCCTATGTATCAAGGTATGCATCGTATCTGCAACTTCTTAATGATACCCAGCCCTCCTCGTCATACATCTTCTTGTGCATGCAATATTTAAAGGCACTATGTAACTTTTCTAGTGGGGGGTCTACCTGCGCTTTTGACGATTCTATTGTTTTCTTAGAATGTTTCACAGTATGGTATTAAACGTAACTATGTCCGTGTAAACAAGCAGGAGATACAAGTCAGATCTGTGCAGAGGATGGCCCGTGCATTTTCTTTGAGGGATTAAAAAAAACCTACAAATGAACAAGCTGTAGATGGATGCGTTTAATGCCACACCAGGAAACATTTCAGATAAAATATTACCATCTCCATGAAGACAAGCACATGGCAGACCCTTTAATCAAAAAGTCACACAGTGCGCCTTTAAAACCCCAAATTTTGCTTTCTTTTGCCTTAATATTGTGGTCAATTTTTCAGTGGCTGTAGCCCGGGCCCACTCACTCGTGTGACAATGCCGCATAGAACATGTGCAGGGAAAGCACTCTGCACCTGCATTTTTTATGAACGCACCAACTACACGCTCTCTTTGACTTCATCCACAACTATTTCTGCATTTTATCTTTTTTTTTTTTTCGCCCTTTCTTACAGATCCAGTGTTTTAATATCTTGTGTCAAAAGTAGCTGTATTCTAGTGTATTTTTCCCTCTAGGTTGACAGATAGGTCAGAGCCAGGGCGTGTTCATAAAAGAGTAATAGATGACCGCCCGTCTGAAAGGTCAAATCCCTGTCAGAAAGATGTGTGTTGTGGTGTTTTCTCATATGTAAGTGTCTGTTTGATTTCCTCAAGTGTTTTAAGATATAGTCTATGAATTATTGACAATGTTGCTGTCTTGATAAGAGCAGTTATTTTAAAACAAGCTCGACAAGTTGATAGAAAAAGCTGTGACTCTATAAATGAAACAAAACGCAACACAACTCTAGATGTGTTTTTGTGGAGGTAACATGACTAAAAACTCACGAGTCAATATGACCCTAAATCGGAATCAGAAAAAAAAAAAACTTTCTTTCAAGTTAGGACTGAACGATCTATCATTTTGGACCATAAAACGTGATCTCAGACAACACAATTTTGGGAATGTCAAAGTTGTGTTTATTTGCAGTGCTCCTAAAGCCCAATTTAAGAGCCAAGTTTAGTTCTGCGTCGACTCAATGCACACTGCCGCCGTCGCCTTGTCGCCGTCGTTTTTGATTTATGGATCTGCATTGAGGTCTATGCGCCGCAAACTAATTTGCCGCCACAACGCTAGGAGGCGAGGATTTAAACCTGGCTTTTGTGTGAAGTTTAACATAAACCATCTCCAACACAATAGAAGCACAGAACAGACTCAGAATCATCAGCACATCCTCCATCACAGAAAGAATACATATATTCCACTGAGTCGTGTCCCTTAGTCCAGCATAAGCATCAGCGCACAAGCTGTGTGTGTTTTGTTTTTGTTTTTTTTTCTCAGCGCTTACAATTTATGAAATTAGTCGTGTGGTTTTAAGTTTTGTTTCTGTAAAATGTAAACAAATGTGCAGAAAGCTGCATTAAACACATTATTACTCAAAATATTGAGCTCTAATGAAGTAGTCGAAACGCGTGACTTTTAATAAATTCACCGCAAATCAGAGTGCCTCTGCCATCATTTTTCTTTTTTACGAGAATCTAGCCCTCCAGTTTGATGAGCACCTGTATGCGCAAGTTTTTTGATCCAGTTTAGCGCTCCAATTTTGTTATTTCTATTACTCAAAGTATATTGAAAGAAAAGGAAGACATACAAGAAATGTATGTAGAGTGGTGGTAGAGAGGACCAATCACAGCCCTTATTGTCTGCATAAATTGGGCTTTACGGTCCAGCGTCAAAACGTCAGTGCAGGACTCTGGTATGATGTAAGTTTCTGTGATGTTTGCAAATGTTCATGTGCACTGAATCTTGATTTGAAAAAAATCGTTCTTAAAAGCCCTATTCCAAGTTATTTAAAGGTGCATTGCTTCATCTGGAATATTTCACAGTATTGCATTAAACCTTTCTATCATCCTGGAGCCCAAACCAGACCAAGTTACAAGTCAAATCTGTGGAGAGGCAACCCCGCTCACACTAATCATGCCTGTTTTTTTTTTTTAGGTATTTTTTAAGCTATAAAACCACCTGTAATTCAATAAGTGTAAAGTAGGTCTGTTTAATGTCATACTGTGGAACATTCTAACCAGACCAATGAGATATCCATAGAAACAAGAAGGCGACGGACCCCCAACCCAAAAGTTACACAATGCACCTTTAAACGTTTTATTTACTTGTAATAAAATAATGGATAAAAGCGTAATTAAAACTGCTGTGTTGTTTTATCACTTGAGTGCTGGGCTATGGGGCGTTTTAGGTAAAGGCACTACTTTATATTTATGTTTAACTGTAAATGGTGTGGTAAAAGCTTGTTCAGATACTTAATGTTTCATGAATGTTTTTTTTATTCTCACTTATTTATTAGGAAAGCTGCAGCAAAGTGGTTTCTGGACATTCAAAAATAAATGACCCCATTAAATACAGATATAAAACTCTGCCGTTGTCTCATTAATGCGTTGTACAGCCACAATTAAAGAAAAGGCTGGAAGATTCATCATGATTGAAAGAGCAATGGAGTTGAGCTAGTTTTGTGGTACCATAATTTCTTCCACAAACAAAAAATATTCTGTTTGTGTTAATCTGCATAAAAATGTTCTGAACTGTGATTTTGTTATTAGTTTGTCTCTTCATATTTCAGTCTTTTTAATTCAGCTGAACTAAAATGTGAACTTTGAACAGATTTCTATAAGTAAATAACTAAATAGCAAAATTAAAGGGCCCATATTATATTATTTTCTGATCTACAGTATGTTATAAAGTCATTTCCTCATCAAAAATATACCTGGAGTTGTGTTTTGTTTCATTCACATTACTTATATCACTCAAACAGAAAACACCCAGTTCCACCTTGTGATGTCATGTGGTAATACAGGAAATGCTCAACTGTTTTGTTTTTTTAAATTCCATACACCTTCACTAGAATCATTTGGATAATTTCAGCCATGAAACTGCCAATTACTACTGAACAAAAGGTAAAAAGTAAAAGTAACGGTTAACTTGAAAACTTATGTTTCATTACATCACAAGGTGGAAGGTGGAGTATTTTAGGTTTTGGAGGTGTAGACAGACTAATAATAAAGGTTTACTCAAACATGTGTAACAAAACACAACTCCAGATATGTTTTTGAGGAGGTAACTACATTATAACATGGCTTAAAGCTCACAAGAGTAAATTGTACGTAATAGAGCTTTAATAACAAAAATGCTCACCTGTCCATTGGAGGTTTTTGGAGAAGTTCAGATTACAATACATTTTTTTTAAGATTGGAAAGAATTAAATATTATTTTTCAATATATTAACCTCCAATAAGTTTCAAATAGCACCTCCTTACCCTAATTTACTAAACTGTGGTCATTCAGATTGCGCCTCTGGCTAATTCTTCTGCCCTACTTTGAGTCCACAACACTTTCCATATAGCTCCAAGGCCTTAATTTTTCCATCCCCTCCTGACTTGCCCCGGTGTGGTCCGGTCCATCCGTTTCTCCGATCAGGCCGTTACCGCTGTTATTTTAGCCCCATTGATCGTCTCATAAATAGCTGTATATGTGTGTGTGAGTGTGCTGCTGGTAAGAGCTCACAGGGGACTCCCTCGAGACCGACCTAAACCGGATCAGCCCTGGTCCAAGTCCTCCACCGGGGACCTCATGGACAAATGTCGATACTCTGAGTGTGGCCGTAAATAGGACTTCTTATCAGCTGTCCCAGGCTGAGGGTATTTTAAGGTGATGGTAATGATTTTAAAGTATGTGATTAAAGCTCAGGTCAAGTGTGTTAGTGCTGTATACTAATGCCGGTCGTGCTAGAAGTAACTACTCATGGATTTTTTCCTATAGGCTCCATTTTGAGGGGGAAAAAAATTGAATTGAATTGTGAATTGTTGTTACAGTGTCAACTGTGAAAACGTGTCTCAATATTTGGATTTTAAAAAAGGAGAACATTGTTAGCAAGTGTTTGTATATATTGGCAAGACAATGGATGGTGGTTGTTATAAAAGTGAAAAAATGCATAGCACACTCAGATGGCTGATGTCCAAAAGCTTTTTTTTTTTTTTTTTTTTTTTTTTTTTTAAAGAGTAAAAAGCAATCATTAGATATTTTTCTTGCTTTGGACCACAGTACAGTACTGTGGTAGTGTCTCTTTCATGCAGCTAAAGTGTTTTGTTAAGTTATCATTAGGCTATTATGATTATTTCTGAACGTATGCGCCTTTTGTTTAAAAGAGACGCCAATAAATACACTGACAGTATTTTGCACATTTCATATTTAACCCTAAAAGTATTATCAATTCTACGGAAAATTTACTTTAGGTCATGAAAAAGTCATGGAAAAGTTTTGAAATTTTGTCAGTAAAAAATTAATAATGTTTATTTTTAAAACATTTTGGTTTGCCTTTTCTGTTTGGATAGTGGTTGTCAGCAAGTCTATCTGCTCCAGTCAATGCTCCTGTGTTTTGTATCTTACCTACTCATCTGATTTTCAGTAGAAACTGGGAGCTCAGTTTTTTGGGGGTTTGTGAAATAAAGTTTGGCTATCAATCTGTGTTATTATATAGGAATAGTTGCTTTACTGAATGAGTTATCTTTGGTGCTCAGACCTCAGCAGAAGACATGAATGGCGTGGCCGATTACATGAAGTTTAGGTTACTGGAAGTGGCAGAGGTCAAGGTGAAGAGAGTGAAAGAGACGATCAGAGGATGATGAGAGTGAAGCCACGATGAGAGGATGAAGGGGTGCTGGGGAGGAGGTGTGACATGGCACAAACTGAAGTGGCCGAGCAACTGCGAAGGGGGTTTAAATTGAGCGGACTGGGTGCTGATTGGACGAGGAGACGACGAGTATTTGGAGGTAAACTCCGGAGAAGCAGTGAGGAAGATGAGAGAGAGGTTAGGTCATTACACAGTAAATTATGAGACTTTACTAAACCAGACTTTTCTGTGTGCATAATTTGCAAACATTTTATTTATTAGGATACAGAATGGGTTCTGAAGCTAAATGGTAGAGTTGAGTTGTATTCGATCTGCAGACTTTCACACACTTTCCTCTTTGTGTCCCTCCAGCTCCACACGTGGACGGTGGAGGAACTGCGGTCACGCCTGGCCTCTCTGGACCCTCAGATGGAGCAGGAGATCGAGGAGATCCATCAGCGCTACCAGGCCAAGAGACAGCCCATCCTGGACGCCATCGAGGCTAAAAAACGCAGGCAGCAAAACTTCTGATCTCCAAGTTCACTCAATATAAACTTCTACCACTTTTAGAGAAATGTCAGCGAGATGGAGCTGCAGACAGGAGCAGGGACTGAAGTTTTGTTCCTGGTAATGGCTCAGGTTTGGAAGGAGAAAGTGAAAAATGAATAAGATTTGTGAATGTTGAACAAACAATTTTCCAAAGAGCGGCTTGGATTCTGTCCATCACTGTATCTGCAAACGGACTGCGGCGTTTTGCATTCTTGGGTGTTTCATGTTTTAAGTGTTATTGTAGCAGGCTTTTTTGTGACCAGTTTTGAAGTCACCCTCTTTTGTTTTTGTCTCATGGTACTGAATTTGTGAAATTTTTGGTAAGAGTTTCTAGTTTTAACTGGGGGCTGCTTGGTTAAATTGTCTAGAATGTTTAAAAGCACAGAAAGTGAAAGTTTAAAATAAGAAAAATGTTTCTCCCTATTTTATATCCTGGTTTACATTTTCAGAACAGAGTGACCTCTAAAAGGAGTATTGTTAATTGAAAACTTTAATAATCTTCACAGATATTTGATTAGTTGGTTTTATAAATGCGTGGTTCTCAACCTGTGGTCAGGAAACATGATGGTACACCTGTTACCTCTAATGGTACTTATCTAATATAGAAAATTATAACAAAAGTCTTATTTGTAGTTATTAAGTAGATATTATTAATAATAGTGTCTTTGAAAGCACAGTTCATGTACTATATTCTGGAGTTTAGTACATTTTAGATTTGGTAAGCACTTGTGCTCTCCCTTTTCAAGTTGCCTTTTCAATTGTTTGTCACACATCTGTGCCCATCTTACACCAGCTTCAAAAGAAAGTCCTGTTTTTGGCACATATGAGATCCAAAATGGTATCACACTCATTTTTATGTGTTTCATTGTGAATCTCCTTCACTGTTTTTTTAGAAATCTACAAATCTTGGCCTGTCCAGACCCATTCCTTTTCTGACTTAAAATAGCAAAGATTACTTTCCCCATTTTGTAATTAATCATATAAAAGAAGAAAGAAGATATTTCATAACTATTTTGTATCTTCAAAAAACATATTTTGCAATCTTGGTATTTTAATGTAAATTATATTTAAAATATATATTTAAAATACACACAAACACAAGTTGATTAAAGCTAAAAGACCCAAATCCCTCCATTTGCTAATAGTGTTAAAATCAACATTTAACACAGACTGCTTATTAGAAATCCAATGGAATTGACTTATTTCCATATTTATATTTCCACAACTGGAAGCCTTTGTGACCACTGGGGCTCTCTTCTGCTGTTACTGCTGTAACATTTCTTTTCACAATTATCAGATCTGAAATGTCACTTTTGTGGATTTTATTCAACAAAGCTCTTACTTGTGGCCTGATTATCTGAAGCCAGTGAGCATCGCGTCTCAAAGTGCCAAGAAGCTTCACCCACCGCACAGTCTAAGCATCTGGAGCTACCATAATTAGGTTTACTTCGGACATTCCTCTGAGCCAAACGTCTATATTTGGCTGTACAAAATGCTTTCTATTTTTGTACAAGTAGCAGTAGGTTTGGATACAAAAGGGTTGGTTTTACTCATGATTTCTCAGGTCAAACGCTCAGGGCTGTAAAAATTAACAGTTCATTTTCTGTATATATGTCATCACTGAGCTCTGTCTGTGTAGAGATGAAATATTTAATCAAAAGAAGATGCAATGCCCCAAAAGTACGTGTTTTTTAATTTAGTTTTTTGCTGCACTGGCATTATACTTTTTAGTTTGTTACAGTTTAAAATTAGAAATGGGCTTTTTTTCAGGTTAAATTGAATCTTGATTATGGGCATTAACATTCATTCATTTAATTTTACAAAACCATGCACAATATAGATAAAAATACTTGTAACTGGAAGATACTTTTGGGGCATTGCCTGAGTATAAACTATTTCGCTGCTGTATTACAGTTTATGCATGTGGACATCCAACGCAACTTGGTGTTACAGAAAAAGTGAAAGGGACTATTTCAGTTTTATTTTTTACTTTTTTATTGCTGTGTTTTATTTTCAAATATTTTCGTCAGGAATTTGGTGATTAAAATGGAAATGTCGAAATGTCTTAAATATGTTTAGAGTCGTAATCACTGAGAAACCGCTGGTATTATTCCCTCAATGTTTTATTTAATTATAATTAATTGACATTTGACTGTTATCGTTTGGATTCGTAACCACTAAATGTTTCTAAGATGTGGTTCAACACTGATTATAATTTTGAGTGGATTTTACTGAAATAAGGGATATATGTTATGAATGGGGAATTAACATCTGATATTTTATTAATTTATTGATTCCTTTTTTTTTTTACTTAAATGCGCAATGTGTAACCTTTCTGCTGGAGGGTCCACCACCTATTTGTCTGTTGGAAATGTTACAGCTTTACCCAGAATGTTCCACAGTATTCAAGTAATCTGTTGCTTACATTGATTCGATTGCAGGTGTTTTTATTGTTTACCTAGAAAAAGACGCATTTTTACTGTGAGTGCGCTCGCCTCTCCACAGATCTGACCTGTAACTTGACTTGGTCTTTATAGAGATAGATCAATTTAATGCCATACTGTGGAACATCTTGATCAGAACAAACAGATGGTGGATCCTCCCAGAAAAAGTACACAGTCCACTTTTACCAAAAGCTGCAGTGTTAATGTTTTAGTTTATTTCCCAGAATCAATTTAATTTGAATTTACAACAATCACTTTTGTCCTTTCAGTGCAATTATGATTTTTTAAAATATATTTTCTAGAGGTGGTTTTTGGGTGGAGCCACACAAAGTTCTGTCTACTTGAACTAGCCCACGATACTGGAAAATACTTTAAACTACTTTGGCTTTCCAGGCTTCTTTTCTTTTATCAACAAGTAAATCACATTTTTCTTACTGAGAATTGGCAGTATTTTTCCACAAACACCAATACAGGTACAAGAAAGTATTGATTAAAGCACAAAAGTAGTATATTTTGTCTCCTAGGAAACCTTTTCACTCCATTCTTTTTATTCTTTTTTTTTTGCTTGTTGAGTGCTCTGTTTCCCTGAGCTTCTGCATGGCCCTGAATGCAGCTCTTATTTGCCTTAAACTCTGCAGTGAATGGACATAATAATGTTTATTTGGAAAACACTGGTGTTTTATTTGTTTTTGATTGCTTGTTTAATAAAAATATAAAAACGAGACAATGTCATTATCTCCAGTTTCAGTATTTTGTTCCTGTTTAAAACTCTTTGTTTGGCAATTATGTTGTAATAATGCAGCCATCCTGCACTGTAAGGTAACGGGTGTTTCTTCTGGATGAGCTTACCGTCCTCAATTTCTTAAGATTTGTGTAGGTTACTGTAAAACAGGTCACCAAACTTTTTCCTTTGGAGGTCACACTATGGCTCCTGACTGATGGGGGCCGGCGTTGGGTCAGCTGTATTATAGAATTGTATGACCCTGACAATGTAGCTTATATTCTTCTGTATTTATTCTTCTATTATATTCATTGAAAACCACCACACTTTCTTTACATATCAGACAAACTGTCTGATATGTAAATTGTCCACTGTTCTTTGAAAACTCAGCATTCTCTGTCGACTTTTTGTACTTTAACAAGAGCAATTTTGCTGTCCTTAACTGCACTACAGAACTTTGTGCATGCGTTGACCATCACTGCGTTGATCTTAAGCTTGCCAGGTGATGAAAATTTGGCAGCAAATGTAAATATGTGATAATAATTTTAATATAAACATAAATACTTCATATGAATATGATTTTTTAGTTGAAAAAAATCAACAAAATACAACATGTAGATGTGTTATTATTTGCCAAAAAGTAAAAAAAAAAATAGGCCATGACAACTTCTGAGGATGGTCTCATACTGCCAGTTCAAGTGGTAGGGGCAGAGGGGCTGGGGATCCAGAGTCGGCCCACGGGCCTTAGTTTGATGACCCCTGTTGTGAAAGATTAGTATTAGACTTACAGGCCCCATATTATGCTATTTTTTCTGATCTGTTATAATGTTGTTTCTTCATCAAAACATACTTGGAGTTGTGCTTTGTTTTTATATTCACACACACGTTTACATGTTTCCACCTTGTGATGTCATGTGGTGATACAGGAAGTGCTCCACTGTGTTTTTCAACTCCATACACCTTACCTAGAATCATTTGGATGCTTTCAGACCTGGAATTTTCAATCTCTTCTGAATAAAAGGTAAAAGGTAGTGGGTAACTTGAAAACTACCACTGATGGTGGAATAATTTGAGCTTTGGACATGACTCAAACGTGTGAATGAAACAAAACACAATTCTGCCTATGTTTTTGAGGAGGTAACAACATTATAACATGACTTAAAGCTCACAATAGTAAATTGCGTAGTATTAGAGTAGTCCTCACACTTTCATATGTGTTTTAAGTTTTGTCTAGTTTAGGTAAGTTACTTCTTTTGCTGAATATATGGACTTCTGGAAATAAATGTGGATTTAAAAAAAAAACAAAAAAAAAACTATGGTACTGTAAGAACATGTATGCAGTACTGTATGTCTGATGGAAAAACCTAAAATAGCTTGAACATCTGCGGTCCTTCTTCAGCCAGAGAATCACAGATGTCTTTAAAAGCCTCTTTGTGTCTCATCAGATCTATTCACTAAAACTTCTGAGTCACTTTGTTGTTTCTGTATTTCTTCTGCCAGAAAAGAGGAAGAAAAATTAATATTTAATCTTGGGCGAGGAGTCTGATACACTTCACTGTGACTAAAGTGGGCTGGCTGCTTCTTCACATCCTAAACCAACATGTGCTGAGAAGAAGATTTATCTGTTTAGATTATGGAAATGGATAAAGGCCCAGTGTAGAGATAATGATGGCACTTGAATGCTAAATAAAGACATGCAAAGATCCGTGCTTAGGTTTCAGGATGAATTAGCAAACATTTATCAAGGAAGACTCATTTTTGTCACAGTGAAAGATCAAATCAAGATGAAATCATTAATGTGGACACTAAAAACAGGAGAGAAAAGAACAATTATTTAAATGGAGCTAAGAAATAGAAAATCACCTATACATAAAAGTTTCTTTGCAAAAGTTTAAAGACTTTTTTCAGTTACTGAGGCATTCTTTTAATTTAAAAAAAAATAATTTATCTTTCACTAAATATACACAACAAACGATAATACTGAAATTAATTAATGCCACTGACAAAGTAACCCAAGAGTAAATTTAAACCAAACAAAATAAACTATTCAAAATCTACAATATTGTTAAAAACGCATGAGCTGCAATAAATAATTAGCAGAGTGAAATATTTAAGCACTTAGTCCTAAATTTTGCATCTGTAAAGAGTCATTAATTCAACCTTTTACTGCTTAAATTTGATCATACTGCCAAAAAAATAACCAAAAAAATAAATAAAAAATAAAAATCCCCAGTAGTGCAAGGAAAATGTACACATGATAAACTTTGAACCCCCAAAAATATTGTTCAGCTTTCATATATTTCATAAATTGTGACAGGCCTAGTGCTTAATTCAGGGTGTGTTTGTGTAATTGTTGTTTGTTTGTTTGTTTGTTTGTTTTTGGTGAAATATACACCACCTCTTTGCCACCATGGAGTATCACATTAAACTTCTCCTATCTTGCTTTTATGAAATTTCAGCTGTTTCTATTGCTAAAATAAGAGCTTGAAAAACATTGCTTCTTACTGTGAGTGGGATTGCCTCTCCACAGACTTGACCTGTAAACTTGACCTAATGACATCAACTGCTTCACTCCGTGGAGGTAGATAGAGGCTCATTCCAGACAAAGTATTGGACTCCAGAAAAGTAAATACTAGTAGTGCTTTGAGTAAGACCTGGATAAATTTCAGGTTTCGTTCTACGTCTCTTCAAAAACATGTAAACCGTGTTGGATCTGCGTAATATGCCTGACAAAATGGATTTTAAAACATGTAAGAGCTTCATGGATGACTTCAAAGAGAGTTATGATGTTAAATTGATCTGGAGATGGCATAATACAGGAGGTCTTTCCAGGGTAATCCATCTGAAGTGCTCATAGCAGAGGAAGGAAGGAGTGAACGAATGAGTGAGGAGTCTGTGAAGAGGAGCTCCATTATCTGAAATCTGATCCTAATGTCAGTGGAGTTGTGAGCTTCAGAGCCGATGTAGTGATCTAACCAGGTCAGGCTACCAGATTTAATAGAAGAAATGAAGGGGTTTTCTTTGTGTTAGTCCCTACGCAAAGTGAAATGGAGCTACAGCAGCATAAATTCACCCTGGAAAACCTAACTTCACTCCTGTGTGCCTCACCGCTTCTCCAGAGTTTACGTGCTCCTCAACCTACATCATCGCACTCCAAATACTGCTCACCGCACCTCCTCCTCGTCCAATCAGCGGTCCGTACTCTCAGTGTTGGTGCACAGCCACTTTGGTTGGTGCCATTCCCCACCTCCTTCCGAGAACCTCCTCCTCATCCTCTCAGTATCCCCTTCATACTCTTCAGCCTCACCTTTACCACTTCTAGGCTTCATGTGGCAATAAGAAATATTCCAACAGCCAATCTCTACTCAAAAAGTTAAAGGGACAGTTCGGAGATTTGGACATAGGGCCTCATTTCCTAGTGAGCCAGAGTGTTGGAGACATGTGGAGACACTTTTTTAAATATTCCATCCATTCCATCCTTATATTTACAGAGGTTGCAAGTGCATGTCAATGGTCATAGTTAACCTGCCACTACCTTACCCTTACCCACTCCACAAAACACCCGAAGCAAATCTATTATTACGCCAGACTGTCGATGTAAATGTCTGTGTTGATAGAATAATTACCTCCGCCAAGGAGGTTATGTTTTTGCCGGCGTTTGTCTGTTTGTTTGTTTGTTTGACTGTTAGCAACATAACTCAAAAAGTTATGGACCGATTTTGATGAAATTTTCAGGATTTGTTGGAAATGTGAAAAGGAAGAAATGATTTCATTTTGGGGGTGATCCGGAAGAAATCCTGGATTCTGGATCACTTTGAAATTTTTGTTAATATTGTGGTAAATGGGGCCAAAAATTTTGTTTCTCAATATCTCGGTTAATTATTGACCAAACCCCATGAAATTTGACTCAGGGATGGACAATGGGATCCTCTTTCATATTCCAAAGGCTGATCCGGATCTGATCCAGAAGACTGATTTTATCGCAATTTATATAAAAAATGGGGGTAGTCCTTGGCGGAGGTCTGCGCTCTCTGAGTGCTTTTCTAGTTTTAGAAATAAAACTAACCTTGCATCGCATGAATCGTCGCATATTGAGGGACTATATTGTCATATATCAGTCCGCCACTGCCAAGTTTTCTATCAGGAAGTACAACTAGCTTCTGCTGCTCAGACATAAATCCTTCACACGCAAGGTTAATTTTACTTCAAAAAATTATTCTATCAACACAGACATTCATATCGACAGTCTGACGTAATAATAGATTTGCTTCAGGTGTTTTGTGGAGTGGGTAAGACTGTTTTTAGTAGCAGGATAACTATGGCCATGGAGGTGCGCTAGCCTAGCACCAGCGACCTCTGCAAATACAAGAACTGGATGGACTATTTTAAAAAGTGTCTCCACACGTCTCCAACACTTTGGCTCATTAGGAAATGAGGTCGTATGTCCAAAATCACAGACTGTCCCTTTAAAGCGCGCTGTTAACTTGAAAACTACAGAGCATTAACAAAGGCAATAACAAAGGGTATTTCAAACACACGTGAAAGAAACACACACAACTCCAAGTATTTCTTTAACATGGCTTAAAGCTCACAAGAGTTGATTTTACGTAACACGGGACCTTTACAGATTGAGCACAAAAGGACATCTGATCTTTTCTTCTTCAACTGTGCCGATGTCATGTAATTATCCAAAAAGCAGCAAACTATCAACACTTTTATACAGTTGTTTATTCAGTGCATGCGTCTCCATTCGTCTCATGTCTTTTACTCCAAAGTCGTGCAGTTAATGTCCAGTTCTTCTTCACGACACAAAGACGGAAGCACTAAGTCCAAAAGACAATTTGTGTACATTATTTCCACAATATTTAGTTGAGGTATTTATTTAAGCTGTATACAATTGGCTGTTGCATCTTAAAGGTGCACTGTGTAACTTTTTCTTTGGGAGTCTGACACCTGCTTCTTTCTATGGAGATGTCATTGCTCTGCCTTGAATGTTCCACAGTATGACATTAAACAGCTCTACTTTACATTTATTCAATTACAGGCAATTTTATAGCTGAAACATATCTTGAAAAGCAGGTTTTATTACTGTGAGCGGGGTTGCCACTCCACAGATCTGACCTGTAACTTGGTCTGGTTTGGCCTCCATGAAGATAGAAAGCTTTAATACCATTCTGTGAAACATTCCAGACAAAATAATAACATCTCCATGGAGAAAAGCATTTGATGGACCCACCAGGAGAAAAGTTACACAACGCACTTTACATTATTTACTTAGTCTAATCCCTTTTCACAATTCAGATGGAAGAATAGTTTATTTTATTGCCTAATTTAACGTTACATAAGCAACTACCTCGCCACTACTTACCACTGCTACAGTCACTGCATACAGCTTTCTCAAGTTGTGTACATCTGCCATCATCTGATACTAGCCAATACCAAGGAAGAAGATTCTTTTCGTAAACACAGTGAACCTATTAGGACATCATTTATAAGCAACCAAGGACATCAAAACCTTGAGTCAGGCCCATAGACTGTATAAAGAAGTGGACTAAAGGAGTGTGACGACACCAAGGTTAGCAGTAGAGTTCTGCGCGGGACAGAATTTTCAGTGCCACTCCTACTCACACCCGCATTGCGCTGTCCCGCTCCAACCCGCAAAGAATTGTAATTTTCATTCCCGCTCCCGCCCACATCTGAAATATTTTGTCCCGCTCCCGCCCGCAAATCCTGCAAGATGTGGACGTTCGCATTCTTAATCTCCATCAAACATGGAGAGGTGTAAAGGAATTGTCTAAAATGTGCGTGAGATTAGACCACATCCGCAAGTTTAGGCTGCTTAAAACATTTTTATTAATGGCAAATAAAATATCGAGCACAAATTATGTATGATAGGCATACACGAATCATTTGTATATTTTATTTACTCTCACATTTAGTTTGCGGGACTGTAGTTTATCATCCCACCCGCCCGCTCCCGCATTGTGCAGTCCTGCTCCCACCAGCACCCGCAATGAGCTTTCAAAATGTGCACTGTTTTGCGTCAGGAGTGCAGGGTTCTAGTTAGAAGTTACAGGAGCCAATTTGGAGCCAGGTTCATATTAGGAATAGGAATTTATTTATGGACAAAATAGTGAAATAAAAACACCAGTAGCATGTAGAGCAGGTTAATACAAACATTTTAGGACCAAAATGACAAGGCTCACTGCAGCAGTTACAGAAAGAAGGGTGACTTTTTTTATTGTCAAAGTCAACTGGAAACAGAGTCAGTGGAGTCAGACGCACCCCCCTTTGCTTACTTCCTATTTGGAATGCAGCGGCTAGCGGGTTAGTTATTTTCACTTATGTATACAGTCTATGGTTAGGCCCATGGTCAGATGTAACTACCTGAAAAATTATCCAAACATTCAAACTCTTTGGCTGCGATGGGGTAGCTATAGAATTGGTTTTGAAACTTACCACATACTACTACCACAACTAAACTAAACATCTGAACAGATTATAAACAGGGCCAGGATTCCTTCATCTTCATCCAAATTAATCCCAAAAATGGATCCGTCTGCTAAAAGAACGCAAGCACCTTCACGACAAGCTTGGGACCAGCACCACCATGTCCAGTACTGTCTAGTTTGTCTTCTGAGTTTTAGCGTTTAGTTTTGTCCAAGAGTCTCATCATAGCTCATGTACGTCCTTCCTCTTTTCTGTGGTGTACGGCGGGTGCTCCACAAAGCTATAGTTGATAACCCCACCTTCATCCTCAAAGTCAATATCGTCTTCTTCTATGTCGTCTATATCTATGTCCGAGCCTGTTTCGCCCACATTGTCACAGCTCCCGCGATTGTTGTTCCTCACAGAAGCCTCGAGAGCTTTCTGTCGTCTGTAGAAATGTGAGAACTTGTTGAAGATGATGGTGATGGGTAGCGCCACCACCAGGGTACCTCCCAGAATGCAGCCGCTAGCAGCCAGTTTACCCGCCACAGTGACGGGAACCACGTCCCCATAGCCCACTGTGGTCATGCTCACCGTGCCCCACCACCAGCAAGCGGGGATCGTGTCCAGACCCACATTCTGTAAACAACAAAAATGCTTAGAATAGTAGCATTAAACTAGAAAAACATAATAGGTAAGATATTTATGATATTTTACAAAAATTCTCAGTTTTATTAGGGATGGGCATTTGATACAATTTTCTTAATCAATCGTCGGGAGAATTAATGAGGTTTTTATATTAAAATTATCATCATTATAATTACTATTACTAATCTACATAAATAAACTCAATTTTACAACATATAAACCATAACCACTATAGAGCCACATCAGCCCGTTTGAGATTATAATGTGTTTAATACAGTTTTGCACTCATTTGTTTACGTTTTACAGAAACAAAACTTAAAACCATAAACTAAAAACAGCTCTTTCCTTGTGTACTGATGTAGTCAGCTTCTGTCAAACTAAAGGACATGACTCAGTGGAATATGAGTGTTCTTTCTGTGACAGAGAAAGGTTGATGATGCTGATGGTGAGTCTATTCTGTGCTTCTATCGCGTTGGAGATGATTCATGTTTTCAGAGATCACACGTGTGCAGGTTTAGTGCAGCTCTTTATTTAACAGTCATTTCACTCACTTTATTTATGTTGGTCACTTTATTTATTTTGGCTACTGTTGGCATGAAAAGTGTTTGTCTTTTGGACACATGCGCGCTCAACTTTATGTTGCAGTAACCGGTATACTGTATATACATGCACCATGACCAAACCAGAATACTCAAAAAATCCAATCATACCCGGGACACTGATGTGCATGTAAATGCACTCATTGAGTAGTACAGTGATCTCCAAGGAGGTGCCAGAGCTGAAATGTGAGACTATGAGGCCGCAACTCCAGTGTTTGCGCTGTCAAACGTAGCCTCGTCTCCTTACAGTACGCACAGCAGCCTACATTCGGTTTGTCGATTGAAAATGAACTGTGTGAACTGAATTATCAATTAGTCAAATCATGCCCATCCCTAAGTTTTATGCCATACTGTGTAGGACTATAGACAAAGGAACAGCTTTTCCATGGAAACAAGCATAAGATCCTCACTTAGTCTTAGATTATGAAGATGCTCGGAGCTCACAGCACGCAGAAGTTTTTAAATGCGATTAAAAATTATTTTTAGACTTACTTAGACTTAAGGCAAACTTTATTGATTCACAAGAAAAATTATTTAGAGACTGTCACTCACACATCATAATATATTATAACGATAGTGAAAATAAATTGCTTACAAGTTTCATACTGTGGCTTTAATTACATTGAACTTTTTTTCAAGTCAAAATGTGGTGAACCAAGACAATTATATTTAGAACTGAAAATATTGCAAGAATTTTTTATTAAGAGTTTTGTTGTGCACCATTAAATTTCCCAAAAAATGAATCATGGAATCGTAAGAATACTGAATGGGGTTGACGTTGCAGAAATGAGCCATAGTGCGTAAAACTCTTGTCCTTACATGCTCATATTCAGCTGTGTAGGCGATGCCAGAGAAGACAGAGACTCCCACAGCCAGGTACAGCAGCAGGATCCCCACCTCACGATAACTGTGCTGCAGGAGAAAAGCTCAATTACAAGTAGGACTATTAACGATAATATTTAACAGAATAACTCAAAAGGCAGGATTAGCCCAAAAAGACTAAATTGTAAATATAAACAATATAACAGCAGAATGAAATACTTTAGTAGTTAGGAAATATTTAGAATTATAAAGAGTCATAGAAGTTATTTATTCAACCCTTTTCAGATAAAATCTAATCACAATATAGAAAAAGAACAAAAACTCTACTACAAGTACCAACTACTCCAAAGACAAAGTACTCATGATGAATATTGACCCCAAAAGTAATTGTTCTGTCTATCATATACTGAACAATCTCCATAATTCTGTTTCTACATTTTCACATTTTTAACTCAGGTTTAGCTGTTTGTCTGTTTTTTTGTTTGTTTTTTTGTTTGTTTTTTTTACTCTCAGCCTCTTCATTCACGTCAGAACATTTTTACCATAGTGTAAAGGGGGTTGTGTGGTATTTCTATAATGCATTACTCTAGAAGAAAGTTACATAACGCACTTTACAACATAAATTAAACAAAACGCTTGGCACTTTAACATTACAAACATATGTTAATTGTTGCTGTGCCCTTAGGCTAGACATTTCAACCTTCATGCCTGTTAGAATATATTAGTGTAACTGTTATAGGTGGTCAGGTCACATGTCCATCAGTCTGTCCCAGGACTAGACCACTGCAGCCTGTCAGTGATTGACCGCAACAAAGAAAAAGTAAAATTTTTAGGTATCTGTACTTTCCTTAAATACATTTTACAGTGGATACTTTTTACTTTCACTTTACCACATTTGAGAGCAGCTATATGTCCTTTCTACTTCACTACATTTTAGATTTTGGACTCTTTATGGTTTGAGATCTGCTGAAATTACTTATTTGTAGCACATTTCATTTGAGTTAACGTACCAATTTTGAGCAAACTAAATACACAAAAATAACAGCTAGAAAAATTAAGAAATCAGCTCAAATCTTTATCAAAACCACTACATTTGATGCTTTCATTGTTCAAAAAATCTCAGCAAAATTATTTTACTTTCTACTCTTAAAGTACATTTTTAAACAGGGATTTCAGTAGTTTTACTTAAGCAGATTTTTTCATATGATTCTTTTACTTTTACTTGAGTAATCTTTTGCCCCTGTCTCTGTACTTTTAAGTAACAATATTGAGTACTTTATCCATCAGTGCAGCCTATAGTAGTGGCTTAAAGTGCAGGAATGTGCCACAGTTTTCATTGCTGGGAATTTCTTGAAAAACAAGCATTCTTTCTTTGTTTTTCTCTGACATGTTAGTGATACATAATGAACCATCTCGCACTCTGAGGATCTCAGGGACCGGCCTCCTGCTGGTGCCCAGAGTCAGCGCTCTCCTTTCTCATTTAATGTCTCTCTCTCTTTTTTAATTTTATGATGATTATTTATGTTTTGATTTGTGATTGTAATGTATTTCTTATTCTGTAAAGCTCTTTGAATTACTTACTGTATAGGAATTGTGCTATACAAATAAACTTGCCTTGCCTTTTCTATGACAATGACAATGACAATAAAATCTTGAATCTTGTGAGCGGCATTGTCTCTCCACAAATCTGACCTGTAACTTGGTTTGCCGCCACCTGCTTGTCTCTGTAGAGATCACTGCTGGAAATTCCTTGAAAAACAAGCATTCTTTCTTTTCATTGCTTTATTTTTGACAATAAAAACTTGAACCTTGAATCTTGTGGGCAGCATCGCTTCTCCATAAATCTGACCTGTAACGTGGTCTGACATCAGCTGCTTGTCTCCATGGAGATCACTGCTAGAAATGTTAGAAAAACAAGGATTCTTTCTTTTTTTTTTGTTTAGTTTTTTTTTTTGTTTTATTTACACAAAAGTCTTGAATTGAATCTCATGAGCAGCGTCACCTCTGCACAAATCTGTAACTTCACTTTGATGCCACCTGCTTGTCTCCATGGAGATTATGCCCTACTGTGGAACATTCCAGGCAAAGCAGTGACATATCATAGTGCATCTTTAAAAATGGGCTTGTTTAGTGCCTATAAATACAACCCTATATTATTTGGTTACATTTCCATGCTACATTGGATTGCATTTTATAGTAGTTTTATTCCAGGCGCATCATTGTTTTTTTTTTTCCTTCACTCTGTCCGCACAATAACAGTGTGAAATCCTGCCTGTACACTGTATTGATCAGCACGCAGAGGTCTGTAGCTGGAGCAAAATCAGATACACCACAACCTACTACTGCGCTCCTCTATTTAGTCTGTCCACAACATGTAATTCACACCGCAACTCATATTTCACTACCATCTGTCAAACTATTACATTTTCTACTTGAGTGAAAGAGTTAGGACATGTCAAGCTTTATTTTTTGAAAATTCAGACTTCTTTCAAGGGTCATATTACACTATTTTCTGCTGATCTATGTTAAAATGTTGTTTTCTCATCACAAACATATCTGGAGTTGTGTTTTGTTTCATTCACACATGTTTAACACACAAACCCTGCATGTTTATCCGGAGTTCTTCTCTCAAACAGAAAACACTCTGTTCCACCTTGTGATTTCATGTGGTAATACAAAATTGCACCAACTTCACTAGAATCATTTGGATGATTTCAGAACTGGAATACTAAACTTCTACTAAACAAAAGGCAACTTGAAAATTACCTCTTCAGGACATCACAAGGTGGACCAGAGCATTTTGAGCTTTGAAAATGAAGACTGATTGATTAATTTATTTTGGTCACAAGTATATTCTGACATTATTTCACACACAGTCATATTTAACATACACAGACCGATAAGGTGTAGGCTGAAGCTTGAGCTTATTCTGCCTTTACCCTTTATTCCTGTCACAGCATCATCTTGAAACCAGTTCATCTTCATAAATAGAGCAAGAGGAAACAAACAAATCAGTAACAGTGCAAACTAAGTCTCGTAATTCATGTGTCTGCCCAGAGTTAAACATTTAAACTTCTTTATGAAATGGAAGAAGAGTGGTGCACAATTTTAGGTTTTCTGTATAGTTTTTCCAGAGGTCCAACGCTTTAACATTTCTGATTTTGAACATATTCTGTCATGATTTTGACAAGAGATTGTTGTTTACTTTGAACATGATTTTCAAAGTGTAATGATCGACTAAATCGTAAAATGTCAGAATTTGAATGTGTATAAATAATGCATTGGTTGGTTCGTTGTAAGTTGATAATGTGATTGCTCTTATTGCCTTTTTTGTAAGGTAAAGACAGACTAAAAATAAAGGATTACTCAAACATTTGTGATTAGACAGGCCGAGTCTGTACCTGTTTTTAAATCACTCCTAAAAATGCACCTTTATTCACTGGCTTTTAGTAAGTAACATGTATATTTCTTGTTGAGTATATTACTGTTTTCTATGTTTTTTAGTAGCTGTATTGTATGTGTACCATATATTTTCTTCTACTGTGATTGTCATTGTCTGTCCTGTGTTTGTGTACAGCACTTTGGCCAACAGTAAAAATTTTAAAGTGCTTTATAAATACAGTTGGTATGGTACATGTGTGAATGAAACAAAACAACTCCAGGTATGTTTATGAGGAGGTAACAACATTCTAACATGACTAAAAGCTCATAAGAGTCAGTTTTGGACCTTTAATAACTTTTTTAGAGATTTCTCTGTTGCGAAAACCATTTTGATGTTCCCTTTGAATATAAAATGTACTCCAAAGTAAGGTGTAAAACTAGATTTACATGAGGTAGTTTTCTAGGTTTGGTTCGATGAGAATAAAAAACAACTCTGATTAAAATTAATAGCGTGTCTGATGCAAATCAAAGAAGTAACCTTTAGCTTTGTCATCTTCAAAAGGTCAAATATCAAAATGTCAAAATGCAATAAGTTATTCCCAGTCCGTGTTTTAATATCACATGTGAAAAAAGAAACGTGGTAATTGAACTTCACAGCATTTTCAGCCATTCGGACAATTTACAATTTACAATACTTAAAGGTGCACTATGTAACCTAAAGGTGCAACTTTTCTGGACGAGGGTCCGTTATTTGCTTGTCTTGTGTTTTTTTTTATAGTTTTTGCGTTGTCAAGAATGTCACATTGTAGAGATTAAACCTCAATCTATCTCAAGGGAGACAACTACAGGCTACGTTATAGGTCAGATCTGTGGCGAGTCGCCCCTAATCACAGAGGGAATACTTATATTTATGAGAAAAAGAAACACCCGTAATGAATAAATGCTTGATGGATGTGTTTAATGTCATACGATGGAACTTTACAAAGCAATAACATCTCCATGGAGACAAGCATGTGACTGACACTCCACCAGAAATGTTGAGTAATACACCTTTAACTGATTGTCTTGTAGGAGATGTCATTGCTTTGCTGAGAAAGTTCCACAGTATGGCATTAACTTTATCTGTCTCTGTAAAAACGAGCACATGGCACAACCAGGCCAGGGTTACAGGTCAGATCTGTGGAGAGGCAACCCCGCTCACAGTAAGAATGCATATTTTCAAGGCCTTTTTGAGGAATAAAAACAATAAATGACTTCTAGATAGATATGTTTAATGCCATATTCTGGAACATTCTTTAAGCAATAATATCTCCATGGTGACAGGTGGTAGGTGATGGTAGGGTTCAAAAAAGAGTTATGCAGTGTACCTTTAACTCAATTTGTTTTGTGTAAATTGTGTTTTGTTTTTTATTTAAATCGTTTGATATGTTGCTGATCTCTGGTTAAATAAATTTTTATATTACGTGTGAAAAAGGGAACCTGATATTTTACCTCCTTCACAGCGGATCTCTTGGCCAGGTCTCTTTCCCTGGTTGAATAAAAATAAATACATCAGATTTGAAGGTCTCACCCGAAGCGTTGCCCCCAGAGACCTGAGTCCAGTTGAGTGTCGGGCCAGTTTCAAAACTCTGAAAATCCTCATCAGCCTGAACACCTGGAGACAGAAATATACCATGTTTTCTAAAATAATAATGTTTTCTGAAAATGAAGGATTACAATACAATGCTTGATAATAAAAGAAACGCAAATCTGCATGAATTTGGGTGAGTGATGCACATTATGATAAAACTACTGACAAAGGGCTGTAGTTTTGGAAATTTTATTTTATGTTCTGGACTTATTGGAACAATAACCATCAAAATCTGATCCTCATTTAATGTTCACTTAGGGCTAGTTGATTTTGTCCGAAAATAAATTGTTAATTTTTTCTCCCCACTAAAAATTTGTGCAAACTACAGAAAATGGTCAAAACTCAGTGATCATCCACTGGGGAAATCTTTTATGAATGGAATAAAACAAATCATTTACTGAATAAAAAAAAGTATTGCATTAAACATTAAGCATTAAGCAGCTCCAACATTTAATTTGATCTCACTGGCATGAGCGCTGCATGGCCCTGTGTGAAAGCCTTTCTTACATTTCAGTGCAATTGGGAATAGATAAAAATGTATTTTCTTCCAAACAAATCAATTTGAACTTCAACTGATTTCATACATTTTTTCTGAGCCCCTTTCACAATGTTTTCCACTCTCATTGTGTCAACTTGTCATGCCCCTTCTACATGATGAATAGATGTGAATGTATGTTACAGACTAAACCTCTCTGTAGTCATAATGCTATTCTGATGCTCTTTATTTTAATGAAATGAAGTACCTGAATGAGTCGTCCAATGTTTCCAAGCTCAGACTCGGAGCCCAGAGTCATATCAAAGAGCAGAGTGATGTAGATGGGCACCACAGACACCATGTCGATGATGTTCAGAGGATGGTGAAAGAACTTCCTCCTGTTTGGGGCCAGCAGCAGCCGCGTCACCACCTCAAAAAGAGAGAGATGTCATTTTGTTTGCACTATGTAACTTTTTGGTTGGGGTTCCGTCACCTGCTTGTTTCTATGGATATGTCATTGCTCTGGAATGGTCCACAGTATGACATTTAACAGCTCTACTTTACATTTATTACAACTGGCAGCGGTTTTATAGCTCAAAAATACTTCGAAAAACAGACACTCTCACTGTGCCTCTCCATAGATCTGACCTGTAACTTAGCCTGGTTTGGTTTCCATGAAGATAGAAAGGTTAAATACCACAGAGTGAAACATTCCAGACAAAGCAATAACATCTCCACAGAAAAAAGAATTTGACGGACTCTCCACCAAAAACACTATACAATGAACCTTCAACTGTTACAGAAATTTGATAAGACTTTTTTACTTACCTCAAAGGTGAACCAGCAGGAGCAAAACACCTCCAGAATTTGCATAGTACGGTCTTCAATAAGCTTACCATCATTATCAAATGTCTGTAATAAGACATGCAATAGTCATAAAGTGGTGCTGATTCTTTTGTAGTAACAAGTTAAAGGGTCCATATTATGCTACTTTATGTTTTATGTGAACATGTGAATGAAAGAAAACACAACTCCAGGTCTGTTTTTGATGAGGAAACAACATTCTAACTCAAAAGAATCAATTCTGCGTAATGTAGAACCTTTAAGGGGAATTTGTATTCTCTCGTGTTATATATATTTACTGTAATACCTACAAAACCTATGACTATAATATGTGGGTAGGGGGTTGATTGATAGATTCTTTTATCACATTTATTTCGGGATTGTGACCAGTACATTTTCAGTTTTTTTCTAACTATTAGATATTTTAAATAAGAAATATGAAAGGAGCTGAATACTCCTACACTGAAAATGTGAGAAAATTGGATAAGAGTAATTGTTAATGAAGCAGAAACTGAGCAGTAGGAACATTTTTGTTTGAAAATGTGTGCAGTGGTCAAGTATTTTATGTTGACTCTGCTGATTTAGTTCCTCACTATTGGATTTTCTTTTTTTCTGTTTTAGTTTTGCACTTCAAAATTCAATAATAAATCTATGAATTATTTAAAGAGAGACACTGCAGGTGAATAGGAAAAGAAAGAGATTTTTAGAACAATTTAAGGCTGAAATGTAGTGATTTTCATAAAGAATTTGGCTGATATTATTTGATTCTATTGATTTCTTAATTTTTTCAGCCATTTTTGAGCATTTGTGGGTTTGGATTTCTCAAAGTTGAATTGTTAACTCAAATGAAATGTGCTAAAATTTAAGTATCAGCCATTTCAACAGGTCTCACACTATACAGAAAAGCACTTTTTACTTTTCAGTACAGATCTAAAATGTAGTGGAGGAGAAAGTATAGATACATGCTTTCAAATGCAGTTAAGTAAAATTAAAAAGTATCCACTGTAAAAATGCACTTAAATAATATACAGATACCTAAGATTTGAACTTAAGTATTGTACATTTACTTTTGTACTTTGCTACCTTCCATCACTCTTGCCTGACCTGGTACTCTGGGATGCTGTTGATGCACATGGTGGCAATGGAGGTGAGCACCACTCCGATGGACAGAAGACTGAACAGTTTACTGGGGATGGAGTAACCTGGGTTCTCCAGCGTCAGCCACAGACACTTTCGCATGTTTCCGTATCGTACCTCCTGGAAATGCTGCATATCTCTGGATCAAAACAACCACAACAAAAGTCAAAACAAAGAAGATAATTATTGCAAATGAATCAAAATGCATACATGAATTTAGAACTGTGTGCATTTTACTGAGTCCAGTGACAGTCAGCCAATCTGGAGAGATGGTTAAAGGTCCTATATTACGCAAAACTGATTTTTGCTAGATTTAAGCCTTGCTAGAATGTTATTGCCTCCTTAAAAACATACCTGGACTTATTATTACTCTGTCTACAACTCCAAAGCTCAAAATATATATTATATATTTAGTTAGCTATGTTGCAAGAATTTTGGAGAGATGTTTTCTGAAACTGAGGGACTCAAATTAGCAGCTGTGGAGGATTTTCACCCTCTACTGTTTGGTTCCAGTCCCTTCTGGATTTGAACAGAATGTAGAACGGCCTGACCGGTCCAAAATGTAAAATATATCTTGTAGCAGTGAAATACAGTACAGACAAAGGCAGTGTGTGAGGACCTGTTTAAGTCGGAGATCTCGTCCACGGAGGTATCGATGCTGCTCACTTCGCTCTCATCTTCCCAGCTCCGGTGGCGGCTGCTCTCCAGTTTGCGGTCATGGTAACGGTAACTGCAGCACGAGTCCAGGAAGAACTCGTTGATGCCCCAGTACTCGATCTCCTGACTGAGAAATACATAAGAAAGCAACTTCTACAAAATGTATTTGTTTCTGTTGTACGGTTTATAATGGTTGGTCGAGTGTAGGCCTGTCACGGTAAATACAATATCGACATATCATTCAATACATGATAGATGGAACAATTATTTTTGGGGGACAATATTTAACTTTGGGGACTTTTTCTTTGAGCTAGTGGGAACATTCTGGCTATTTTCCTGCGCTATGATAACATCTGAGTTGTAGAAGGTTAAAATTATTATCTCTAGAAAACATAGCAAACCAAAAAACTACCAAAATCTTACAAATAGTCTGGAAATATGAACTGCAATTGTGAGAAAACTAGTGTCTAGTTAAATGCCAGAATGTCCCACATTATTATACGTACCGACTTCCATGGACAAACCTACTAACAGGTCAGATCTGTGAAGAGTCGAGCACACTCACAGAAAGAATGCATGTTTTTTTAAGATTTTTTGAGTAATAAGAACACCTGTAATTGAATTAATGCAAGATTGATATGTTTAATGCCAATAACATCTCCACAGAAGTTACACAGTGCACCTTTAAAGCAGGGATAATGTTCCAAAGTATGACTTTAACTTTCTAATTCCATGGAATCATGCAGGTGACATGTTATCTCCAGAAAGTTACAGTGTTGCTTTAACTTTCTGTCATCTTTAAAATATCTACTGATAAATTTGAGTTTGTTTACATAAATGGAACTAAAGACAAAGTGCTGTATCATGCTGTTACCAGAATGAGAAGACGCAGAGCTCCTCCATGACGTGCAGTTTTCCAGTTTGGTAAAAGTGAAGGACGTACGGGAAGAGGCCAGGATTCCTGTCAAAGTAAAACTCCTTCTGCTGCACGTCGTAGTCATCACACACCTGCATAGAGAAGTGAAAGCGCAGGTTCAAAAATACTACTTATCTGTACATTTTCTCAAGAGAGTGTCATATTTTCCTTTAAACTGGTTGAAATATATAACATGAGGCCAGTGATGGAAAGATTAGTTTGAACATATATTTAGATGCAGAATACTGAATACCTGCATTAAAATGTATTTTGTAACAAATTCTGATACGTAAATGATAAAAACAGATCTGTTTGTTTGATTGTTATTACGCCTTTATCACTAATTGGAGATGGAAAAAATGGCACATGCATTCACCACAAGAGCAGTGTTTTCTATTTTTTTTTCTTTTCTTCTCTCTGTTGTGCAGTTTGAAGCCTAAATTGTTTGATCCAGTACAATAATGTATTTAGTAAAGTAACTGTACTCTGAATACCTCCAAATGAAAAAGTAACTATTCCAAAATACAGTTATACAAAATTAGTATTCAGAGTACAGTATGTATTCTCGGTACATGTATTCTTCCCAACTTTTTCATAACTAATCGGAAAAAAAATCTCCAAAAAACTGACAACTAATCAGGGTTGCAGCCCAATTTGTTTGATCCATTGTGGAATAATTAAAGATGTACGATGTAATTTTTGTAGAGGGGGATTGTCCTCTGCTTGTCAACAAGGAGATGAAGTTGACCTAGAATATTTCATAGCAGGGCATTAGACATACCTATCTAAATATCACAACAACAGGTGGCATCTGCCCTAGCGTAAGTTACAAGTCAGATTTCTGAAGAAGGGATCCCACTCACAGAAAGAAAGCAGATCTTTTAAAGTATTTCAGCATAAAAATTTCAGGCAAAGCACCTTCCAGCAGAAAAGTTTCACAGTGCGCCTTTAAAGGCAATATAAATGTTGTTCATCTCTAGAAGTCATGTACTGACCTGCAGTATGTCCTCCTCAGAGTCACAGGACAGTAGCTTTCCCAGTCTGGTGTCCGGAAACTTCTTTAAAGTGCTGGAGCAAAGGCTTCTCTTCAGCCCCCCGACGTTCACATGGACCAGGCCGTCCTCTGAGTCCGACTGGACCCAACTGGGCAGAGTCTCCTTCACCATTTCCACCTGGGACAGTGCAGAGGGTCAAATACTGAACAAGCACGTTTTTATGGTAGTTGGTAACGTAATTCAAAACTTTATTATCAAGTTCTGATTAAAGGTCCCTTATTGTACAAAATTTGCTCTCCCTGGCATTGTGTTTTGTTTCATTCACACATTTGATAAACGCTGCATTATTCTTCATATTCTGTCTGTCTACATCTCAAAAGTTCAAAATGCTCTTTTGCACCTTATGATATCATTAAGTAGTAGTTTTCAAGCTACCTTTTACCTTTAGTTGAGTAAGGAAGGGCAAATCCAGGGCTGAAATTATCCAAAATGATTCTAGTGAAGGTGCATGGGGTTTAAAAACACAGCAGAGCAGACAGTTTCCGTTTAAGAGAATGAGAAGTCTAAATATGCAGTGTATTTGTGTATTAAATATAAATATGTGGTCTGTAATAGAATTGAAAAACGTAAGGCTGTAGCAAGATGTATTTCAAAGCTATTAAATCAAGCTTACCAAATTAAATAAAGCAATAAAATTATGTTCGCTGCTGCTGTAATGCCGTGCAAAGTCAGTCAATATGGTAGAGAATATTGCACTATAGGTGTGAACTGAGACAATCTTCCACAGTCAGCCCCACAACTTACAGTAATAAAATGTGTGCTGACAAGCAGTGCTGGAACGTAACAAAATAAAAGTATAAAAGTAGTAAAGTGCACTATGTAACTTTTCTGGGAAGAGTCCAGCATTTTAAACTTGCTTATTATTTAATTACATTTGTTTTACAATAAAATAATACCTTGAAAAATATGTATTATACTACAAGTGGGCCCACCTCTCCACAAATATAAATTGGCTTGTTGCTTGTCTCTGAGGAAATAGTTTAGTTTAATATCATACTGTGGACCCTCCATTCAGAAAGTTACCGAGTGCACCTTTAAATATACATTTTATGTATCTGTACTTGACTTACGTACATTTTAAAGTAGATATTTTTTAGTTTTACTTCACTTCACTTGAGAGCAGGTATCTGTACTTTCTAGTCCACTATACTTTTGAACTGGACTGAAAAGTAAAAGTATTTCTATTGAGATGAAAAGGCTGAGGGTTTATGTCTTTTTAAATCACATTCACTGTTTAAGAAAATAAAAATATACAAATAAAAACAGCTAAGAAACTGATTCAACTGATTCTATTGAACAAGATTCAGCACAAATCCTTGTTGAGTCTTATTAGACCTCAAAATATGCGCTTAAATAGTGCTTTTTACTATGTAAGTACATTTTTAAGTACTTTAATACTTTTCCTTGAATTCTTGTTTGCTTCAGTATCTGTACATTTACTTAAAGGTGCATTGTGTAACTTTTCTGATGAATGGTCTCTCAAATGCTTTTCTCCATGGAATGTGTCAAACTATGGAAGGGCCAACTGTGCTCATTGTTTTTCTAGGTGTTTTTGAGCTATAAAACCACCTGTAAATGTAAAGTCAAGCTGTTTAATGTCATACTGTGGAACATTCCAGGCAGAGCAATGACATATCTATAGAAAGTAACAAAATTGAGTACTTTTTCACCACTGTTGACAACTAAATTAATATTGTATACAACATATTAAGATCAAGGACAATGTATGAACTCAGATACTCGTCTCTCAGAGTACAACGTATTGATAAATTGGAAATGTGATCTGAATTGTAGCTAGCTTTACATGGGAGCTACAGTCTTATAGTGGTTTAGTATGAACTGATATCAGCTAACATGTGAACAGTATAAATGATTATAAACACTGTGGTGAATGAATATTATCATTATTATTATTACATTTCAGGTTTAGTGACAAAAATGACTCTTTTACAAATAGCCTTTCCAGTTTTATCTTTAGACGACACTATATAAGGAAACAATGAGGAAGAGATGGTTCATTTTGGCAGATTTTCAATGTTTATTCTGGTCCAGTCCAAACCCAAACTGCCCTCTGTGGGTTCTGTCGCAAATGAAGATCTGATTACAACTTGTGACAAAATAAAGAGTCAGAAAAATGACACTTCACCACACAAAATGCAACTATTCTTCAGTCTGACCTTGGCTCACACCATTGTCCTTTGCATAGTTTTGTAGATCAAAGTGAACTTTACTCAGAATTGCATGTTAAACTTTATTATGATTACCCTAAACTCATCTCTATAGTTGGCCTGTCACAATAATTACTACATCAACTTATAGTTCAGTATATGAAAGCTGGACCAATATTTTATTTTTATTTAGTTGGAAATTTGTGCTTATTTCTTAGCTACATCATGACATTTGAGTTGTAAAAGATAAGATTTAATTAATTACTTACTTATATGACTCCTTACAGATGCAAAGTAACTACTAAAGTGGTTCATTCTGCCATTTATTTATTGCAGCTCATGTTTTTTTAGCAATACTGTAGATTTAGAATAGTTTCTGCGCTCTTGGGTTATTGAGTCTGTGGCATAAATTGGTTTAATTACTATTGTTTATTTACTTCAGCAATATATCCCACTCAAGGCGTACTCTATTATACCATTTAAAGAAGACATATTGTGCTTTTGTCTGCTATATAGTTATAATCTATGACACTCATGGATCATTATGTTTTATTTCAGACATTTTAAATCAGAATATCGATCTAAAACCACTTAATAACGGAAGCAAGTCAATGAAAACTGAGGGGCCCAGTGAGGTATGAGGAACCGATTTCTGCCTGCCCATTGTTATGGATAGCTGCAGATCATACTAAAGAAAAGCAGATTTGTTTTTCCTAACTGTAGCACCAATTAAGAAAATGAAATTGGACAACAAAGGACAGGAGAACAAGAATGCAGGAGAATAAAGATTACTCAGGTATGAATGAATCCCTTTGAGTGCTTTCTCCTTACAACCTCTTATATATAGCCAAAAGATATATTACTTCATTACTATAGTTTTTATATTCTCCTTTTTTGGCTACTTACTTTGGATTTATTATTGCCATTTATATTTTTGCTCTTTATTTATTATATTTATTGTGATGTGCGAGCTACTGTGTCCAAATTATGTCCCTTGTGGATCAATAAAGTAGGAAAAATTATAATAACATGGCTCATTTAAAGGTGCATTATGTAACTTTTTGGGTTGAGATCCGTTACCGTCTTGTTCCACAGTATGATATTAAAAAGCTCGATCTTACATTTATTCGATTACAGGTGGTTTTCTAGCTCAAAAATACCTAGAAACACAGACATTCTGATGGATCTGACTCTTAACTTGGTCTGATTTGGTCCCCATGATGATAGAAACTGAAACATTCAAGCGACAAAGCAATAACATCTCCATGGAGAAAAGCATTTGATGGACCGTCAACCAGAAAATGTACACAGTGCATCTTTAAAGAAAACATTTTGCTTTCTGTGTAATCCTAGCCCAGGTCTAAAATATCACTAAAACATTATTTCAGAGATGCCTAGAGACCTTTAGATCAAGTTTTGCAAATTCACTCTCAGCCCACCTGAACACAAATATTGCAATGGCTACTCCAACAGCATCAAGTATTTTATTGGTTTACTCTCCCACCTATTTGGACTTTAAAATCTTCTTTCTTTCTTTCCTCCCTTCTCTACTATTAACTTCTGAAAGGTTAAGCGGCAGACGAAGAGTTAAAACCGCATTAGCCCCACTTTAGGTTAACACCAGTCTGAGATTCACTGGACCATTTCCTCACATTCAGCAATTAGGCAGTATCCAAGTCCATTCAATTACATTATAGGCACACTTTACCTGATGCACTTTGT
Source organism: Boleophthalmus pectinirostris (assembly GCF_026225935.1). Lineage (NCBI taxonomy): Eukaryota > Metazoa > Chordata > Actinopteri > Gobiiformes > Gobiidae > Boleophthalmus > Boleophthalmus pectinirostris. The sequence continues at coordinate 13,445,878 of NW_026571299.1, forward strand.
ATGAGCGAACGGCTAGAAATACATCTTTAGATTAGACGGAGCACACGCCGGCCATGAAGCGAGACAGGTTACCAGACTGAAATATGGTTTTGGACATGTAGTTACAGCTCTAGTCTGATATTATTTTGTATTATGTAGTGTTTTTCATGGTAACACCTTGGACAGTCAGTGAAACAAACCAAGAAAACATTTACAATATTTTCCTGTGTTTACTAAGCTCTAGAACAAAAAAATTTCCAGGAGAAGTAAATGAAACTGAACACAGCCTTCATGATGGTTTTGATGGGAACGTAATATTGGCACTGTACTGGGTTTTGCTTAAAAACAAACAAAGCGGTTTGTACTTAACCTAATGCATTTCGAGTAGTGATGGGAAGAATACTTTGAAAATTAATTATGTACAGAATACTGAATGCCTGCATTAAAATGTACTTTGTATTCTAATCAGAGTACTTTGAATACTTTTACACCAAACACATGACATAGAATTACAAACCGCTTATTTTCTTGTTAATTTAAAATATTAATAATTTTAACTGAATTAGAGAAGAAACATTTGCATTTGCACGCTGTTGTTAAAAACTGAAAACATGCATTCCAAAGCCAAAATTGCGTAATCAAGTACTACGTATTCCTTTGATTTAAGAAAAGTAACTACATTCTGAATACTTCCAAATGAAAAAGTATCTGTACCACAATACAACAATGCAAAATGAATATTCAGAATATGTATTTTCAGTAAATATATTTGATTACTTTCCATTCCAACACTGATTATGAGCACAACTTTCTGACACCATAGTAGATTTTTGCTATCACAGTAAAGCTAACAACAACTAGCCTGGTAACAGTGCTCTTCCTGATCACTGGACAATAAAACATGTTACAATTAGATGCAGACAGAACACAGTGCTTTTATTTTTACCTTATACTTATACTTGCAATGGGACAATTTTGCTCAAATACATGGAAAATAATGAAGTACAGGGACTTTAAATGAACACTATTGTAAAACTCATAGCAATAAAACTCATTTGAATAAAATTTCAGAACCGAATTTTCGATTTTTAACAAACTGTATATTTACTGGAGAACAGATTACAACTGATCTGCCCACTTGCTGGACAGCATTAAATTCTTTGGCAGTAAGATGGTCATTGTGCTCAATCCTCTTTTGGGCAGCTTTGGAAAAAATTGGATAAACTTCACAACATCTTAACGCATTTGACATGATTTATCTTGTTATGAATACTTGGTGCATTTGGACAATTGCAGGTGGGAGTACAGAAATCTTTGTAAGGGGGCGGTGTTTCAAGACTTGGCTCCAGAAAACTACTCCACTATTTTAATCACAGGCACCGTATAACTCAAATACTTCTTTAATACTCTCACAACTAAACTTTTATGTCCTTTTCACTTTTCACGTTCACAAATCTACTTTTTAGTCTTCCTTAAAGGGGCACTGCTTGTCTCCATCGAGATGTTATTGCTTTGCCTGGAATGTTCCATGGTATGACATTAAACATCTACCATTTATTCATTACAGGTGTTGCTACTGCTCAAAAATACATTAATTGCTACAGCGAATAGGGTCGACTCTCCACAGATCTGACCTGTAATGTAGCAAAGTGCTGAAACCTGCTTGTCTCCCTCGTGATAGAGAGGTTTAATCTATACTGTGGAACATTCTAGACAAAGTATTAACATTTCCATGGAGACAAGCAGGTGGAATGTTGCTAGAAATGTTACACAGTGCACCTTTAATGACTAAAACTAAACTAGTTGACATCCAGACTAATGAATTTGAGCTAGCAGCCAGAACTTCAAAGACTAGAAGTGTCAAGTGTCAACTTTATACTTGGACTGACCATAACCAGAAGTTGATCTTGATTTAATTATACTAGTAAGGACTAAACCAGGACTGGACACCACAAAATTTAAATTGATAAAAAAAAAAGAATAACAATAATGAAAAGATGCTTCAATACTAAAAAGTTGGCCCTGTATTTGATTTGACTGAGTGAAACAACCTATTTTAATTTTGTTGACCAAAATAAGATCAAATAAACTAAAAGTAGGTCTTAGTTTGAGTTGGTATCAATACCAACACAAACTAACACAAATACAAAAACACACAAATAGGAAAAATGTTGACTTTTCCTGAATTATTTTAAAATAGTAAACCGTATCTATGTCAGAACTAGCACAAGACCACATGGTAAGAGCAAAAAGTAAAAGTTTAATCCTCATTTTGATATAGAAATAAATATGAAGCTTTCTCCTTATCTAAATCGACTTTGAAATTTTAGTCTTACCAGTGTTGCTAAACAACAACATTAATAGATGCCATAATAATGCAATTATTTTATACACTTGACTTTTATGAAGTAATTTTGTGATCGACATGGGTCAGGGAATCTCCTAAAAGCTTTTGGCTCTACACCAGTGTACATAGTGTGGCTTTAGTCAGCATTAAAATGTCTGCTCTAGCCGATTAGTGTCTCATCAAATACATTGAGAGGAGCAGTTAAAATTAGATTTACTACGACCACCAAAAAGCACACACATTTGGAAACCGAAGAGACTCTCCTCCACACGATCGCCGATGAGTCACAGCTTGGAGGAAGTTGTTCAAACTATTTATAACTGATAATATCAAGCTACTTACAAACTACATAGAATAAAATATATATTATTGCAGTAGAAGTACAAAAGTACAAGTACATGTACAAAGTTTACTTTAAAGTTCCTGTATTAGAGCTGTGCCAAAAATTGTAAGATTGATAGATTGCAATCTCAACTTTGGTCATTCTCAATGAAAAGGCAAGCACATTTTAATCAGGTTAACAGGTTTGAGAGCATCTGGTGCTGACAAGCATTTAATGCTGTCTTGTTTAGGAAAAAGCAGTCTGGGCCACAGCGCATTTCCGTTTCCTTATGAGTCCTCACATTTCACAAGTTTTGACTTAAATCTGCACAATTTAACAATTTAACTAAAAGTCCAATGTCTCTCTCCATCTGGCTCTGTGTGCACAGCCGTCTACCCCACTTCCCCTCCCTCTCTGATCCAGCTCCTCACCTTCTCTTTCTCTCCTCTGGTGCTTCTCATCTTTATAATACAAGTTACAAAAAAGTAAAGGACTATTTTCTCACTGTTTATGAGTGAAACTTGAGTCCTAATTTAGTGCACAGACATTGTATTTGTTTCTGTTAATAGCAGTAGAGCATAGGCACGTGTGTCTGCTGCTAACAGGCTTAATATATTATACAAACGCAATCCAAACTTTAAATAAGGATTTCTCTGGAATTATTGGTCATATCAACACGAAATAAAAACTGTAGTGATCCTGACACTCAATATGGAAAACAAAAATCATGATTCTTTTTTTCCACAGTATCCTGTATCATGCAAAATGTACTTTTGTGAGCTAAACCATGTTGGAATATTGTTACATTATCACAAACATACCTGGAATTGTGCCTTGTTTCATTCACAGATGTTTGAGTAATCCTTTATTATTAGTCTGTCTACATTTACATCACTCAAAATAGTCTATTCCACACATGTCAGACTAAAGCACAGGGGCCAAATTTGGCCCACGATATAATCATATTTGGCCCGCAAGATCATATCAAAATGTATTAGAGCTGGCCCGCCGGCTGCCGCGTCAGTATGGCACATGCACCACTAATACTACGAATCCCAGAATGCTTTGCAAATGCGTCAGTCCGCTAATAGCCCCCACCACTCTTGTTGACACTCATTAGATGCTCGTAAGATTGGATTTTCATTGAAGCAAGTTGTAATTTTTGACTGATTGTTGGCTTGTGTGTAAAAAACAAAAAACATTTGAAAAAAGTGCAAAAGCTACAGATAGACTATAGAGACATTATTTATTTAAAAATTTTTATTATTTTATATTATCCTTGCTCTGGGTTCAGTGTTTAAGCAAAACTATTATTAAGAAGAAATTTTAATAATTTGAATAATATTAATAAGAAAAGGTTTAATATTACATATCTCAAAGTAAGAGAAAACATGCAGATGTTGTTGAAATTTTCAATAAATATTTTGTTTTGCTCACGACTTAGTCCAAGCTTTTAATTTTGGCCCTCTGTGAATTTGAGTTTGACACCCCTGGTCTTTTCCATATGGTGATGTCATGAAGCAGTAGTTTTCAAGTTAACAGATCCCTTGGCTTTTACCCTTTGTTTAGTAGAGAAGGGCAATTCCAGGTCTGAAATTGTTCAAATTATTCTCGTAAAGGTGTATGGAGTTTAAAAACACAGTGGAGCACATCACAAGGTTGAACAGGTTTGTGTGTTAAACATCTGTGAATCAAAAAAAAACACAACTCCAGGTGTGATGAGGAAACAACATTATAACAGATCATAAAAAGTGTAACATGGGCCCCTTAACTCATTATCTTCCAGCTGAGGACACAGTAAATGGTGGGACAGTCTCTCTCTCGCTCTTCTCGTGGCTGTAATCACATGATGAACCCACACTGAGCTCTCCAGGGAGACGCCATCATGCACAGAAATAAAGTGATCTATAATTCAGCATCAAGAAAAACGTCCGCCTGAAATCACAGCTCCGGAAAACACTCCACAAGACAAACAAATAAACAAGTCAAGTTATGAGACTATGGCTTCATACTAGTGTCTTTATTAAATATAGAGTCAACTATGTAAAAAATATAAGGATAGTACCATAGTAGTCAAACCGTAGTCTATATGTATGTATGTATGCAATCCATAAATCAGAATGATCCCCCAAAAAGTATTCTAAATGTACAATACTGTAAAAAAGTACAAGTTGCAATAAATAAATAACAGAATACAAAAAATGTAAAAGTCATATACAATGCAAAATTTACTTCTGTGAGCTTTAAGTCATGTTAGAATGTTGTTTCAAAAACAGACCTGGAGTTGTGTTTTGTTTCATTCACACGTTTGAGTAACCCTTTATTACTAGTCTGTCTACATCTCCAAAGCTCAAAATGCTCTGTTCCACCTTGTGATGTCATGAAGCGTAAGTAGCAGTAAGTAAACAGCTACCTTTTTTATCAACATAGATCTGAAATAGCGCAATATGGGCCCTTTAAATATTTGGTTTGTGTCTATAATGACTTCTTAATTCAACCCTCTACAGCTCAAATCTTATAGTAGAGCAGAAAAAATAAGCCATATTTTCCTACTACTACAAAGAAAAACTACTAATGATAAATACTGACTCCCTAAAGTATTTTTTCCATCTTTCTTGTACTGGACCATAAGTCAGTACAGTAATTATTGTGGATTATTATATATAGTTTACAGTTCAAGCATGATTAAACATGTAAGACATAACTACACTTTCTGTAGCCTGAGTTGAATAATTCTAGACTCAAAGTTGATCAAATAAAGTGAACTTCCTGTGAAAAAAATCTAAATATTTGAATAACCTATAAGAGTTGCTAAATTAGCAAGACGTCAAGTTCAGTGCTAAATAACAAGAAACAGACGTTTAGTTTAGGCTACTATCACTCTAAATGTGCACTAGATTATCACGAGAATACACACAAACACAAAGGTTTAGAACAAAGTAAATTATAGAACAAACTGGAGGTCTCATTCACAAATTTGAATCAGCAGATTAAAATAAAATGTACAAAAATAAGATAAAACTTACCTCACACTCAACAAAAGCGAATAAAAAAAAGTCTGGAACCCTAACTTGTAAAAGTAACAAAGCAAAATTAACCGAAAGACACAATTTAAACATTAGACAGAAGCTAGCATGCGGTTGTTTTGCGGTGATAAAGTAGTCATGAACACTTACCTGTGCGTTTGTCTCATGCCAAACTTAGCGTTTTCCATTCAAGGTTCACCCCATCGTCGTTTTTGAACTTTTGCGCAACAATTTGTGAAAAATAAATCCAGAATTTGGTTGATTTTTGTTGAATTTTCTGTGCAACTTGGTCTCGATGCTTCTTTCCGCGGAGAGGAGCGCGCGGAGTGAAGAGCGGCGGTCTCCTTTGATGTGAACTCGCGCGCGCACCTTCACGAGCGTCCCGTCCTCGTGTGTCTTCGGCTCTTTCCGTAACATTCCGCTGGAGACTCGGCTTTTTCCGCTTGCGTGAGTTCATTTAGTCTTAATTAAAGTGATATCCCCCCGCAGAGAGTCGTGTCCCGTCTAGCGTTTCAATATAACGTTATTAAGTCGTTTTCAGAGATGTGGAAAATTAGTTTAGCCACGGGAGGTAATGGAAACTAAATCATCCAACTTTATTTTAAACCTGAAGGCTACCATTTAGTGCAAGAAAGAAAGAAAGAAATTCTTCAGCCAATGAATGAAAATACTAAACTCTGGATTCTAGGCTTACTTCATCAAAAACAGACCTGGAGTTGCGTTTTGTTTCATTCACAAATGGTTGAGTAATCTTTTATTATTAGTCTGTCTACATTTCCAAAGCTCAAAATGCTCTGTTCCATCTTTTGTTACATCAAGTAGTGGTAGTTTTGAAGTTAACAGCTCCTTTTACTTTTTGTTCATTAAAGATGGGCAATTCCAGGGCTGAAATCACCTAAATGATTCTACTAAAGATGTATGGAGTCTAAAAACACAGTGGCATATTTTCAGTATCTGTTATTCTGGTTTGTGTGCTAAAGAAAAAACAAAACAAACTCCAGGTATGCTTGTGATGAGTATGCAACATTACATCATAGATCCGGAAATAGTCTTGGGCCCTTTAAACAATTTCCTAAACCTAAACCTTATTTATAAAGAAATTCTCAAAGTAAATTATTTCAGTAGTTATTCTGATCTCCTTATGAAGTGGTGTAAATAAATGCAGGTAAAAAAAAAAAACCTGGCTAAATAGGCGATTCTCTGCGATAACTGTGAATGTGGCGCCATCTAGTGCCCATGCGTCATGCAACGGAAATCACCACGTAGGACTATATATATATATATATATATATATATATATATATATATATATATATATATATATATATATATATATATATATATATATATATATATATATATATATATATATATATATATATATACATATATATATATATATATATATTATATATATATATATATATATATATATATATATATATATATATATATATATATATATATATATATATATATTATATATTTTTTTTTTTATTATGGGACCGATATAATATTAAATGACTTTACTTCATAAACATACTTGTTATTTGTTGTTGCTTTGTCATAAATGTTCTACCATACGGTATTAAATGTATCTTGCAATTATCAATTACATGTCAAATTAAAATTAAATAGAGACAAATTTGGCAAGAAAAAAAAAAAAAGCTTCATACTGCACCTTTAAGATAAACTTAACACAAGCTCAAAATCTCCAAAATCCAGGTTTTATTTATTTATTTGTATGCAATATATGTGTAATATAATACATGCATATTTTAAAAATGTAAACATTTTTTACACTACTTCAAATATTTGCATATAAATACATGTAATGGTAAATGTTCACATTTAGTTTGCACTTTACTAAAAGCACTTTACATCAAGGAACGATTACACACATGTGATGTTGCTCAAGAACACAACAGCAGTATGCCTTGGTATATGGGATTAAACCTCCAAATAGTCCAATGCCATAGAAAATGTAACTTCATCATACACTTATTTTGTTTATTTTTTACCGTCTATTTACCAAGGCCATTTTACAGTGTTTGCCAGAAGAAGAATCCCCCATCACTTTTAATCACTGTTGACCATGTCCCATTGTGTGCAGCTATACCGGACGGACCCTCTGCTGTGCGTCCCCCCCACAGCGCAGGTACCTGGTCCAGTACTTTCTGAATTGCTCGTCTCTGAAGCCGTAGATGACCGGGCTGAGGAAGCGTGGGATGATGTAGACCACCAGGAAGAAGATGTATCTGATCTCCAGACTCAGGTGAGGGAACAGGGAGATGAGAGCCGCCTGCAGGGAGGGCACCACAAACGCGAGCATGCACAGGAGCAGCTGGAGTCAACAAAGGGAATGTTATTATTAATCAAGCCTTGGTATTACTATTCCAATGCATTTTTAATGGTGTAACTTTGTGGTTGGGTGTCTGTCACCTTGTTTCTATGGACATGTCACTGTTTCAAATGTTCCACAGTATGACATTAAACAGCTCTACCTTACATGTATTCAATTACAGTTGGTTTTACAGATCAAAAATATTTAGAAAAACAGGCATTCTGACTGTGAGCGAAGTTGCCTCTTCACAGATCTGAACTGTAACTTGGTTTGGTTTGGTTTCCATGATGATTAAAAAGGTTTTATGCCATACTGTGAAACATCTCAGACAAAGCAATAACGTCTCCATAGAGAAAAGCAGGTGGCCGACCCTCCACCAGAAAAGTTACACAATGCACCTTAAAATAAATGTGGGTGTCAAGGCTGTACATCTTTAAGGCTGCAGAGGCTGGGCTAGCACTGATTCATGACTGGCTGTAGGTGTTCATGTTGAGGCATTGAGAGTAATTTTTTTAAATCACATGGGGAAAGGCAGTGCATATTGTGCATGATGATGCAGTCATACTGTTACGTTACATACGTTGTGTTTTTTATTTTTTTTCAGTGATTTTATATGACTTTTCACAGACTTTAATGGGAAGAGAGCGTTATTAATCTAACACTTGAAAGATAAAATTTCCTAGACACTGGTTTACTATAGATATTTGGGCAACTAATACATGTTTCCATTGGAGTTTATGTTTGTTTACATTACCAACTAGAAGCAATATAGCATCAGGTGGAAAAAAAAAAATTCTGAGAATTCTTTAAGATTTTTACCATCTGGATTTGAGCAATGAAACTGGCAATTTAAATGAGGGACTCGTATGAGGCTCATTCTGCTTTCTGACTGAAAAACAACAAATTATTACGTAAACAACTTGGCCATGGAGTCCAATGTTTTTACCTTGTGTCTGTGATTATGTCATTTATAAACTCATTTATATATATTATAAACTCACTTTAACTCATGAATAAACTGGATTTTTTATTTATTTTTTATTTTTTTTTAATGAATTGTATTGTTTGGTTGAAGATTCATTCATATCAAAGCAAAGAGTAGCCATTATTTTGAGTTAAGTTTTGATGCCTTCTCTGAGAATTTACATTGTATCATGGAATTAAAGTGTCAATAAGTGTCAATAATTGTGAATTATTGTAAAACCAGATGTTTCTTCTCACTATATTTCATCACTAGGTTCAAAAAGCCAGCCACACCTGCACACCATGCAGCAGCACCGTGTTCCTGGCTCTCCTCACCGACGCCAGTCCAGATGCCGCTTTAGCCGTAAGCATGATCTTACAGTATGTGTAGACCAGCGTGAGGGCCACAAACGACAGGTACGTCCCATCAAACACACAGTTCTTGTAGTAGATGGACCTGTCCCTGAAGAGGAGAGAGTGGTCACAGAAGATGGAGGTCTTGAAGAAGCTGGGAGGTTCTTTGACCACGGTGATGAGAAGGTCGCTGATGGGAGGGGCCGAGGTGAGGATGAGGATGATGCCGATGAGGAGGAGGGTTCTGGGAACGGTGCACATCTGGGTGTAGTGGAGGGGGAAGCAGATGGCGATGTAGCGCTCCAATGCCATTCCCGCCAGGATGAGTGGGGTGGAGCGGGTGGTGAGAACGGCCGTCATGATCTGGGCAGAAGTGAAGTGTACAATTAGTAAAGATTGTAAGATAAAGAAATAAATAATGTACCACATATAACCACTTTTTTGCTAGAAAGTCCCAGTTTTTGGATTAGACCAGGTATGGTACAAAAAAATTTAAAGCACTGTGTAGCTTTGGGGTCTGTCAAATTATTTTCTCCATGGAGATGTTTTTGTTTTGTCTGGAATATTTCACAGTGTGGTATTAAACCTTTCTATCTTCACGGAGACCAAACCAAACAAAGTTACAGGGCAAATCTGTGGAGACGCAAACCCGCTCACAGTCAGAATGCATATTTTATAAGTATTTTTGAGCTATAAAACCACCTGTAATTTAATAAATGGAAAGTAGAACTGTTTAATGTCATACTGTGGAATATTCCAGGTAGAGCAATGACATATCCATAGAAAAAAGCAGGTCAGACACCCAGCCAAAAAGTTACAGAGTGTAACTTGAACAAATTGCTCAATTTCAGATACATCATAATATTTGATAAGATGATAATATTTAATTGAGATGGGTGCAGCTAAAATGAATATTGTTCAAATGTTGATTATTGTTTTTATATAGGGAACTCTCTAGTCACTAATAGAACTGATCAGATTCAACATTTTACAGTGTAATCGAGAGGGAAATTTGTGTTATAGCTTGATGCCAATCAGAATAGATTTTAGAATCACAAAAAATATACACATAAAAAATTAAAGGCTGTCTACACAGAGAAGCTATAAAGCAAGAAAATAATAATAGCTAAGAGCTAAGTAACAGGTTTTATTTTTCATCACATAACATAAATATACATAATTTCATCTATAAACTTGATGGAAAGTAACCTAATCACTTAAGGCTTTATAGTTTACCTTTGTTAGGCAAATATAACTTTCAAATAAAACTACTATAAACAAAATATTTCATCGTAAAACTGTAACTTTGGACTTGATTGAGAGGGAGAACCAAAAGGCAGCAGACGGAGGCGTGGATTTTCCTGAAGATGTAGCTGACCACATAGAGCGCCGTGACCAGGCTCAGCTGCACCGCGTCGTTTATCACCATACTGATGAACATGATGTACCGCGGGTTCTCGTAGAACAGACTGCACACACACACACACATAGATACACACACATAAACACATATACACATCCAAATAAGTTACTGAAGTATTGTAATGAATACTTTTAATGAGCACTTAGGGTTATTGTTTGCTATAAAAGATTATACATTCCACCAGAGAGATTTTAGTTTAATGCTTTCTGATGAGTCAGTAGACTAATATTTACTGCATTGTAGCACTGTTTTTAAACATCCAGTAAAAGAATATTAGGAACAGGGTGAGGAAGTAGTACATATTTGCAATGAGTATCAATTGATTCTGATTTTGAGTTCCATCAACACGACCTAATTATATCTCTATGAAGTAAACAAGTTCAAAGCAAATAGCTTTTACTGATAACAACTGGAATATTCATCTGTTCTTAATTACAAAAACATTGGACATGATGATCACACTCTATTTATTATAATTTGGTGTTTTGGTTCTCAAGACGATTATCCAATCAGAAAGCAGAAGCCTCATGTGAGTCTCTCATTTGGGTTGCCAGTTTCAGTGCTGAAATCTAGTTTGTTTAAACCTAAAAGGACTCTCTGATCTGAATCATCACTACCTAAACCATTGTTTCCTAAAGACTGGGTCACGACCCTCAAGTGGGTCCCAAGAGAGTTTTTTTAGATCACCTTGTCACGATCTGTATGTAGATCTGCAATATATACAGTTCCGACGCATGTTGAAATGTTAAAACATGTTTTGTATAATTTTACATCTTTTTGTAATTATTTTATTGACTATTTTATTCAAATATTGCTAGTTCAATTGAATGTTGAAAAGAAAAAAAAAAAGAGGTACATTTAATGTCCAAATAGGCGACTTAGACCTTGTTGTTGTTGTTGTTGTTGTTGACCTTTTATTGCAGGTTCAATTACTGTTTAACATTGTTTAAAACTTGAGTAATACTAATTGTTCAGAGAGACACGATCACTCAGTCAGCAATAAAATATCCTCATTAATGTTCAATAATGGTCGCATCCACATTTATTTTGTGATTTACAAATAATGTCTATTGACTTGGGTTGTGAAGGTTTGTGACTTAAAATATGGGTCCACAGAAAAAAGTTTGGAAAACACTGACCTAAGCTACTACCTAGTGCAGTCTCTGCAGCTGCACTGTATGTGATCCATGTACTTAGAATGAGAAAAACTTGTATGTTGCAACTTAGGGCACTGGCAACTTAGGTTCACTTATAATTGGAGAAACCTTTTGAACTCTAAGAGTGTGGGCTACATACAATTACAAACTAACTACTGTTATTACTACTATAAAATACATTTACAAAACTACTCTAAGTACATTTTATTGAAAAAGTTTCAGAAGTAAATTCAGCAAATTAAAAGCATGCATGCTTTCTCACCTGTGCCGTAGGAAAGTGTGCACCATGCTGCTGTTGATGATGCTCAGGGCCAGCCACACCAGCATGGCCACGATGTTTTTGGTCAGGGCATTGGAGAAACTGTCTTTGGACACAGTCACAGCATCTACAGATACAGGAGCACTCGCATTACCCACCAGGGCGTCCAGGGAGGTTGAGTTCTGCATCCTGGGCCATACGCCTCATAGCAATCTAGAGACACAAGAAACAAATAGTCAGTAAGTAAAAGTAGTTTATTCAGCCATTTGAAGCATGATAGGAATATACACAACAACCCCACATGAATGACATGGCTGAAAGGGTTTAGGCTGAAGTTAAAATCAACTTATAATGTCTAATCCTGTTAAATTAAATATATTAGGGTTAGGCATTATAAGTATGGGCATCAATGGGTATAAGTGATTGCTTTAGAGACTTCGACTTTGGCAATTTATTGACCCACAAGGGAAATTACTTGGACACAGTAGCTCACACATCACAATATATTACAATAACAGAGTAAAAAAATATATATATATTTTCGTGTGTGTGTGTGTGTGTGTGTGTGTGTTTGTGTGTGTGTGTGCGCGTGTGTGTGTGTGTGTGTGTGTGTGTAAAAAAATGTAATAAACTTCTAAACAAGTAGCAGTAAAAAATAAATAATAATAAAAAAAAAAAAATAGCAAGAGACTGGTATCAATAAGACATACATTATATAAAGTAAAAATAAAGTAAAAGGTGATGTGACAATTGAAAATGTTGACCATATTTGAATATATCTTTAGCAGGTTAAATGGGCTTTTAAAAAAATATATATACATATTCTTTTAAAAAGTACTTTTTTTTTTTTTTGCTTTGGATTAGCATAAAAATAATGTGAAAAGATAAATATTATTTAAGTATGGTCAAGCATAAGAACATAATTTTGAAATAACATTTTGCAAATGTATTGCTTCTCAGTCCAATGCATATGCTGAGTTCTTTCACACATATAGTATAAATGTTGATCAAATTATTGCTTTGAACATATTTACATTATTTAGGCTAATTAGCTTAGCTTGCTTCCTTTTTTCATGTGTATTTTGTGTGTATTTTGAACATTACTAAACGATGTATATTGCTGTTATATGGTGTTTTCTATTCCAAACAAGTTTACCTAATTATAATCAGTGATGAAAAGAGTACTTTGAAAATGTATTTAGTTAGGACAGTGTTGAATACTGATTACTTTTCCACTGAGTTGAATTATATTATTGTGTAAAAACATGGCATATAATTGCAGACAGTTTCTGAATATCTCCAAATGAAAAACTATCTGTACCTGAATACAGTTACTCAAAATCAGTATCCAGAATATGTATTTTCTGATTATAATGTTATGTTATAGACAGAGAAAAGCAGCCATTGATACACTTTTCAGAAGTAAATGATCGATATCACCTGGGCTCTGCAGCATTGTATAAAACAATTTCTAAACATAATTTCACCTTTTAAGATGAAAAAATGAGAACTTTGCACATCAATCACTTGAGATGGGTGTATTGGAGAGGGGGCAGCTCAAGAACATAGAGAAGAATCCCGTACACCGTCTTACTTGCAAAAGGTGAGATTTATTAGGACATACATTGCTGTGCGTCCTAATAGACCTTTTCAGATATACAAGAAAATAAAGACTTGTGTTCATAAAAATATTAAAAACTAGTAAAAACAAAACAAAAAATAACAACAACAATAAAACATTCAAAACTTACATATATTAGTTTAATCTGTGATAAAAAAAAAAATTCAGTTAAAACAAATAAAACATTATATTACCAAGTCTTCATGTTGAGCCACTGACACAGGGTCTGTGACTGCTCTCTCCACACTCTGGGCTCTTTTATAAAGGATTGGGGGAGCCAAGGAGATTGTGTTTATGAAATTGCTATGGGTGCGGGGGTTAAAGGTCATGCATCACTACAACTTGGCTGTCATTAATGGAAGTCATCTTTCCCGTCTCTTGAGGCCTAGTCACCATCTCTGGAGGCCTAATTCTCATGTTTGGCATATTTCACCACATATACAGTGTTTCTATGTTGTTAAAGGCCCTATATTACAAAATGGAGTCTTCTGAGCTTTTTGCCATGTTGTAATGTTGTTACCTCATCAAAAACATAAAGACTGGAAATTCCATAGCTGAAATATGTAATTCTACTGAAGATGTTTAAAAACACAATGAGCCACTTCCTGTATTACCACATGACTCACAAGGTGGAACAAGGTGGAATGTTTTCTGTTTGAGAGAAGAACTCTAAATATACAGGGTTTGTGTGTTAAACAATTGTGAATGAAACAAACCAAAACACTCCATCGAACCAGGACCTGTAGCGTGCAGTGTGAAACGACTGGGAAGAAGATCAGCTCCTCCCAATCCGAGGCCATGGTTCTCGACCGGAAAAAGGTGGCTTGACCTCTCCAGATTTCTGCCTCAAGTGGAGGAGTTCAAGTATCACGGGGTCTTGTTCACAAGTGAGGGGAGGATGGAGCGTGAGATTGACAGGCGGATCAGTGCAGTGTGGGCAGTGATGCGGTCGCTGTATCGAACGGTTGTGGTGAAGTGAAGTTGAGTTGAAAGGCAAAGCTCTCGATTTACCAGTCAATTTACGTTCCTACCCTCACCTATGGTCATGAGCTTTGGGCAATGACCGAAAGGACAAAATCGATACAAACAGCCAAAATGACTTTCCTCTGCAGGGTGGCTGGGTGCTTCCATAGAGACAGGGTGAGGAGCTCAGAAACACGGGAGGAGCTCGGAGTAGAACCACTGTTCCTCCATGTCAAGAAGAGCCAGCTAAGGTGGCTTAGGTGTCTTTTTCCGGATGCCTCCTGAACGCCTCCCTCGTGAGGTGTTCCAGGAATATCCCACCGGAAGGAGGCCCAGAAGAAGACCTAGGACACACTGGAGTCTCTCGGCTGGCCTGGGAACACCTCATCCCCCCGGAGGAGATAGAGGAATGTTAGGGATGATGGAAGTATGGGAGTCCCTGCTTAGAACTCTGCCCCTGTGACCCAGCTCTGAATAAGTGGGAAAAAAATGGATGGATGGCATTTTACTTCCTGGTTGGACATGGGCAGCAGCTACGACAATACATAGAGGTAATGCCATAACTGTTACCTAGCATCTATAAGGAAAACAAAGGCCAAAACCTCCCTATCTTACACAGTAGTTATGATTAGGCAAAAAAAAACACATAACAACACCTTTATTTGTGTTCAGTTCTAATCTGTCAGGAAAGTTGTCTTGCGTTGATGACAGATCGAGGTAGGCCTATTCTGTTTTAGAACTCAGCGCAACTTCCAGTATATTTTTGTACCTTTCTGTGATACATATGTGCACTATCCCTTCAAACCAAGGAATAATTAGAAAAAACATGAAAACCTGCTGCATTCACTTTACATAGAAATAATCGTTAATGCCAAACTAGACTACTGAAAACTTTTTATTTATGTTTTTCAACCAAAATATTGTACACAAACCACACACATGAAAGTGAGTACATCACCTTAGAACAGATTGAGATACTCCTGAAATACCACCAGAGGGAGCCAGCACACCATCAAAGCTTCAGGTGAACAGTGTGTTTGAAAGTCATTTATTAATCAACAATACAATTTATAAAGAAGACCCTAAATATTTTGGCTATGCGTTAAGTTTTTATAAAGAATATCACTTATCACAAACGATAACAAGTATACAACCTAATTTAACCAAAACGTGTAGGCTATTCTTTCAGTATATCATGACAAAATGTGTTCAGTGTAATACTTTAGTGGCAGCTGATGGGAAAATTCAGCCCCAAACTCTCACTGACACAGGTAAAGAGAAAAAGAGAAAAAAAAAAAAATTCTGTTTAAAGCACAACTAAGTAACTTTCGGTGCTAGAGCTCCCCCTACTGCTGTCTTATCAGAATACACTGTCTCAGGGAACAGCCTCAAAAGTGTGTTTTTCCCCTTTTCTTCTCTTTTCTTTTTTATTGAAATAAAGAAGCGTGATCACATACAATATATAATGTTGTCAAATATAAAAAGAGCCAGAGTTTTCCAGGAGAACTCTCTTCAGGTCCGAGTCCGCCAAATTGAAAGTCTTGTTTTCCGCTGAGAGACAGGGGGGTGATGGATGCTTCAAATGCCCCAAAAATATATATTTAACCATTACTTATAGAGACATTTAGTGAAATAAAAATGTTACTATGCTGCTTTAAGTGCCATTTTTGTTCCCCACTCTCCTCTTTTTAACAGCACACTTATTGTGCAGTAAATGCATTTTGAAGTACTTTCGAAACGTCGCATCTCTCATTCCATAAATTATTGGGCTCAGAAAACGTGGCAAGATGTAAACAATAATATAATTCGCAAACCTTATCTCCAAAATATACGCTGGAAAAATTAAACGTAGCACAATCTCCACACTAGGTGAAATGTACGATAGCATGCACATCGCTAACTGCGCTCCATGTAGCAAAATTGTATTCCTAGCTTTTTGTGCTAACACTTTCTCTGTAGCTAGTGCTCTAGCTGCAAACAAAATACGTAAATAGGTATATACAAGTATTAAGAAAACAAATGAAAAATAAAGTATGTCAAACACTAATCTTTTTGTAGCTAAATTCGGATCTTTGAACACATTTTGACGAATGCAGAAAACAGATTTGTGGAAGAAGCTAAGAGACTCCCTCGCAAGCGTCGTAAACAAATCAGAAATTGCAGGCGCTACGCAGATAAACCACATGAATCCTATGGCGTAGTAGGTTTTCCTGACGGTACAGATTTGCCCGTGCCGTAACGGGTTGCAGATGGCGATGTAACGTTCAATCGCCATGCCGGCCAGGTTGACGGGAGTGTTCCTGGTGGTGAAGACGGCCACCAGGATGAAGAAGCAGCAGAAGGAGACGTTGATGCGGTAGAAGATGTAGCTTAGCACAAACAGGGTGCTAGTGACTGTGAGCTGGAGCATGTCGTTCAAAACCATGTGGATGAACAGGATGTAGCGAGGGTCTGAGTAAAACACCTGATGGTGGATCAGATATTAGATCAAGTTAACTGTACAGCATTTTGCAAAACCAACTTGTTCTAATGGTGTTCCCTCATTATTAGCTTACTTATAACTTAGCTGTATTTTGACTGCCTCATGCTTAGGGTTGGCAACTCCCTGAAAAATAAATAAGGGACACCTCATTGGCAGGGCCGGTGTTCTGTCGATTTGAGTTACCAAACGCTACTGCACATATGCACAACCCCCAAGCGCTGCTCCAGTTTAAATGCCATCGATTTGAGCTCCCGAGGCAGAACCTACGTTAGGCTGCAGGTAGCTCATTTTGATGGGGCACCCTATTTCAACAGAACACTGTAAAGCACTGTCAGCGCCACTGTTGTCCCCGCTTTGCTTTGTTGTTTTCTGGTATCTTCTTCGCAGCGCAAGCAACCTCGACCAATAAGATCATCATCAAGTGTGTGCTGTCACAGAGCAGGAGAGGCATAGAATATGTTTACTGTAAATTTTCTTATAAAGGGCCATGTATTCATTCATTCCACTGACTACACACTATTTTTGATTCTCACAGTAATACAGGACAAAGTGTGTCCCTTTTCAGCTCAATACGGCACAAGTACTTTTGCTTCTGAATACGGGACAATTTAATTTTTCAAGGCACAGACAGCAACCGTACTCATGCTTGTTTCAGTAATCCTGTATTGTTCTACATTTGAGGCCAGCCATTTTCTAACAATAAAGACAAGTAATTGAAAGCTTACTGCTTGTTCTGGTGGAATATCACTATGACCAGGTGTAGCAGGAGGCCCATACACCTGCTGGTTGTGTATTTGTATGAGACCTGAACATAGCAGAGAAAATAATTTCTGGTCGCTTCTGAAGTCATATGTTGTCTGTTTGGGAAGAGTGCAGAGCTTTGATATAAAAGCTCTTTCTAGATTGTTTTGGCATTTGAAAACTACACAGTTACCCTGGGCTCAAACTGTTCCAAATAGTGGTCTGAGGAGCTCAGTGGCCCGGGCCGTGCAGTCCGTTAGTGGCGGTAGAGGGGCAGTGGCACCCCGGATTCTTACTGTTGATATTCTATCCTTTAGTTACGCATGAACACGTGGTTTTGTGCGTGCAGCTTCAAATGCATTGAAACAACAACTCAACAGAACTTCACTCTGAGTGTGAGTCTCACACCACATCTGAACCGGTCTAATTTTATTGAAACATGCTTTACCTAAATATAAATACTAATTTTTGTATATTCTGATGGCTATTTCTTTATGGTAATGATAAAAAGAAGGAGAAAAAAGAAAATAATTTTATTTATTCTTCAAAATTGTATTATATGGACAGTCTAATCTCTTACTCTTTTCACACTAATTAATTAAGTAGTACCTGTATAAACAAACTCAATTAAGCTTTGAAAGGCCCCTTAAACATGAGTCTACTATTTTGTATCATTATTTCAGTCTGATAGAGCAAATAGGCCTGTGTTATTTGTATTTAATTTACCTGGTGTTTGAAAAAAGTTGTGACCAAAATTCCGTTGATGTAATTGAGGATGAGACAAACTACCACCACAATGAAGTTTTTAGTGAAGGCATTGGCGAATGTGTCCCTGAGCAGCACCTCCTGGGAAAACACAACATAACACAAAGTACAGATTCAGAAATCAGGTTTTCTCATTTGATATTAGATATATTCTATTATATGTGACAAATCATAATTGCTTTTTGCATTAACATATATTTAAGAAAGTATAAAGTAAATAAATAAACCTTTTAAAGTTCATCTGGCAGTTTAAACTACTCATTTTATTAAAACTTACTTAACATAATTATATTTAAGATATTTTTTGTAGGCAGGTAGGTCGGTTGCAACATTTCTTCTCAGTATTTTTACTACAGTATATAAATAATGTGTGCATTCTGACATTATATAGCCCCAACCTTACTAAACCTTCTTTCAAATTGAATAACTCCAAACAAAACACATACAATGCCAGTTGTGTTTCCTCCTGAGGTCACAGTTGAATTCATAGTTCTTCGGTCTCTGCTGGGGGAAAAGAACAAACTATCTGAATCTTTAATGAATATCTTGTCACTTATAAATGCAATATAGACTCTGATCTATAAGGTTAATTATCTGTCCATAAATGTATAAATGTTTATGTATTATGTAGCAGTGTTATGCTTTAGCTTCCTGACAGTATATGATCCTTTTGGTAAATATCATTAGACCAACTCTGTGTAGCAGATTAAAGGTCCTATATCACGCAAAACTTATGCCATGTTACCTCATCAAACCCAGACCACGGTTTGTGTTTTATTTCATTCACATATATTTGAGTAACAGTGCATTATTAGGCTGCCTGCATCTCCAAAGGTCAAAATGCTCTGTTCCACCTTGTGATGTCATGTAGTTAGTTTTGAAGTTAACAGCTACATTTTAGTTTTAGTTTAGTAGAGACTGGAAATCCCAGGTCTGACATCATCCAAATGATTCTAGTGGAACACTTCCTGTATTACCATATAACATCACAAGGTAGAACAGAGTGTTTTCACTTTGAGAGAAGAACTCAGCCTAAATATGCAGGATTTGTCTGTTAAACAAGTGTGAATGAACCAAAACACAACTACAGGTTTATTTTTGATGAGGAAACAACATTATAACATAGATCAGAAAATAGGGTTCTTTAAATGCTATTCATTATTACTGCATAGGCCGTTTGAACATTGAGTACATTGTAAGAACAGTATAAGCATTAAACATGATCAGACATATGCACACAGTGACAGTGGACCTGGAGGTACATGCTACACTCACCTGTCTGCAGAGGGACAGAGCAGACTGTCTGACAGAGTCTTTATGCCCCAGGCTCATTCATATTCATCAGCACAGCCCACGGTGAAGAGGGAGGGCACGGTATGAAGGGCACATTTGATTTTTGACAGATAGATGTTTTTATGATGACATGCTCTCAGATGAGGGTCGAGTGACTTATGGAAACCCTTTCAAGATGTCAAGGCATCAAGAAATATCAATTCTATTAGTTTGACTGTATAATTATGTTTATTGCAGTTTTCTCAACTAGACAGTGAATGTCAGAACGTGAGATTGTCAGGTGGGTTAGAGCTGGGCCTCATAGTCATTTTAAGGTGAATGACTTTAGCAGGTTCTATGTTTGGTTGTCTGTTTATGTTCCTTCCTACTCTTTCATGGCCCAAAGCTCATAACTGTGCATAAGAAAGACAAGATCCACGATTCACAGGTCAGCACAGGTTTCCTCTGTAGTGTGGCCTATAGGACACATGGCTACAGCTTGATTCGTCTGGCACGCTGTGGAGTTCCAAACATAAAAGAACTGCAGTTGCCTGATTGCAAATCTTTGTCTTAAAGCACCATGCACCCAGAAAATATTTATTGTTCCTCAATACTATTAGAGCCATCTTAAGGCCGTCACACACAACAGGAGAATTTTGGCTGTGATTTGCTTCTCTCCAAGTTTGGTAAATTTAAACTGCAGCATCTCATCCACATTATCCATAGAAATAGTCCTCCACAAATAATGACAACCAGTTCACAAAACAGAGCTGTTAATCCAGTCTGAGGGATTCTTTGAAAGTTAAAAGGCGAGACTAGTTCCTGACATGTGCCTGTTTACATCCATGAGGCGTGCAGAATGAGGTGAAGCTGCAGATTAGCGATAGTGACTCTACTTCATGTGTACTTACTTGCCAATCTTTTATGTTTTAAAAATCATGTATCTGAAGTATTGATGATTGATGAGCTCAGATCTTTTGAACACTTAAGAGTCTCAAAGTGAGTTTACTGTAGAAAGGAAACAGTAGATGCGAGGTGTACTCACATCTTTATAGCCTGTGGTACGCAGCCATATCCTGCAACAGTCTTTGCAATTAGAGATTTTAAAGGCCCGTTCAGACTGGGGCGTCAAGGCATCCAGTTTATATGCAAAGTCTATGTGGACATGTGTCTAGGGTGTCCTGCATTTTTGCAGTGTGTCTTCGAGTGTCAGTACAGTGTGAATCTGGTGTTGACGCAAACCAGGACTAGACCAGGACTAGACTAGGACTGGACCAGGACTAGACCAGGATTCATAAGATTCTTAAAAACTGTTTAAGACCGAAAAATCCTGTAGTGTGGCAGCCTTTAGTCTTGGTCCTTTCCCGAACACCTAAATTGTCCTAAATTGCCAACTGCAACCACTGTTCCAAGTTACTGCGACAACCAAAAAACAGACTACACAAAGTATTTATCACTTTTTGTAAACAATTTTATTACATTCTCAGAATTAGTTTTCGATTGTTTTCTTATTAGAAGAAAAAAAAAAAGACTATTTTAAATTCATATGTATGAACAATGACAACATGAAATGTAATGACTGAATAACACATTCTACCTTGTCTAAAAAACCTCAAACAAATGTCACGACTCAGGGGACTGTTGCATCAGGAGAGATCATGTGTAGTCATATCACCTTGAGAGTGCCTGATCTTGTCTGACCTTAGGGGATAAGCAGGGTTGGGCCTGTACTGCGACTGGTGCTGTAGTGTAGTGTAGGTGGCAGTGGCTAGTCTATTGCGTAATGTTGCTGTGTTCTTAGGCAAGACACATCCTCCACCTTGTTTACTGCCTAGTAAAATTTGGTGATTGGGGTGATTGGAGAGTATAATGGTGCAGATTGGAAGCCTAACTTACATCAGTCTTCCCCAGGGCAGTCGTGGCTACAATATTAGTTTACCACTACTTACATGGAGTGAATGAATAATACAAAATAAAGCACTTCGAATGGTGCTATATTACTGTTATCATTAGTATCATAAAACCTAGACATTGAAAACAAGAAATACCATCTAAAATATCTTAAAAAACATAAATTCTTACAGTGAGTGGGGTCACCTCTCTACAGATCTAACCTGAAGACCGTGGAGATTCGTTTATGGCCATACTGTGGAACATTCAATTCACATCTCCATGGAGACAAGCAGATGACAGACCTTCACCAGACAAGTTACACAGTGCACCTTGAGTAGATACTGACCAAAAACAAGAATAGAAAGTGGTTCCAAATGATCAAATTGCAACTTTATTCCCTTTTCTACACAACAAGTATCGCTTTAAATATTTCCTGAACGTTTTGTCCCTGATCCCATACACCAGCGGAGTGATTAACCGCGGAAGTATGTTAACCAGCAACGCCACCCCAAAACGAATCGCCATGACACTTTCTGGAAACAAGCAGATCAGCCCATCACCTATCTCTCTTTTAACATATATCAGCATAGACAGCACTAGTTGGAAGCTCTGAAGAAGGATAGTGTTTCTGGCCTTTTTAGCATCCGAAGCTACAGATTGTGCTGCAAAAAGTACCTTAAAGTATGTGTATAAAAGTGTGAGCCAAACAGCCACCAGCAGCACTGCGTTTGAAATATCTTCCTTTACTATCAGATGTTGATGTCTGAAAATATTGCCTCGTGTGCAAAATACATTCAGATGGAAAAACTCAATGGACTCTGTGGCTAAAGTAACAAATAGGTCCGGTAGCAAATTCAGCGTGCATACTAGCCAAATTAACCCAATGACGATGTATGTTTTTCTCACCGAACAAATCTGGGAGTGTCGTAAAGGATAGCAAACAGCAACGTAGCATTCAATCGCCATGACGGCAAGGGTCATGGGGTTGTTTATGCTGGTGTAGGTGCCGATCATGGCTAAAAGAATGCACAGGGAGACGTTGATGGAGTAAACGATGTAGCTTAGCACGTGAATTAGCGTTAACATGGTGAGTAGGATGATGTCGTTGATGACCAGGTGGATGTAGAGGATGTAGCGAGGATTCAGGTTTAGAGTCTGGGGGGAAAAGAACAAAAATGTATTAAGGTGGTTACTTCCAAGTCATCATGGTTAAGTAAAAGCACAGACTGTATGTAAGGGTCAGTCACATTTCTAAGGTTACGTTCAGACTGCAGGGCTTAATGCTCAATTGCGATTTTTTTTGTGAAATCCGATGTTTTTGCGAGGTCGTTCACATTTCCAATTAAATGCAACTTGTATGTGTACTCCAGTGTGAACAGTAAATGGCCCGAAAGTGTCCCGCATGTGCACTGGAGGACACGATGATGTCAACCGCAGCGAGCGTGCTCTGTGTTTACGGAAGTTGTTCAAACATGGACACGAGCATTGAGCACCTGGAGATTTTAAAGTTCCTCTTGTACCGGAGTCAGAACATGTACAACTTAATTGTTTTAAGGAGGAGATTGAGAAGGAGAAGGACGAGGTTTTTGACCATGACGTTTTGTGGGGCAGTGGCAGCGATGTCCGTTGAAAGGAACATGTGGATGCAGAGATGTAACAAAGAGTGATGAGTGGCGATGTGCTTCGCTTCAGTGACACGGAGTTCATTAACAATTTTCGCCTACATCAGTGACTTTTGTGGCTTGTTGATAACGTGCAGGTCGGATGGATGCGCTTTGGCCGTTCAGACTGAAGTTGCATGTCAAAAGATCAGATATGTATCGGTTTTAGGAGCACATATCCAAGTGGCCTGGGTCACATTTGAAAAAATCGGATCTGTGTCATTCAGACTGTCATTAAAAGATCAGATACAGGTCACATAGGGACCAAAAAAACAGATTTGGGTCAATTCAGGCTGCAGTCTGAACGTAGCCTAATTTCTACCCCTTCCACTTGCCCCTTTAAATTGTGCAACAATTGTTAGGGGTTGAAAGTAAACCCCTACAAATTGGGACACCCCTTCAATCTTCAACAATCACATACAACAACAGTAGTCTCCGCCGCAGACGCAACAATCCTTTGCCAGAAATCCAACTTGCCGTCTACAATTTGTGAACTTATTAGGTCTCTGTGGTCGTGGTAGCAGCCATCTTGTAGGTGATTCGCAAGGCATTTTGGGAAATTGCTCATACCCCTCAGTTTGGAGTGTGCCTCTGAAAAATCTTCATTTGGAGGGGTATATAGCCCTATCACTTTCCCCTACCTCTCTGCCATAATGGTACCCCGACACGTGAACGCGCAAAATGGAGGGGTAGGGGAAAGTGGTATGGCGAAGGGGTGTAATGGGAGATTCAGCCTTAGACTTTGACAAACTTTACTGATCCATAAGGGAAATTATTTGGACACAGTAGCTCAACCATCACAATATAATATAATAACAAAGAGCGAAAATATAAATGGTAATAATAAATTCTAAATAAGTAGCAAAAACATAGCAAGAGGTGTCATATAAGGCATAATTATATAAATGTAAATGTACAAGGCAAAATAAAACAGAAAGATAAGTAAGAAAATATAAAATCACAGCTTTAAACAAGGAAGACAATGCAACAATGATATGATGATTGACAGGACATATGGTTATCCGTTACATAAGGGTGAGTTGTTGTTGTTATTGTAGGGAGCATTATCCTTATACCAGTCTTTACCTTATACCTTATGCATTATTCCAAATAGTAAAAGTGGGTGATGGCCAAGGTCTGGTTCCATTGGACTTCTTTGTGCACTCTTCACTGTAACTGATCCTGTTTTTTAGTTAGCTATTTTCTTTGTAAATCAAGATATGAACAATAATAAATGTCCAATCAGGTGCCTTCTTTCCATATTGCGTTTTGGCCAAACAGCAGCCTAAAGAGTCCAAAAAGCTTTATTTGAACGCTCAAATGCGAAGAAATAACAGCAGTGACTACACAACTCTACACAACAGCTTTGTGGTAAAATTGGTAATAAATCTAAATTACAGAATTTGGGAAAAACGATCGAAATCAACCCTACATATCAGCCCAAAAATATCGGCAGAGCTTATCGCCTATGAAAAAAACAGTCAGTCTATTATAGAGCCTTAGATTTTCTTGCTGACTGCTTAACATAGCCACTTAGTTGGAATAAGAACAAAAATCATTCTTCTGTCAAAGAACATAATTAACATACAGTTCCTCTGCATCCTTACTGTGGTGATACATCAAACCTGAGCATAAAACATTGGTATAAAACACACACACAGAAAAACTGTCTTTGTTCATCAGTAATATCATAACTATTGTGCAAATGTTTGTGAAAAGTGATCATCTGACCTCATGTTGTACAAAAGTGTACACCAGTACAGAGTTGACGTAGTTGATTGCGAAGCACAGACCAATGGTGAGGGCATTCTTCAGAATTATCGACCCAGAATCATCCTGGACTGCTATAGAAGTCACATTACTCCCAAAGCTTGAAAAGTTCATGGATCAGTAGTCTTGGTGCACAGAAAGCAACTAGGAAGAAATAAGAAGCTAGAATGATGTGTCAGATGTTGTAAAGGTTAGTGCAAGATAGTTGGAGTTGTGTTTTGTTTCAATAACACAATTAATTAATTACATTATTTAAATTTTGTTTTCTCTCACATAGAAATCACTCTTTTCCATCTTGTGGTGTCATGGTGTATATGGGAAGTGCTCCACTGTATTTTTTAAACTCCATACAACTTCACTACAATCATTTGGATAATATTAGCCCTGAAATTGTCAGTCTCTAGTGAACTAAAGGTAAAACGCAGCTGTTAACTTGAATCCTACCAGTACATTACATCCCAAGTTGGAACAGAGAATTTAGAGCTTTGTAGATGTAGACAGACTAATAATAATGGATTATTAAAGGAAACATGTGAATGAAACAAAACACAACTTCAGGTATGTTTTTGAGGAGGTTACAACATTCTAACATGAATAAACTGAATAAAATAAATTTTGCATAATAGTACCTGTTATGTGGTTAGCTTCTGGATAGCAAAATTTACTCATGCTACCCATTTACATTACACAAACATTCTCCTACTTCTAGAGATATGCACATCCAACAAAAATTGCGACTGCATGCTGGGTCCAAAGGCAAAATTAGTGCAAAAAAAAAAAAAAAGAGATCCGCACTGTTGTTCTTTGAAGATCCCAAATTTGTATTTCAAACACATTGTGGTGTGATTGAAATAAAATTTGGGGGCTTTAAAGAAATGCAATACAGCTCTCTTTCTTTTTTACGGAAACATTTTCCTAACCATAATCTTAACCATTTCCCCAGTCTTGACTGTAACCAAACCCTAACCTTCACCATAACCAGTTTCTTAAAATGAAAAAAATAACCCTGTTCCTAAACATCATTATTTCAATTTAATCAAAGTGGTAAAGTCGCAGAAGACCGTCCCATCTGACAGCAATCTAGTATAAATCTATTGTAAACTGTATTAAGCCTGTCAAAAGTATCACTGTACAGAAAACCAGAACAAGACTAGGAAGTATTACCTGTGGGCCCAACAATATCACATCTGAACTCATGTGAAATGAGGCGTGGACATGGGTAAATAAATATGATTGAATGCAAATGTCCTGGGATCAGCAATGAACACATGATATGTCATTTTGTTCCTGCATTTTGTATTATTTATTTATGTTATTATTTATTTTTATTATTATTTATTATATTTATAAACACTGCTACCATCATAATGTGTAAACAACTTCATAAAAATAAATCAATCACTTTCTGGCTTACCATTGCGTCATGTAAAGGGTTGAAAATGAGCTCAAATATGAGTCAAACAGGCTGGAGACTTATTATCCAAAATTTACTTTTTAGAGCTTTTAACCATTGCGACATTGGCTCCCACTGGGCCTTGCAATTTTTCAACCGGCAGTCAAGTGACTCAAAAATGTCATATAAAATGTAATGATCTAATGATTGCTCCAAGCAGTATTTTGTATTTATATTTATTTTGACCTCCATTAGCTGTGGAAGCACAACTATTCTTCCTGGAGTCTTTGTCTTTTATGGGGCATTTACATACATAATTGACATCATGATAAAAAGTTTTAAAAAGTTCTGTTAATGCAGAAGTATAGGGGAGGTGGAGCCATGGGATTGGACACAGAACAGGAAAGCCTCTTCTAAGCCTCACTCTTTGTCCACTCTGTTGTTTCAGGTGGTGATGAGATGTTTACTCTGGAACATCTTCTGTCATATTTAGTCAGCTTCCTTATGAGAAGACATGTTTTTTTTTCTTCTTTTCTATTTTCTTCTTATTAAAAAAGACAATATAATCACGTACAAAACATATAAGACATATACTGTCACCACATTTTTAAAAGAGCCAGGGTTTCCCCGGAAAATTCTCTTTGGGTCGTGTCCATCATACTGCAAAACAGTTTTTTGTAGAGACAGCCAGAGGAGACGACTTGTGTCTCAAATACGGTGAAAATACATCTAAGGGTCTGACAAAAATGTTTAATGAGGTAATAATGTAAATTTAAGGTTGCAAGTGAGAAATGGTTTGAATGTGATGGATGACATCAAATAAAATTAAACTGCATCCTGATGATGTTTACAAAAGTGAAAGCATGAATTTAAACAAAGTTTATCTAATATTGTTTTAAAGCAACAATGAAAACTATCTAACCCAAACATCAGTTTTACTCTCAAATACAAAGTTGAAAAAAACAAGGCACTCAGAAAGTTCCAAATTATTTCAAAGCCTTTATTACCACATGGGAGATTCAAAGTTTAAATGACACCAATTCATTAGTCGTTGCTCAAAGGTTTAATATTTGCTTGTACAATCCAGTATTTCAACTATCAATTCGATTTTTTTTCATACATAAAAAATAGTACTTTAGGTATTTCCTGAATGCTTTATCTCTGAGCCCATAGACCAATGGGCTGATCAGACGAGGCAGGAGACTAACAAAGATGACTATAAAGAATCTGATTAGCACAATACTTTCTGGAAACAAGTATCTTAGGCCAGACTCTAAAACACTATTGAGATAAGTGAGCAGGGAAAGCATCAGTTGAAAGCTATGCAGGAGGATTGTATTACGGGCCTTCTTCGCATCCATGCTTGCTGACTGCGCTGCAAGGAGAATTTTACAATATACGTACAAAAGAGTCAGGCACACAACCACTAACAACACACCATAGGAAATATCTCTCTTTTGTGCCAGAGTTGGGTGTCGGAAAATCATATTCCTTACACAGAACAAACGCTGATGGAAAAAGTCTAAGGATTCGAAAGCCAAGCTCACGAAGACGTCTGGTAGGTTGGTTAAGAGACTTGACAACCAAATTAACACAATGACGATGTAGGTTTTCTTGACTGTACAGTACCGGGGGTGGTGCAGAGGGAAGCAGACGGCTACATAGCACTCAATAGCCATGATAGCGAGGGTCATAGGGTTGTTTATGTTGGTGCAAACTGCTAAGATCACCAGCACCATGCACAGAGACACGTTCAGGGTGAACACGGTGTAGCTAAGGATGTAAAGCAGGCTCAGCATGGTCAAGACGATGATGTCGTTTATAACCAGGTGGATATAGAGAATGTAGCGAGGATTCAATGAGAAAGACTGAAAAGAAAAACAAGAAAAGAATACTCAGGATATATTTTTTTTAAAAAAAAAAAGTGTTGGATACATCTGGTATGCAGTTGCAATCAAAAATATTCAACACCCACTGCTAATTAGGTTTATTGGTAAGCATACCTCAAAGTCCACTAAGGCTTGACTACTTCTTGAACCCCACTGAAAATCTTTGGTGGGATTGCAGAAGCAGGTCTCTTGCTATGCATCACGTTTGCAGCAGGTCGTAACAGCAAAAGGGTGCTCTACTAAGTACTAAAGATGCTTGTCATGAAGGAGTTGAATAATTTTGAGACTACAGTAGTCATTAAAAGTAGCATTTTGTGCTGACTTTGGAGAAACCATTTGTAATCTCAGCTGTGAAGAGTTATTTAATTGTTCTTGTTTGATTTCTTTTTTGTAAGCAGCTGCTAGTTTGTACATTTTACCAATAAACCTAATTTGGAGTGGCGCTTGAAAAATTTTTATTGCAACTGTATGTTGTAGCATTAAAGGGCCCATATTGCACTATTTTCTGATTTGTTATAATGCTGTTTCCTCATCATAAACATACCTTAGCTGTGTTTTGTTTCATTCTCACATTTTAACACACAAACCCTGCACATTTAGACTGAGATCCTCTCTAAAACAGAAAACATTAATTGTTCAAAGTTGAAACCTCATAATTATTAAGCCTCACAGACTGAGATGAATGTTCTTTGCAAACAACAAATACTAGTATATTGTAGTTATGACAAAAAGCTAAACTTTCTTATTCAATCATTTAGACCTTTTACCTAATATTCTAAAATGGATTCATGTAATACCTTTGCAGTTCTCAAAACACACAACAGCTAACCATTCCTGGATGTGGTTAAAAATGGGTATATAATAATAATTTAAAAGAAAATTTGTATTCTGCATTTTGTAAGGTTCCATCAAATGTTTTTTTTCTCCATCGAAATGTTATTGCTTCACAGTGTAGTATAAAACCTTTCTATCTCCATGGATCCCAAACCAGACTAAGTTACAGGTCAGAGTGGCAACCCCACTCACAGTCAGAATGCCTGTTTTTCTAGGTATTTTTGAGCTATAAAACCACCTGTAACTGAGTAAATCTAAGGTAGAGCTGTCAGACACTGTAGTTTATACGACAATGTGAGCAAACATTAGAAAATATGACCTCATGCTGCACAAACACGTGCACCAGGACACAGTTTGATGCAGATGATGGTGAAACAGAGACCAACAGTGATTACATTCTTCAGCACCACGTCGCTCAGGTCGTCACGGGCAACGGCTGGAGTCGAGTTACTGCCACTAGTTTGGATGTTCATGTGATCAAGAGAAACTACACTGTGGACAAAAAAAGACCAGCCAGGTTAGAATTTAAGTTTTCACACAACAGCGAATTACAATATTTATTTCCCTAATTACCACAAATTGAACACTGAAGTACATTTTAGCATATTTTTTAGTTTATATTTAGTAGTGTAGTAGTTGATATGTAATTGTTGAGTGGTCCAGGTAGGTTTCATAGCAAATGAAAATTCAGTTCCGTCAACTGTACAAAAAAAAATTGTAGTTTATAATAAAAACATTATAAAATTGTGAATAAAGTCCAAATAAAACAAAAAAAACAATTGTATTAAGTTGTACTAGATATCGATAACTCTCAAGAAAATTGTCTTGAAAAAATATCCCAACTACTTTTAACAATTACTAAATCAAAAATGCTCATGTAATGGTAGAGTGTAGGTGGACTTGGAAAACAATAATGCATAGTACATCTTAAACTTCATCTAAATATAAATGAGAACATAAAACTTGTTGAACTACCACAGATACCAGACTAATCCAATATTGATGAAATTTTTTTTTTGGGCCTGTGTATTATGGCACCAATAATCCCAATATGTAACAGCAACCTATCACAATTTTTAGTGCACAGCCGTCTGGTTTTCTCACAATATATTTTTGCAAGGAAGAAAGATAGCCATCCCAGCTTTAAAGAATCAAAACAGAGAAAACAATCCATTAAGAGAAAGAATCACCTGTAGAGCTTTGAATGGTGTTCACAGTGGCAGTAGGAGGTCATGTCATTAGAAGATTAATTTATAGGGCTTAATGCAGTTGTCTTGGGACCAGTATCACATTTAGAGTTATTTTCATATGGCATCCTTTCTTTGCACCTCTATACACTAGGGGGCGATATACCTGCTGGGACTCCACTGCTGTGAGCATTTGAACTAAACTTGTCAGTACATTTCAAAATACTGGGGACAAAGAGGCTTTTTAATTTTATGTTTTATCTGCTATCGGCCCAATAATCACCCAAACTTTCAGTGTAGCCACAACTGATTGAATGTATCATCGCACACTGTATATGTGTGTTTATGCTACACATAAGTCTGGATTCCACCAAGTGACCAGTTTCCCCCATCAACCTAAAACAGGCACAGAAGACTTATCTTCTGGCTAGATGAGCCTGATCAAGAACATTCAAATGTATAATGTCAATTTCCATTCAGGGCCAATAGCTTAACCTCTAAACCACCTGCTTTATAGGGGAAAAACTCAAAATCAAAAGACTCGGGGGCAAAAAAAATTTGATTGGGACATCCCTAGTTACATCACCTGTGGGAGGAGTGGATGATGGATTGAGAATACATTTTCGTGGCAATGCACCATGCAACTTTCCTGGACGTCGTTGGATGGATCCATAAAGCCTGGACTTCAGTGACAACTGAAACCATCCTGTCGGGATTCAAAAAGACTGTAATAATTCTAACTGGAACTGATGCCGAGTCTGATGACAGCTACACAGAAGAGGAAGCTGCGCTCCTTTTACCTCCCGAGATTTCGGAGTTGCTCAGAAGTGACACCGAGGATGAAGAATTCAATGGATTTATTGATTTGGAGTGAGATGGAGAGTTTAGTCAACTTGTTCTGTTCTGTTGTTTATGTTGTTGTTATCTGAAGAACTGTTCATATGAGACGTTAACAGGCTGTTGTTCTCTGTTCTATTGTTATTACTATAACTTGCCTTTTAAGATGAAATATCGGTTCCTGGTCTCTGATTTAATCCGTGTATCATTCGTTCATTCGTTTTTCAATATAAAACCAAAAATAAGAAAACGAAAAAACAACAGTTTTTCTTCGTTATTTGTCTCCAAAACCAAAATGAAAAAACGGATAACGATTCGTTTTTTCAGTTTTCGATTTTGTGTTTAAATGAAGAATGGAAAAAACGGATAACGGCCGTTTCCCGTTTACGTGACTTCCGTGACTGCGATGCCGGACTTTTGCACCGGGTACGGACTGAACCGGGACTGATCCAGGTCCGAGACCAGACCGAGACCAGAGCGGGACTGAGACCGGGACCAGGGCGGACTCCGAGCTTTGACTCCGGGCCTCCACGGGGTCCGAGCCTCAGCTTCGAGCTCCGGCCCTGCCGTGGGCTCTGAGCCTCCGGGTGCTTGTGAATACTGCTGTGCTCGGGGTCCTACACTTGGTCGGCGTTCATCGCCTGCAAGTCATTGCTCATGTTTTTAAATCAGACCCACAGACACGCGCGCCTCCATTCAACAGAAGCACACACTGCACGCACACGGTCAAAGCGAAACCACTCCCACTAGAACTACTACAACCACTCCAGCTCCTGCTCCGGGATACAGAGGGATGTGAGCTAAATACATGCGTACCACATGAACTTATATAAACTAATGTCAACATGTAAAGCAACAGCCTCGTATCTCAGCCTGCAAAGAGTTAACCTGAACTACATGACGTAACCTGGAGAATAAACATGCAGAGGGGCTCAAGTGTTTCTGCCACGCCAAATGACCAGACTGTTAACATGGCTCACCCGCACTCTGAAGCGGAACATGGCGAGGCGCACACAGTGGCTGAGGCAGGCGGGCGGCAGGAACCAGGCCCGGGGAGGCGGGGTGGCCTTACTGCCGACGTGGTTCACGATGAGCTGCGCGGTCTGCCGCTGGCCCTGTACGCGCCGCGCCCACTCGGGCCAGCGCTCCTTCCCCAGGGTCCCGTTAAACACCACCACGAGCTCCAGGCCGCCCTGGTACAGACAGGCCTGCGACAGCGCGGCCAGGTAGCCCAGCATGGCGTTCCACTCTCCGCCGCACACCCAGTCCGTCTGGTAGCCCCCGTATAGCCGCTGCAGGCCCGAGTCTGCGTCCATGAGGATCCGGGTGGGAGGTGGGGGAGGCCCCGGGTGATGAGGGTGATGGTGCGGGTGATGAGGAGGCTGGCGGGCCGCTGTCCGGGCCAACTTCAGCAGGTCCACGGGGACCGCGGCCCCGGGGCATCGCTTCTCTAAGTACTCCTGAAAGCCCTGCACTCCCATGACGGTGTTACTGAGCCGGTGCGTGTGTCCGGGAGCGGGCTCCGAGTATGTCCTGTACGCCGTGTTTGAGTGTGTGTGAGGGGGAGACGGGGGCTAGCTGTGCGCCGAAGGCGAGCTAACTCTGGGTCTCTGTAGTGACTGAAGCTGGAACAAGTGCCTGGCGGAGCTCAACAGTCCACAGTAAACAAAACGCCTCAGTTTTGGTCGAGTGTAGTGTCCATTTCGGTGGATTTTTGGTGAGTTGCCAACAAGGCCAATGTCGCTACCTACAGGCAGAAAAAGTTCCGTGTGCCCATAATGTGCCCTAAATCCTGCAGCTCTGGCAGCTAATGGCGGATACTGGGGGGGTTTGTGCAGTGACGGGGTGAAAAAGAATAAGACGGCAGCGGGATGAGCACATTAAACGGATGGATACTGCGCATTAGTGCAGGAGCCACAGGCTGCACGGCCACTCCGCGGACATGTTGAGCCCAGTACGGTCCGATCGGGCTTTTCTGTGACAGCTGCGCGCCCCGCGTGGGTTCAGCGTCCTGACGGGGGTTTGTGTGATACACGACAGCAGCCTGTTGCCACGCGTGTTTCTGACACGCACCTGTGCGCGGAGCGGGGCACAGCTAAACTAATGTGAGTGGGAGCTAGCCGCGAGTTAGCCGAGTTAGCCGCTTTAGCCGAATGTGTGAGTTAGCCGCTTTAGCTGAGGCAGGTCCCGGCGTGATTTGACGCGTCACTCCCGAAGATGAGCCCGGGGCCGACACGACGCGGAATGAGATGGATGTTTGACGAAAGAAAAGAAAAGTAACTAAAAGAAAATAAAAAGAAAAGCCCGATGGTGCCTCCCTCGCGGTCTCGCGCTCTCACGGCTTCATGTTGCAGAAGGGAGCAGACTTCCAGCCACGGCAGCCATCTTGAGACTTCCTCGCGGCCCGGAGCAGTGAAGGCGGGCGAAGGGCGGAGGCAGCACTGTGAAGGGCATCCTGGGAAATGTAGGCTCCCAGCGTCACCTCCCACATTACTCACATTTGTAAAGAACAGAATAAAAACTACAACTACCACCAGTAGCGTCCAGGCTACGTTTAATGCGTGGAGTTCAGTTACTTCATGTTTTAATGTAAATTTATTTGTTAATTGTATTGTTATTTTGTGCAGTTTGGAACACGATTTTACGTTTAATCTCACGTAAATCGACTCTTTGCTTGTATGATGAATTAACGAGCATTAGTTGTGTCAATTTACACTTTTATTGATTTTATTAATTATTTGTGAGTAACTCTGTATCCTAAGGTTTGAAGTGATCATTCTGGTCTCTTATTTTCAGGGATGATGATGAAAATGTGATGGATGAATTTGAGGCAGTAACAGGTTGTGAGTATTTTGTGTGTTTATGTCGCCGCCTGGTGGTAAAACGTGAACCACTTTCTCCATCTCTCTCCTCAGCTCCTGTGCTCTGCATCCTTTTTTCTCACAGTGATGGAAGAAGTACAAATGTATTACTTAAGTAAAAAGTACAGATACCAAAGCAAAGAAATGCTCAAGTAAAAGTAAAAGTCTCACATGAAAAAATCTATTTTAGTAAAAGTATTAAAGTACCTATTTAAAAATGCACTTAAAGAGTAAAAAGTAAAAGTATTTCATGCAGATTTTGAAATCAAATGAAGCTTCAGATGTAATGATTTTGAAGAATTGTGCTAAATTTTATTTTATTCAACAGAAACAACTGAATCAATCTTTTTATCTAGCTGTTTTTTATGTTTATTGATATTATACTTTACTCAAATTATGAATGAGTTAAAAAATAAACCCTCAGACTTTTCAGCAAGTTTCAAACAATCATAAAAATGCTGTTACTTTTCAGTCCTGTTCAAAAATATAGTGAAGTAGAAAAATACAGATGCTCTCAGATTTAGTGAAGTAAAAGTAAATAGTATGTACTTGAAAATATACTTAAGTAAAGTAAATATACCTAAAATGTATACTTATGTACAGTACAGTACTACTTTTACTTTGCTTTGTTCCACCACTGTTTTCTCAGACTAAAAATAAAACTTGTATTGACATAATTGGTTTACTTATTTGCATAAATAAATAAATAAATATATAAAGTAAATCTACTTGAATATTTCAATCCAAAGAGCATAGGAAAATAATTGAGTGTAAATGGAAGATGTTTTGACAAGACAAAATAGAATTGGATAAAAGATACAACAGCAAAAACACAGTGCAAGACAATACAAATGTTGTGCTCAGCTTGTGTTAAAACACAGCGCAAACAAATGTTTTCAGAGATTTGGCTGTTCTGTTCTGTTTCTCAGTGGAAGACCAGTGTCTGGGACCTGCTGCAGTAGAAGAGGTGAGTCCACTCACAGCAAGAATGCCTGTTAGGGTTTGTTTATTTAGTGTTAAAAAAAAAAAAAAAAAAACTTACATGGAAAAGTTACATAGTGCACCTTTAACCCACAGTGAAGGAGTCGTGGGCAGCATATTTGAAAACTAATATGAAATAAAAAGTAATGACATATGATTAAAACTAAAAATTGTTGTCAATAAATTGTTCTTGTTTGTGGTAATGACTCTATTAAGCCACAGAGAGGCGCTGATGGGTCAGTGATGTGACAGTGATGTGACAGTGGCATTTTTGTGTATATATTAATATATAAAGGTTTAAATTGATTTGTTTTATATCACTTTAGTTGCACAAATACAGATTTGGATGAAGAAACCAATTCTAAAAGAATATTATAGGTTTAAAGTATTAAAATGTCATACGATGAAACAGGTCACATAAAGAGTCAGTCACAACATTTGCTCGCAACAACAACAAAACAATTGACATCATTTTAGAAGCCTTGACATGAACATATAAAAGTATTTTTTTAAATGAACACAAAAGAACTACTTTTAATGTTTTAAATACAGATGTTCTCAAAAAACGATTTCATCATTGTCATTCAGTAAAACAAAGTTAAAGGGCCATAATCTGAGCTCTTTCCTCATGTATCACGTGATGACATCACTCTGAGGACCCGGCACAACTCTGAGGTGGACTCAAGTCTCAGATTTGGCTTTTTAGTTTTTGCTGGTGACGCCTTTGTCACGAGAAGTACAAATGCCACAACTTTGGATGTCATTTGGTGATTTGAAATCATGCTTAGTTTGAACAGTCAGTGTTACTTTTTGATGGATAAAGTATAAACCAGTTTAGAATGAAAATGTATGAAAAATGTCATTCAGTGAC
Organism: Boleophthalmus pectinirostris; assembly: GCF_026225935.1. Taxonomy (NCBI): domain Eukaryota; kingdom Metazoa; phylum Chordata; class Actinopteri; order Gobiiformes; family Gobiidae; genus Boleophthalmus; species Boleophthalmus pectinirostris. The sequence goes on from NW_026571299.1 coordinate 13,482,073, forward strand.
ACGAAATGTATACTTCAGTGAAACAGAATTAGTCATTTTGTGAAACAGATGTGTGCCTGTTGATGGTAACTTTAAGTATTTAACTCAAAAATAGGTGTGTTTATTTTACAGTTTTATTTGTGTTATTATAACTATATTTGCTACTATGTTACAGTAATTATTTTCATTTTAAATGTAAAATAATCACACAAATAAAGGAAATTAGGTTTTGTAGATTCCTTAATAATTATTCAAAATGCAATTGGACAGTAAGTATATTAGTAGTTAGTTAGATAGATGTTGTTGTGGAGTTTTTTATCAAGCCAAGAAAGAAAAGCCATTTTTGTATTTCAGTTGAACCGTCACTGAATAACACGTCAGATGTCTGCAGCTGATATTACTGCGAAATGTGTCAGGAAAAGTTTGTTTTGAAGGGGGGGGGGGGGGGCGCATGCATGTGTGTCTGTGCGTGTGTGTGTGTGTGTGTGTTATCATAGGGGTAAACACAGTAATGTAAATATTGCATTAAAACCTTAAAAAGCATCTTCCACTGATGTCACAGTGAACAAACATCAGGCTGTAAAAAGATTTTTACTCTGCAAAATCCTAATTATTACAAAGGTCTATATTGACTTGTAATATTCCAAAAAGCAGCTACACACTTCTGTTTTTTTTTACATGCCTCAACTGACATGACGTCATATCAGTTACAAATACCAGAGTACTTGTACTTGTCCTCAATATCTGCTGTTGTTCCCTTTATAATCAGTAGTTGGTTCGCTCAATTGGTAAATCACTGGACTTCCACATGGGAGACCTGGGTTCAAATCCCCTTTTAGACTCTGATTGTTTTTTCTGCAACATATAATTAAAGAATACAAACATTATATGGAACATACACAGAAAATGTAGTTGATCATGAACATTACCTGTAAATGTCATGCAAAATGTTCACTTTATCTTTACTAATTTTTCATAATATAGTTGTATAAGAAAAATGCAAAAGGAGTGACTTCCAGGAGTAAACCACACATGACACATATAAACCTTATATAAAGATTTACTACAAAGACACTGGTCAATTCTTACATTTTTTTCCCAGTTTTTTTTTTTTTTTTTCCATATGGGTTAACACAGTGTTAGAGCAAATTGTGAAATTCTTTAAAACTTTAAGAAAAAAAAAAAAAAAATATATATATATATATATATATATATATATATATATATATATATATATAAAAAATAACTTTTTGATGGTCTGGTCTGTTTTGTATTTGTAGATCTCAGCTTGTGTTTTTCATAATTTTTAGTAATATAAGTTATTTTAAATGTAAATACATTTTAACAATACATCCTCTTCACTGAATGATATGTTTAATAAGACATCCCTGGTTTTAAATGCAGAAAATTTTATTTATTTATTTATTTTTCTAATTAAGTTTTTGTTCATTTTT